>NC_081787.1:4007646-4678480 GCF_963082965.1 Carassius carassius | reverse complement strand
TAGCCAGAATGAAATAGGGAGCCACAACTAATAAAAGACATCCAGCATATCACATGAGGAAAGAGAGCTAATGTTCGCCACATGAGAGATAGCCTTTTTGTTCTTTCTCAAAACGTTGAAGACTTGTTGAAGCAGAGACTTGAGCAGTCCCTATCAATATACGTAAGTAGTACTGATATGCCAAAAAATGCTAACAATGAACCTCTGTACACCGCCAAGTCTACAGAATAGGACAAAAACGTATCAGAAGATGAAACTATTTTCTAAGAGATCCTCCTAAACCCTGCAGGACATTTTCCGGAAAGGAACACGAAGCAGACTGTTACATAAAAGTCCAGGGGTCATGAGGGTCTGGTGGTTTTGGCTGAATGGTCTTCCTTTCAATGTTGTTTTGAGAATGTCAGGCTAATTCTTCACTATTTGCGTGAAGAAATCAAGGCTTTGAGAAACCCCAGGCCTGGAACCTCTGAGCCTTATTCCCATCCATGCCTGGCTCTCGGTGGCCTCACAGGCATATTTATTTGACACGATCATCACTACAAAGAAGATCAGTTATACATGCATTAAACCGCAATCTGAAGACACGATTACCACTCACAGCTGTGTCAACAGAAGCCAGAGCACTTCAGTAAGACTTCTGTTTTTAAAAGAACAGCAAAACTGTAAATGCTGATTGGATCAGATTTGGAACAATTAGCGACAATGTGAAAAATTAATCACAGACTGCAATGCTGTGACATAACTTTTAGTTTTTGTTCGTTTATTTTGCATTTTCTGGTTTAAACACAATCAGATTTTTTTTCCTAGATCCTGCATTGCATTTATATTTTGACCTTGCTATTCAGGGGAACAGACCCAGTTTTTATAGATTGGACAACAATGTCCAAACAGTACAAGTGACAGGAGTCACTGACCCATTCAATAAACTGATCCATTCAAATACATTTGCTGAATTCTTGACATAGAAAGAAAATTGTTATCAAGTAAATAGAAAACCAAAGTAAATAGTATTCCAAATTCAGCAATTTTTTATTTATTGAGGAATGATTCACCATTCACTTAACTGATTCATTCATTCAGAAACAAAATGTATTCTCTTTATGACTGAATAATTTACTTAACCAATTTGTTCAAAAACACTGATTCATATAGGAACGTCACTACATATATATTGGCTGTAATTGATTTTGGAAATTACATTTGTCAAGCTGCATACATCAGTGAGCATGTCTCATTTAAAAAAATGCTAAAATTAACTGTTGCCCTTGTGAGGCATAAATTATTGTAATTTCCTTTCTAATTAAATTGTTCTAATGTAATGGTTATTACTCAGTATTAACGTTGTGTGATTAACTGTATGAAAGCAAAAGAGAAAAAAGAAAAAGAGTCGGTGTACATATCCAAATCACTAATTGGGCTCACTCAAAAAAACAACAAAAAAAGGACCAACTTTTAAAACTATGCCTGGTAAACACCTGACTAGTCGAAAATAACTGAGCTGTTTTATTAATAAACTTTCTGGATTTTTCAATGTGCATATATATATATATATTAGAGGTGGGCATATATTAATTTTTTTAATCTAGATTAATCTCACTGTGATCTTGAAATTAATCTAGATTAATCTAGATTAATTTAGATTAAAATGGCTCAGTCGAATTCTGCCGAAGGCATTCAGAATATGTGTTTTACCCAAATTAAATTGACAAACAGTAAGTCTTTGAGAAGGGGTTTATCAAGCTAGGTGGTGCATTAGAAAAGGGGCTCATCTCCTGTTTCCAAAATGCATCACAAAGTGCTTGAAAAAGCTGTAAACACATTGCACAAGGTACAAACAACCTTACGCCTGTTTCACACCAATGTTTACGTTTTTTTCAAGTTTGTAGGTGTCCAGGTACAGAAACCAAATAATTAAATGTAAAAAAGCACTGGATAGTCTTCAATGTAAAAATGAAATATACAATCAAACCTACATTCAGACACCTTCAACATTTCTCACATTATTACAGTTTTGCTATATATATCAAAAATTATATCTGAATAATGTCTGAATAATTTTTGGTTTGACTGTTAAAACTACAAAGTAATTCAGTCAAGAGCAGTGAGTGATTTTCATTTTCATTTTCTTGGATTAACATTACAGCAGCCAGTCGCTAAATTAGGCGCGGTCACTTTAAGAGACGATGAACGCATCCAATATAATACACATCCCATTTTTTCCCTCAACTGTTTACTTTCACTTAAGAAATAACTGACAGTTTTTTCGAGCATAATTTCCAAGGTGGATATTTTGACATATTTTGTATGTATTTGTCGGCACAAGAGCAAAAATAAGCAAATTCGATGTTCAATTGTTTTGAGACGCCTTTCTCTGCGTGAGCCCTGAACACCAGAACACCACGGTGCTGAATTGGGCTCTTTCACATATTTTTGTTTGTTCAAACTGCGATTTGTATTTGTTCGTTCAGGTGCAGGAGGGACTTCGAGGAGAACTTCGCAGAAGAGAGTTCGGTTCAGTGTCGCTGTCCGTGATACACGGCTCTCTCTCTCGTACGCACCGAACACAGCGCGCGAGTAACCAGCTACTCTGTTCAGCTTTTCGGAGTCTTGTTTTTGGATGCTTTAAAACCCTTTCGAGTCGATTAACGCGGATACGCGTTTTGAGTCATTTTCTCCTGATAACCCCGAAAAGACCTTAAATTACACTTTCAGTTTTAATCGTACAGATAAGAGCAATACATCAATCGAATCTGTAAAGGGTCTACTTTTTTTTGGATACAGACATAATAACAACAAAACTTTGTGCACTTATAAAATAAAGATAACAAACAAGGTGTGCTGTCTGCAGCCTTTGTCTGCGCTGATCTTCTTTTACAAACAAGTCATTAAAATGAACTGTAACTCCGTGAATACTCAACGAAAATACATGGGGGAGATATCTATAGAAAGCTTGACATGTCTATTTTTAAACTAAACAAGTGCCGCCGAAAACAGATATTCTGTGATAAAGTAATCCATATGAAAACAACGCGATGTCTGTTTTTCAAGTCTCCCTTCATTATATCTAATGTGACCACGCCCCCGCGCTGAACGCGCTATTCAGATTCAAACTGAAGCGCGCAGCCTGAATACGCCCATAACAGAAGAAAAAGCAGCGAGCCTGTTCTTCAAGTGTTTATTTTACTGTTTGCTTCGCGATGAGAGGAATAAGACATAATTCACCCCAAAAAGATGTCATGTGGTTGAGGATTTGAGAAATGGATTTCCTCAGAAAAAAAGAATGCAGCACTTTATTCAGCAGAGATCATAAACATGAGTAAGTCTCTTTTTATTTATTTATATACTTGTACTAGTTTTCACATAACGTGTAAACATTTTACTAGTTAGACTTTTTCCAAATACTTTTTCCAAACTATAATTCCTGACTAAATGTATAATCAAGTGAAACATTATGAAGTTTCAATAACAATATACAATACTATACCATTCAAAAGCTTGATGTAAATAATATAAATGTAACAAATAGATAACTGTCACAAATGTAAAAACATGCTTTTCTTTCAATTTATTCCCCCTAAAAACCCAGAAAAATATTCTCAGCTCTTTTCAACATTAATAATAATGATAATAATAATAACAATAAATGTTTTTTTTGTAGAAAATAAGATTGCTAAAAGGATTTCTGAAGGATTGTGTGACTGGAGTAAGCATGCCAAACAATTAGTTTGAAAGTCAGCTTTGATTGTTTCTAATAAACTGTTTAACTGCTCCCCCAAGTGGATATTAAATTATGTTGTGGGATAATTAAATATATTCTAAATAAACTACAAACATAAAATTATATAGATTTATTTTGTTCTTGCATTCTTTCTTGTAACTCCTTCCTCTCAGTGGCACAGATGACTGAATGGCTCATTATGCAGCTCATTATGCAGGCCTTTGTCTTCTCAGGTGTAAATCACAATGATATTCATGGTAGTTGACGCCTACTCGCATATGACTTTTACCAACAAAAAGTGTCTTAGAAAATTTAAATCAATATATTGTTCTCTGTGAGTGAGTAAACAAGATGATTTTCACATCATTTAGAAAGAAAAATTCTAGGCTACAAGCTCCAGTTCTCAAAAATCCCGGGAACCATTGTTCTTTATGTGTTTTTTGCCTTATTCAAGTGTTTTAACATTTTTAGTTTTTCACTAACCACGCATAATATTTTTTTTCTCAAAAACACAATCATGTACATACATGCATTTCTTATATTATTATAGCCCAGTTTGTGCTGATTACAGTGAGATTAGACTTTACCCATTTAGATATTTATAAGAAACTGAAAAAAGCACAAATGTCAGGGCATGACAAAACTTCTCCAGGCCCCAAAAATACCCTTAGACTCCAGAGGGTTAATGTTTAAATCGACAAGCGGTAAGGCGTAAAAACACGTGAAAAAGATAAGCTTTCGTAACGATGTGCAGCAGTGGCCCGTCAACTGTCCTGAGCATCTTTTTAGGCTGGCCTCAGCCAGTCGGTTATATAAAATATCAAGGTGAAAGTCATCATAGCTTGCTTATAGACCCAGCTCCCAACCCAACTTTGAGAATAGATTATATTCTCAAAATGATATATATATATATATATATATATTTTTTTTTTTTTTTTGTGCCTTTGGTCTGAATATGCACATGGTTGTGATCTATAACCCCACAAACAGCACTGTATCTTGTGTGAAATTGCTATATTTCAAAAGAATCATTAATGCTGCTTTAGACCAGCACAGACATAGTGAATAGCAGTACACACATTCCGTCTGCCTTAGATCATGTGCTATCAATTTTGTCAATCATAGACATAAAGCCTAATGAACTGATAATGTCTCTGCTAATTACTTGAGTGAGTGTGGCCTTTTGATGTAACACACTCAATGCATTCAGTCATGCAGCTGGTCTGAAAATGAAACCTTCAATGAGCTTGTGCTGTGAGTACAAGTCATTTGCATGATTATTCTGATTATGAGTCCACATGTGCTTCTCAATGTAGCGAGCACTACCCTTAACACAAGCTGTTTGTAATAAATGACTTGCAGACAGTAGATGAGGTGTTGTAATAAAATGCAACAGGTGGATCAAGTTTCTCAGTGGCTTAACAGGTCAACTGTCTTCATGGCAGAGGCTTGTTCAGTAATTTACTTGTCATAGTCAGATTAACATGCACAGAGGTGTATAATATCCATTTAATTGGCTAACTGAATAGCAGCATTGTTGAGACTGGGCCGGTGGAGAGTTGACAGTGAGCCAGAGGCTGGGGGCCAGGTCAGGCTTTGTTGTCTGGTATAAGGTGCTCCTGTTCCCAGAATCAGGGTTCAGGGTAGTGACAGGCACTGTCTACAAGCCCACCCAGCACTGGCATTCACTGATCCAGAGCGGCCATGCTATAGCCATAACACAAACATACTTATTGAGGGCACTGGAGTGCCTCAGAGTTCATGATCTGGGACGATGGACTAAATGCTAAGATAGGCTAAAGAGACATTGTGCTGTCATATAATCTAAAATGGACCAATTAATGTCACTGACAATCATGTGATGTCATTTTTTAAAATGGAAACAGGTGGGGTTCATTCACCAATGAAAAGGGAGTCTTAAAATATTGTCTAAAATGCTTACTTTATCAGTAATTGGTGGGATTTGTAAAGAACAGGTGAAAATAAGCAATTCATATTTTATATGCAAATGTAAATGATGACATAATTGTCATGTTTTGGGTTAACTGTCCCTTTAAACAGTGTTCAGGGTGTCAGCTGTGGGGTAAATGTTGTTGACTCTGGCAGGCCTTCAACAAAAATGTATGTCCAAAGTATTAGAAGAGAGGTCAGATCATTTGCTTGTGAAATAAAACTGCCATGGTAGCTTTTGAAACAGCCTCACGGGGTCATGGTTTGTTGACTTGATAAAACACTCTTTTGGATGGCTTCAGCTGTGTTTACCTCAGGGCAAATGTGAGGTCTGATCATGTTGAAGTGGCTGCCAAGGCAGACATAATAGCATTTTGATTGCAGACATTATGGACTGTATCCTTATTTCCCCCAAGGCCATTTTAATTGAATATACTATACACAACACCTTCGCTGCAGTTAAAAGTGAAAGGACAGTTATTCTATTGTACAGGTTTGTACTGAATATGAAAAAATGACATTCATAGGCTGAACATAGATGATCACAAAAAAACTCTCAAAAGATCTGCGGCCAGAGTTTGATTTCATCCAAGGCATTTGTTTTCATGACCTCAAAAGTCTCTGCTGGAAACTGTCTTGACGTGAAATAACTTTCACCACTTCCAGTGCTTTCAAACCTTGTGTAATGTAGTAGAAAGAACAAACAATCCTTAGTTCTTTTGCCTTTATTTTAAAGATACACCAAATATTTTCTTATTTACAAATAAATGAATAAATAAAACTTTTGACAAGCATGCTTTAGGTCATGTACACACATAAACAGTCATAATAGTAGTCCAATTCTATTCTATTAAAATCGAAATCTATTAATTTTTTTTAATCTAATTAACTAAACAGTGTGGCAGTTAATTAATCTAATTAATCACACATTAAATTTGCTGAGAAATTTCCGAGTCATTATTGTGTTATATGTGAAAAGCATTAAAATAGATATTACAAAAAGTAGCTTTAAGTCATTTTTCATTTTTTGGGTGAACTATCCTCTTAATTATTATTTTTTTATTAATATAGATTTTTATTAAAATGTCACTATGACTCTTTTTTTTATGAAATTAGACTCTAAATAACAAAACAGTAGGTATGGAAATGTCTTCATGAGTAAGTAATTGAGGCATTCATTCATTCGATTTGTTCAAACAGCTGATTCATTCAGGAATTATGTAACTGTCTCTTTTTATGAATTGGCCATTGAATCATTGATACAAAGGATTTGTTCAAAACACGGATTAATTCAGAAATTAGGCTTGTTCGAGATGCATACTGTGTGTTGCTCGGAGGGCATTACAGTTCTGCTTTGACTTTAATAGGTAATATTTATGCCAGCCAAACTGAGCAAAAACAGACAATTTTAATAACTTCTTATTTACTGAACTGTTGAATAAAATTGCATTCACAAACTGACAGTCGTTATGATATTATATTAAACTGTGCGTTTATGAAAAATTAGAGACATTTATTAAAGATATATTTATTAATATTTCCCAGTAAATTTTGTTTTGCCTTTTTTGTTTATGAGAATGGAATGACATGGAAAGCATCAGCAGGAGTTGTTTATATGATGATACAGAGGTGAGCCCTGTGAAATGTGCTTGGCCTTTATTGTCTTATCTGCTCACACCCTGCCAATGACGTCCATTGAGATAATGACAGAACCTGTCAACAGTAGTCTGCCCTCTGCAGCGTTTGCCCTTGTTATATCAGTGCCCGTGAGCCCATATGGGCCGAGCTGAATCTGTGCATGACTTAGGCCTTTCTCACACCGCATGCAAAGCTCTGTGTGATTATTTAAGCACCCATGTTAACAGTTTATAGTATTCACAATGTCCGCCCTAACAGAACAGTTCTGCATATCAGGAATGTAGCAAAAGGTGCAGGTAGAGTTTCGGTGCTGAGTCTATTTTTTTCCTACACACAGTGAGCTGATCTCAGCAGAATACTTGTTGAAATGCACTATATATCTATTCATCAACATTATCTTTTGCAATATGGGGTTTTATGAAGGAACCTAAAATAATAGCATGAATTACTCACCCATTGTTGGGTCAAAAGACATCTTTTGCTATAAGTTTCTGTATAGAACTACAAATGAATGTACATAAATGATAAGAATTAGTAATTTGCAACCTTAAGGATCTATACTTTAACTGGCACTTTTTGTCAGCGTAATTTAATGTAGCCTGATTGATTCAGTCATTCAATGACTGAATCAAGAACACTGTACTGTTCTGCTGTGGCAGAGCAGGCCTCTATGGAAACCTCTATGTTTTTCCATTATGTTAGTCTGTAAGATTAACCGTGACATGCCATGGGTCATCATGGTTTTTTCTTGACTGGTCTGGAACATGGTGTCCTCCGAAACACCTATAGAGTGAATGAATCAGCCTGCAATTACAGCTCATCCTGCTTGGCTGCAGCTCTGCGTAAAGCTTCTGCACAGGGTTGTTGTGTAGCATCCAGGAGATCATAGCTCTACTTATGGATTTTGTCCAGTAGTCACCAGTCACATCTTACAAACCAGCCAAGTCGTCTCTGCACTGGTGTGTTGAGCATGTGTACAGCAGGTTGCAGTAAAATATGTGTGTGCGTTTCTACGTAGTGAACAATTTCCAGTCCAAAACAGCCCTTTCACAGTAAACAACTCTCCGTGATTTGGTTTCTTAGGTTTGGATGACTTAGCAAAACCTTAGTCAAATGCACCAGAACTTAGACTATATTTTAAGTAGTGAAAGCTGAGATTGTTTTGTGGTGCATAAAATTGCCAAAGTATAATGTTGGGAACTTTGAGTCAATATACAAAGCTTGTAAAATGCATATCATATGCAGTGTTCAAAAATTAATAGAACTGTTGTACCTTGTTGTACTCAATCAGGATTGTGAATATGGTACGGATGCCACCTACATTAACTTATAACATACATGGAGTGGTTGTTTCAACAACCCCAAAGCATTTCTTTCCATAAGCACGCAATTCATTACAAATGTCAAGCTTGATGAAGGAAAGGCACTGTGATAAAATAAACGCAGAGTGCTTATCCGAAGGGATGTTGACTAATTGTTAGACATTGCTTATGCTAAACAGATATTACTTACAAGGTTTATTTATGTGGGTTTAAGGTTTGTTGCCGACAACAACACAGATTCATCACTCTGGCTTTATTCAGTTGAATCGACTTGTTTGCTTTAATAACCCAAAGTAGTTCTTAAGAAACCTTCCTCTCCTTTTATCGGAAAAGTTTGGGCCTCCTGGAAAGCCTTTGTAAACCTCTTTTGCTAAGTATCCTCCGTAACATGCCCATGCCAGTAGACCGCACTGTCTTTAATTCTTTTTGACTCCAACAGACACTGTGATAAATTATAGTTCAAGTTCAGTCTTGTGTTTCTTGTAAACTGGAAGTGGTTGCGCAATCCAGCAACAACAAATTTAGGTGATTTTAATTACTCTTTAGCTTTTTTATTTGTTATTTTTTTTACAGTCTGGTCTGTAGAAAGTTTGCATAAAAGAATAGGAAAATTGCTTAATATGAGTTTTGCTCTATATAATACTTTTGATAGTTTTGTAAAAGGAATAGACCGAAATGTAAGACTTTATTCATTGAAAACATTGATAGCCCTCTTTTAATTAGTGTTTATTACAAAAGTAACAAATGTCTTCTGAATTGGTCATTTCACAAAACTGGTCTGAATAATTTGTATCACATTTATCAGCCAGTTTTAATTTAATTTAATTTAAATAAATATAAATTTTTGGTCATTTTAAAGCTGGACAGCCCAATTCCTTATTTACCATAATGTACAAGCGTTGCAAAGACATTCTTCAAATAAAATCATTTATTTCATTTTTAGGTGAACTATCTCTTAAAGTCAGAGAAGACAAAATATGTCACTGAATCAAAGCTGTGCACAAGACGTACTTTGTAAGCCATTGTTTACAGCATCTGCCATGTTAAACATGCATGGCTAGTGTTAGCATGTAGCTTGTTTTTGCACTTCTGCGTCTTGTGTTGTGCTAATTACCAGTCTCATTATGACGGTAGCATTCTTTCCGCTGATATGTCATAAAAAATTTGGTCATGCAAGCAAATGCAAATAGACAAATGAGTAAACAGAACATTGAAATCTGGGACAGGCTAATGTAACTTCCGAAGCTCTGCCAAGAAATCAAAGACACTGGGATCTGGAATGTGAAACATGCTGCTCTTAGCCTTGTCCAGAGGGGAAATTGGGTTCTTGTTGGATTTAAACTAAAGATCTGTGGTTCAAATTTGAAATCTCCCAGGGCCTGCAATTCATGATGTGTCATTTGGTAAAGAAAAAGGGCAGCTCTTATGTCCAATAACCGCAAAGAATGTCTTAGTGTTCATAGACTAGAACATACTTATCCAGAGACAGAACAGGGTGAGGAGATGTGCCTCTCGTACAAAAATGAATGGGGAAATCATAAAACCTCAATATGGCAACAGTAGGAATCAAAGTACTACCTATAACACAAGAGGTAGTCAGCTTTTCAAGACCTTTGCCTTTTTTTTAAGAACATGCGATTTGATTTAACTATCTGTGTTTTTTCAAAGCATGATTTAAGCTTAAGAAGTAGCATTTATGATAACAGTGGTTTCAGTTTATATGCATATGGCCTATGCTTTTTAAACTGACAAACAATTCTGGTTACATAGAAGAATACTCTTGTGAAAGGTGCAGTGAACTTGAGTGCCTTATGACTTATGTGACATAACCCAATGCTCTCTGGTTTTCTAAAAATATGAGCATTGAATATGGTTATGTAAGCTCCACTCTGAGCTAATGTATTTTACTCCATATAGCTGTACCATATATAAATATATGTATGGTTTGAGAGGTTCCTGTTTTTGTTTTCCTGGATCTCAGCAAGTATAGTCTTCTCAACACCAAGGTCATTTGAAGGATTATGCTCTTATGGGCTAATTTGGGCATCTTGTAACTGAATTGCATCCAGAAACTGATTTGAGGTGTCCATACATATATATATATATATATATATATATATATATGTATAAAGAGTCCATGGGCAAATGTCTACAAGAGACATTCTTAGCACATTGACATTCTAGACAACGTTATCTTTCAGGATTTAAGTGTTGCCATGGTCACCTGGAGAATCATGGGTGAAGGCCCATCGGGAGCTTTTGTTCCCCTCAATTAGTATTCTAGAATAAGTTCCTTCCCTTCGACATCCTGGCCAAGTGCAACTCGCAAAGGGTCAGTCGCGAAGAACAGATTAAAGAATTAAAGTGTGTGCCATAAGCTGATATAGATATAAGAAGCTCATGTCAGCACTGTCAGCATTTTCACTCATGTGATGGGAGACAGCTTTATAAGGATGAAGGTGGAATTAATTCTTGTATATCTAAAGTATAACCACAATAATAGGCAGCATGCCTTATCCTCTAATATATATATATATATATATATATATATATATATATAAATAAAAGTAAAATCATTCAATTATGTATATAAATTTGAAAGAAAAAATTATAATATTTATTGGTGGAAATCCAGAATGGGTTGCTTTGCATACTTCCACCTTGTATTTCATTAAAAAAAAAACATTGAAAGTAATTGTGTTTTGAATCTTTTACCTAAAGAACTGGGAGTACAGCCAAGTCCACTATCAGAGGAAACACAGCAGAACAACAGCTGTAAAAGCCCGCCCACTTTCTCTTCCTCATTTTTTTTATTTCCCTATTTCTATGTGCACTCTCCGTCTCCCTCGCTCTCTGCTTCTTCCTTTCTCTCACACACTCACAGTCATCCAGATCTTAAAGAGACACAGGACTACATGTAAGATTACATCACATGTCCATTTAGATCTTGACAAATTATATAACTGCACGAATCAGATAAGAAAACTATATTTGTGTCACCCACACTTCAAACTCTCATTTCATACACTTTTATCAGCTCTCAAAGAATAGTAGTAACAACAACTAAAGCAAAATAAAGAACACTTTTCCCATTTTTAACTCATTTTACTTCCTGAATGTGATATTCTCCACCAAAACAAGATATTTAGTGTTGGACAACTGTAGAATAACAACTTTTATTTGATAAGTTCTTTCAAAATTACTATTACACATCAGAATAGTTCCATCCCTAATACAAAAAAATAAAAAAAAAATGCTTCGCTGGTTTGGATTTCAATGTTTCCATAATATTACGTTTAAATATTGAAATTAAGTATTATCTTGTTAAACATCCAATTAAATGCTTGTGTTCCTAGTACTTCATAAATCAGAAAAAATTAAAAAAAAACTCTTTAGAAATAAGATGTTATAGGCAAAATAATTCTGAATCCTTCAGAATACAGGAATAAAACAAAACAAAATTTTGGTGAATGCAAGTGCTACTAACTTTTAGAAGATTTTGATAAAATATATGCACTGTTTGATTGACAGAATGACATGCACCAGGTAATCTTTCACAACAGAAAGTCTATTATAAAAAGTGAACGGGTTCAGTTTCGATTTCAAGTTGCCCTCTGAACGTGAAAACCTGCGGGATAACACATTTAGTTGCTTGATTTTGTTGGACACTATCCACTTTGTTTTCATGAGAGCAGAAAGAGTAGCTAGGGTCTTTCACTGCAAAAACCACAACTCCCGTGCCAGAGTCTATCACGGAGTGTCTAATAATAGGGCCCATGTACACCAGCTTCCTTGTTGTCCTCATTTGAGGTTCATGAAAAGTCTCTTCCTGTGGTCTGTTTATTTGGGCAGAGTTTCTGAGAACCTGCTGGTGACCATGTTTATGTCACAGGGCCGTTTGAAGTGAGCCTGGCCTTAGAGGCTCCCCCACAGCCAGATACATGCTGTCTAGTGTGCCGTGAGGACAGTGAAGAGAATTCTGTTTAGCAATGGAGAATAGCAAAGTGGTTCATAAACAACAGGGTGAATATATCCAGGTAGAAGTGATTCACCTTGTTATAACTCCGCAGTGTCACACCAAACGTTCGCTCATGCCAGAAATAACACCTGAACCAGACACAGGCAAACATTTACAGACATGCAAAGCACGGAACAGGGAGGGGCATAAGCAAAAGTGCAGACGGGATGTGCTTAGTATGTAGACAATTGCTGAAGTGCTTGACCTTCACGATCTGGAAAAGATGTGCATTTACTCACCCTCATGATGTTCCAGACCTGTAAGACTTTTGTTCATCTTTGGAACACAAATGAAGATATTTTTAATAAAATCTGAGAGATCTCTGTCCCTCCATTGACTGTCTATGCAAAACTACCAATGACGATTCACATAGTTCATAAAGAGATCGTAAAACTAACCCATATGAATTGAGTGGTTTAGTCAACATTTTCTGAAGACACTCAAATGCTTTATATAATTAACAAATTCCATATAAACATTAATCAATGCACACATTAGTTATGGCAAACAGAAGCTCAAGCATGCTTGCTTGATGTGTGAGAACCAATGCGGTTCATTCTGGTGTTTCGCAGCACGCTTGTGCTTCTGTAAGAACCTATGATGTTCATTCTCACGCGTCATGCAAGTACAGTTGAGCTTCTGTTTATGTTTCTCTGATCAATGTAAATATGTGAATAAAACATAATTAAAATTGAATCTGATCTTCATATAAAGTGATCGAGTGTCTTCAGAAAATGTGGACTAAACCACTCAATTCATATGGATTAGTTTTACAATCTTTTTGTGAACTTTTTGAAGCCTCAAAGTTGTAGTTGCGTAGACTGTCACTGGAGCGACAGATATTTCTCAGATTTCAAAGTGAAACAGAATATTCAGTGAGAAAAAAGGGATGGGACTGTTTTTTTCTCCTTTGGAAATGGCTAAATTATCTAATAGCCCACATGGAGTAAGTATGGAGCCCTTAATATTGGGAAAATGAAACAGAAGGATGAATTATATTTTAATGCATTTGCTTTTACTTGCAAAACATATGCTCTCCCATAGAAACTTTGCATTAAGTCCCTTGAGAAAATAGTGATGGAAATAATATGAGGTTAGGAGAAACAACTGTATTTAAATGCTTTTGTGAGTTGTCTTCTTTGGGGAACGCAAAAGAATAAAGAAGCGAAGCGAACTTAAAAGTTTTGTAAGCAAATGCAAAGTTTCCCAGGAAGGCGCAAGTTTTGTGAGTGAAAATAAAACATTTAATTATCATTTTTCCTCCATCTCATGTTTTTTCCATCACCATGTCCATCGAGAGGCTCTGTAGTGTTGTCAAAAGAACTGTAGTTATTCCATTGTAGTTAATGATTACAAGGACTCTTTTTATTAAGGATACTTTGCTTGGATGAATCATTCACAATAACACTAGAAACATGGCTCACATCTTATTATTTGTTGAGTATGCACTGAGGAAATAAGTAGAATGTTAAAATACATTATGTGGTAATACCTTTAAAAAGAAATCAGAACAGAACAAATTTAGATGCAGCTGCTGTTTTAAAACGGCCTTCTGCACTTCTGCATTACTCTGGGTGTGGCAGTTGACTCAGTTCACTGTTATGTAAAACCATGTCTGTGTGCCTGCATATCTGAAAATGAAAAAAGAAAGTAGTATTTTAAATACGAATAAGGGCCATACAGAAATATCAGCTTCTGTAAACTTGGAAAGCTTCGATAGTGTAGTGACATACTGTATGAACAGGATGTCCTTCACTGCTTCTGATCTTTAGCGTTCTGGAATATATTAGATCTAATCACTCCTATCCAGTCGCTTTTTTCAAATAAATCAAATAAAAAGGACAGTGGCTGAGAGAGAGAGAGAGTAAAACTCTTTGCGTGCAAATAAACTTGCTTGTGTCTTTTGTATTTGCATTCAACTGAAACAGGCTTTCTAATAAATGCCTTGTTTTTACAGTGACTAAGAACTGCAAACAATGTCTCGAAAGACATTCTTGACGGCATTGATCTGTTTCAATCTCAGTATTTGGAGTTCGCAGGGTAGAGTCAAACTGTTGCATGCAGAAACAGTCTTTCAACATGCACTATTGGCACATTATGGAGGAAATTAACAGTTGCGCCACGTTTGCCCACAGTATTTCAGTGCAAAAATCAGAGTGTTAGTCAATAACTCTACAATTCAGTTTAGTCAAAACACACTATCTGCATTTTAAAGAACCAATTTGGTTGCCTCCATCAGTGCTGTACAGTCAGCAGATTGTGTTGGTCTGCTACATGTAAGATCAGAAATTCCACCGTGCAAAATACATTCAGCACTAATTGGTGGGTGGGCATGCGACATGACCTGATTTGCATAATTCTTTCCCAACGATTTACGTTAGATAAACTAAGATCATCTGAGGTCAATAGGCGACCTCACATGAGTTTAGAAGAGCCAGGTATCATGTTGTGTATGGTGTCCACCTCCCCTGACTGCTCTGAGCATTGCGTGTTTCTAAAAAATGGCTGCATGCCAGCATATCACCATTTTTGGACAACTTTCTCAGGTCTGACTATGCTTCTAGATTGTTCTGGAGATATGCTGACAGCTAATTGGCTCAAATGCTGCCTACGTGTAAAAAAGCCTGCACATCAGATAAAAACATCTCTGCACCGTTCAGTTGACCTACGCATTTCTGTCCGGTTGGTTGACTTTGATCAGAGCTTTTGCGTCACTGCCTCTGCTACCTTGACATGTATCATCTTTCAGTTCATCCCTTTTAACGATTTTAACGAGATTAAGAATGCACAATGCCTCAAGATAACACGTTTTCATTCTGCAGAGGTAATTTCTTGAATGCACATACATAACAGTAAATAAATGCACAATCACCTGTGCTCAGGAGCAGGCGGCGGTTATGGCTCAGGGTGAACAGGGTTGCCATATTTCTGGGAAATTCCTTTCTAAGCTAGGATCCATTCATGATGAAGACAGAGGAATGAGTTTGGGGCTGTGAATTTGAGGCAGCCCAGGTGTAGTAAATCTTCCCTGCCAGGCTGCCAGCTTTATTCAGACAGCAGCCAACACATGAATCTCACCCGGACTGATATAGACTGAGAGGGAGAGGACATTATTGTTTGCTGTGATGACAACATGCATGCGAGATAACACTATTTCTTGACCTTTGCTCCTGCTCCTTAGTTATTTAGACATCTTTGTTTGCCTTAAGGTTTATGGTTTAAATGTGTCAAAGGCATTTTGTCTGTGTTGTCTTTGGAAACCGTCCGATGACAACGTCATATGATTTAGAGGACAAATTCTTCCAGTCCAGATTATACAATGCAAAAAAGTAAATAAAGAATGATTGTTCTCAGTATGAATACAGATGCTTTGGATGATGCCCTTTTATTGCACCGATTAATGCAATTATGTTTTAAATGGATTTACTTTTGTTTTCAAGCCTCATTGGTCACAAAGAATACAAACAGGCACTTCCCTAGCAAACAGACATGTAGGGGTACCTTGTAAAACAAAAAAGTATCGCTTCACACACACACACCCACACCCACACGCACGCGGACGCACACACACACACACACACACACACACACTTTTTTTTTTGAGTTGAGATGAGATGCACTAATGAATGGATTTACCAGGAGGCCCGTTGCCAGGCTCATTGTGTTGATGCCAGCTGATCTACTGTACGTTAAAGCGGATGTAATGACCACGCTCTGACATCAGATGCCTTATGCTCCACCTTCCTCCTGGCATGTCCACTTATCTTCTGAGGCCAGAACACTATGGCTTTGCTTGTATTGCTGCAAATAAAAGTAATTGCTTGCCTCACGCACTAGTAGATTTTAGAGTCATTCCGATCCCAATAAACTTACTGGTGCTCTTCCTAGCCAAGCCAGCGAGAGGTAACTAATAATATGATCCGTGAGCAGACGTGCAAGAGTAAGAGCACTGATGGCTCTCTGCAAAAAACAATACATTATTATTTAAGGGTGTGTGCAGCAGTACAGCCACATCTGGATTGATCTCTTTTCATGTCTGCACAGCAGTGGCTGCTTGAACACATGGATCATTGGTACTGTACACACCATACAGAGCCGAGGACAGAACCATTCAGTTTCACCCCTCATATTATGTGAGAAATTAGGATAATCACTGTTATAGCAGGAGACTGGTCATATTTAGTTTTATTCATCATAACCTTAGGACCAATCTTCTGAGGTTATGCTTATATTAATAATTATAATGATGACACTTACATCATCAGTGCTGTATCTCTATGGATATCTATGACAGACTAATTAGAATGATTTGATAAAATTGCACAAACTGTGCAGAACGGTAATTTCTTGTTGGAGCGTAGGTTGTCCCACTGGAACCCATTACTTTGATTTAAGTTCACATCTTGGTGCACATTTTCTGAAAAGGACACAATCTTCTTTAATGTTATTTCAGTCAGTGTAAAATTTTCTCTTCTACCTAGTTTATTGCCAAGACAATAATATTTGTAGATTTACGCCAAGAAGCATTTTTTGGAAACAGTTTGTTCCTCCAGTGATGCATCATACTATGCTAGCTAAACAGCAACTTACCTTGATGTAGGGGAAACACACCCCAGGCTGACACAAAATCACTGGCTCATTCAATTGCATGACTTTAGGGCAGGACTATCTGTTTGGCTGATCAACGAAAGATGGGGGAGTGTTCAGGATTTTAGGAATTCCATTTAGTGACTTTACCTTAAACACCACTTAAAGTGTTAACCTCATTGACACTCCCATTTAGAGAACGCCTGACATAACTGAAACTTTCTCTACCCTACTTCATGTGTTACTCCTGCATTTCAGACTTTAATATGCTTTAGTCAGATTGATGCAACTGGTTATGTAATTTGAAAATAGAGACAGTGAACAGAAATCATTTTCAGAACATTTTGTATGCGCATTAATAAGACTGCAATGTGCATTCAAGAGAGTCAAAACATATTTGTATCTGAAAAAGATACGTTACATAATATTTAATTGATCCTTTTAACAAATAAATATATAAATCAGCATATTAGAATGATTTCTGAAGCATCATGTGACACTGAAAACTTTGCACCACAGAAAATAAATAAATAAATAATAAATTATATTATTATACTATTTTATTTTATTTTAGCAATCCAGGATGATCCCAGAATTGTTGTTCGTGAATTGGAAAATATATACATAAAAAAAACTTGTATAAGACCAGATAACAGGAGATGTTATTGGGTAAAGACAGATGAGTGCATTTGCTGAGATGACACAGAACTGAAGCTGGTGTAAATATCTAGCTGGAATAGGGGCTGTGAATGTCCGCAACAGCCTCAAGTGGCTGACTCAATGTACAACAGACTCTGGCTTTCTGTCATGAACAAACTGGGTCTCTAGTGGAGACTGTGCAGAATTTCCATGAGGCCAACAGAGTAACCACAGAGATGTTAATTTAACCCATAGGCACTGTGTCCAGACTGAGTCTTGTCTAGACAGATAACAAAGCAACAAAGAAGGTTGGATACGTGACCCACCTGGGCCGTAAAGGTACAAACATGATAATACTTGCTATATGAGTAGAGGGGGTTTTATAACTGTTCAAATGTAGTCTTACATAAGCAGCTCCTCAATGCACTATGATAATAGTGCCATTTACATTCTGACCATTCATAATTTCTCAGTCAGCGAATGCACGAGACTGAGTGCCTGAGTGATATAATAATTTGTTTTGCACCTAATTTCATACAATGTCAATGGGAGCGTGCATTGATGAGCACATTATTTAAGACTTTTATTCAGCAAGAATGCATTCAATTAATTAAAAGTGTCAGTTAAAACATGTATAATGCTACAAACTAAAACTCTTGGGGGAAAAAGTATCATGATTTCCACAAATATTTTAAGCAGTAAAACTGATAATAATAAGAAATGTTTCTTGAGCAGCAAACCTTAATGATTTCTGAAGAATCATGTGACACTGAAGACTGTATATTAATACTTAGAATATTCAAATATTATAAGGAAAACAGACATTTAAGTTTTTTTACTTTTTTGTACAGTATTTAGTTTTTTTTTATTTAATTTTTTATTAAATGCAGCCTTGGTGAACAAAAGTAGCCTTCTTAAAAAAAGATAATTAAAAAAATAATGAATTAGAAAAAATCGTACAATCCCAAACTTCTGAGCGCTTACAGACCTACAAATGTTCTTTATCTATCTGGCCTAAATTCCCATCCTATTGGTTATTCAGGGCAGGACCTGGCAGGTTTAACACTCAAGTAAGTCATGTCAAGGGTTCCTCTGAAAGTGCAAGACATGGGAAGCCATCCTAAGGAGGGAAAAAACAAGCATTAAAAAAATACACATTTGCAAGTCATGTTCAAATGGAAGGTTTTACTTCTGAAACATGAATATTATTTAGCTTATAGATGCCAACAAACAAACGTCTTATTTAACCACAGGATGACCTGAATTATGTCTGTAAGAATTATTCATGTGCTCTTGACCCAGGCAATTAAGCAATTTAATGTATAAAACGAATTAAAGTAATGGATGCCTAATCTCATTTTACATAACATATATAATCCACATCTCCTGTACCAACATGTCTTATATAGGCAAAGAAACACCCAGCCATACACTGAACGTACAGCATATCTGCTTTTCTGCAGTCATGCATGAGTCCTTTCAGACACACAAAACAAAGCTGTCCGCTGAGAAATCAGCATGCTACATACATAAAAGTTGAGACATGCCTTTTCTCTTCCAACAAAAGGGAACTTAAACTATTTAAAACACACACCGTAAATAGATATGGAAAATTCTAGATGGAAATTTAATGTCATCTGAGATATTCTTGGAAATTCCAGATCGGAACAGTGAGACTTCATTTGTATAACATTATTATTTTGTTGACTTAAATAATTTAGCATCCTCTGATTAATCTGCTCTCAATCATGTTGCAATGAGATTCACTAATCAATCTTGCCAAGTGCAAAACAGAAATTCTGGTTATTTTCCTCTTGAGATCAGTCAGACAGAGAACAGAGGGGGGAAAAAACACAATATCATTGTATTTCCACCTCCCTCCCATCCAGCGGAGAGAATGGGACATCTTTACTTTATCCACACTGCTGGAGTCGCAAAGTTGCATCTCGGGCTGTATCTGCAGTTAAGTGACTTTCTCATAGAGCAACCACCATGAGTTTGCCACCTCTCTACTCACCTAGTCTATTTAAGAAGATGGACAGGCGGTAAGTGTAAGAATTTTGGATCGTGTGAGTGTATCATTACTACTGAGAGCTGACAGATTAGTTGTGGAGGTGTGAACGTTAGCAAGGAAAGTTCATCTCTAACCATTTAAACGGCTAATACTGCACATCTTTTTCTACAAGATGCAAAAAATTTTACATTTCATCGAAGTGCGTGACAGCGTTCATTATCTGCTGTGGATCATGTTAGAAAGTAATTACAGATGGGTTATGCACATCTTGTTTTTTCATTTCTCATGAGAAAAAGTCGAAAGTTTACACTGTAGATGGTGTTATTTACACAAATGATTCATGAGTTTAGTGAGGCTCTCTCTCACTAAATGTCCTTCCAAGAAAACTAGATTACATTTTTTGACTTCATAAGCAGCAGCTATTCAAAGAATACAAACTTGACAGACTGAACATATGTCATTCTACACATTCCTTTGTAGTAATTATTGGTGTGTCCCTACGTATGCAAAGGCTAACCAAGTATGGTTAGGTGTGTTTTGAAAACTTGTTTTGTGTGGTTAGTAAATGGTTAGATGTTTTGTTGCATAAGGGATAAGTGTAAATAATTAGTTTTTCTGTATTGAACATAATATATGCACTACAAGTCAGGCCTTAAAGTTTCAAACCTTGTTTTAAACTGTTTAGTAGCAGTGTAAAGGATTTGTTTATCAGAGCGAGGCTGGGACAACACCACCCTGGCCATAGTGACAGATGGAGACATACTGTACCATGGCACATCTGTGTTTACTGTGATGTGCAAGGTTTTTTTTTTTTTTTTTTGAGTGGCAGCTGAATGAAGCGTCTGTTTGCTCATCTCGCTGCATCACAACAATGCATTATTCCATTATTAATGCTTTATTTATCCAATCCCAAACAAGTTTTGAGTACATTACATCCTTGTTCCATTGTAAGCAGTTTGCTCTTTGCTCGAGAGGCTGATTGTCCTGGTTTTGACACATCAAGCCACTAAAATGGATACTATTACCTTACAATAAATCTGCATGTAATGGGGTGATCCCTTTTGGGTGGGGTGTTGATTTTGTGTGGGTGGATGGAGCTTGGTGGAAGTTGAGCTCATGCCCCTTTAAAAACGTGAGGACATCTCTTTACTCCCGTTTTCCTCTTACATGCATCGAGCTCATATTAATCGGCATGGATCGGGACAAGGCTGAAATTTCCTAATTTTGTGCATGGGCCTGAGGGTTTTATATCAACCGATCTTGGGTGTGATCCAGGCAGTATTTGTGGATTGTTCTCTATTAATACCAGTCAATGGTGCTGCAGAAATCTGTCCATTGCTGTTTAGCTGCTGTGTGGCGATTCGTCAGTGGGTATCCTGGTGCTGGGCTACAGAGAGATCCATGGGCTTCCCTCAAGTGCACAAGAGTGTGTGTTTAAGTTGTACACTACCATCACTGTGATTCAACAGTTGTGTGGGTGCTGAAATTGTATTAATTGTTTTTTTTTGTTTATTAAATGGTATTTGTTTTGTTTGCACATTGAATACTGTGAGTGACAATCGTAGTCTTTGATCATCTGTTGTCAGTTCCCGTATAATCAACACTGATTATTATCTGCTGGGAGGGAGTTTATTTATTGTAAATCTAAACATGTTTCCTTTTGGAGGTTGGGTTGTTTGGTATAATTCACAGATTTGCTTAGAATGAGTGTATTTTGAGATTTTTGTTTGAACTTAAGGGCCCTATTTTAATGATCTAAACGCAAAGTGTAAAGCGCACGGCGCAGGTGCACTTAGGGCGTGTCCAAATCCACTTTTGCTATTTTAACGACAGAAAAACTGTTGGCGCGCCCGGGCGCATGGTCTAAACGGGTTGTCCCTATTCTCTTAATGAGTAATGGGTGTTTTTTGGGTGTAACATGCAATAAACCAATTAGAGTCTCATCTTCCACTTTAAGAGCCAGTTGCACTCGTGCCATGATGGATTTGCTATTTACACTGCGGAATTTGGCAAGCGCAAAGACAGAACGCGTCTTGAGAGAAAAATGCATTTGCTAATTAAACGACGTGGCACTGGATGGGAAAATGCAAACAGCGCAAGACTGAAACTAGCAAACACACTTGCGCTGCGCCTTGCATCGCATTTCGCCGGGTGTATTATAGGGCCCTAAATGTTTCGGGTTTTCTTTCTTTTGTATTTTCCTTTTTTTTTGTTATATTTCTGTTTTGTTTTGTTATTGATATTGATGGTCTAAGGTATGATATGATATTGGCCATGGATATCGGTGATTTGTGTATTTTTAGAAGTGTTGTGTATGTCTTTTGTACGTATTTATTTTTAAAGTGTCCAAAAAGTTAATGAAGTGTCCAACAAAAGATCTGTCTGCACACAACTCCGCTGGTTTCTTCTATTTGCTTGGAAGACCTGTTGAGGAGAACTTACAACATATCCTCTAAATGAATTTGAATTGTCCCCCATTCAAATGCAGAACAGGAAGGTTCTGTTGACACCTCAGACCTTCAGTGTGATGCATAACTCTTTAAATTAAGAGGGCACTTCATGGTCTTTCCCTCTTCATATGAGGCATGATTATCATTTAATACAGTACAAACTGTACAAGTGCTTGCCAATTATCCTGACTTCTGCTCACCAGGAGTTCAGAATCTGTCAAAAGAGAAGATGTTAACTTCCATTTGAAGCGTCCCTATGAAATCTAATCTGGCAGCATTGCTAACTCTGCATGAAATGGAAAGTGACAGCACTACGGTCACTAATTTGTGCTTTAAAACTCATTAGGAGGATCAACTTTGAGCCGTCACCTTTCAAAGGGCTTCACTGGGATCTACACAAATTTTTGCTTCACTCAGAAAAGATAGACGATAGGGCGAAAACTGTAGTAAAAAGTTGATAATGTGCTTAAGATGTAATTTTGTAAATTAATAAATGCATTTTCCTAACAGTGCAGAAACATTGTGTAATGTTGCTAGCACATCCCATCCTTATATTTACCAATAATGTGCAATAATATTAACAAGAGAAAGAAAAAGGGATAGAAAACAAAGTTGAGACTCCAGATTTCATTTTATAATTCTTCATAATAATTATGAATTTAATCAATGTCATATGCTAGTAGATTTTATATATATATATATATATATATATATATATATATATATATATATATGTATGTTTATATAATATGAGTAGAAGTGTTACTTCAAGAAACTTCTCATCTCTCTCCCTGTCTGCTCAAGTTACTGAAAAATTTGTCTCATGATACACACATTGATATTATTATTGCTTTCTATTCACAAAGCTGTTTTTAGAAGAATTATACATTTTATTATTTATTTTATTATGTGCTTTCTATGTCTAAAAAAATATTGTTATATCACTGGAACATTGTTAAACGTGTGTTAAATTATGTCGAGGACATAATTGCTGTTGCAATGCTTTTGGTATGAGCTTTCATGTTAATTGAAATATCAAATTTTGCTCACTCAGTATGTCAACAAACTATGTTTCATTGTCCGTTAGTTCAGTTTTTAGGCTGAGCTAATCTAAGTGATCCCAACCTTCAGACAGTGTTTGGTTGATCATGTGTTTGTGTCTGTTATACACACTTTGCCCACTAGAGACACTAAAGGCTGAAGTTAGACACTTTGGAAAGTACTGTGAGAAACTTCTCTTGTTAAACTCATTTCTCATCCTATTCCCAACCCGTCTTGTGTCAGAGCTGTCAACTGCAAAACTGTACACTTCCGAAGACCTGCAGGCATAGACCGAAACACCAAATTTACGCTAATAAACTGTTCAGATACTGATTTCCACCATGTAACTAATTACTGAGGTTTATAGGAACATGTTGTTCCTCACCCAGTCAAGACAAATGATTCTCATGGAGTAACTATTTCGCGAGGCTTGTCATAACTCAACAAAGCGTATCAATTATCAAAACATAATGCTGCAACAGGTATCGGCCACTTGGTAATGGCGTGTGTTGTTCGTGTTGATGTGTTTTGAGGGTTTTCCTGCGGCTTGCTGCTGATGCATGCTGTGTGTTCTTTGAGCAAGTTCAGTGAGAGGGCAGAAAGAAAGTCTATGCCACAAGCCTCATTTGAATAATATATGCATGCGTCATACGCCGTCACGCGCCTCGACTATAAAAGCCCCGCTGCGGCAGAAATAGCATCACTAGCCGACAGTGTTTCTCTGAAACCGCTCCTAGTTCACTCGTAGCGCCCGGCTTCTCTGTGCGTATCGCAAGAGCAACGAAAGCAAAAACAACCAGGATCATACCGTCGTGTTCAAACAAGTCGCAAACGTGGCGAGAAGTATTATTCAGACGAGTCTTGTCCTCAACATGAGCACGGAGATGTTCAAAACGCCAATGGAGCTCGCAGTCTATCAGCTGCACAATTTCTCCATCTCCTTCTTCTCATCCTTCCTAGGAGGGGATGATGTAGTATCGGTCAAACTAGACAACAGGTATGCTGATTTTATGGGATATAATTATTATTGTTTTTGACAGTCTGTAGGGGTTGCATCTCGGACATGAATCTCCCTTCGCTTCGTTCACTGCGCTTCGACTAAAAGGGCTTGTTTACTACTGCGGCGCATGGACTGCCTTCTAATACTTTGTTTCTTTGTCTTTTGCAGTGCCTCTGGCGCAAGCGTTGTGGCAATTGACAACAAGATCGAACAGGCAATGGTAAGTTCTTTTAACACCACGATCAGATCACTACTAGCAAAGTCCCTTTCAAGGGTATATTTCTAGAGTCTTTGCCTAACGTTACTAGAATGAGCTCACGACTGTAGAAGTACAGCGGAAAGTATCGAGTTTCTGTGTAGGTTGTATAAGCAGAGCTGTGGCACGCTCTAGAGCGGCTGCATCTACCTTCATTGCACTAACATCAAAGGTCACCATACAACAATACATGCACCTTTTTGTTTAAAGTTCTTAATGTTGTATTTACTAAAATATGTATTAAATATCACTTTGTAGGTGACACAACCAGATCCATAACTACCATATTTGGTACACATAATCTTTAAATGGTAATTTATGAATGTATTTAAGAGTTCTGTCTTTTAGATGTAAAGATTTGTTAATCTTAAAACACATTTAAAGAAAGTGGTTATAGATTAGGATATTGATAAATGTAACTAAAATAAAGAAAAACATGCATTTCATTTTTTTAGCTTATGATTCACTTTTTAGAAAAACATGTTTGTCCATGTTTTTTTTTTTAATTCTCCCAGTGAACCCTGTAATCATTTAGTACTAATTGGTACTATTTACTATTTTTTTAATTAAATATTAATATGTAACTGCAAATTTAAGTGCAGATCCATAACTACCATATTCATTTTTTTATGAATGTATTAAGATTTACATATTGCAATTAAGAAATATTTATCCAGAGCCCATTTGAATAATTTACTTGATTCCCATTTAAAAAAACATACAAAAACAAAAGTAGATTATAATGTACAGCTAGCTGGTCAATATTTCAAAACCGACCCTGATGGTGAGATCAGGACCCCTAATAAATGGCATGTAGTTTATATCATTGGGGTGTCCAAGGAGTAAAATACATGCTTGATTAGCTTGGAAAAATTAGAATTTATGTTCTGAGCCTCATTCTACTCCATTCATGAATTACAGAGCAAATAGATCAGTTGCATTGTACTTAATAGTCAGGTGTTTTGGTGCCGTCATTAAAACTCAATTCCTTGTTCTTTTCTCATAGGATCTTGTGAAGAATCACTTAATGTATGCAGTCAGGGAGGAAGTTGAGATCTTGAAAGAGCAGATCAAGGAACTTGCAGAAAAGAACAACCAGTTGGAGCGTGAGAACAGCCTGCTGAAGAACCTGGCGAGCCCGGAGCAGCTGGTGAAGTTTCAGTCACGTCTGCCCTCAGACTCCAGCCTCCCCCTGGACCCTCAGGAGATGGGGTCACCTGAGGACGGCGAGCACCTGTACAAATGCACGGGATCTGCTGTATAAGTGGCTCTGCCATGGGGCGGGCAGAGCCACAGCTCTCACCAGAAATTGACCTCCAGATATGCAACTTCAAGATGAAGCTGGCTGTACAGTTGAAAACCTGACCTGAAATGAAAGCGACTTACGAGTGGCCTAGTTCAGTAATATCTGACAATCTCTTCGGACTAACGTGTGAAAGAGAGAGTGATGTAGACATCCGACCGAGGTTACTGTACAACGGGACTGATGTTCCCCTTGCTAGGGAAGGGGACCAGCCTTGCTTTCCCTTGGTCCCTCTCACAAAGAGACTGAGAGAGATTTGCCTCATGGAGCTGGCCGAGAGTGCATCTTCGGCCTATCCAAGTCAAGCCAAGGAAATGTACGTCCCTATAAGATGCCCCCACAGCCCCACCTGATGCAAGCTATACAGGACTCGTGTTCACTGTTGCCTAGTACTGTGGGCTTTTCTTGGCCCCTGTAGTTAAGGATGTTCTAGACGGACCCGTACGGAGCAGTGGTCCACAGCGGTGACTCCAGCCATTTGATTTGTATAGCATCGCTTGTATCTCTGCAGATGGGGCCTGCTGCTTATGGGAATTATTGCTTGTTTGTGTTTTGAAATGGAACAGAAATCAACTTGTTTGAATGGGCTACGTGTAAAAGTGTTTTTATTTTTTTATTTTTTTTATTGTGGGAATGAAAAATCTGTATACATTTGCATAGTTCTGTAAATTAACAACTGATGTAAAGCAAAATGTCCTGAAACGGACGGAGGTGAGGGGTGGATATTGTTACTGCGGATGTTCTGCTGACATGTCGAACATTTGTTCTGTTGACCTTCTATGCCAACCAACTAACAGGCACGACGGTGTCTGAAAAGGGCCACATGTTTTCAGATTAACTGTGTTTTCTAACTACCAAAGACTGGCCTAATACTTACAAGCCAACAGGACCATGTGAAACTTTTCACAGGGAAAAGTTTTTTTTTGACCGCAGTCTTTTTGAAACATGGGTATTGTTGCTTTATTGTGTCCATGGTATTTTTGAACAATTTATGGATGCAAAATGCACACTGCAATAAACCTTATGTTTACACTAAATGCTACGCTTGGGCCTTTTTTTTTTCTTAATGTAGGAAAGACATTTTAGAATTGAAAAAATGGTTAATGCAACCCCATGCATAAACATTTTTAGATAAGTTGCCATCAGATTATTATCCATATAAATTCCAACTTTATATGTCGACATAACACTGGCACAATCTTCATTGGAGATAATTGGTTTGATACCAGGAGTAAAGTCCATGAAGCTAAGCACTTCATAATGCAATTATTGAGCCCAATATTGTCCCCTTTGCATGCATGGTAGTTTATCATTGACCTTTACTCTTCAAATGCACAGTGGCATCTCTCACTGCTCACATTTTATTACATGCAATGAAATCTGTTTATAGGAATAATCAAATTCTTTCCAGTAATTATATCTATATAAAAGATACAGTAAATGTCACTGACCGCAGTGTCTGCATCATCGTGTGATTAAAAACTATACATAGTTTCAGCTTTCCACTGTAAAAATGGCTATTTAAAAACTATAGATGAGGAAAAGAGAGGTAAAGGTAAATTCATAATGGCTTACGAGGCAAAGCAGTGCTGCCGTGTGAAACCCTCATCTTTCTCTTCTTAGGAAGGCCATGCTCAATGTCACTCAAGCCTCTTGAGAGGTCCCTGGGGTAAGACTTCTACGTAAGACCCAGATTTCAGTATTTCTGCAGTAGTTCCGATAAGGTACTCTTAAATGAAGTAGAGTCAAAGGTCATGCAGATCCAGTGAGTTGCGTCCACTGGGTACTATAGCAAATGGGTGGAGGCTTAAAAGGAAATGACTTCTAGAAATATCAGAATCCAAACTCACTCTGATCTAAGGTTTCATTAACGTTTTATTACTGCTATTAACAGCCAGCTCTATATGCAATCAAACTAAAATCCACTAAACTCAACTGAACTTCTATAAGGCAAAAAGGCAGACAATTTAAAACTGCATTTCAACAAGCAGTAATATGATTACAAACAGATCAGACTAGCCTTACATTGAAAATTAATGAAAAATATTTGTGAATATGAAGATTCATACTTAAATACTGTTACTTCATCAGGTAATAGACACTAAATCTGTCTTTTGGCAAATAACTAAGCAACAAATTGACTACACTACAACTATAATAGAAAAAAAAAATATATATATATATAATTTAAAAAAATATATATTTTTGACTGGACAAAACAACCGTAGACAATGTTCATGGTGAACTTGCTGGTTATTTGGCATAAATAAACTAATAGATATTTGTGACGTTTATGTTAATATAAACATTCATCTGATGTCATTTCATTCAGTTACAGACAAGAAAACTGTCTTTTGGCAAATAACTAAGTAACCAGATAGATAGACAGATAGCAATATATATATATATATATATATTATAGCTGTAATATAAATAAAAAAACAATAAAGAAGTTTAAAGCTAAAGTGTTTTTCATTGTATTTTTGCCTGGTGTAAACTGTTCAATGGTTCAATGTTCAGACTGAATTTGCTGGTGATTTGGCATTTGCTCTGCTTCCAAAAAAGCTGCAAGACCTCTGCTCTTATGCAACTCCCAAACATCTGTTTCAGTTCGGTGTAGTGGGCGGCTTTCTATATGTCAAGGCCTGGTGAAGTGTGGCCGGCTTTGCATGTGAGCGAGTTGCAGTGCACTGAGAACTGTACTTATTTGTCCTCTCATGTAAATATAGGCTCATAGTAGGCTGTTTGTGCTATTTTTCAGCGGAGTGACATTATTTCCTAAACCTCAGATCTAATACCCTGTTGTGGAAACTTATTGAGTGTGATCCGCCGTGTAAACATTGTTACCTCATTCTCACGTTACACAAACAGCCTCCCTCTCGCTCCCAGGTGCATCCTGTAGAGACAGAATCCAATGAGACAGATGTTTACTTCTGGATTTTTTTAAATAATTTTTTCACTTCTTTAGAAGAAAGTTGACAGTATAAATAGACAAAGTCATAATGAGCTGAAAGTGTTTTTTACTTTTAATGGAATGCATCGACTGGTGTTCAGCTTCCAAATAAAGTAAATAAAAATTGCTGCAAATTTTCCTTTAAATGACATAACAGCAGTATAGGCATATGGTCATAGAGCCAAACAATACATTATCCATTGTTCAATTAGAGTTGCATGTAAGTCATAACCACAGACACATTTGCATTCTACAAACCACATTTTCAGATTCTTTGTTATGTACGAACATGTTTTGCAAAACTCATGTTACTGTATGTACTGGCTGCAGTCAGTATGCATGTATCAATCTCCCCTATTGAATCTCAAATTATTTGGGGTGTTTTAGAGTATCTCATTATCTACTCTATCCAGTCTGACCCAAATAAATAAGTGTCTCGTGATTTAATATTGACATTAATATTGGTCTAACTCTTTAATAAAAGCGGTAAACCATGAATAGTTGGAGACTAATTAATTTAATTTGTGTCCAAGAATATTCTACAACAAAGTTCTGTTTATTCCCATAAACACACACAGCTATTTCCTATGACAGAGCATTTATATTCACAAGGCCAGTAGTCAGTTTATTTTAGGTAACCCACTACAATCTTGTTTTTAGACGGGTGGGGGAATGTGATACATTTACTGCATCCCACCTATAGAAAGAGGATTCAGAAAGCAACATTAGTAACTTTCACACAACCATAAAAGGATGTTGCCTCACAAACATATCTGGGTAGTAGTTCCACCCTGAACTGCAATTGGTCAGATATACAAAGGTGAAGTTGCCCAATGACTCTTACCCTTCATGGGTGATGTGCTTGAACACGCAGAACTTATGTTTGTTAGTTCCTCAGCTTGATAAGTTGTAAAGAAAGATGCCGCCGTGCAACTTTATCTAAGTTGCTTTTATTAAGCTCTCCTCAAAAAGAGACTCTTTGTAGGAGGCCAAAGTGAAGGTGCTCTTATTTAACAGTGCTGGAATTCTACCTACATGCACGAGATCGGAAAACAATAGTGTCCATCTTTCCCTAGGGGTTTGGAAAACACTGTGAATCGCTGCCTGTGTGGTACCAGCCTCGCATGGAATGTGCCTGGAACATCTTACTCTAACCAAGTGGGGAAGAACAAAGGCCACCAGCATGAGGCTGCGGATTTGAGAAGAAAGCTTCGAATTCAGAGTCCTCCCACGGGACAAGCACAGCTTGTCTTCTAGCACTGACGTGTCATGGGGGAAAGTGAGGTGCCCTTATTACATAACCTGAATTTTTTGTGATGATCCCATGAGTACTGGGTTTCTGAGACTTCCTTTTCTAAATGTGATTGAAGATATTATGTAATATGTAAAATTATTATGCATTTTAAATAACTGCTCTGCTTAGAATTTTTTTTAACCCTGTCATGCATATGCATCTCTTAACCATTTCTGTCATACACATCATTAAATAGCCAAGCTAACAAAATCTCACTGGTTTCACCATTTTAAATATTACGACATAATGAACTCTAATTAACAAATTAATAATGAATTATACAACCACTGTAAGTATTTTACTATGTATTTACAATGCAATACTTAGTATATTACTAAGAATATACTATATAGCAAATAATATTACTGTTTGATTGCTAAAAAGTCGCAAACCTCTACTTGTTTTTTTTTTCACAAAATGTAACTATATATAATCTGGTTCTTTATATAAAGTTCAATATATACTTGTGTAGGGAAATGTAAACAATATTGATTGCTTATATTGTTTATTTCAACTTCCATCCCAGACAGATCAATGTGTTTTTCTGCATTTAATGACTGAAAGGATATGGTATTCTGAGTAGCATGGTTTTGTGAAAAGTACAGCTGCTGGAGTATTGTTGTTGTTGTATAAGTTTATATGCGGTGAATGCGTGCGAGTACAGGGATAGGTCGACTCTGGGTCAGATGTTGCACCTGGGATGTGTTGCAAAACCAGTTGAACTGAACTCTTTGACCTCGTTTGGTCCTCTAGCGAAAGTTCAAACTGTTTTAATTTCACGTGAGTGGAACAGTTTAGGTAGATATGCAAAGGTCAGAAAAACAGATAATTGTAAGACTCGATAATTATTGTTGGATGTGAAATTATTCTCCAAAAAATAAATAAAATAAAGATAAAAACAAAGTAAAAAATTAGCTGCAAAACACTTCAAAACAATTATGAAGTGATAACTCAAGCAAATACCGTAGGCGTGACAGTTTTTGGAACTGAACGCATTTGTCTACAGGACACCTCATGGTTGACAAGGCGGCATTTAACCTTTAACCTAGTCAATAAAAAACAAAGGAATACCTTTTATTGCATGCTGAATGTCAACATTTCAATTACGGAATTTGAAACTCCTACTTGACTTGCATGCTGAAAACTGTAAGGTGCTTTCCTTGCGCTCAAATGCAGCAGCATGACTGAATACCAGTGTGCCTGTTTGAGATGAGTGTGACTCTCAGCCAATCAGCACTGGGATTCCCTGGGAGTGAAATCAGCAATCACCATGTCTCTTCTATGAGCTATTGTTTGGTTTGGTTTGCGTTGATGTAATTGCCCAAAAACGATCTTATAAATCGTAATTAAGATAATTTGAGGCCATCTGCCACTGAAGTATATCTCTCCTTAAGATTCAACATTTCATAATCTTGCATGTTAACAGTCTGGTGTTCTTTTTCAGGAATCATCATCTAAAATCTAATTCTGCAGATCTCAGATGTTGAAGAACTGAAAGAAGAAAGAAAGAAAAAATTCCTTGAGTTCCTTGAGGCTCATTTTTCTTGGTAGACATACGGGTTTGGAAGATTCGTTTCTGAGACACGCAGCTGCTTGATTACATTCCACAACAACAGCTTTGAAGATGCTGGAAAAAAATCTGGAAACTGGGCTTACCTCACTTATTTACACTGCATTAATGATGCGTGCAGCATAATTGTAAAATTGTGTATTTTTCTGAATTATGTTTGGAGCCTGTCACGACTATGGAAAAATCAAAGCTGTGGATCTGCTTGGTTTGGCAATGCTTAGTTCTACATGAAACTAAATGCAGTAAACAACACTGCATATTACCTCAAGGGTGGGTATTATTAAAAGTGGGTGTTTTCAAAAACACAACCGGGATGTTCATCTCTTCCTTATGACGCCGGTTCAATCCAATAACAGAGGCCTTGGAGCGCAGTTAGCCTGATCTCTGCACAGGTGAATCATCCATGCCATTGTCTGTATAATTGCTTCTAAAGTAGAAAAGAAGGACAGCTGGGCCCGTCGTTGTTGCTCTTTAGTCCATCAACACTTGCATTTACAGTAGGATCATGACTTCACCTGGTCAATGCTTGCATGTTATAATTTGTGTCCTATATTAAATATTTTGATCTGGTTGCTAGGTGTGGAGGCTAATGAGTGATGTACGCACCAATCTCTCATGATATTCCCACCATGAGTGAGTGAATGTTAATTTAGCAGGCATTGAGAAAGTACAACTTATTTTTGACCACAAAAAACATTCCGTTTTTCCTGCCCCAGGAAACGCAGGATTCATAAGCTTCCAGGCTAGATACTATTTAAGGAACTTTTGCCCCTGTGACGTGGAAAGAAGTTGACAAAAATGCTTCTAAACAATGGTGTGACATAAGGGAAAATTATGGCTTAAACCACCAATGCAATGACAAGGTCATTGTGTTATCTCTCATACTGCACCTAATTGTGGTAGAACCACACATGATGAGCCTCTTATATGACACTTAGGCACGAGTCCTAAAAAATATTTAATTATATTGAAAAAAGAGACCAAAATTCTTCAGAAAATCTCCTTTTGTGATTCACAAAAGAAAGTCATATGGTTTTCAACAACACGAGGGTAAGTCCTTTAATGTGTTAGTCCTGAGGGCAAGGCCTGCGCTCATTTCTAAAGGACTAAATAAATCTTCTTGGATCTGTTTGCCTTAGTGTGGGAAGTGAAAAAAATATATAATAATTATGTAAGAGAGGATTAGAAGCTAGTTCTATAATATTCAATAAAAGACAAAAAGATGCAACCTTGTTTATCCATCTAAGACATTTGGGATCTGAGACATATGAACATACTAATCAGATGTTGATGTTCCAGACAGTTATATAACCCAGCTTCTTTTCGCCCTATGTCTACTGTAATTAAGATGGGATTAGTGTAATGAACACAATTAAGCCTACCTTGACATCAGCTTTCAAATTTAGATCACTGTCATGACAAAGGTCGTGACAGATCACTGTAGCGCATCAGTTCAAGCGGCACAAAAACTGATCATCTTCACTTATCACCTTTACTAGTTATATCACATAATAAACATGAGTGAACATCAGAAGGTATCTTATTTCAAATTCAAAAATACAAAAATATATTTTTCAAGTTTAAGTCCACTGACATAAATCTTCTCTCATGTCTGTTTTGTTTGTCAGACAACATGGCAGATTTTGTGTTATGATTGGTCAGATCACCTGTCAATCAAACTCCTGACGAAGTGTCAATTGAGAGTGAGTTTTCGTGTTGTAATGTTTTTGTAAATTTTATTAATGAATGTCTTTAGACAATGTTAAGATGTGTGAGATTGTTATCTAGTCTGAGCTCTGCCAAATACTAGCCTATCAGTTTCTCTTCCTGTTTACACCTTCAGGGGAAGAAACGCCTCTAACAGACCAGCGGTGGGAAATTTACAGCATTCTTTATGTCAAGCAAAGCGGACGAACTTCTGCAATTCGAATCATTAAAGTCACTATAGCAAAGTGGGGTAATCTCAGATGAACGTGACACAATGCAGATTAATTACCATGAAAACAAGGTTATGAGTATTACATCTGGGTCTTAAAAGCCATGAAATAAGCTGATTTTCAAGTGTTTCAATGCAAACACATACATATCCAACTAGGTTTTGCTTTTGTTTTGATGCCTCAAGCGCTGTTAAAGATGAAATATGGGAAGTCATAAAATTGAAGTCATGGTGTAAGAACAACTAAGAGCGAGACTAACTGCATGGTGCTTACAGTGCAATGCAGGATGAAGTCGAGCCATTATGGCTCCCTGAACATTTGTTTCTTCATATAATTTGACACAGTAATTATTTCCCACCTGTCCCATATGCTCAACATACAGCATTTTTCAAACGAATGAGGAGGAGCAGTGTTCCCTAGAGAGTTTTACAACACTGCTGTGGTTTGGGAAAGGCAGTGCTTCACACAAGCATGCTAGAAATTATTAGTGTGCTGTAACCCTCGGTCACACAAGACTACAATCCTACACAAACACATGCACACTTCATATTTAGAATGCAACACTCTTGGGCCTGGGCTTTGCATAGAAAAGGACATGCACATTGGCTTGTTAACTTTTTTATAAAATGCATTCATTCCCTTGTTTACTGACTGCAGATGGGGAGATTGGTCCTAGTTTACAACCAGTTCAACACACGCCTTTCTTGTATGCATGATAAATATATCCATATCTCATCAACACAGATGAAAACAGTTCAACTGCAAACCGTGTGAGACTCAAACTGCAAAGAAGACACTTAAAAACGATCCAAGCATGAGAGATGTGTGTGAGAGGCATTTTTATGTGAAATGCCACAGGGCAGATATGTGGTATTAAAGAAAGCACTATATAATAGCCAACTCTTCTCTGCCTTAACACAGCAAGTGAACGAAGCTTTCAGGTTCACTTAACGTTCTGGCTAACCTGGATGAAACTCTTACTAAAAGATTAAAACAGCAATAAATGCAAACTAAAATTACGTTAAAATGAATTCAGTGGTTGAAGGAAATAAACACCATTTCTGAAGTATTCATCTGTTGCCTGTTTGACAGGTAGAAATGTTCAAACATTTAAGTCACACTTTAGCTCACTGTCTAATGTTTGATGGATTTAAAAGGCTACTTTATTTTACTGAAACACCGACTTCAACTGAATTCAGGAAGCCGCTGGCAGTACACCTGCACATAGTAAAATTAAAGCCTCACTCCTTCCCAGTCTTTCCACACTTGAGCAACCAACATGAGTGATGACATATAAGCCAAAAATAAATAAACTATATAAATATTAGTACCATGCCTGACGTAAATTACATTTTGCAATAGGATTTTAGTTTTTTTATCAAAAAAAAAAAAAAAAAAAATTGGTAATGTGTATAATATAAAAATACCAAATTAAAAACAATGACAAACCATGACATGATGTTAAAGGGGTTGGATAAGTGAATTTCATCAACCAGAAACCTAAAAAAAAAAATTACAAATTAAATAAATAAATCTTTTCAATACAAATGACTGGTCATCTACTTCTAGAAAGATGCAGACACACCAATGCAGAAAAATGAACAAAGCCCATATTTCATCATATATTGAACACTTGTTTTTATATTTAAGTAGCCATTTTGTTTGAACAAAATTAGTGCACAGGCTTCTGATCCAAGTACAATCCTCCACGCCACATGCATTAACACTGTGTTTTGCCATGCCATCCACAGTCTAAATCATTAAATAGGAACTTCTGACACTGTGTAACCCAAACAACTCTAATGTGTTTCCAAGCGGATGCTCTGTTTGGCACTCTCGCCTGCTAAGGCATTCTGATCTCTTGGATTTAATGGGGTAGTTTTATTTATACAATCAAAGATTTATCTCTCTGTCCACAAATAAAAAATGACCGGATGCAGCAGTGATGTCTAATTATTAACCACATTTGTTTTTTTGCTCATCATCCACGTTTACTCTAGTTGGAGGGGTTCCAGTGCTGGCGCATTGAAAATGCTGCACACTCCTAATTTTAACCAGCATTTTGGCAGCCAATGCTGAAGTAATGCAATTAGAAAACAAACAAGGCTCGGGCCTACTGAGGATTCACACTCTCCTTTAAGAAGAAGATACATTTCAGCTTTCACTATGCTAGACGTGCAGAGGAAGCTTTACAATTGGTTCTTATTAAAAAGATAGAAGACAGTGTAAATGTGAGCATACAGCGTAAATCACCAGCTAGGTCGAAGGAAAGGTGTGGAATGCTGAGAAGACAGGACATTTAGATAGAGGGCCTAGACCCATTCACAACTGAGAAAGAGCTGTGCACAAGTGCTCAAGTGATGCACAAGTGCTCTTGCTAAACTGCAGGTGGGAAACACATTAAAATGCTTTTCAAAGTTTTCAATCCATGGGCCTCCACTCTCATGAGATCCCCCTGATCCCAACAAGATTTAAGGAGAGGGTGGGGGTCTGTTTTTTTAAAGGTCTACTGTTTTTTTTTTCTTCAGAAATATATTTTATAGGCTATATTTTTTTTTGTTATTGTCAGCAATAATAATAATAATAATAATAATAATAATAATAATAATAATCATCATAATCATAATCATTATTATTATTATTATTATATAATATGTGTATTTATGAATGTATCAAATATTTATACTTTGATTTAAATATAATTTTATATTATACTTCATATTGAATAATTGTTTTAAATGTATTATTATTATTATACTGAAAGTAACAAATAGAAATCATGTCCAATAGCTAATAGACAATTAGTCATTTTAATAATTATTAATAATTTTCTTAATAGTCAGTTTATTTATATATACTCTATATTACTATTTTGGTGTGTGTGTGTGTGTGTGTGTGTACTTTTTATACATTCACATATGCTAGAATCTTCCCACTTCTTGTGGGTAACTGAGACTAACAAAGCCGCATCAGACGACCTGTTCCATGTACACAAAAAAATATTTTATGATGCTATTGATGCTCTAGATTCTTGTAACGTGAGTCTACATAAATTAGTGTTTAAATACACATGACATACTGTATATAGTTTTGTTTAGGAAAAAATGCTGAGTAAGACATTTTGATGTTTGTTCCGTTGAAGTTCTACTAAAAACATTTCAGAACATAATCTCTTTTAACTCTACCAAAATGAACCTGATCCGTGGTGCTTTGTGCATTCAAACTCAAAGTTCTTTGCATAAGAGCCACTCAGTGCACATGAGAGCACATGATATAAGAGAGGAGGTGTAAACACATGCATGCAGCACAGGATTAGAGTATCAGCCCTCCCTCTCTCTCCCCAGCACTGAAAGCCTAGTTTGTCCAAGAGAAGGTGCAAAACATTAAGTCTGGCCATCAACAGCTACTGCACACAGCTGACACCAAAGCCAATGACAAACTCAAACGCTGCATTGATTCATGAGCAGTGCGAAATGACAGCTGCATGCACATAAATGCATGCGAGCGGACTGGTGCGGTACATTCTGTCCTAGTTGGAAAGACGCCCGCGCTCCCTTTCCAAATCCGCTTTGTGTCCAAGGAACTCTATCTCACAGGTCATGTGCGGAGAACTCCCACTGTTTTAAATGAGTGGTCAAGTTCAAGCAACTACTAAACTAAGCAAACCAAATCAGCTTTATAGCATCAATAATTTCCCAGAAACGCATGGACAAAAGTCCCTCAATCCATCACTCTTTAAACACCATCCCAAGGACTGTTTCCATTGGCAATCGAGTATTTGTCAAAAGGGGCAGATTTTGTTTATCTTGTTCCTTGTCCCTTAGACAGAACATTTAGCTGACTTTGTCTCCCTGTTACTCTCACCTCAGGGCTTCGATTTCAGTGTCAAATGTAGAAAATAATTGTTATGCTGTATGTTTAGTGGTTTACGATCCTTTCAAAGCTTAAATGAGACATTTGTAATGTACATACACAAACTGGCACAAAGAATAATCATAATCAAAGCAGAACAAAAGTGTGGCAGCCTTATAAGTCTCAGAAAATGAAACAGAAAGGACATTGCAAGGTTTCCTTTGAGTAAAATGACTGCAGGGCAAGGAGCCCACAAAGAAAACAGCCCAGACAAAACAACCTACCCTGTAAAACACATTTGTTACAGTGGAGCTGCTGGCAGAACTGGAGCACCCTGTCACATCCCTGTAACAAGCAGCTTTCATCTACCGTCCAAGACCAAACACAGGAGAGGTTTGATTCCAAAGATTGGAGTAGTTGTGGAAATGCATCAAACTGCACCTAGCTAAAATTACCCAAAAAAAGTTAATCTGACATAAAATCTGGACTGGAGTACATTAAAATACAGATTAAGATGATTATAGTGTGTTTGGCGCTCGGCAAGACAAAATGGCAACAGTTGAACATAATTTTGTAATGGTCACAGAAATACAGCCATTTCATTGCTATTTAGCGTTTTTTCATGTATATGTCTCTATGGGATCTTTTTGAAATAATCTATTGTTAATCACATACAGCATTTTATTTCAAAATGTATTATAATATAAAATGCAATATTATTTTCAAATTATAATTTTAATATTATTATATTTATTATATGCCCGGGGAGCAGTTGGGGGTTCGGTGCCTTGCTCAAGAGCACCTCAGTTGTGGTATTACCGGCCCGAGATTCGAACCCACAACCTTAGGGATGCAATTCATTTGATTAATTAATTGCATATCACATAACTAATTTTGATTTCAGTTTCATTGATGGTTCAGTCTTGCGCAAATACTTCAAAGACTGACCCAATTCTTCCAGCTCTGAGGCTTTTCATGCATTTGACTATGACATCATCCTAATTATTGTCAAAACCTGTGTGTGTGTGTGTGTGTGTGTCTATTTACAATTACAGTAATTGCGATTCTGTCTGGTCAGCTGATTTGACCTGAAATGACATTAACCAAGGCCTCTGTGAGAATATAGAGCATTACCTGACCAACGACTACATCAGACTTAAGATAAGAGAAAGATACAGGACAGGCTACAGAACTGAATGGGATTAATTTCAGCCATGTCTCGTTATAATCTTTTTTTTTTTTTTATTATTTCCTCTTGGAAAAAAAAGCAGTGTATGATATCAGAACCTTTAAAACATCAGCACATGGGTTAGCTGCACAGTTGTCAGAACGGCGCTAGTGTGATATTCGCTAGTGTGAGTTCTTTCAGTATGTGATTTTATAACTACAAACCTATAATGTGGTTATCCAGAAGGGCATCTAAATGTTGCTAATTTGATTTCAAAGCTCATTACCCTTGCGAGATTAAAAATGTTTACCATCCATCTTTGGTGGTCTATAGGATTTATTGAAACCAAGTGCACTTTTAGTCAAACAAAATTCAAGAGGCTGCAAACTCTAACCACTCCACGTTTAGACTTACTGTGGTCTGTATATGGGTAAAATATCTTTCCCACGATTTGATTAGATGCATCTTGAGCCCTGTACATTGCATAACAGGACAATTTTGTTGTTGAAACCCTTTTGCATAAGCCAGCATGAATACATAATATGATATCCACAAACAGAAACCTGAGCAGTCTTCAATTTATTGACACAAGCTCCTTCTCACAGGATCATTCGCCTGTATTTCAGGCAAAAACAAACTGCATTCTGGGCCCCTGCTATCCAGTTTATCCTCCTTTAATGCAACCGAGCGGACTCTAATAATGTGGTTAAGCTTTCTAAAGCTTAATGCAAACGAAAGACAACAGCAGAAGTAAATCAGTAAAGAATTCCAGAGCTCACTCTCAAACACCCAGTTTGGAAAGTATATGTAAATTCAAGGTATTTTTGGGCCAATCAGCAACAGAAAGAGAGAACAGGGTTAGGTGGTGAGTTACATAACAGCTGAAGCAGACATGAGAAGAGGGCGCTGTCTGGGGCTGCAGACACTCGACCAGCTCGAATCGACAAACACTTCACACTGTGGTCCCTGAGACCACCTGTCCTCATGATTCCTACACTGTCCTGTACTCTCTTTTGTTCATGTAGGAAAAAATAAATATTTAATGAGAGCTAAAAGAGTACAAACAATTCCCATTATCTGCATCAGAACTAGACACATTCCATTATGGAAAATGATTAAACTGACATTCAACTTGAAAAAATACAAAATCAAAATGTCAAAAATGAACACTTTGAAACAGTCGCCATATGTAAATGCAAGATTCATTGCAATGGTGTGGAATTAAGGGAATAAAATGTACTATCACTCCGTTCATCAACATCTCAGACTGGGGGAAGTCATCAAGCCGGAGCCTGTGAGTGGGAGGTAATCACAATAACTGGCACGCAGTGCTTGTCTGTGTGGTCTATCGTTCTTTTCCAATGGCTGTAAATGTTTGGAGCTTTTCTCTTGCAAATTATACCTCATGCAGATGCCTTCCATGCGGAACGGTGGGACAAAACTAGCATTTTCCCACTGGAAAATAAACAGAGAATGATTTCACATGCAGTGAAAAAAAAATCATCTATCCATCATAAATGGATTCTTATAGTTTAAAATTAAATATTTTGAACTATCCATCCAATAATCTGTCCCTCCATCCACCCAGCCATCCATCATCTATCTGTCTGTTCCTCTATATATCCATTCACCCATCTATCAGTCCATCCATCCATCTATCTAGTTCCTTACAACAGAGTTTCCTGTTATATTGGCAAACAGTGCTTCCATATGAAAGTCAGCGGTACGTGCAGAATGAGAAACATAGTTATGTGTGTGTGACCAGAATGACTTCAAAAGGGCAAAACCTATTGGATTGGATTGTGACCTCTGAGCCCAGCACAAGTTCTGTTTGTCATACATTCATATTTGTGTTGGCAGTCGTAGCAAGCCTGATAGACACTTTAGACGTACTTGCACAGTCACATGTTATGGCTTTATTACATAAGTTTGGCCTGCTCATATGGAGTTTATCAAAAGACCAAGAATGCCCTAATTCTGACTCAGCCGTCATGCCCTGAAGCACGGAAACACTGCAATCAAAATCCACTGGTGCACCTGGGTTAAACTAACACATGCAGATAACAGACAGATATAGCAGCTACCGTATTTTTCGGACTATAAGTCACATCTGAGTATAAGTCGCATCAGTCCAAAAATACGTCATGATGACAAAAAAAAAAAAAAAAACATATATAAGTCGCACTGGACTATAAGTCACATTTATTTAGACCCAAGAGAAAACATTACCGTCTACAGCCACTAGAGGGTGCTCTATGTTTTCAGTTGTAGACTACAGCACATACTCCTCGCTGCAGACTGTAGCGAGGTGACGTCACGTATGTACTTCACGTATGTACGTCACGTATGTACGTGACGTATGTGTTTACCGCGCATGCGCAGTAACGTATATGTATTTACCATAAATACGATTGTGCGCCGTATTGACTGTCATTAATGCGCATATCCAGGTTCATTCACTTCCGGATTTTCGTATGGTGGATATGAGATATTACTTTTGTTTTCTTAAAAATTTGCATTTAAATTGCTTTTAATTGTAAGAATGCTTTGGTCATAATCATAGAGAGTGTCATTGCAAATGTGTGCGATTTCAAACATTTGAACTATTAAAGATGTCTTAAAATAGAGCAGAAAGACCTTATTAATATAAGTAATGCCATTGATGGTTGCAAGCATTGCAAAAAAAAAAAATCATATTTGTAATCTTTTTCATTAACATTATCAAAGACTAATAGATACTGTAACACATGTATTGTTCATTGTTAGTTCATATTAATTAATACATTATCTAGTGTTTACCAATGACACCTAATTGTAAAGTGTTACCTCTTAAATTGACCTTCATATGTCTTAATATGACCTTTTGGGGACATTGTCAATGAGAAGAAATTCCCCCTTCATGTGGCTAGAGTACTGTACTTATCTGTATTCTTTCACTGACAGACTGTATAGCCCTCAACTGTAAAATTTTCAAACTGAAAAAGACTTCAAACTTTCAGGGCATGCTTTCTCAAGCCAAGCCAACTTAAATTTTGTCTTGACAAACTTTATTAATTTAGTTGATGTTAATGCTGGTTATAAATTACATTTTTTAGGTAGTTTACAGACTAAGCAAATAACACTTTTTCTAACACCATGCTATAATATATTTAAAAATACATTTAAAATATTTTCCTTGTAGGGCCTTTCTGCCTTTCTTCAAAATGATTTAATATTGCTTTAGTATTGTTTGTTTTTTTATGTAAAGTGAAACTGGAGGTCGTGAACTGGAGTGCATTGTCTGAACAATACAACCTGAGTTCCGGGCATCATGTTCTCTGACCCAGTGCATACGGTGCAGTGAGATATTTAAAGACTGTCCACCTGGCTGTGTGAGGAATCACAGGAGGAGAGTCCTGTGTGGGTTTTAGACACTCTCTAAAAACTGCTAGGGCAGAGCATATACACAAACTCATAGAAAATAACCAAACAATCCAAGGTTTTTATTTAGCATGGTGGCTAAATTAACAAATTACCAGTTGCCACCTAATTCAAATATTCCACCAACGTTTAAATAGTAATGACTTTATGAATTTCTTCACTGATAAAATAGATAACATTAGAAATACAATAGCGAATGTAGATTCTACAGCATCTAACACTTCAGTTTCATCCATCGCACCCATAGATAAACTGCAGTGCTTTACAAATATAGGACAAGAAGAGCTAAATAAACTTATCACTGTCTCTAAACCAACAACATGTTTATTAGATCCTGTACCCACTAAATTACTGAAAGAGTTGTTACCTGTAGCCGAAGAACCGCTTCTCAATATTATTAACTCGTTGTTATCTTTAGGTCACGTCACAAAACCATTCAAGCTGGCTGTTATTAAGCCTCTTATTAAGAAACCAAAACTAGATCCTAGTGAACTGGCAAATTATAGGCCTATTTCAAATCTTCCATTTGTCTAAAATTTTAGAAAAAGTTGTGTCTGCTCAATTGAGCACCTTCCTGCACAAAAATGATCTGTATGAAGAATTTCAGTCAGGTTTCAGGCCCCACCATAGCACAGAAACTGCACTTGTTAAAATTACAAATGACCTGCTTCTTGCGTCAGATCAAGGCTGCATCTCATTTCTAGTCTTACTTGATCTTAGTGCTGCGTTCGACACCATAGATCATGACATACTCATAGATTAATTACAAAACTATACAGGTATTCAAGGGCAGGCTCTAAGATGGTTTAGATCCTACCTGTCCGATCGCTACCATTTTGTTTACTTAAATGGGGTGTCATCTCATTTATCATCAGTAAAATATGGAGTGCCACAAGGATCCGTCCTAGGTCCCCTTCTATTTTCAATATACATGTTGCCCCTTGGTAATATTATTAGAAAATACGGAATTAGCTTCCACTGTTATGCTGATGATACTCAGCTATATATCTCAACGAGACCAGATGAAACCTCTAAATTATCTAAGATAACAGAGTGTGTTTAAAATGTAAATGATTGGATGACCAATAATTTTCTCCAATTAAATTCTGATAAGACAGAGATATTAATTATTGGACCAAAAAAAACTACACAGAATCTTGTAGATTACAATCTGCAACTAGACGGATGTACTGTTACTTCTTCTACAGTCAAAAATCTGGGTGTTATATTAGATAGCAACTTGTCTTTTGAAAATCATATTTCCCATGTTACAAAAACTGCATTCATACGTGACGTCACCGCGCTACAGTCTGCAGCGAGGGGTGTCTCGACTACAGGAGCACTGAGCAGCATAGAGCGCCCTCTCGCGGCTGTGGACGGTAATGTTTTCTCTTAGTTCATGTCAAATTAATTTTGATAAATAAGTCGCACCTGACTATAAGTCGCAGGACCAGCCAGACTATGAAAAAAGGTGCGACTTATAGTCCGGATAATACGGTATATCTCACATTAGCTGAGTTATAGTTCAGGATAATGAATTTGCAGCCTAATTTCTGAGCTGGATAATTATTTAGCTGGAGATCTTCACAGAGGCTGCAGAGTGACACCTTGACTGTTGACCCAGACAGTGATAAGACGAGGAACACCAGCCAGCTGAGCCACACTACTGGAAACACACAAACACACATAATAGGCCAGTACATATTGTTATTATTATTAATTTTTGTTAATTTATTTTTGGTAACACTTTAGTGTAGGGACCAATTCTCACTATTAACTAGTTATTTGTTAGCACGCATATTACTAGCATATCGGCTGTTTATTAGTAGTTATAAAGAACATATGCCTTGAACATATGCCCATAATGCCTTGTTCTGCATGACCATATTCTAGTCGAATGTCAAAGTTAATAGTTAGCTAATATTGAAGATTGATCCTAAAGTGTGACCAATACGATTTAATCATTTATAACTTTTGATCAGTGAATATGCAAGAAAAACTGAATAACAGTTGATGTTGTCATGTCCATTCCTATAAGAATCACATAGTTGTGTTTATCTGTAATTACAGTTTTGCGTAAATATGCCTTGTTTTCCAAAATAGACGTCAAAAAATAAGCAATCTCACACTATTGGAAAGCACAGATGTGTACCTGACAGCGGGGGATGTTTTCATTTGTTTTTCTTATCAGTTTGATAGGGCAGTGGGAACTCACCAGCAATCATGTTTCTCCCTAAAGGTTCATGGGAGAGGTTACTAAACTAGTTTTACTTTATTTCAAATGGCCTCATTGCATCTGGATATTGGTGTTAGCACCGTGTTGCCTCGAGCTGTGCACAGAAGGAGGTGTCTCCTACTGCCTTGGTGCCTGTTGTGTATTATTTCAGCTGCTTAGGACTCCGCTCAAAGCTTTACTACAGGTTACTATTGGATTAAGGAATAATATCTTTTATTGCATAACCCACATCTGTAGGCGTTCCATCTGTACTTGGATTTACAGTCTTTTAAAGGGGTCATGTGGTGCAATTTCAATTTTTCCTTTCATTTCAGAGTGTTACAAGCTCTTGGTGCATAAAAAAGATCTGTAAAGTTGCAAAGACTAAAGTCTCAAATCCAAAGAGATATTCTTAGAAAAGTTAAGGCTCGTCCATATAAAACGGCTCGTTCTAACACGCCACCACATCGCTACGTCGCTATGTGGGAGGATTTGCATTACGCCGCCCAGATGTTCACGCAAAGAAAGAAGGTATACTTTTTATTCTCGTTGTAGTATTGTTGTTGCCACCACCGACATGTCGTATAGATGTGTGTGTTTCACTGTGAAAACGAAACTACTTTGTTTGGCCTTCCAAATGAGGATGATATCTGCTTTGTCATGCCTGGAGCTGATTCATTCTGGTCGCTGAGCAAAGATATCAACTTTGCACTGTGGATCGCCTGATCGGCTTTCACCGTGGACAAAGCGGAGTCCAGTCTGGGGTCGTCACATGTCACAAGCCCAGTGGACACTCCTTCATAGAATTGGCCGGCCGTGACGTTCTCAAGCCAGCCTCCGCTCACTCAAGACTGTGGTGTTTGATGCTGCTTGTTTAGAAAGTGAAATTACTTTGTTTTGCCTTCCAAAAGAGGACATGACTAGAAATCATGTTTATAACATGTTTATAATGGGTTTTATGTTTATGTCTCATCGCTCTGGCTGGACAGGGCATCACGATATGTTAACAGGCGTAACATTTCCGCCACAAACTTGATGTATTCGGCCAATCACAATGCACTAGATAGCTGGCCAATCAGAGCACATATCGCTTTTCAGACCGATGAGTCTTGTAAAAATCGAAGCGTTTCAGAAGGCTGGGCATAGAGGAGAAACAATAAATGTACAGTATGTGGAAAATAATGTGTTTTTTAACCTTAAACCACATAAACACATTTCATTACACCAAATACACCAAAGCAGAATCATATGACCCCTTTAAAAACATTCTATAAAGTTACACACAAAAGGTAAAGTTTAGGCACGAAGACTGACCATGCATTTTCTCATGACTTGCTGGGGAAATCTACTATTCGGTTTTACAGGGACAGTATACCTCCTGTGACACACATCTGTGCTTAGCAGGAATGCCCTTTGTGGCCAGGACCTGACCCACTTCGCTCTGGGAGTGAGGCTGGGAAAAGCTCATTCAGCCTGGCTTGAGGCGAAATACAAGCAGCCTCAACTACCACTTTATGGCTTCACCAGCACCACTCATCAACTCTATTTTCATCATTCTCCAACTTCAACAGATCGACTGTCTGTTTATTTGAATGCAGGCAGTGTCACCATGGCAACAACAGTGTGACAGTACATAACTGAGGGTAAGACAGAGAGAGGGAAATTAAAAGTCATCAGTACAGTGAGTCATGTTGGCCGTCCCAGAAACCTCTTCACTATAAAAGGTTGTATTTGTGTACTGAGTGTTTATATAAGACTAAAGACTGCCACACATTTGTTGAAAAAAAAGTAGAAAGTTCTGATTCATTATTTGCATTGCCACACTGCACACACACAGAATTTTAAATTCAATTTATTATACAAATATAGTGTACATTAAATGTTGTTAAAGGGAAAATGCATAATACTTATCTTTTGTACTATAACCCTAACTTTTAAAATTTAACATACAGTAAATGTATCTATATATAGGCTTTTTAGATTTGTCTAAATAAAGACTACAACAGGCTGTTGTAGAGACCACAAGACCATCATATCCTTGAGATTTTTTCCTTAGTAGTTTTTACCAGTCTGAGTCAGAAACTAAAAGAAGACCTTCAAATAGCTAGGCCAGAACTTGGCATGCTACTTGTACTCAAGAGTAAGGAACATCTAGTGACAGATTATATTAATTCCTGTTGGGAAGAACAGCCTCCCAGCTTCTTAGCATGGGCATGAATACATAACTCCCTATGGAGTCTAGAGGAACTGAAAGAACTAATTTGCTGCCAGTGCTAACAGAGTGATCCAAGGCCATGAAGAGAGACACCGTTATGACGCCAGAGAATCAGGCACGTTTGCTTAGCAAGTTGCTATAGGCTATAGCTGTTATTTTGATATCTTTCTCCTTCAGAAGTTCACCTAACAGTGCATTCTTACTGAAAGAGAATTTTGGGCTATTGTGTCAAAGCCAAGAATAGAGGGCATCACTGTATTTCAAAGAGGAAAATTTTGTTGTATTTTCTTTAGAGCTGTGCACCTGTGTTAAACAACAAATTAATTAGAATTCATAAATACATTAATTGTAGAAAATACAAATGAATTTATTTATAAATGAATGAATGAATGAATAAAGCACACACACACACACACACACACACACACAAAACATACAAAAACAAACAAACAAAGAACAAATAAACAAAAAAAAAAGAAAAGAAAAAAGAAATAAATAATTGAATGAATCTGTTAGTTGGTAACTTTGTAAGAACTAAGCAGCTTTATCAGGCCTGTTTCATTCTATACACACAAGAGGCCCTATTTCAATGATCTTAAGCGCATGGTCTAAACGGCATGGCGCAGGTGCACTCAGGGCGTGTCCGAATTCACTTTTGCTAGTTTAACAACAGGAAAATGGTCGGCGCCCGGGTGCATGGTCTAAATGGGTTGTCCCTGTTCTCTTAATGAGTAATGGGTGTTTTATTGGGCATAATGTCCAATTAAAAGTGAAAGTGATGTGACATACAGGCAAGTATGGTGACCCATACTCAGAATTCGTGTGCTGCATTTAACCCATCCAAAGTGCACACACACAGCAGTGAACACACACACACACACACACACTGTGAACACACACCCGGAGCAGTGGGCAGCCATTTATGCTGCCGCGCCGGGGAGCATTTGGGGATTCGGTGCCTTGCTCAAGGGCACCTCAGTCGTGGTATTGCCAGCCCGAGACTCGAACCCACAACATTAGGAGTCATACTCTCTAACCACTAAGCCATGACTTCCCCCCCAATCAAAGGGTCATCTCTCATTCCCTTTAAGAGCCAGTTGCACTCGTGCCATAGAGAATTTGCTATTTACACGGCGGAATTGGCAAACACAAAGACAGAACGAAGACAGTCTCCAGAGATGAAACGGAGATGCTCATGCGCGAGCAAATAGATAGCCTGATTCTGATATGTGCAATGGCTATCCATTATGACATGTAGGAATTTTTATATTCATGTAGCCTACACCATAATGATCTTATTTTAATCTTTTATTGTTTCATATTTTAAAATGTTTGTGTGCTGCTGCCCACAACTGGGCGCAAATCCATTTGCTATTTAAACAACACGGCGCAGGATGGAAAAATAAGACATGCGTTGGGCTGAAACACTTGCATTGCGCCTTGCATCAGTTGTATGATAGAGCCCAAGCAGCGCGTAAAGGAATCTGATAGAAAGTGATTTTTCTTCCTGTCTCTGCTTGTAACTTTCTTTAATGGCTGAGTAATTCACTCCAGTACTTTAAGTTGTTTCATTAAAGCCCACATCACAAAATATTTTTTTTTCTGCTGAGTGCAGCACTCTTAATGCAGCAAAACTGTCTCAGCATTGAACGCCTTCACTCCAGCTGATCAGCATTTCTCTGCTCATGCATAGTGTGAACGCTGTAACCTGTTAAAATGGGCATCAAAATAAAGACAGCACCAACATGTGGTGTGAAACAGGCCTTAGACACCACCAAGTCCAAGAGCATATAGTGAGACAGTGCTATCTCGAAAAGCCTGTCTATTTTGTCTGGTTATGGAGCGTGAACAGATGTATGGGGTTTCTTGTAGGATATGCGCCTTAGGACTATAGTCTCAGGGTTTAGGTTTCTGCCTCATTTTGACAGGTTATAACAGCAAGTCAAGGGTAATGACTTGAAAAAAATACTGTTTTGCAAGGCATTATACGACAAAGCGGCAGACGAGACAGGAGTGGCGTCAGTGATCTGCAATCTGGTGCAATGCAAACAAAAGTATACATACAAACTGACAGGGCATGGAACACTTACTATATAAAACTCACAGAGACAGGTACAGTACACCTGGATGTCACTTACAGATGCACGGTAGATGATACAACGCTTCCAAGAATCAAATTTATTAACCTCAGATCTTCTTTGCCGATGTCTTGATTCTGGGAGTTTTGGTTAGATTGTCTTGGGTGACTCATTTGATTACTTTGATGCTGTTTCTGCAGTAAAAACATTGGAGATCTCCTGCTGGAATGAAAGAAATTTAAGTCGAATTAAAAGTTTTACTTTAAGTACATATGAAATCATGTTTTTGATATTTTATTATTTTGTGCTTAATAGAAGTGCACTTATTTTGATGTGCTTGACTAACATACAAGCAAATAAATTACAAATGTATAATTACAAATAAATTCATTAAATATACTGGTACAATTTTTTTTTGTTTTTTTTTGTTTGAAGACATTAAAGTATAACAGTTTACGTCATTTTAGTTACCAGAAAGGCTTGTCAGTACATCTGAAAAATATCTCAGACAATAACAAATCAATACAACTATGAAATTACATATAAATATATACTTATATTTTACTTAAGTGGGTCAAAAAAGCACTTTAAAGTTTAGCTGAATGCCGTTTATGTACATTTCAACTATAACAGTTTAATTTTATAATTTAATTAAGTGTACAAAAACATTACATTAAGCTGACATTTAAGAATATTCTATATTTTATTATACATATTATTAAGTATATAATATTAAAATCTCTCTTTTTGGAAGGAAGGTCTGCAAAGTTTAAATAAATAGCCAGAGTGTGAAAGCCTCAAAGTATTCTGATTGACTAAACAAAATTTGTTGTTATTGTTGGCCAAAAGCTCACAGACTGAACCAATATCTCTGAACACCTATTTTAATGATATCTGCATGAAATATTGACTTTTCCTTGCTAGCTATTCCTTAAAAAATATCCCTTTTAATTAAATAATGTTTATTTACTGGGGAAATGTGATTGATTGTATCAGGGCCAGAGAGCCACCCAAGAAAACCCTGTAGCATTTGGCCTTGCACTTCAAGCTGGAAGCTGTATTTAATGCTAATTGTAATCTGTGTCACAGGAGGCTTGTGTTTCCGAGTCAGACAGTAGCAAATGCTGCTGCACATAGATACTCGAAGACATGTGCGGGTTGTTTAGAGCAAATGGAGTTTGGCAAGTTCAGCCACCCGTGCAAGTGCTGTGTTAAAGGTCTTATAACAGTCAATTTAAACCAGTCACTGCATACAGTTCGTCAGACTTAACGCAATTATAGACAGAAGTCCTATTTTTAAAACAATTAGTACAATATAAAACAAAAATACTAAATTGTATCAGCATGAGAATGAACTTGTTTGTGCATTCAACAGATTTCATCATGTTGATTTGCATCATTTCCTCAAAGCATAGTTGTCTATTGTCATGTACTTTGAGTCACAACACTTGCAAAATGAAATGGTGATGTGTTACCAGGCAACCGAAGACAACAGTGACCTGTGCTTTATACACACAGCGGTGTATATTACACCCTGGCAACCAGCGGTGTGGTGAAACAATATTGTCTCCTTGTGTACAGTATTTCATGTTTTTAGGCTGACTGGCTCTGGAGGAATTCAGTACTTAATTTGACAATACTCTGAAGGTAGAAACCATGTTTAGTGAGTTTGAAACTCCCTTAAAAAGCAGGGCAAAAGAGATGAAGTTAAGACCAAAGAATTGTGGGTATTCAGTTGTTTTGATCAACAACTGATTGTGACTGAGCTCACAGCTGCTAACCTCATAATCAATGCATAATCTATGCTAAATTATATTCAGGTGACTCAGATTTGGTGCATTAAATCTTAAAAATGCCTTGAAAAGTTTTTAATAATAATTTATTATTTTATATTTATCCATTAACACTGGCAAAGGCAAAGTTGAAAATATCGGAAATTGGGGGCAAAGACAGCTGGCACGTTTCATTTAATTCCTATGAAATACGGAAATGGACTTTGCACATTGTCACAGCAGCTATGTAACATTAACAAGCCTGCAAACTGCAAATAAAGAGCGAGGATACATTCTCACGTCCTTGAAAGGGCAAAGTCATCCATTTGTCAACCAAGGGACATGACAGAGAAAATAAACATGGCAGCTTCGGTTGGTGGACTTCCTGTGTGTGAGCAGAGATTAATAATTGATCAAACAGTCTGGAAGAACACATGCCAGCATTTCTTACACTCAGAGCACACAGATACACTTCAGGTAAAGAGGATGCCGTTCTCAAATGATCCCATGTGAGGTAATGTGACAACATCGCCTGACAGAATTCCTGGAATAATTAATGATCATGATTTACCACTTCCTGTGGAAGCCACATGTGGTCAAACAGTTTGGAAAAGTAACATGACTGGTTTTTTTTAACCACGTAAAATATGATTGCAATATGTCAGTACTGTGAATTCCACACATCATGTGAAATTGAGGAAATATAAACCATTTACAGGAAAAAGGGGTACTTTTCAGAAAGAAAAAGTCTTCACAATGTCTCTTTCAGTTTTGGATGCCGTTTAAAAACAAAGAAAACAGCTTGGACATTGTTTTAAATAAGTCTTTTTATGTTCTATTAAAAAAAAGTCACACAGGTTTGAACAGTCATAGAGTTTCAACATGAGGGCGAGTAGGCCTAAATGATGACAATTGTTTTTTATTTTTTTATTATTATTTTAATCTACTATCCCTTATTGCAACATTAGCCTGCATATTTTGTCATGTCTGGTTAAATTCCCACCAAACACAAAGCAAGCTTTGGTTTGAGGCTGTAGTTAACCAAACAGATGTTTCTAATGTCAGTAAATCAAAGTCCTGAGGATGCGATGGGTAAACAGGACTACGATTTCTAAACTCAGAGTTTGTCATGCAATAGTTTCTTTCCATATACAGCATATGATGTGGGTGGACAACACTAACGACACTGGCTATAAACATCCAAACGAATGAAGATGTGTTGCGTCACTGCGTTTCATAGCTCACAGCAGATTGTATGGGATAAGCTGTCTACAATTAGCCGGTCATGAGCCAACAGCTCCCATCCTCGCCAACACAACACACCTCCAGATGAGACATCAAGCCTTTATGGGCGTCCAATGGCCTTAGATCTGAAAAGGATATTGACTATGGGTGGAAAATTCTCACTTAACCCAGGAAGAGCGTTAGACATCAATAAAGAAGCTTTTATTATCTTAAAACGGACAACTGAAATCTGTCATTTAAAGTGAGTGCAAAGTCTGTGGAACATTTCATGGTCTGGTTTCATTGAAAGCGGCAGGAATTCAGATCAGCATTCAGTACAGCTCGACAGGGAAGACTAACATGAATAAGAGTTTCCTAAATGGTGCAATTATGTCAGATTTTTCTTTGTAATCTCTGTAGGCAAGGGGACAGTTTCCATGGTAATACAAAGTAGCTGTAAACACAGATGGGGGAAGTGAAGCAGGAAGTGGCTGGCCCTAATGACGCAGTTGCTGTCTTTCGAGAGGACGGGCATGCAAATTTGACACGTTTTTACCATGTGCTTTTCAATGCTGCATGTACATTTTGCAAGCACACAACACAAATTATTATTAAGTTTTTCATTGGATTTTAGAAATACACATTTTATTTTGGTAGTTGTATTAAAGTTAAAGTCATTAACACTAAACATAACATTAATGATGATGCTCAAATTGTATTTTCCCTATATCAAAAACACATGCATGGTAATGTGTTTCAAATAGGCCACTCCACCCTCAGCTCAGTTTCCTCTGTCAAAACCACAGAAAGACACTTTTTGCATCAGCCGTTACTATTGCAGTCATTGGCTGCTATGGTAACACAAGTCACAAAGATGATTGGTTGCCCAAGATGTCATACCACCACTCCCCACACCCACATTACCACTGCAAACTAAAAGTAAAACATTATGTCATACTTCTGCATGAGATATTTTAGTCGTTATTGCCTGATGTGTTTTCAGTGGGAAGCTGGTACAGCAAATTCATTCATTTTTTCACACCAGCCGCTCACACTGCCCCATTTAATGGCCTTCCTGGGAAGGGCTCCCAGAGATTCCGGCTAAATAAACAAGTGAGGCGTATGATTACTAAATTTGGTCAATCTATTTTGCACTTCTACCCATGAGTCACTTTTCTACATTTCTTAACTTAGCTCTCACAGTAAATGAACCTTAAATTTAGATAAGAGGCTATGTAAACAAACCTGTTTGTCAACAAGGAAGGCTGGTTGTTTTTCAGTAGGAACTATTTAACTTTCTTAATATCTGTTTTTTTTTTTCAAAATCCATACTTTATAATATTGCTATTATTTATTATTATTATTATTATTATTTAAATACAATAATAATACTATTAATAATATACAGTCTTTTTATTTACACCCCTAATTTATAATTAACACTAAGTATTATTAATAATATTATTAGTGTAATTAGGAAAACATAAGAAAAGACATAAAACACACAACAACAGCGGAAATTATTATTAAGATAATAACAACAATTATTATTAAGATTAATAATAATAATCTTAGCATGGTATTTGAAAGTATTTTTTAAAAGTCTAAATACCCCTTAATATTCATAATACATGGTGAATACATGGTTTAATAATCATCTGGCATTATTGTGCTGGTATAGATCATATACTGTACTCCTTCCAAGTCCCCTTTCACAGTTACAAAACAGTTGAAAACCAGTTGTGTCTGGTTCTCCCCTGTTCCCTCTAGTACTCTCAAAGGAAACCAAAATCTGCAAATCAAGTCAAGATGAGTCAGAGCTCTGCTTCCAAGGTCTTTGTTTCCCAAAGAGAAAAACATACAAGGCAAATAACTTACCACAGCCTGTTTTTGTAGACAGGGAACCCCTCGTTAAATGTGGAAAGGGCCACGTCACGTTTTTTTTTTTTTTTTTGCTTTTTTTTTGCTTTTGGCTGAAGCTTGGCCCTCATCACAAGGTTGTTTAATTCAATTCAATTCAAGTTTATTTGTATAGCGCTTTTTACAATACAAATCGTTACAAAGCAACTTTACAGAAAATTATGTTTCTACAATATTTAGTAATAGCTTATAAGTGGTGACTGTCAGTCAGTTTGTGCACGTATGACAGGTTTTGTAGAAAAATGTATACAAGTCGTAGTCAGCCAGACGATGAACATTATTAATATTATTAATAATTAATAATTATTATATGATGCAGTCACACTTGTAGCAATATTTGTTAGTTCTGTTGTTGATTCAGGGTTAGCATCATCTGAGGTCCTCTGACGCATCATCTCTTCTTAGGTGTTCTGGATCCAGACTGGAGCTTGTGTAAATCCTAGTTACAAAACATAGAAACAAATAGAGACATCATTAGCATAGCTGCTGATCCAACAAAGTAAAGCCTTGGCTAGTGTTTAAGTGTTTAAGAACCTCAAAACAAACAGAAAACACTTAACCTCTGTAGAAATTTCCATGAGATCCAGCAGAATGTAAGAATAGCACAAGCTATGATTAGGCAATACTTAAGGTTTTTCCCTAACAAATGCATTTCTAAAAAGAGGTGGGAAAAACTGCACTGAAACCGAAACTTCTGGAACTAAAGTTGTGAGCTGCCTTAGCTTAAAAATGTTCATTTTTTTGTCACCTGAGTTTACTCACTCATTGAAAGCACTAGTCAATCCCTTAACCGGCAAGTACCAAAACATGATTTCCAATGAGTTTACAGAGAAATGCAAAAGTCTTTTGGGTTTTCGGTCACACAAACAATTTTAATGATTAATGTTGTCACTGACGTTACACTTGGCATTCCAAGAAACCTGAATGGGCACTCTGCATATTAAATTAGGTAAGGCATCATAGTAAGCAAAATAAATCTGTCAGGAAAACATTCGCAATATGTGAAATAGCCTGCTCTGGAACAATAGACTGTCTAACACTACATGTTAATGGGACTGTTTAAGCTATGACAGATTTAACCTCTTTTCACTGTTTTGAGTCAGAAGTTCAAAATCTAGCCAAGGCTGTCTGAGTAGCTCTCCAGAAGCTGCTGACCCTGACTGTGACCTGTGTTTTCACACTGAACACTACTCTTCAGTAAAGAGAATAACTCGGAGGATAACAGGAGATTACTGATACACAGTAAGCCAATTAAGGACCTAAGAGAGAACTAACATCTTGCAGACATATTAACCTTTCAGGAGCATTTATGTCCTGATCTGAGCAGTAACCTATTTTCAGACGTCTGGCTTTTCCTGTGTAAACATACTGCTAGTCATATGGCGCTCCATGACCTACATCTCCAGTGGAACTGCCATCCAGCTGGACACACCCAGTCCTTCATGAATGAACACTTTTACCTCCTTCAAATTAGGCCCTTCAGATCCGCAGTACAGCTTAAGCTAAACTTAGAGCAGTAAATGAAAACACACAGGGGAGTATTTTCATCTCGGTTTGCATTTGTTTTTGATTATTTTACTGGGAATGAGGGGAGTGGATCAGTAAAAGTGCAAACAACAACAACAACAACAACAAAAATCTCAGGTTTACAGGAAGTACACAAATATCCAAGAAACGATGACTCAAGCCAGTGAAGAGATAGAACATTAACCCAATGGCATCCTGAAGTCTGTGACTGCTCCTCCAGACACACATTTAACCAGCAGAAACCACCTCTAAGCTCAAAGGCTGATAACATTTTAACTTAAACGCCTCTCGGGCTGTTGAATGTAAATCCATTTGGATGAAGACAACGTCACTCTAGTAAAACTTTTGTGTAAATATAATGCATCAGTGCACATTTGGTTGAAAAAATACTTTCCTTTCCCCCCATCTAAGCTCTAGTGGCACTTCATAACCTATTAATGTGATGTGTTTTTCCATTTAACTGTCCTAGTTATGGCATTAAGACCTGGCAATGCCATAGACTTGACTTGTGTTGAAGCTGTATCCTATTTGCTGCTTTTAAGAAAGAGCTTTATATTTAGCACATAAATACTGAGCAGAATGTACACTGTGACAACAACTCAAACCAATAAATCAGGGAATAAAAAAACACACCCATAAATGAGTGCATGATTTGAATTATTCTAAATATGCTCCATCCCATTCAGCTTAAACTGACAGTTATTCTAAGTTACAGTATTCTGAATTTCTTTAAGCTTAGTTTCTCTGAAGGCTTATATGGCAAAACCTGTGACTCCCTGTAATATTAGGAATATGTGTTTATGAAGAATGTTGTTATTAAATATAAAATACACTGTTATGGTTATTTGGGATATAAATGGAAGGATAGGGAAATTTGCTTGCTTGGCAAGTAAAAAGTCTGAAGTACAGACTTTTGGCGTAAAGGAGGCCAAAAACTTGTCAAAAAGAGAAGAAGCGCTTCTGGTTTCTTTGGCTACTTTTCCTGCCAGATGCAAGTTCGAAGTACAGTCATTGATATATACCTGTGCTGTGAAAATTTTAAAAGAAAATGTCATTGCTAATTTCAAAATTATGTAAACTGAAGTTGTTATTGTTGGTTTCAAAAATAGCTGGATGTTTGAAGCTGTGTTTCATGTTAAGTAAAGCCAAGTCAATCTTCTTTTTCACAATACACAGTTTCAAAGCACATCGACAATGCATGGGATTTCATTTTACTGATACTGAGCATTGCTCAAAGAGTGTACTTTTTACACTATTGTGAAAAAATCAATGTAGTGAGAGAGAATTCTCAGACCTAAAGTGCTGACTTGAAAATATTTAATAAATAGTGTCATTCCAGTTAAGAAATAACTTTAAAACTCTAACTCAGTCAAACTAACGGTTAAAGCCTTTAGCTTCTTTATCTCTATTTCCTGTGAGCTGATCACTGCATCCTGAAAGTCTGTGCTGTCCCACCCTCTCCATCCGGACCACTGCTCCAGCACAATCACCCTGCCTCTGAACTTGCTTCAAAAGATATCAATCTGTATCTGTTTTCTATCTATACCAAAAAGTGATATGATTCATAATGTGATTCCTGTGCAAAGATTTATCCTTTATATCTTTTTTTTTTTTTTTGGTCAGGTGGAGAAATACCTGTGTACTCACCCTCATGTCATTCTGTATGACTTCCATAGAAAAGGAGATATTTTAAGGATGTTGAGACAGCCCTTTTTTTGGACAACATTAAACAAAGTTGGTGATATGACCACACATAACTGAAGAGTTAACCCTTTGATGGAGAGATTGTTCAAAGTGATGAAGTGGGGTAATTAGAGCCAGTGGCTTAGCCCTTCTTATGATTATAAAGTATAATTTTACTGTAATTCTACTTGATATTTAATTCATTTGAGACCGCCATTTTTTATTTTATTTCCTTTTGTCCTTAGTTTTGAACTTGATTTTGTTCTGATTTTTTAAATGAACATGTTCAGTTTTCCTTCAGCATAATCAGTGGCACAGTGTAACTCCATGTGGCTCAACCTACCCCTCAGTGTGGGCAAGTTGAGCCAAGAGACCACTTAAACACACCGCAAGTAAAAACTGGCTAAACTCACCATGCTCTCCCCTATATGGTAAGTTGTCCATAGAATGCATATGTTACATTACAAGTCTTTAGGTGAGGAATGGACTGAAATCCATACTTTTAGGGTGTTTTTTCAACCAGTCTTAACTTTTATAAGGGAATGAACAGTGTGAATATCTTGCCTAACATATGCTTTTGTGTTCGGCAGAAGAAAGAAAATGTGCTCAATAAATTAGATTTAACTGTCCCTTTAAACAAACAAGGAGTGGGTGGTTTTGGGGGGTCGCTGTCTGGTCACGATGTTTAGACGGGACTGGGCACAGTGTCTGGGAATGGAGAACTCAAGACAGCTGCTGTCTGGTATTACACTGTCAAGCAAATCAGCTAATGAGTGCCTAAAGCGTCTCATTATCAAGCTCACAGCAAAGTCTGACATTGCAACCTCAGAATCAACTTAATCTAATGGGCATGATACATAGAGGATGACGTCCAGAATTCACTTCTGGTAAAATGTGGGAGTGTGTTTGGGAGATTCGTCAGTTGTACAAGGACCGGTAACACATCAGCAACATGTTTTGTTCAGTGACCACGTCATTTTCCATGACACCATCACAAAAGTGCTTGCAAACAATTTGGCCCCATCGTGATGTCGTAGAAAGGAGTATTTACTTGTTTTGGTCGATTGGTGTTACAAATGGCGGGGTACAGCAATCAGGTTTTCGAAATTTGCTCTCTGGCATCATGCCTGGATCTCTAATGGGATCCTGGACTGTGGTGGCTGTGAGTGCCAAGACTCATGCTCCTATCTCGCTCTGTCTGTTAAAAAAAAAGAAAAAAAATAAGAGGACTGTTGAGTCATTCCATTCAAGTCACGCCACTGCAGGTGAGGCCCCATTATGTGTGAACGGAAAAACGCCAAGGCACACAAACAAGATTGGTAGCCAAATCTGAAAACTCAAAACACCCTTGTTCACAACTCATCAGTGTCCTTTTATGGAGATCCTGATGTGAGAGTTCACGAGACACAATGCTGACAAAACTATAACTGAGAGCCAATGCTGCCCAAGTGCCATCTAATACGATGAGTCATAATGAGATAATGTTTTCTTGTCTGATTTGAGAGGTGGTGGTTCCTTTCTCTCTTTTTCTGTAGCCATATCTGAGTTTAGAAAGACAGCTGATGTGTAGTTGCTATGCAACACTTAGTAGGTAACTAAAAACAGTATACTATATTTTGATACAGGTGTGTATGTGTACATGTATAAAAAACACTAGAGATACCTAGAGATATATCGGGGTGTTCCCAAATAAAACAAGGGTTTCTATATTGGACTCTGAAATATAACCAAGGTTTATAATCTGTTGGAATTGTGCCTTGTCAGGTAAATAAACAAGAATGTGTATCAGTTAGCATTTTGGAATTCTCATAATGCTGATTTCTCTGAATTCACCTAGAAATGAAAATTATATTATTATTTACACACCCTCAAGTAGTTCCAAACCAGTATGACTGACTTTCTTCCATGTAACAGAAGGAAAGTTCTGGTTGCTCTTTTCCAGCTAATTACGATGAATTTAGACCAAGGCTTTAATCTACAAAAAGCAGCAAAAGAATCATTAAAGGGTCAAAAAAGTATCTACAGTACATGTCACCTGAGCATTATATTCAATAGTTTTCTAATGTAATACAATAGCTTTGTGTGGAAAACAGACTGATGTTTATATTGTTAGCATTAGATATTTCTGATTCTTTTGAGTGAATCGGTTGATGTCGCTCATAAATCTTTGTGAATAAGACTGATCAATTTCGCAAGTTTAAATGACTGAATCAATGATCCAGCCTAAGGCTGAAGATTATCAGTGAACAATTACTTAAATGTGAAATTCTTCACGCAGAACTATAGCGCACAAGCTGCATGGACTGCCTTTAAGACAAATACTTCTACTTTTTTATTTAACTATTTAAATGTATGTATCTGGAAAGACATACAAAAACGACAGAACTCGAGGGAACAATCTTTTGATCGTCTAGCCAAAAAACATCTCATGAATTCAAAAACAAAATCAATGTTTCCAAGTTATTTCGAAAATTTATCTACCCATATATTTTATGGAAAAGGTAATTATTTCTATGATCTGAACACTGACACTAAACCTTTATTCATTTATTTTTTTGCGAGTCCCCGTTAATTGCAATTGCACAGAAAACAGTGACCACCGACCAGTTTTCAAAATGACTCATGCTGTGTTTCATGTGTGTGAGGATGTTGTGAGGATCAAAAATTGATTCACAGAGAATTAACATTCACATTTTAATAAATCCACATTCAAAGGCTTCATGATAATTCGAAACAATGAACCTTCAGAGGTCGACTGACAACCTTGTATAGCACACGTGAAAGTGCTTAAAGCACACACTTCAGAACATCAGCGCTAACTGATGATTGACAAACTACGCTACTGCACGCACCAGCACCTGTCACATACAGATTCATTGCACAGCTCAATCTAGAGAGATAAATGTTAAATGGCACGTTATATAACATCTACATGGTAGTGTTAACCAAACTTGTTTGTGAAGACCTGCTTTGTCAGGCTTTACACTGCAGACCTGCTTACCTGGCAAGAGCATGTGAAATGATAGGTAGGCAAGAAGGAAACCTCTTTTACCAATTTGACCCATTTGTGAGATATTTAGCAAGCAGATGATTAAAGTGCTGCATGCAATGCTTTATAGAGTTCCACACATCCTGCTGCATAAGACACCTCAGCACAAGTGTGCCATGTGGACCAGAGTTTCATAAGAGTCAAGAGCTCCTCTACTGGTGTGAGTGAGGTACTGCGCTGAACTCTTCAGTGCTGGCACACGTCCTATCTGTGTCAAAGCTCACAGGCAGATGAGCCTCTGTTTTCTCGAAAAATCTATTAAGGACTTATTGTACAAGGCCTCACCAGGCAAACAGCCAATATCATACACAATCTGTCCGTGGGTTTTATTTTTAGCAGTTGTGTTTAAAGGAGGTAAAGGAGTTACAATAGTAACAATAGACAAGTAAAGACAGATGCATATAGGTAGTTAACAACAATCGCTCAAAACTAAAACTAAAAATAAATAAATAAATGTTCATAATGAACAAGAATAACTAGAATAAAATTAAAAAAGTAATAAATAAATGTTCAGTAGTTAACAGAAATCGAAGCAAACAAATATCCAGTAGTACAAATTTCACTCATAAAACTTACAAAAGTAAAAAAAATATGGGTTATAGAAGGATTTCCCAAAAGGGGGTTTGTGAGTATATTAAAAGTTAACAATTGATTAAATCGAATGTAAAATTTAAATAACTCTGAAATGCACATCGCAACAGACTGCATGCTAATTTATTTAAACTACAGCCTTTGGTTTAATAAACTTTACCATGATTTCAGTTTTATTCAAATCAAGGGCAGCGAGTTAAAATGCAATTGGGAACACAATATGTGCTAGGATTACTTTATTCACATTTGTATAACATCCAACTTTGTGAACAGCATTTCATCAATATTCTGGCAAAATAAAAGAGTAAGAATTTGACAGATTTGATCAAAGAGGGAGAGTTTGAATGTTTATAAAGAACAATCCAGACAATCATTATCATTGTAATTTGTCGTGTTAGCTAGTATAAACACCCTTAAATCTATTTCCATTGACAGTAGAGTCATTGTTCTTTGTGTCCATTGTGAACATGAAAATGTGTCATTAAATTATTTAAATATTAAGTTAAAGTCTGAGTGGATATTTCATATAAATATGTTAAGTCTGTTTACTGCCAAAAAGGTTTCGGAAACCCCTGGGTTAGAGTAAGAAGAAGAAAAAAAAAAAAAAAACACTAAATTAACTAATAACTTTATTCTTTAGGAATATTATTGTACCCCTGAACAGATTTACAGTAGAAATGTATAAAAACAGTATTTACAAATATAAATAATATTAAAATAAAATATATTTTGTAACGCTAAACATTGTTGAATGGGGATGCTCCAGGATTTTATAATTTAGTCCAGGGCTCTTCAACCCTGCTTCAGAAGAGCTACTGTCCTGCAAACTTAAGTTCCATCCCTGCTCCAACACACCTGTCTGTAATTATCAAGTGATACTGAAAAACTTGATTAGCTGGTTCAGGTGTGTTTGATTGGGGTTGGAGCTAAAAATCTGCAGGACAGTAGCTCTCCAGGAGCAGGGTTAGAGACCCTGATTTAGTATGACTGTATTTTGATGGCTGTGTCTGGACTGCACGCTGTACCCAGGCAGGTTTCCATGCATGTGCAGCAGTTAAGCTGGCAGGATGCAATCGTTCCAGAGGTGGGACGACTGCTGATAAGATTAGTAGGGCTTCATGCTGGCACGGCAGTCAGGAGACGGGGGGCAGGAAGGACCTTTTCCAGACTGCTGACCAGACCTTATCCGCTGACGGCAGTTGCTTGGTGGGGACGGTGTGGCTCTTCCTTCCCCATCTGATGGGAAACACAGAGCACGAACGGGAGACACCCACGGGGGTAACAGGTGCTCTTGAAAGTGTACACTACTGCCTCACAGGCACACAGAATGATGAGTGGGTAGGTTTATAATGGCTCAGCATGTCATTGAAGCAGTACCACGGAGTTTCACTGAACCCCTCCTTCAGTGTGGAAGATCCCAGGCCTTAAACTTAATTGATCTTACTGCAGGATTAAGACCCCAGGCCAGACAGCAGGACTGGTGTGTCTGGAACAAACCATTCATCCATTCACAATCCTCCTTGACAGCGGCCCACTCGGGTCTCCACTCCTCTTATGGGAAAATGTACAAAACAAGCGCTTAGTTCAGGAAAGCAGCAGGTAACAGTGCACAATGTACCAGCTCTCACGTGTTGACCGGCATGGACCCGCACATGAGCGAAAATCTACATCTTTCCAAAAATTAAAACTTGCATGTACAGCAATTCAATAATAACAAGATTTAAGTTACATTTAATTACCAGTTCTAAAGACTGGACCAGTCTTGGTCTTCACCATATTGGACTGAACCATTTGGAACAGTTGACGGATCCCCTCTGTTACTCAATCAAAACTCACTTTCAGATGTGCCTGAAAGTCACTCTGACTCGAAATGAGTCAATATCCAGGAGTGCATGATGGTTTTTTAATGGTTTCTAATGTAAAAAGCTAAGTTAATAAGGACTAGTTTAGTCAGTTTTATATGGTTCAGACATGCAAATCATCCACTTTTCACATCAATATTGGGTGCTTTAATAAAAAAAAACAGTGTCCGCTTGATGTCATTGTGTGATAACTTAAAGGAACTGATGAATTTTTTTTTTTTTTTTTTTACCAGTTCATTGCAACGAACTGTCATAAAGAACCATATCAAAGAAAAAACTTCCCTTCTCTAAGAGCTGAGATAAATTTGTGGGCATTTGAGTGTACCTGTATTATATTCACTAACTACCCACAAACTAGGCCCTAAATGAAACATTGCCATTGTTTTCAGTTCAATCATGTGTACGTAAATTAGGATTGTCATAGACTGCACCACATTCAGTCAACTCAGTATTATTTGCACATGCCGTTATTATCACCAATGGAAACTCGGTTTTACATAAAATAATCTAAAAAGAGATTTATTTACATTTTTAACTGACAGCAATCATTTATCAAATGAGGATCAAATAAAGGAATAGGAGAAAGAGGTTAAAGTTTTGGCAAAGTGTGGACTTTGAGCCCAAAAATGAATGCAAGCCTGCCATTGATTGTGAAGGGACGGGTTTAAAGATGACTAAATTATTAAAGAATACTAGCATGTCACCAGAGAGAGAAGTATGACATTTTGACAAAAAAAAAAAAATTAAATAAATAAATAATAAAAAAATGGTAAAAACTAAACACATACTGAACACAAGTGAGTAGTTCACAATACAATCTATAACATGCATATTATATTTTTGTAGATAACATTACATAATGTCTGACAAGAGGACAAAATTAAGCAATCAATCCTTGCTCTAAAAACGGAGACATGTAACACTTTGCTTTTGTCTACTGCTTGCTCTCTCTCTCTCTCTTTACAGCAGGTTGACACCCAGGTAAAGCCACGGATAAACCACAGTGATGACATTTTATGTCTCAACAGGTCTTAGCTTCATTCCTGCTGCTAAAAGGAGGCTGTGGAGCATTTAACAGGCAATTAAACAGTCACTCATATTATTAGTGCTCTGGGCACACAAACTCCAGTATAAGCATGTGTGACAAGTACAAAGTGGAGTCTTAGAAATGTAAAGGTGATGAATAGCTACAGTTGAAGCCCCTTTGGCATGTTACAATGTCTCTGCAGATAGTATCTTCACATTACAGTGTATACAATAATTGTATATTCACTTTCATTGCAGTATTCCATGTGTATATCTTGTGGACGTCATGTTAATGCATTAAAAAAAAAGAAAAAAAAAAGTTACACGATTTCTGGCCACTCTTAGAGGTGTTCGATAATAATACAATTTTTGGATTTCTCGTTTTATGCTGTCATGTAGACATTTATTACTAAGATCAACAATTTAAATCAATTTCCCTGACCTTTTAGGTGGCACAAAACCCACTGCATGCACCAAACACACACACATTTTTATAAACTTCTGAGACCTGCATTTCTGTCAAAAACTGAATTCAATCCACTCTTTGTGTTATGGGGGTTGTGGGAATTCTTGCCTTTTGAATGACTCAAGGCCGCTGTTTTCAGTGTTGGACATCTTCTGGAACATTCCAGACTTGCCTAGAAGTTTACTACTCTCCAATTTCTCTCTGTGGTTTGGCATAACTGTTCATAAATTACTATGGGAAGTCTGCACGCTTGTTTTGCTTTGAGAGTTCAAGGAACATTGTGTACCCAATTAAAATGTAAATAGTAAAAGTCGTAACATTTTAATGTCCACCCTTTTGACTTCTGCTGGTTTTATGAGAGGTTTTGTTTTTGTTTTCAAATGAGGTGGAAGGCCCTGACATTGTGGAAACCTCTTATTATATGTGTTATGTAACAAACCCTAAATATAACAACGTTTAAACCCTAAATTGAGCAATTAATTTAAATGAATTGGCCATTATTTCATAAAATGTTGAGGATCAACATAAATAAATAAATAAATAAATAAATAAATAAATAAATAAATATATATATATATATATATATATATATATATATATATATATATATATAAACTTTTTGTCTTTTGATTTATTTGTTTTTAATGAAATATCGTGAACACATACATCACACTTTCTTTTGAAAAGTCTTGCTAATTTAATTCCTAGAATTTTAGTATTCAAAATGAGAATCTATACATTCACAGACCAATTCACACACACACACACGCACACGCACACACACACACACACACACACACACACACACACACACAGACTCTGTTGTCTCCTTGATAATCAAGTACATGCCACAAACATTTAATAACATAAGGGTTGTTGTGATGGAAATTGTAGTACACAGTTTTTACAATACATTTCAGAATGGTTTACAAGTATTACATTTGTTGAGAAACTGGCGTTACATAAAGCTGTTTCACATTCAGCACACAACAGGATGCAAGCAACATCACAGCGCGCTTCAGTATTGGCAGTTTAATTTGATCGCATTTGCTTTTATACCTCCGCAGAAAGCAGAAGTACATCACGTCACCATTGTAAGATTTTCCCACCCCGCCTAAGATGTGACAGAGAACCCTGAAACCCTTGAGGTAACTACTTTGCGACCACAACTTCCCAATCTGCGATGGACCCCACAAATGTCCTCAACTCAGCTGGGTGATGGCATTTCCTCTAAAACTACATTTATAATCATGGTGGACAATATTTAGGCCTATTTGTAATCATATTACAGTCAGCACTGTCAACCCTCCAAAAAAGAGAGAAAATGCTCACAGTGACTCTTAATACACTTATATGAATGAGTGTCTTGTTTGAAGTACTATAGGGTAGTCTGAGGTGAAAAAAAACACCATCCCTCAGGACTATATGTATGATTCAGTCTTCTCCTTAACTGTAAATCTGTGAGAAATGAGGACTATAAGAGTGTTTTCCACAAAGTCACAGGGTGGTCCATTCGTCTACTTAAATACTCCATAAACAGGTCTTTGGTGTGATTCTTTTCTTTGCAAACGGCTAACAACAAATCTCTATATTGTGGATATCTATAAAATAATGCAGACTTTTCTCAATATTTTCAAAACATGACTCACTGCTTTTTTGCTTTTGTCATTGTCTGCGTTTAGCATTGGCTTTGTCTTGCTTTTGTTTTTATTCAGTGGGAAAGTGTGTGCATTGTTAGACTAAGCCACTCTATTTCGAAAGATGGGAAAGCTCTATAGAAAATGTCAAGTATTGGCACACACAATAAGAGTGATTTTTATTCTTAAGAAGTTCTAAGTGTTTGAGGATTATTTTTGTTGGGTATTATATTTGGATTATGCACTGTGCCATTGGCTGCTGTTTATGACAAACCCTTGTATACTGCTTTTGCTTAACTTTGTTTTCCCGTAAAGTGATGATGAATTGTGGGAGAGTTGAGTTCCCAGTCAGAGAGTCCATTTAGTTGGAGCTGGAGGACAATAGGCTACACACTGGGTCAAAATATACACGCAGAGCCCCCTAGGAATCACTCGTGGTACTGCAGTTCCAGCCAAACAGCCTCACATGACCTTGCTGCTCAAAGTTTTGTCTGTCTTAAATGTATAAAATCAGATCATACAAACAGATGCATTCACAGGACATCCTTTGATATCAATATTTCCCCCCTTTCCCTTGGTGCTTGAAAGTTTGGCAGTGGCTATTAAAAGCATTCTCCTGCGGACTTCAATGAGTCCAGCTTCTTGTAAACAAAAGATTAGCATGCTGTTTATAGCTCTAATAAAATTAAGAACTTATCCTTCCCAGCAGCAAACGAAAGCTTTCGCTTAAATGTTTAAAACTGCAAATACTGCTGTAATAAAAATGGATTTATGTGTCGGACCGGCACTGTTTTTGACTGTAACAATGGCTCGGTGCCAGGTAAAGTTGCGTGCTTTTAGAGATTCAAATCGTTGTTGATGGTAAATACAGATATTAGAGTACTATGGCTGTGTATACGTGCTATACTGTACGTACGTGACAATAACAAACCGGAGCTCTCACCTGAGGTGGACAGCATAATGTGTGATCACAATGCATACACACAGTAAACAGACATGACTTTAAGCGTTTTATTTAAAATCAAAAAAGATCCCATTGTCTCGTTTTTCTTTCTTACGTCTTATCTCTTGCAGAAGAAAACCATAAAAAATAAACCGTCAGGTTTGGAATGACATGAGTAAATGATGAAAAAAATTCTCATTTTTGGATGAACTCTTAATGTACAAGAAATTTTCAGAAACTTGCTATGCTAACCTTTTTTTTTAGGGTATTCACTGGAGCAAGCTAAAATTAGTTTTTCCTGGAAATGTGACAGACTTGATTTGGTAAAACGGTCAGGAAATTACCATTAATCCTTAAAAAACATCCTTTGCAACGCATGCAATGGGGAAAAAATGACTTTTATAGTTATGATATTAATGCTTCAGTCATGGAATTACGGTCAGGAAAAGGATTGAGCTGGGCGGCCACTGGGAAAGTTAAAGAGGAAGCTTTTTGAGCGCGCACAACTCATTTTTCCCACCCTCATTTATTCAATAAACAAAATATTACACATTGAAATTTTTTTGTGTAATATTGCACTTAATGTAGTCACGAAAGCATGCACAGTTTTTGAAAAACAGTTTGTTCTTGTACAGAGAGAAGTCTCCTCTTGTGCAACAGTGCATGGTAAATAAACACTGATGTAAATGTCTGATAAATTTAAAAGCATCATAACAAATGTACCGTTCATTTTTGGCACAGATAATCAAACAAGACTGTGTGAAGCATCAAATGCTGCCCTTTTCTCTCCGACTCAAGGCAGCAGAAGAGGTTGGCAAAAGGTTCCTGCCATTACACAACTTTTCATACCGTCTAGATCACATGACCTGCATGGTTTAAAGAGCACTGTATACTTTGGAGAGGCATAAGCGTGTCTGTCAAAAATCACACTGCAAAAACCAGCCCGTCTGTCCACAAAAACAACTCTCTTGCATCCTTGCATTTGTTGCACCAGGCTGGAGGTGATTTCAGGAACAGATACATGTCCTACACTGTATTCACAAGCACAACTTCCAAACCGTACTGTGTTTGTGGGGTTTAATTATAAGTTAGGAAACATATCTCTGACTCCATTACAAATTATCTTCCCCTCATTTAACTTCATTAAGTCCTAAAGAACAAATTGTACAAATTGCTCTTTGCAAACTTAAGCTAAGGTGAGTGTACAGTACAATAATAATGAGCACATTCAAATGCATATATGCAAAATGAACACAACATATCTATCCTGGACTTGACAACATGCAAAAGTCTCAATAAACAATCAAGAATTATAATGCTATTGTAAATAGTGACTGTGAGATTAGCCTCAGGGAACGTTTAGATCTCTCTTATCATGTTCTTGTTGAATATGTAAAGCCAGGGGACACAAATAATGTGGCTAATTTTATTAAAGAACATTTTTGCAAAGCACAGAAGGTTTGCAGCAAATAGCTCCGATAAGAGAAAGTTCTCTGCATTTGACATTAGCATGCTATTTTACAGACTGCCTGCAGAACAGACAGACAGGTTCACATAAACTTTTGAGCTGTCTGTGGCAAATTGCGGTCTGATTGTGTTTGTTTGGGCTCAAAAAGTAGAATAATGTGTATGTGTACATGCTACCTTTGACCAGACTAGCCTGCTAATCTGAAATAAACACTGTAATCTGTACTTTTGACAGCAACAGCAATGTCAACCTTCCCTTTGGGCTTTTTTTGTTGACTTTATAAAACTAGTATTGACTGTTGTTCGCAATGGAAGACTGTTAACACTTCATAATAAAGTCCAGTTATGAGTTAATGCATTAGGTATCACTTGGTGCAGAATCGTCCTCATCTCAAATACATAAAATACTAGCAATTCACATCTACCTGATAATGCACTCACATTCACATAAAGAAGCCTTGTTGAAAAGTTTCGGTGAGTAAGGGCAAAATGCACAAAGTACATCTAATGCCCTATAGATGGCAATATTGCTTCTTTTGTAGCAGAATAAACTGCTGCAGAAAAAGTTAGGTGCCATGCAAAATGTAAGAAGTATTTGCATGACTCATTACAAATGTTGTGGAGTAAAAAGTATGCATACCTTTTCAAAAATGTAGTGAAGCAGAGAGTAAAAGTTGCTAATACCTTTGATACTTAGTAAAACTAAAAAGTAGGCAAAAAGATACTCAAGTCCAGTAACTAATTACATTTACACCACTGCTGCACTGTCAAAGCTGAACACGAATTGTAAATCTTGGCTCGTGGCTAATTTAATAAACTAATTTCTTTTCAGAACTCAATGTCCAGACTGAACACACCTCACACTGCTTATATGAAAATGATCCCAGCAAATATCACTTGAATTCTCATTACAATCATGTGACTGCATCACGTCAGTTGATGTTTTAGTGGTACAGATTATGACAACAACATAAATGCAATAAATAAGTGTGACATGTTGTGCTGCTTGGTCTGTCATGCAGAGAGCAACAGATAATTGATGCATTTATCTTTTCGTCACTACAAGTTTTCCCCCTGTGAACGCAATGAAAATTAATGAAAATTAATTTTTATTGCTAGACAAAATCATAAATAAACTATGTCATTAGCCTCTTGACAATGGCAGTGTTTCGGGCTGTCTGACACATTTGGTTTCTGTAAAATGGCACAGAAAACTTTGAGCACATGACACGCAATGTTATTTTGATGGTGGTGAGCTACTTCCCTGATTGACACAAAGCGGGGGACAAAATGTTCAGAACACTGGTAGTTTCGGTTTTAAAAGTTGCACGCAAAGTGGCAAGCACATATGTGGGAGAGCATAATACTACTGCTGCATACTGACATTTAGACTCTGTGTGCCTGATAGAAGTATACCTTTTAACCTTTAACTTATGTAGTGCATTTGTTTGTATGTTACATAATGAGTACAAACTCAGCAGCAGTCGTCTAAGTAAAGAATCAAAACGGTTTGATAATCTGACCTATATGATACCATATGTCCATACAGTGAGACGTCTGAAAGCATCAGTGCATCCCTCATGCAGACTAAACTGTACGGGATGCCGGTGTGTCAGCATATCACCAGATCAAGGTTTTGTTCCCATATGATTTTCATCTGCATTTCAGGGTGTTATACACTTGACCGACCAAAGCATATTCTAAAAGATAAGATGGCAGCATGATTGCTGTACGAATTGAGTTTGCAGCCACATCCCTCTGTCCAACCACAACCTTCTCAAGATAGATGGAGTTACGCACGTAAACAGACAGTTTACATGCCTCCAACAGCTCAAACACGCCAGTGAACATCTAAGTTCATCAACAGAAGACAGTTTACAAGCCATCTATCAAAACTGAACATTCACCGCAACAACACTTGTAACCACGTGACTCCAAGGTATAGTACTAAATGTTTTGTACAATTTCACAAGGTCATGTACCAGGCACTGTTCCAACAAGCAACTCTCTGCCCCCCCCACCCCCACCAAAAAAAAAAAAAAAAAAGATTAAACACTTGTCTCGGCAGTTGACTGTGAACTCAGTTTTATTGTCTGATCTCATGTGAGGGAACACTGTGTTCCAGACAATAATGTAGGTCACACTTCGTTAAACAAAGTCCTCTACCTCCCCCTACTGGATGCTTTACATCTGTCACTCACAGAGCAATAAAACAAAAAGAACAGGAATAATAAAACCGAAAATTTATACTACTACTACTACTACTACAACAAATAATAATAATAAACATTAATATAAATGTCTACTAACCTATTTTTATTGTTGAATAAAAAAATGTAAAACTTATGTGATTTAGTTTATGTTGTTAGTTTTGTTGAGATTATGTGATTAAATCATATAAATTATTTAATTACATTGACTGCTAACTATGTGTCATTTGTATGCATGTACAATGGGTTTATTTTTGAAAACCAATTTCTTTATAGATACATTCATTAAAAGCCTGGCTACAAAATAGCCGTTTTACATTACAAACTGTATAAACCGTTTATAAAACATTTGTGCAACTGGACTTTCGCTCATAATTATTTTAAAATGTTGGGAAAATAAATTGGTGCTTATGATCATAAAGCACTGACCTGATCCAAAATACAGCAAATAAGCATTTTTATAAATATGTTTTTAAATTACATTTTAAGTTGTTTTGTTTTTTTTATTCCAGTCTACTGTTACTCAGTGTATTACACAATCCTTAGGAAATCAATCACATGTGCAAACTGACACTTTAGAAAGAATAGTCATGCTACATAATTACGTGTGAAAAATCATAATACAGTGCTTTTTTTAGTTGCTCATGCATTGGAAATGTATGCCACTTGCGACAATGGAAAGTTCAATTTTGTGTTTAAAAATTGACAAAAAAACGCAAACTCTTTCAAACTCGTCATTCTATTATTATTTTGAGAGATCATTATGCACTACTTAGTTGAAAGAAGAAAACAAACCAAGTCAGAAAGAGAAGTGGACAGACTAGATGCACAACAACTAGAGGACAAGTGGATCTCACAGTCCTTTACTTTAGCTCAGCTGATGTGGAAGATATTCATTAATCTTGATTCAGTATAATACATAGAGTAGAATTATGCACATTCCTAAGAGAAACTTATTCTTCTTTTATGTATTTGACTGTGTGCTTAAAACATAGTGAACTATTTAAAGCTTCAAAAACACTTATAAGCAAAAGGACCTTGTCCAGGAGCTAAGAATAAACATTTGACAAGTTATTGATCACCCTTCAGGAGCTCATATATAGTGAAGATTCTTTGTCTGAAAATAAAGAAAGACATGTATGGATCATGATGAACAGCTTCAGAATGTAAACTGGATCCGAGAGTGGTGTTTGCAAACTCAGCTTTGTTACCATGCTAATAAAGTCTTTTCTGGCTTCAAAACCTCCAAGACTTCAGAGCAATTTATTCTAACCAGAAAAATTCTACAACACCGGCAGCTTTATTCATCAGTACAAACAGTACAGGTTTATCTAAAACAGTGAAGAGGAGACTACTGAAAACACTGCATTTTAGCAGAGAAGGAGCCACATCTGACACTGACAAGTTCCAAAGAACACCTACAGATCGAATGCAAATGATTGCAGACGGATAATGAATCCTGAGGGTTTACAAGGTTTCGAGTAGTTCCTAAGAAGTCAATCACACCTATGAGAAGTGCTGCAGAAAGCACAAAATGAAACAAATATCTGAATACAATAGCCAAAAAGCTTCTGGACTGAATAGCTGTCACTGCTGCAAGCGGAGGCTTCGTTGATAAAACAGAAAGCTTGAAGAATACAGCATTCATGTGATATAGAAACTTTATATATAGTTTGAGTCACTTTGACTGCTCCGTCTGAATACAAAGACAAACAAACCAAAAACATTTCTAGGGCTGTGAAATTGATTAATAGTGATTAATGACAACCAAAATAAAACTTTGTTTACATAATGTATGTGTGTGTTCTGTATATATATATATGTATATATAAATACACATACATACATACATACATTATATATATACATACACACACACACATAGATATTAAGAAATACATGTAATATTTATATATAATATAAATCACGAACACAAACACCCACACCCACACACACACACACACACATGTAAACACAAACTTGATTAATCTGGCCTGAAGAGAGTGCTCCCCAAAATGACTTTTCACATACATCTGCATGGTCCAAAATGCATAAGGTTTCATAAAACATCTTAGACATTTGGCACAGTTTATTTATTTATTTATTTGAATTGTTTTGTCAAAATTTGGATTTCATTACCAACTTAGATTTTTTTTTTATAAAAAAACATTTGTGCTTTAAATCTCTTGTATGAGATTATTGCTGTACAGGGTATATGTGTGTTTAGGAAAATTTGTGAACATTGTGAGCAAGTAAGTAACTAGATAATATGTTGGCTTTAATGTAATGTAATTAGCCTATAGATTCATCTCACTTTATCAGTGAGCATAAACAGTTTAGATGTCCCAATAAGAGTCCCTGTGGCACTGTTATTAAGTACTAACATATGAATAATTAAACAAATCTCTAGGTGTGAGCTTAAGTGTTTGCATATTTGCAGTTATCTGTCACATACTGTACTACTATTATAAAGCCTATTGATTTTAATGAAACTTATTAAAATCAAGTGAACTCAATGGTCAAATTTGTAGCATTTACAAAATGCCATAATGAACACAAACAGCTGTTAAAAATAAAATCTAAACTACAATGAAAAGTATTCAGTTTGCAGTTTTTCTCCTTTAAAATGATGCTACTTCTTTCTTTGATCATCTATTTCTTAAATGCGCTTAAATAAATGAGCCAATCAGACTAGCAAACTTGCAACTGTAAAGCAAACAATTATGTAATGTATGATTTACCTGTAACATATTATTGCAACTAAGGATTGGAGCTAAAAGCTAAGGAAGAATAATTGTTCTAATAACTATAATTATATAATTATAATAACTATAATATAATATAATAACTATAATTATAATCATAATGTATGGGTTTGTTTGCATATGTTTATTGCATCAGTTTACTTTATTTTGTCCATGGGGAACACAATGTTGTGAAAGAAGCACTGTGTGTACGGTGAGCGTGATTTCAAGTACAACATGTTCCTGGATCGACATCCTTGTTGATCCGGGAACAACATTCCAATCAACCAATCAGAATTCAGATATAACTTTTCAGGAAATATCTTTTTTAGGGTTAAAATCAGGGTTAGGTGGTTCTACACTCTTGTTAATCAGCTATAATTTCCAAGGTTAGGTTTAGGGGTAGGGATTGGGTTAAATTTTTAATAATAATGTTGATCCAGGATCAACAAAAGATGTTGATCCAGGAACATGTCATACTTGGCAAAATGACGGCGACCCTGTGTGTACAATATACATGATCAGGGACATGCACAGACATTTTGATGGGCAGGGGCTCAAGTGAAATAAAGGGCACTTCTCATAATTATTATTATTTTATTTTTTTTTAACAAAAAAGTATATATATATATATATATATATATATATATATATATATATATATATATATATATATATATATTAATGCAACTCTGACTTCCTTTAAAAAAAAAAAAAAATTAAAAAGTTAATTAATTTTATCTTCCTCAAACTCACGCAATTGTTTCATTTTCAAAAGATGTCTACAAAATAATTAGTTCACAGAAACCATGGTCTCCTTAGTATTCACTAGGTTTATAGAGCAGCAAAGGAAACTATTCCACAATGTGCATGTTTTGAAAACATTTTCTATGCTACTAGTTTCAAGTATATATGAAGAGTTCAGATGCAAAAGCCTGTAAGTGCCATCTGAAATTTTCTTATGAGCTTTTTTTTTCAAGCTCGTATTTAAGTTCAGTAATTTAACTTAAATGACAATTAATAGGTAATTTTCATTGCCAGTAATGTGAAATAAGTGAACATAAACATACAAGCTTGATAAAAATGATCATTATTGAAGGAACTTTCAGATGGCACTTAGAGGATTTTTCAGGGAAATGCAGGTAAATAGGATAAACAAAATAACTAAAGCATATCATATCACCTGGTGGTGATATATGCTTATTTTATTAACTTATTTTATTACATGGCTTGGTTGAATTCCAATGTAGAATGCGGTCTGTTATAACCAACAGACCGCTGTGCGGAGTATAACAGACCGTTGCCATGAAAAACAGAGCGTTGCTATGGACTCACAGGATCAGGGCCGGCCCTGACCAATTTGCTGCCCTAGGCAAGATTTTACCTGGCGCCCCATACATCACAGCCCATTTCACCCTGTCATTGTGTTCATGATTTAGCATATATATATATATATATATATATACACACACACACACACACACACACACATTACAGCATAACTGTTTCCAACACTCTCACACTATCACAATCATATTAGAATGATTTCTAAAGGATCATGTGATAGACCGGATGTCACATTTGACACTGAAGAAGTAATGGAGTAATGATGCTGAAAATTCAGCTTTGCATCACAGAAATAAATGATAATTTAAAGTATAATAAATTGAAAACAAATTATTTTAAATTGTAATAATATATCACAATATTGCATTTTTTTCTGTATTTTTGATCAAATAAATGCAGGCTTGATGAGCAGAAGAAACTTCTTTCAAAAACATTAAAAATAGTAATGTTTCCAAACTTTTGGCTTGTACTGTATCCCCCCAAAACTGCACAACTGAAGAGTAAAACATTAATAAATAAAAAGGATTTTAAAAAATGCGTCTTAAAACTGACATGATTGTACAAAATCACAGTCTGGGGGCTCAGAACAACTGCTAACATTAAGTTTAAGGTAAAAATAACTGCCATGAAATTATAGTATCTTACTCCTATGCAATAAATTGTTCTTTCACTACATCTCTTTACCTCTGTCTTTATCCTCTTCTCTTCTTTTTGGCACTGTATCTATCGCAGACTATGCTCATTTATAATGTGTCATGTAAATTCGGCCTTCCGTCACAATCAGGAAACTTTCACCGTGTCTAGAACTGGCGCGATCTGCCAGGCCCGTTTCTACGAGCTGTGTGTTAACAAAAGCAGTGCTGTCTACATTGGATGCGGCGTCGGGCACGCTACGCTACACAACAAATTACCAACAACTGATCGTGCGCGCGCTCTGTTTCTGACGCACTTCAAGCACTCGATGGGCGGGGGAAGATTGAAGAGCCGGACTTTTTTTTTTTGCTTTATTTGGTAGTATTTCGAATGAATGTTTTTTTAAATAGTAGCCTATTATAAAAAAAAAAGTAAAAAAAAAAAAAAAAAAAAAAATTTCACTCGTTCACTCATTCTGGCGCCCCTATGGATGAGTGGCGCCGCCTATGCCGCGGGCCGGCCCTGTACAGGATACTAACCGTAGAGACGGAGCGGACTATTTTCTTTAGCGGAAGCAATACAATCGGGTTTAACAATCGGAGGAGAGGGAGAGGGAGCGCTTCAGAACTCCTGACCTGATATTTAGATACTATATTTCAATAAATATATTTGTTTGACAGGGAAGCTGTGTGCAAACAGAAATATATATTATTTTTCAAAAATAAAAAAAAGCATCCCAGAAAAAAGGGCACTTTCTCTCCAGGAATAAAAAGGGCAGGTGCTCAAGCCCCCTTTCATGTCTATGTGTGCACGTGCCTGTACATGATGCAACAAATACACTGTAAAAAATGTAGTTGATATTATAGATCAGAGTTACTACCTCCAGACTTGTACTATCTGTTACCGGGCAGATGTTCTCAAACAGACTAATCAACCAACCCACTTGCTTAAATTCAGTTGGCAGGAAACTGTCTACATGTATAGGCAACAGGTTTACAGACCTCTCGTTTCCTATTTAGACAGTGTTTCAGTGCTATTTTTTTGCATCTCAGTGTTCCACACTGCAGAAAATTAATGAGATCCAGTTTCATCTATTAGCAAATCTTCAGCTGTTACATGTCCTACATGTTAACTGAGCAACTGATCGCCAATTCAAGCACACACTTACATTAATCCTGCTGCAAACCGCTGGCTCGCGCTAATTCAACACAAAGGCAGAGGCTATTTACATCCCCAAACAGTGAGTGAAATGATCCATGGTGGGTACATGAATTCCCATAACGTGATTAATGCGACCACCAGAAGACAGAGTGGGAAAATAAAGAGGCGAGATCAATACTGCTTTGCTGAATCAACTTGACAGTTATCTGCTTAACAGATCTTTCAATATATCACACTCAGAAAAATATATTTCCACACTAACACTATTACACTTTGAAAAGGGCAAGGGGAAGAGGGGAAAAAAAGCGAACTTTTGAAATCTCTCTCAAATTACAGAGCGTATAGAGCTCTCTATTGTGCCTTTCCATTTACCATCTCGAAAAGTGCTCTGAATCAGGTTTGTGCAACAGAAAGCCCAGATTTTTTTTTCTTCTTCTTTTGAGGACAACATAGAGCCATCAAATCAGTGGCAGTTTGGCGTTTTGTTGAGAGAGTGCATGCAGCGGCCGGCAATTTGGTCTTGGACTAACATAGTGCGACTGCAGCTCTCAGCTTTTAGTTTGACGGAAAAGGAAGCTTTCACCTCTGCTTGCAATCATTTCATCTCTCATAAGGCAGATAATGCCCCTTTACCCTCAGCTCCAATCTTCCTCCCCAATCAAGCGCCCTTGCCCGTACCCCCGAGTGGGCCCGCTGAGCGCAACCACGCTGCGATTTGAACATCTTTCCGTGGAGGATGCGTTCTGGTGAGGAGGATCAATAAGAGGATTCCACGTGCAAAGCTACAGTGACAGGCCAGACTGTGAAAAAGGAGAGCGTGACCTTTGATAATACAATTTGAAACATCTCCCAAGCACGCCGAGTTAACTTTGACACCACGCTGTGCCTGCACTCGTGGATCATTTATTTTCCTGGACAGTACCAATTGGGGAAGGGAGTTGATCCTGGCAAACAAAGTCAGATGCATCAATATCAACACAACCTGCACCCGTGCCAAAGCATGTGCTTGTTTTCCTTTTGTCTTTACCCATCAGCATTTGACCGAGGGTTATTCGTAAAACACTTGTATGTCTCTTTTCGGCTTCCAGTCTCATCCAAAATCACTTTTGCAGAGTGCTTTCTGGCTCCTCGCATTATCTCTCTTTCAATTACAGCCGAAGACTCATCTACATAGTGCACATTGTAGGATTCACTCTCTTAGTCTGTGCTATTACACCACAACCCTGACAGGAAATCCATAGCCGTCCAGCGAAACGATTTAGCTTCCACTTTCCTAATACAGCAGGAACTTGCGTGTCATTTCTTTTGTGAGAGCCCTGATAAATATTTTAAAAGCCAAGGCCTTGTGTCTGGAAGGAAGGTTACTGTCAAATAGCTCAAATTTGTAACCACATATTTGAGACCGATCAATTTATTTTATTTTTTTTCCTATACCGGACAACTCACCATCTTGTTGCCCCACCCTCACCCGTTGGTGAGATTTGTTGCTAATGCATTTTGTCCAACACCTGTTATCTATCATTAAATCTCCATGTTTCAAGATGACTAGAGTTCCTTTCTGAAATCATGTCATTTCATGAATTAGGCATTTTGCACAAAGCCTGCAGGCGCGGTACACAGTCAACAGGGGGCAGTGTGACCTGCCAAATCAACAAGCCAGCAGTCTGTGTCTGTGTCCCCCAATTGGTGCAGTCTTGTTTGAAGAGAAAAATACTGCATTGCATTCAGGACAGTTGTGTAGCAACAGAAAGATGAAATGTCTGTGGATTTCACACAGCGGCAGTCTGTGTTGTTAGCCTCAATTTTGTTTGGACAACCTCCTCTCCATGTATAATTAACATTGATACAATTACTATTCTTTATGTCTGGAGACATGCATAAATATAAACTAGGTGCAACAAGTTTAGAGTGCATTTGTGCAGGAGATCTGCATTAATACTACACTGTAATGAACAGCTCTTATTGTGCACTTTAAAGACAATCACATTCATGCGTATTTTTGCTTCCTAAAATTGCCTGCTTGAGACAGCACATAATTAGCACTCTGAAGAGTTCTGGTTGGCTGCTCAGTTTCCACACGCTCATGTGCTGAATTATCAGTATGAGCAACACAAAGAGGATTTAACAGATTATCACTTGCCATTACTTGGCAAAGTAACACTTTTACTTTGGGTTTCAACCTAAAATAATGTTTATTTTTGCAGCGATAATGCTATATAATATGATAGTCTTACATATAATTTTTTGTATTTTGTAAAATAATTGAATTTAATTGAATTTAAGTTGTGTTTTTTTTTAGTATTATTGTCATCATTGATTATATATATATATATATATATATATATATATATATTTATTTTTTTTCCTTGCATGCATAAATATATACATGTTTTTTTCCATGTGATGTTGTCCACTGTTATACACATCCTGACAATCTTAGTGAAAGACTTCGGTGACCTGAAATGGCTAGACGAAACAAACCTTGAGCTTTTATATAAACTTTTATTACCTTTTTTTTTAACACATTAAATCTTTATTGCTGTTTATTTAACAAGTATCTCTCTCTCTCTCTCTCTCTCTCTCTCTCTCTCTCTCTCTCTCTCTATCTATCTATCTATCTATCTATCTATCTATCTATCTATCTATCTATATCAGATCTACCATCTGATGTCTGCTTTTATAGACATCCAGGCAGTCTTAATGTAAAGCATGAGATTTCAGTTTTCTCTCACCTGAAAACGTGACCCGAATCAGCAAGACCTAACCAAACCTTGAGCTTTTCCCAGAAAGAGACCATCCCTCATGTAAAATCATAGAGGCCTTGAGCTTCCATCTCATAAAAGCCATGTCACAGTGTCAACAGCCACACAAAAAGACACTTCCTGCAGAGATCTTACATTCTCGCGCACGCAGCCCGAATTACAAAGGAACTCAATCTGATCCTCTATGAGGCAAGATGCAATTAGCTCTAGATTTTTACATACAAATCAAATTACTTGTTTCCATTGGACCTTAAGACCTCAAATACATATTCCCTCTTGTCCATGAAGCAATATGGGTCTGGCAGCATTAACATTTGATAAGATGGGTCGTTTACAACTCCCAGCAGCCTGCGAGACGCAGACAGTGACCTTTCAAACCACGGTGAATTTCAGACCTTTAAGATTTGTGCTGCTCTTGCCTGGACAATCGGAAAATTCCTTTCTTCCAATGCAGAACGCAACCCTTTATTCTTTAAATAACTCACATAATAGCATTAATTCTTCAACTTGCCATAGCTGTTATTCATGAGCTACATGATACATTTGGTAGAATGCTATTACTGTAGGTTACAGTTTGGGCCAACACTCGGTTCCTAGTTTCTTATTTGCCAGGGAATCCATCTTTTGCATGTAAAGCATCACCTGGCATCTACAAACCAACATTAGCGAGGATATTGTGGTGATTGATTTCATAACAATACAGTTGTATATCATCCTCTGGTGAAATCTACTTAATCTAATTTGAGTGCATTGTAAAATGCTCTGCCCAGAGAGAGCAAGTGACAGGGAATAACAATCAGCTTCTTCCCAGGAGTGGGAGGTATCCAGGGAATATGTTCTGAACAAGGCAAAAATCTGAGTAATATAATGTTAGCATATACATATTCATCATTGCTTTACATATGTTTTACTAGCAAAGACTTCAACTGTTTGAATATTGCCAGTGGGCTCGAGGACAGTGATAGACTCAAACAGCAAGATAACACAATTTGTAGGGTGAGGTGTTTGTTGCCATAGGAAGAAAGATAGATAAATCATATCAAATAAATAAATAAATACATGCTACAGGCGGCTGACAATGCCGTTGGATATACTTCCTATCGGTTTGATAAGGAAATCACTGATGCTGAACCGCTTTGCCTTATGTTCTCAGAAACCAGAATTACATTTCTTTTCCGGTGAAACCAGATGTTAAGAGTATACATGAGAATTACAATGAAGTTCAGTCTTAAAGTAGTGCATCTGCAGCTTCTTTACTCAAAGGATCAATTGCGATTCATCATTATGTTGCTTCCAAAGAAACCTTTGATTCTACTTGCTCTGTTCTCTGGCATGACCTTTAAACAGAATCAATGTTAAAATAGTGGAACGTCTCGAAGCTGATCGTCTGAATTCACACACATACAGAGCATCAAAACCAGAAAATCCTGCTCATTGCATCTTGTCTGCTTCTCTCTAACTATGAGAGTTCAGAGTTGAGAGTCTGACTGTATTTTCACACCTTCATCTATTGAGAATCGCTACCAATATTCTTCACTTGTCTCATAAAACCACACTTACAGCTTGAATTTCATATCTTTTATTTGTACTTGGCTTCTACAAATGGAGACCTTAATGTTTTCAGAAACTTCCTTCTGTCCTTATGTTCTTTTACTTTCTTCATTCTTTCATCCCTTGCTCTTTCCTTTTTCCTTTCTCCATTTCTTCCTTTTTATCCTTCCGTTCATACTTTCGTAATTTCTTCCTTCCCTCATTACTTGACTTCCCTTGCATCCTTTATTTTATCCTTCTTGCTCTCCTTCCTTCCTTCATTCCCACTTTCCTTTTTCCATTCCTTTCTTCTTTCCTGCTGTTCTCTCCATTGATCACGTCATTAGTTTTTTTTCAACCTTCTCTCTTTTAAACTGTCCTTCCTTTCTTCCCTCATGCCTTTGTATTTCCCTTCCATTCTTTTTTTCATTTATTTCCTTAATTTCATCCTTCCTTCCCTTTATCCATCATTAAATTTTTTTTCCATTTAATCTATTTAAGATCTTTTCCTCTTCCATAATTCAGAAATGTTTTCATTTTTGTTTCTTTTCCACTTTTTATGTTTAATTGCTACTTTCTTCTTTCATCCTGTCATTCCCTCCATTCGTCGCATCATTCGTTTTTTCTTCATCCATTCATGCTTTTCTTTCTGTTCCTTCATTCATCTCAATTTTTTTTCCTAGCCATATTCCAGTCAATTTTTCAATTCCATTTTTCTCATCTCTCTTGCAATCTCTCCTTCCTTCATTATTTCCCTTATTTTGTCCTCCCTTCCTTCCTTTCGGTCTTCCTTACCTTTTCTTTCCTTATGTCATTCATGCATTTATTTCCTTCTTTTTTTTCTTCTTTTTGCCTCCTTTCTTCTCTCATTCATTTATTTTTTTCTCACTTTTCTACCCTTTCATTACTTCCTTTCTTTATCTTTACATGTTTATCATTCTTGCGGCATGGTGGTTTTTACCTTGTTTGATGCCAGACTCACTCATTACAGTGTACTCCTAGAGGAACGACACAGGTTTGTTGCTAAGCAAATGACTGTTCCCACAGCACACAGAATTTGCTTGTTCCCTCTCTCTTGCTTGTGGTGGTGTTATTGGAGAAGGTACCCCAAGGAAACGGTAAAAATCAAAGGATTGGTCCAACATGCTTCAAAAGTAAATTCTAGACCTATATTTCACAAAAAAACATGAACATTTATGTACAAATCCAAATAAATAAATAAATAAATAAGGATAGCATGGGGACCTAAAGTCCAAACACTAAATTGGACATTGATATGCAGTACATCACTAAGGGCCAGCAAACAATAAAGTTAAATAGTAAAGAAGCATGTCTACTTTGTATTTGATGCTTTAAATCAATAGTCCTTGTATAAAACAGGAAATCCCTAGTTTAAAATGCTCCAAAAATCATTTTGGTACAACCAGGAATGAGCAGCCTTCAAAAGCAATGGAGATAAGACTAATGGGAATTGTATGATTTATAAGAGTTGAAAGGTGTGATGAAGGGGATTTGAAAAGGATATGGCTAGATAGCGATCCTACATAATCTGTTTCCCTTCATATCGACCATTTAGCCCAGCGTGATGGGCATGGTGCTCAGGGACCAGCGCACGCTGAAGATCAGAGACTGATGACACTGCAGGCCTGTCTGATTTCAACATTCTGACATAGTGTAATCAGCGTTTCGTCAGGCAGTAAAAAGGAGGAGTGAAACAGTCTTCAGTTGAGCGCTCAGCCCGCTGTAGCCTACACTAATAAGCTTTGAGCATCCTGTTTGCTGCAAGGCAAATGACATATAACAGGATGGCAAGAACGGAGGTGGAAAAAAAGTTTTTAGTGTCAACGCAGGGGTTGAAGGTTCAAGGAATCTCTGCAAATTTACCAAGCATACACTCTTACTTTATGGCTGTCGGAACCTCCCCATCTAATGACACCGCTTTAATGAAGGTTCATTTCTCCCTGGCTGCTCACCGCTGGGGGGAGTGACTGAGCTTGGAAAGAAGAGAGCCATAGCCAGGGAGACTGGAACTGGCTCTCTGAAATATCCCCTGATGGAGGGGGAACGGATGTTCAGATACAGCTCCCTGGGCAACGGCGCTAGAGCTGCATCTCGGTTCTACAAGCTGTGTGTGCCAGCCCTCTCCGACTTGGAGTCTCTCCGACCACAGTGAGGCCAATTAGGGGTGCGCTGTTGAAAGAGCAGCAATTATTCTTTCGCACGACATGCATGGATCCTGCATTCCACCCATTATTATCTCTTGGCTCCCCTCTGTGAAAAGCTGGCAAACTCTTCACGCATCCCTACTCCTATGAGCTTCAGTGAGTCGGGCTGTCCAAAGCTGGAGACCGGCAATGACAGCGCTGAGGTGTCTGGGCTAAAATAGGGCATGAAATAAAAGCAAGCAAGGGAGAGATTAGGAGAAGACTAGGGAAACGACAGTGGTGGTTTCAGTCATTGCCTCCTACTTGCAGAACATGCCTCATTCAGATTCACAATAGTTGCTTACTCTGTGTCAAGGCAAAATGCAGGTTGAGGCATCTGTAATGCAAACGATTAAAGAGTAGTGTTTTTAGCCATTAGCCCAGTGTTATGCAAGTGAATTCAAAAACCGCCTTAAAAGCTGTCCTTCGGATGAAGCGTGAACAAAGAGTGCACTGAAAGAACTAATGATATGCCTCATCCAAGACGGCACATTTCACTGTGGTGATTTTAAGTCACTGTAGGAGCTTCTACACGCTTGCGCTGGGAGATACATCTGCCGTTGGCACCGGCTCCCTGTAGTCACCCTATCTTCAACTGAGTCATATAAGTAGACAGCTGAGGGGCTGTAATCAGAGGCCTCCTGTGAGGAGGTTGCTTGGGGAAATGTGAAATAGCTTGTTAATACAAGACGAATCCCTGCAAATCAATCATACACATTACATAGATATAACTTGATGGTAAGTAGCAAACAGAGTGACGGCGAACAATTAGTTTGTGGCTTAGTACTCGGATCCTGAGAGATTTCACTGTGGCCTCCTCTGAAGAACTCCTGTAGCTTCTTTCATATGTTCGGTTCAAAACAAAATTCATGTTTCTCCTTTAGATAGAGGTATTGATGAAAAATAAAGCCAGTCTCCTTGAGAAGGTTTCCAACAGTGGTGCAGAATAAGATACTCCTCAATTCACAGTGACCTTTGGGCTTTCAAGTCTTTGATTTTTTTTTCTCTTCTCAGACAGTCAAGGATCCACATTGTTGGTGATATTACTAGGAAGGCTAGACGATGATAAAGGAAATGTTGATGGGGCGCACAGCCTGCTTTCTTCCCTCTTGTGACACCCAAAAAAAAAAAAAAAAAGTTCAGTGACTGAGCAATTCACTCCTTTCATCTTGGTCTGGCACATCTTGCTAGCTTTTAGTTTATTCACTCAGGAATCATCTTCTGGCCGCCGAAAGGCGTAGCTGGACTCCACCGCTCCATGGAAGCAAACCGCGCTCTCTTGTGTCTTTGACCTGTCTGAGCAGTTATTCTTTTGAAATACTTTTCCAAATAGCGTGGCACTCTGTCCACTGACTCAAACCCTGAAACCCAATCATTGACTGCAGAGAACAACAAAACATTCCCAGGGCTGTCATTTACAATGGACACACAACCACATGAGCTTGTTTTACAGCTCTGTTGAGATAATCAATGAGTGACTTGGCGGTACCGAGGTCCTATCGAGGCACATTTCCCACTCACTCCCATTCTCTTTCTCCTTTTCTCTGCCTCAGTCCTGTCCTCACTCCGTCTCTTGAGAGATTATTCTCAAATAAATTGATTTGACGGTATTGCAGTGTTTGATAACATGAGAAAGCCAATGGAATCTGTCAACACAAGCTCCATCATACAGCGTGCCTTTGCCACATTCATTCACAACCCAGACTGCCCTGCTTAAATGACTGTTTATTACTAAGACTTATTCAGTTCAACTGGCAACCACACATGCTTTAACAGTACTCGCTGATTCCAGGAGATGGAAGACAGTCTAGCCAAGATTGTGCTGGAAGACGGATAGCTTTAAATGCTTAGATAAGAGAGACATGATGAAATAAGTTGCAGCCATCTAGCAGACATAAAATTGAGTGGCACTGCCCAGTCCTGTCACACAGCGACTCAGGATAAATTGATGCGTGGCCTGTCCACTGGGGCTTCTAATTGTATTTTTTTTATGTGGTAGGTTTTGTCAGGGTGCATCTGTCATGTATGACATCCGTAAAATGACAGCCTTTTTTTTGAGTGTGGAAAGGAGGCTGCTGTGTCTGGGAGATCATGATACCTGCAATTGTTTTGCTCCGATATCACTTCAGTAGTTTTTAACCATGATGAAACATCCCACAGATGTTTTTTTTTTTTTTTTTGGCCATCTACATCCTTGCCACTGGAGTTTCTAAAGGCATTTGAGTGCTGTTTCTAATGCATTTGCTTTTATTTTTCATTGTCATGACATAAACGTCAAGTAATTTTGACATGCTTTTGAATGAACATCCGACATTCCGAAGTAGCCTTTTAAAATACTATCAATTTTCTATAGTGACATTTGATGACAAGTTACATATTTAACGTCAATTGAAAACCGAGGCTTACGTCTGTTACAACGGATGTAAATTATAGAATATTACCAACACCAAAGCTATGAAATTACATACTTTCACAGCCATTACAGTACCTAGCACTTTTCTGGGATCTTTATTTTCTACATTCATATTTTACTGAAACGGCAAGCCACACACACATATATATATATATATATATCTCCTTGCAACCAGCTAGCTGTGACTGGAACGTAAATGCAATCTTTTCAACCAAAGGTCTTATACAACAAGAGGTCTTGTGCAGTATTTAGAGGTTCAGCTGTACAATAGAGACAATAATTCAATACAGTAGACCTGCAAAGTTATCTACATCTCTTAGTGCCCCACCAGCCATTTGAAGTAGCACTCTTCCAATAGTCCAAACACAGAGCCCTAAACCTCTGAACTACGCCTGAATACATCTGACTTTCATCTCTGGGGTGCATGAGCAACACCACACTTTCAAGAAACATACCACAAAGAGAAGCATAAGACATTTGGAAGAAAAGAACAAGCAGAATTTTATGCTGTCTGCAACACTGTCACAGCTTGAGAGCTGGCTGGCTTTTCATTTTTACATGTTTTCTGTTATTTAATCATTTGTGGATTTAAAAATTACAGCATAGTGTAAACTTTCAACATAGTGCATGCCTAATTCTGCAGATTCTGTTTTTTTTCCTTCTTTAAATCCAATTTAAAGATGTGATCAGTTCCAGAAAATATATATTGATGGAATGTATTTCACCCTTGGTCATTTTTATTCTGTACTTCTAATAACAAAATGTTTGTATAATTTATTTATTATTTGGATGATTTGAAATGCAGTAAAAACAGCAGTCACTATATTCATAGTATAGAGAGTTGTTTTCACATTATTTGTGGACACTTTTAATTTAATAATCATAATTGCCATTATTCTAACTGACATGTAAGGAATAATGTAGTTACAGTAATAATAAACTGCAAAAAAACAAACAAACAAACAACCCCAAGATCACAGTTTGCTGTGTCACACAACTTTTTTCCCATTTAAATAGCAATATTTGAATGAATAACTCAGTGTCCAGTAATGGGCTGTGGACTTTTGCTATAATTATAAAAGATCAATGTCATTATAACTAAATTATTACATGGCCCTCTGGAATACTTAATTCTTATTGGCCAGTCTCATAAATTGTTTTTCTGAACACTGACCACTAAACTGAGTGTCCCAAGCAACCGATTTCCTGCAAAGCTGTCACATATCACATATCACCCGTGGTCTCTTTCTCCTCACATAATAAAATAATTTCAACTCAAATCAATATTTAATGTCCAATAAAGTTAGCCATGTAATAAGCAGGATAATGTAGAGCCAGCCGGTCATTTCAGCAAAATAAACCCTATTTATTATCAATGTGATACAAGACCCCTGTTTATCTTACAATAATGACCTTCAAAGGAAAAGCACATAAGTGCATGCAAAAGCACTACAGTTTAGGGACTGAGAGCTTTGCAAACATCCACAAGCTTCTGGCAGAAATAGAAGGGGAAGAGGAGAGATGGAGAGGTTAAAAGAGGGGGAGGGAAGGAGAGGGAGAGAAAGAGATTTATGTAGGAAGAAAAATTACCTTTGTCGTACAGAAAAACAGTGGTAAATGGTGCGTCCTTTTGCAGTAATTTACAAATCGCGGAGTGGAAACAAAATTAGATTAAGAGGGTATGTTGAAATGGACCTGCTAAACATCACTATTAATTACACTGTTGTCAAGGGGGAAAATTATTTATTTTCATGGCAGAGGGGAAAACAAAGGCTGATGGTGGGTTTAAATGGGTTTACAGGCATTTATAACTGGAGCAACAAAGAAAAAAAACAAAGAAACAAAAAAAGAGATTTTCAATTAAAGTACACTAATGTCTACATTACTACTGAAGCAATAAACTTTCTGACTTATGGTGAACCGCAAGAACAACAAAGACACCGCAGCTTTACGACTCATTGCAGACATTAATGAGCAAGAAAATGTAGGTTTTTGTGGCTCCAAAGATCAACCATTTTTGATGTTGCCCATTAAATTAGTATATTCAGATGTTTCGATTCTATCATGCATAGCAAAAGACAAAGATCCCACCCTCATTCAAAGAAAAAAGTCATATCTGTAAAAAAAAAAAAAAAAAAAACGCCTCTCAGGCTTGGTGTCATCTCCACATTCTTTTGTTTTCTAATTGCAAAAGCAGAAAAGAAACTCTGGGAAGCTGTCAAAGCAATGAAGTTCTCATGCTGACAGTGCGGTGAACTTCTTTGCGGTTGCAGAGGAGGTGAGCTGGTCTGAGGTGAGCTGAATTCCAGTCTGAGCGCCGCTCATTAGGGCATGTCTGCGCAGGCAGCCGGGGGGATGCTGCAGCACCCGGTCCACCTCGACTCAGGCATCTAGCGGGGCATCTGGCAGGGCTATACTTCAGGTCAGTCTATCTGAGAAGGGAGAGCATCAGTGGCCACTTCATGGATGGCACACTGTCTGCGGCTGACAGCTTGTCATTTATCACAGCTGAGCAGTGGCATCAGGTGGGATCATGATTAATTTCACTTTACCACTTTCAGAAATAAGCCCTATAAATCATCTTAAGCTCTGTGTGCAAGTTTTGTTGTAGCCACATGACCAATCTTTACAACATCTCGCTCCGCCTCAGCGGCCTACAATGGGTTCTGCCACACGGCTCACAAAAACCTGCCAGCAATGGCCAAGGACGAGCGTGACATTTCATAAATACCCAAAAGGATTATTAAAGCAAGACAGCTCTGTTTAGATCCCACGGCGAGGACTAAAGAAACCACATCGTCCATTTGTAAAGATAAATGCCTAGAAGTTTTTCTTCACTGTCCATCTGTTTGTCGCTTAGATTTATCTTTATTTGGCATCCTTACACATGCTAATGATATAGACGTGTCATTGAGATGTAAAACAGACTTTAATCAAATGTGGGTGGAGAAAAAAAACACTCTTCATAACTCAAGAGGTAACGCAACGTCTTCTGTAATGCAGGTGGCAGCGTGCCAATCCGTCAGTATGTTTATTAACAGTTTTTATATCACTTTAATCAGATGTCTTGGACTATAAGCTAAAATTGTGCTCTGTTTTCACAGGGTGAGTGCTCGAGCCATTTTAAAAGCTTGTAATTGATGCCCATGTCACATCTGAAGTTATCATCTTCTGCTGAGATGCTGTTTTTCTTTGGATCCAGCTTTGGATGCCAGGCTACTAATTAAGTGATGACTTCCAAATTTCAGATAAATTCCAAAATAAATCAGCAATGCAATTTGAAATGCATTGCACTTTTTTTCCCTTTAAAAGTGCCTTGTCAAGGAAACCGATTCACTCAGGAATGTATTCTGTAGCCAAGCATGATGCTATCCCTTAATCTATTGTTCACTGCCTCCATATCTCTTTTCTGGATGGCGGGTATACTTCAGGACGGATGTCCTAAATGCTAGAGTAATGTGACACTTAAACGATTTCCTCATAAGGCAGAGTGACAGATAGCGGTAGGTAAACAGCTGCTGCATGTACATTTTCTGTCCACTCTGTCTGCATTTCAATGGCTGCACTTTGCTCCAATTTATTCCCATCTCGGAGATATAGACTGTTTCCAACTGTGCCTAAACCAATATTCCCCAATAACATTGGATGCACTTCGCTGGTGAACTTGACAAATGCCACACAATCAGGGCTGCCCAGCTGCTAAGCTCTGCCCCACAACACTTTTCTCAGGCACAGAGGCAAGTGAAACTAATCGATTCCCAGGCTGTGCCTCTCAGCCAAATGTAGTCCTGTTTCTAGGACATAGTCCCTGAAAAGGAACTCGGAAACTCAAAATTACATTCATCGCATGAAAAGAAGGGGAATAAGCAATGCTAGTTGCTAGTGCTGTCATGACACTGGAATTTTTGCTTGCTAACTTGCAGTACCTTGAAAAATAAATGTATTATACCATTTTCAATACCATAAAAAAATAAATAAAATAAAATGGCATAAAATTATATTATAGTTTATATTATATTTTAAACATAAAATATGGTATAAAAATGAAATTAATAAAATGTTCTTATCAACTTCTTATCCACGATTCCTCAAGCATGATATTCTCCAATAATAATAATAATAATAATACTTTTCAAAGACTACTAAATTAAATACTTAAAATCTTTCTTTTATTTTTTAAATAACCTTACAACAGCAAAATTATATATATATTTATATATATATATATATATATATATATATATAATTTTTTTTTTACTTAAAAGAATGAAACCCTCAGTCTTGCATTGACAAAAAACTGAAAGCATGTTGCATTCCTGAATAAATGCTAAACTCACAGCACATACAGAAATAGAGTTGCATTTAATGTGAACCGAGTTGTACTGAGATACTGAAAACACTATCATGAGCTGTGAGTATGCAAATGAGCGCAGTGATGCGCTTTGGTCTGAAAAATCCAGAACAACAGACCATATACTTAATTAAAACTGCAGTATATGAAAATTCATGGAGAGATGAGAGAGAGTGTACCAGTGTATCGATACCGCAGATAAAATAAATAAATACTGAAACCATTTAAAATATACAGAATAAACAGTCTTCATTAGTCTTTTTGACTTCAGTAATGGTTTCTATAGGATATTTATATTTTCATTGAAGTATTCTTGTTCTGAAGTTTTAATTAACTGGCTTCAATAAATAAACCATTTGCGCTCCACCTCAGCAGATGTACACTAGTGTTTCATAATATTTGCTGTGCATGTATATGGTGGGTGTCAGTGATGGTGCTTCTCAAAGTCTCCCTGAAAGAAGTAAACAAACACCCAATGAAAAAAATTTTAAATATATAAAAAATCTGAACTTCATCATTGTGACTTGTTTTCTATATTGGACAAACTCCTTTCCTCACAGAAGCTCCAGAGACACCGTCATTTAAGCTTTTAGCTACAGTAACTGCCAGATACTTTGAGCACATCTCATGAACATAACTTTCAGCCGGTGCAAATGAAACTAATTTGACTGGGGAAAGAGCGTGTTAATGTGTTTTGAGCGCTTTTTGCAGGCTCTGCATTTGTATGGGTGTTTCGCACACCCACATGTTGCCGTTGTTTGTTCGGGAGGGTCAGGTTCGGATAGCCATTGCCAAAGGCAGAGGGCCAACTACGGCATCAGGGGTCTGGAAGGGTATCCCATAAAAATGCACGGCCACATGCTGCTTCCAAAGGCTTTTCATCTTCCCTCTGTCTGTAGACACCCAAACACCTGGAGCACAAGGGGAGTCCGGAGTGTGTGTGCACAAGGAGGGATTTGCACACACACAGGGATGCGTGGGCTTTGTCCGCCCGTCTGCTGGTCAGCTCTCTGACTGCTTATTAATTTAGAAGCGTTTGCAGTCTCTGGGGACAGAGAGATAAATGCCAGCAGCAGAGGCAGGCCGGCGGTGAACTCATAAAACCTATTAAAGGAAGCTGTTCATCACCTCCATCAGGAGGCCTGATTATGGCCTGGGCCAGCTGTAAACCTCCACAGCCCTCAGCAGAGCCCCAGACACACAGCTCACTCTGCTAGCAGCCCTCCGAAACTGCGCTGGCCACCCAGAGGCTCCCATTACGCTATCTAGACTACATATGGGATTTATCGACAGACGCAAACACCGTGGCATAGCTTTAAAAACCAGTGACTGTGATATTAGCATTTTGCCTCAAAGCTGGATGTTGTGCATGTGTCGACAGTGTTGTATTATCATACAAATATGTGCATGATGAACATTTATAAAAAAAAAAAGATGTTTGCTGCCTCATGTCATGTGATTGCCACAAATACAAGATAAAGATAAATTCCTCACCCTCCAACAGATTTCCCCTTGGTTTTGCTTGTATCAGCAAGTGAGAGCACCAGCCAGGATGCTTCACTCCTACTGTATTTTGTTCTATTAGGAGGTTATATTCAAAGTGCGTGTGATGTATTTAGCTTATTTGTCTTTACGCATAACAACTTGTGTTTAGAAGCTCTTGCCTGCAGAGAGCGGGGAAAAGGCGTGCCAAGGCATCAGTCAAAGACCGAATCAAACATTATGAACTGCTGTTGGAATTAGGACAGCTTCCAGGGAACTAGGGGACACAAAATTATCCAAATCCCATTAATCTTTTTTGAGAGAGATGCAGAAATTTTGTAGTCTAATTAAAAATGCCACACAATGAATTTTCGAATGGTAACAATAATTAGAAATTGTCTAGGGATGAAAAGGGAACACAAAAATGCAATGGCTATGCCGTATCCGTGCTTGGCTTTTTGCTTATCACACTCAGATGGGGAAACGGGTGGAAAAGGGCTTTTTGATGCATTGTAGTTCTGCATGTTATTATGGTCACACTTCAATTAATTAAGTAGCGCAAAATGCCACAGCATGCTGCGAATAGCATAGATGAATACATCCATTAAATTATCTGTTGTTATCTTAATCAGCCATTTCCAAGGAAAATGTCCCTGGTGATTACTATTATATCATATTTATTATAATATACGTGACCTTGACATTGACAGCACCACCCAGTACTGTTTTTATAACATGCTGAATGCATAAATGTCCAGTTGAAAACATAATGTAACATAACTTTATAAACCCAGTTCCAATAATACTTGTTTGGAATAGGGCCTATATATATATTAGTGGTGGGCCGTTATCGACGTTGACGTGCTGCATTAACGTGAGACTCTTATCGGGCGATAAAAAAAATATCACCGTTAATCTATTCTCAAAGTTGGGTTGAGAGCTGGGTCTATAATACGCGGGCTATGATGACTTTCACCTTGATATTTTAGTGCGGATGTATACCTAGCCGAATCTGTAGGGGGCGAGAACGAGTCTTTAAACCTGTGTGTATGTCTACTGTGAAATTACCACATCAAACGTGACGTGCTAACATAGCTGCAGCTAAGATTTTCTTTTAAAGAAGCTTCCCAATGGAAACCTCAACGAGACGCACGCCTGTTTCACACATACTCCGTCTGCAGTGCTTATGCAGTCCGTGTGCATTTCGTATGTGGTGGAAGCAGCACGGACTCATACTCATTGTGCTTTAACAATGGACACGTTTGCAGTCCGCTACTCGGTACGTGAACGATTGCTGCTGGAACGCACTGACGGACCGCAACCGTGTGAACACTGGAATCCGTTAACATGGGTGCGTAAAAAAAAATATGCAACGCATACACACTGCAGACGGATTGTGTGTGAAACAGGCATAAGGTTGTTTGCACCTTGTGCAGTGTGGAATTAGTTTACAGCTTTCTCAAGCACTTTGTGATGCATTTTGGAAACAGGAGATGAGCCCCTGGTCTAATGCACCACCTGGCTTGAGAAACACCTTCTCAAAGACTTACTTTTAGTCATTATTGTATTTGGGTAGGACACATATTCTGAATGCCTTTGGCAGAATTCAAATGAGCCATTTTAATCTAGATTACAAATTATCTATGCCCACCTCTAATATATATATATATATATATATATATATATATATATATATATATATATATATATATATATATATATATATATATATATATATATATATATATATTGAACAAATGACCTTGCAATTTGCAACATCATGCTGTAATGTTTAAATAACATACAATTGTGAATGTTGTATCATTTGTCATATGTTTTGCAAGAAAATACCATTTCAGCTTTTCTATTTCACAATTTCACATTTAGTTAAATGTGCTACTTGGCTTTTTTTGTAAATTTTATATACATTTTCCCAAACTTCTTAATCTTGTAGGGTTATTTAATTTAATTTAATTTAATTTAATTTAATTTTGACCTTGCCAATGCATTTAAAGGATTCATTATATAATTTTTAAAAAGGGTAAAGCAGAATGCCAGCATAGTTGCTTTAGATAAAAGTGTCTGCCAAATTCATAAATATTTAGTGCCAAATGTAATGTGATATATAAAATACAAGTGTAATTGTCTAAACTCATTTGCATTTCCTCATTACAGTATCTACTGGAGAACAGAAGGTCCAAAATGACATTTCCAATCCAGATGCTGGGGCCAATCATGATGGGAAAACTGACAAGTGATGCACTTCTTAAGATCCATCCATCAGTCACTCTAATTCCCTGGTCAGCAAATCATTTCTTTTCCAAAGACACATGTGAAGCAGACTTCTCCTACCCACTTTAATCATCATTCCGTGCTCGAAATAACAGAGGCTGTCCTGTGGACCGCTGTCGTTTCTGGTGATCATAACAGATAATTACCCGCCTCCCTGGACAGCCATACTGCACATCTCTCCCAGAAGCACTATCTCCTAGTGAATGTGCTGTACCCGTGAAAGCTCAGTGTGTGAGTAACGAGCTAGAAGTGGCAGTGATTCAGTCCTTTATGTCACCCAGATAGTCTTCAGATGGCACGCAAAGGTAAGTCAAACTTCACCCCCCTCCAAAAAAAAAAAAGACTTTTTATCATGAGGGGGAGGATGGATTAATCAATAAAAAAAGGATTGACCAGTAAAAGAATGGTCCGCTCATAATTTCTCACATGTGGCCGGTCTGGATCTGAGCGTGTGTTCTGGCAACAGGGGGCACTGTTGCTGTTCTGAAGAAGAGTGCTGGCAGCTTGCCGCAGTGAGTGAGTGACCAAAGGAAAATCATTGCTCAGTGACCGACGGGGAACCTGCACTGATCGCCATTGATCCTTTAGTGCTGTCCCCTAGCTTGACCACTGCCCTTGTGCCCGTGCAAGGCTAGCATAGTTTTATCAGGCTGGACCACTGCATTATAGCCAACACACAATAACCCCAGTACTGTACAGATGTCTATGTGTGCAGTGAGGGGAAAGTCAAACGAGAGAGATCAGATGCACTGAGGATATTCAACACTCTCCTTATCGGTTTGTATTAGTGGGCATGTGAGATATGACATGCAAGGTATCAGAGAATTATATTTGGTCTTGTAAAACTGCTTTTTTTTAAGGAAAATGAATTATAAGGAGAAATGAGGGAAGCTATGACTGTAGTTTCCCCTTATCTAAAAGAGTCAACTGTAAATTCAAACATACTATGAGAATTTTCAAGAAAACTAAGACTGCAAATCAATTACTGTACATTTGATACATGCATTATTTGTTAATTAACTTTTTGCAATTACTAAATAAAAAGGAAACAATTTTGTTATGACTTATTGACAAAATCAAATATTCACAATACATGTTACTGAATGTTTGTATGAAAAAAAAAAAGTTTGTGACTTCGGAAACATTTAGAGTTGCAATGAAAGCATAATTGCAAGTTTTGTTTGAATGCTGCGTTACAAAGGATCAAGTAGGAGAAAGAAAACAATTCATAATTTATGAAAATAACAAAACAGTTTTTATTATATTTTTTATAAAATATTATATTATATTTTTTATTATATATATTTATATATATATATATATATATATATATATATATATATATATATATATATATATATATATAAAATAAAATCAGAAAATTCCCATTCTAAACAGTGACATGGGGCAGTGCAGTCGCCTGTCATTGATGTTAGTTACCCGTTGTTACTGCCTTTACTGACGTAGAAACCACATGACAACAGAGTGGACAAATGCGGAAGTAGTGTCTAGCGTCCAGCAAACCACTAGCTTGCTTCAAGCTGTTCCTTATTTACTTCTCAGGGGTTTAAGTGGAAAAAAATCCTGAGCCTGAACTTTTTTTTGGGGGGGGGGGGGTTGTTTGGAGAGAAACTCCACAGACAGACTTAATTCAAATATTGACGATAGTAACAAAAATACAGTAACAAGAGCTTAAAGTGCTTAGAAAATGGTAAACAGACTGAGATAGACATGAATCTCTTCAATGATTATGTTTGGCACCATTTATTTAAAAGTACTATGTCAAATAAAGTTTTTTCTTCTAAACAATAACAAGTGCTTAAAGTGCTTAAATAATTAAGTGCTCAAAGTGCTAAAGAACTGAACTGCTAAACTGAAGATTAGAAGTGAAATCAAGGCTATTATCACTTTTTTTCTGGTTTTTCTGACCAGTGGCAGAGATATTCTGAATGACAAATCATTTTCTGCTATAAATGTGCACACACGTATTTTTTAATCGCAGACATGATCGGTCATAGACAATGGTGTGTCAGCTAATAGTTGCTCCCGGCTAGAGACCTGCACTCCTGCGGGAATACCGCGGGACCCAGCGCCACCGAGTGCGGCGCGGGACAATATTTGATGGCTGAATGCGGACGCGGGCGGCAAGATATTATTGTGTGCTGGTTGCGGGAAAATAAAATTATTTGCGGGACAAATAAAAGACAAAATAACAAAACAAAATAAAAGAACTAGAAAGAAATAGACCTTTGTTTATAATAAAATTAAATAGACTTTGCGGAATGGGAGGATGCGGATGATACCATAGACAGCGACGTAAATTCGATTCCGTAATAGCGATATATTTAAATGTCAAATTGGATGGATTAGAAGCACACAGACCGGATGATGTCCTCCAGTGGTGGAAAAGACGAATTTCCGAGATTAAGCAAACACGCCATGTAGGATGCATTCCAGCTAGCGCACCATCGGAGAGGGCTTTCAGTATTTGTGGTCGCATACTGGAGCAGAGATGGATTAAACTGAAGCTCTCAACAGAGAACGACATGATATTCCTGCATGGGCACATTAAGTAGTCGTACAGTTTTTTTTGTCAATTCAGTTTATTTTTATATATTTATAGGACATCATCCCCAGGCTTCATAAACTTGCGCTCCATTTTTGTTTTCTCCGACAACTCTAACGTGACATTGACGTATGGGCGTCAATCATCCTTCACGCCCTTCTCTGCTTCTGATAGGCTTGTAACGTTAGTTAAAGCTGCGTTCCTCTCATATGATTGGTATAAGAAATAAATTGGCTCGAAAATATTAAACTGCATGCGCAGGCTCTCAAATATTATATTATTTTTTTTCCCTCACGGCCACACGCCGGAGATCCGGCACGGTGCCGGAATACTTTAAGCCCTGACTTCTTCTTGCATGTTTTATGGTGGATTGTGCTACTTATTTATGGAACATAATTACTGTTTACCCCTGCCGCTGGTTCTGTCGACAAGGACAGCTCCCATAAACTTGTGTTTTACTCAACAGGTGAGTTGTTTTGATTCGTATCTTTACAGAAAACGTATGCTATTATAACGACCAACAAGATTAGTATTATGGGGCATACACGCCAAACGCGGGGCATCGTGTCTCTAGACCCGCGCGAGGACGCGTCTGATCCATAGTCTAAACGCATCTTTGCATTGACTTTGTATGTAATCTACTCGCGCAAATCGTTGAACTGGCCTTTGAAAATTATGACATCAAGCACAATGTTTATAAAACTTTACCTCATCCGTTAAATCCATGATTTATCTTTCCGTCTGATTGATGGCCGTCAGGCAGTTGGGTAGAAGACAACAAATCCCATCATCCCACGCTCCTTCTTAACATCATCAAACCAAACGATTGTTATTGTTTTGTAGTGCGCCCTCTCGTGGCAGGTCCTACAACCTGTATCTCTAAGTATTTTTAAAAAATAAATATGACCTCACGTTATGTCAATCACATTTACATACTGCCTACAAATTATTCGTCAATCATAAAATAATTAATAAATAAATAAAAAATCGGATTGGTTTCGAATTTTACCGTTTTTCGCATCCGTAGCAAGCATTTTTATGAGGTATTTTGACAGTTAAGAGCCACTGTACAAGCAAACTCTAAAATCTAGAATGGCGATTGTCAAGTCTATCCACTTCATCTCGCAGCACAAAGCACTGTATATAGACCCTTGCACACTGAGTTTACAGAAATTGGTGGTCTTCCTTTTAATATGTGGCTCTAGTATCACTACCAAAAGCATGAAACTGAGCCACTGGCATCCCCGAGGTAAACTTTGAATTGCCCGGGTTATTCCCGCTGCTCCTGAGGGAACTCTCCATCCTCTCTATATCTCAGGATTGGATGGACCAAATATTTTCTTTTTCTTTTCTTTTTTTTTTTTTAAGAAGCGAGACAACAACCAAATCATCCTCATTGCTTGACGATTCCATTAAGTGTTAGTGTTCAAGGTGTCTGTGTGTGATGAATTTTTTGGATTTCTATCACATACGAAAATTTCGGACTCTGTGTGCAGAGACCTTAACTATTACCTAAGACATTTGCCTCAATCTCCTAATTTGCTACTTATTAATAGTTTGTAAGGTAGGTTGTTAAGTTTAGGACTAAGGGATCTAAAATATATTCATGCAGAATAAGGCATTAATATGTGCTTTATAAGTACTAATAAACAGCCAATATGCCAATGATATGCATGTGCTAATAAACTAGTTAATAGTGACAGTTGGTCCTTAAAATAAAGTATGACCAATTTAAGAAATCAAATAATTTGACGTATTTTTTTTTAAGAAGCGAGAGGACAACCAAATCATCCTCATTGCTTGAAGATGCAATTAGTTGCTTGAAGATTTTAACTTAGATTTTAACTTTTAGATTTTAACTTAGTTAGCAACTATGGTTTTGGGAAACGCACCCCTGAGCTGTTAATAGTGACCTCTTTCAATATGCTAACAGTGAAATGCTAAAACGTACTTCACAGGTAATTTCAGATTTTTTTTAATTTTTATTATTTTCCCAGGGACACAATCAACTTCATCCTCAACATCAACAGATGCATCACTTCTCAGTGCTGATGTTTCCTCTATATAGCACAAGGTACCACAAGCTCTATAATTATAGCTGATATCCTGCACAGCCCAGAGTTTAAACTGATAAGTGTGTGCTGTCATATTATTAGAAAAGAAAAACAGTGCAAATCACTATTGAATTCCCACCAAACTATTTTTTCAAGCAGTATTTGCACTGTAAACCTTTTTTATTTATATAAAGTGTGGGTGAACTTAAACTGTATGGCTATGCTGTGGTTCCTGTAGGCTTTGCGTACGGGGGGTCGGGGGGCCTCTATGTCCATTTTGCTTGGGGCCCCCAAACTCCTTCAAACGGCCCTGATTAGCACACCTCTGAAACAGCACTGACTTTCATCATACATGAGAAGGACAATAGGATGAAATCTACTTACTGCATTGACATGAGGTAACAGACATCTTTCAAGTGAAATTGAGTGTTGGCAGTACAGAAGAGTGAGGCTTGGACTGAAATTGGATCACGGTGTAGGATGATAGTTATTTTTAACACAACATGTACAAGGTATGGCTGTAAATACTGTAGAATAGGGATTGAAATAAGAAAAGGATATAGTCATTCTTAGGAAAAAAATATATAATGCATTTTCTTTAAACATCCAGCAAAATAGTTTGAACTTACGAGCAACACATGCCTTAGTTTGCCTAAACAATATAAATGGTAACTCTGAATGGATACAGATACTACAATAATACTACAATACTGCAATACCGCAGTATAAATGGCTGTCCACTGCTCCGGGTGTGTGTTTACAGTGTTCGTGTGTGTGTGTTCACTGCTGTGTTTGTGCACTTTGGATGGGTTAAATGCAGAGCATGAATTCCGAGTATGGGTCACCATACTTGGCTGTATGTCACGTCACTTTCATAAGTATTAAACAAAAATAAACAGACATACAAATTATATTTCTAATTCAATTTTATATCTATTTGCATATTCAATATACCACAGTCCAGGTTTGACTGGCATGTTCAAAAAAACCACCACAGAGATTTCTTGGTACAACCTCAAGGGCACTGCTCACTGGCAGATGCTACAAAAACTGAAACAGACAAAAGCTCTGTAGATGTTGTGCTACGTGAATAACAAAGCAGTAGGGTATGCTGGGGCTAAAGGCCTCTGGGGTATAAAAAGCCCTTTTGATTTTCTTTCCTTTTACAACTCAAAACCACACACAGCTAACCATCACACCATCACAGCACTTTCCTAAAGACTTCGTTCATCTATATGCTCTGCAAAACAATCCTGGTCCATGAGGTCATTGCAAGAATGCCTGAAACAAAAAAACAAAACAAAAAACGAATGGTTACATACCGTATGGTTTTACGGTAACACTTTACAATAAGGCTCCATTTGCTAATATTAGTTAAAAAAAGCCTACTGAAGCATTTATTAATCTTAGTTAATTTCAGCATTTACTATTACAACATTCAAATGTAAAGCTGTAACAGTTCATATTTAATGAGCATGAGATAACAATAAACAGCTATGAATAAATACTGTAACAAATGCATTTCTTATTATTGCTTTACTAATGGGACCTTCTTGTAAAGTGTTATCAATGAACTAAGAGGGGAGTAAAGCCATGTTGTTGAAAGGGTCCCACTGTTATTATAAAGGCATGTGGAAAGTGGAAAGTGGGCTGACATTGACTGCTCCATTCACAGAGATTCAAGTGTGGATACTACACTACAGCTCCACGATCAACAACACCATGCTGTACTAAACGCAAGAGGCAAACACTTCACAATGTCATACATTTCAGGTTTACAAGATTTTCAACAGCATTTATTAAGTTAGGTATTGCAAATAGTCATACTCTTTATACTGCGGTTCATTTTTAATTCACATTTCGTCCCCTTGGAATTATAAGGTTCTATCTGCATTCCCAGTAGTTTTGAGATATTGAGTTTCAAAGATTTTGCATTCCATTCGACTGTGTAGATAAAACCTTATTTAAAAAAAAAAAAAAATCCCATAATGTATACAACATAAAACAAATCTATCACTTAATGTAAATAAATTGTCACAGAATAACAATATGGGAATAACTCAATTTTGACAAAAATGTCAGATACAACCTTATAATTTCAAGGGGACTATTTGTTCATTATACAGTACACATACTTACAGTGCACATACTAATGTTAATATATACAAATAAAAAATGCTAAAATTGTATTCATGTGCACTATTGTTCAAAAAAAGAAGAATTGCTCACCAAGGTTTCATTTATTTGATCAAAACCACAGCAAAAGCAGTAAACTTGTGAAATTATACTTTTCTTTACATTTTTAAATGTAATTCATTCCTGTAATGCAAACTCCAGCCTTCGGTGTCACATGATCCATCAGAAATTATTCCTATATGATGATTTGCTTTTGTGAAAGCTGTAATGGAAAAGAAAGGCATTTAAACACACACACACACACACATTATATATATATATATATATATATATATATATATATGTTTTTTTTTTTTACAAAACAAATTTAACTATTTTGATCAATCAAATGCGTCCTAATTAATTTCTTACTCTTGTTGTAAAAGTATGTTTGTGTGTATCTTTATCCATATCAATATTTGAGGATATACAGAAGAAAGAAGCGTAGAAGATCCAATTGCAAGATAACAGTTTATTCACACAGAAAACTCAGAAAGTTCAAGAGTAGCAAGGTGATGAGAAGCAGGTGGCTGCAGGGGTGCTCCGTGACGCACGGCCTGCAATGGGCAAATGAAAGCAGAAATCACAGAGGATATCACACAAGGGCAAATTCACTGGAGCTTCAAGCACTACCACGTCCAGAGCCGACAGAGAGAGAGCACGAACAGAACCACAGTAGCGCCTGCAACGTCCAGAGCCGACAAAGAGAGCACAAACAGAACCGCAGTAGCGCCTGCAAGGAACTGACAAACAAGAACGCAAACACACACATTAAATAAGGTGCTCGATGAGAAGCAGCTGTCGCTACTAATCAAATCAGCACTCTTGACACGGTAATGCCCAACCATACACACACGAGGGCGAGTCAGTGAATCATGAACCTTGACTCTATGTCTCTTACAGTGTTACCAGCAAATACAAAGTATTTTGCACTATTTGGAGCACTATTTGGAATTTAATACCAATATACTCATTAATAAACTAAATTGTTAAATAAATTGATGAATAAATATGTACTTAAAACATTAATCAATTAAATATGACCACGCTTGTAAACGTGCATCATACTCCACCATCATTTGCTCACAGTCTCAGATTTACATTTACATGTGTGCTACTTTTGGATAAGACAGAGTTAAAAAAAACTCTGGAACAGGGACCACAAGCACATCTATTCAAGGCAACTTAAAAAAAAAAAAAAAAAAAAAACATACAATCAATACATCAGGGTGATGAACTCCTAATCAATAGCATTCGCTGGTGTGGAATGGAATTGAAAAAAGCAGGTATTGGGAGATGTTTTATTATCTGTGCTGGAAGCTCAAAGATGTGCTGACCAAGGAGACCCAGATAAGAATACAATAGCAGCTCGGCTGTCAGCAGAGGTCATATTCCAGTGAGTTGAATTCTGCCCGTAACTCCTAAACTAAAGTTTCCTCATAACCACATGTTTGTGCTCGCCGAACCCCTGTTGAGAATCTTTCAAAAAGCCGGCTACTTTTGTAAAAGCTGCCCATATATGTCGAGTGCTACTTCAGATGAGTGTTCTAGTTTCTCCTGCACAAGCTGATAAAGCCTTTAGTCCATGAGAAGATGTGAAGGTGGGAGTGAAGGAAAGAGGCTAGCTACAGCGGTAGCCTTGACTCCTGAGGATACCCACGCAAGAACCCATAGAGAGAGCCTCGGGACTAAGGCTGCTAATCCAGCCTGATCCGTGTGACCTATCCGAGCTTCACAGATCTCTCTCATCTGACCATGGAGGGAAAGGGAGGGCCTGTGGCATGGTGCTGCATGTGGCCCACTTGCACTTACTTGTTTAATTGCCTCAGTGTCTTTCCCACACGCTCTACTCGGCCTCTGCCCTGTGCGCGAAGATGTATTCACTGTGATGTTGTAGCGAAAACCGAGCGTGGTAATGTCATTATCTGCAGGACTTTATCTGTAGCAACTGTCAAAAGCCAAAAATACTGTTTCTCTCCACCAGGATGTCCTGGAGTGCAGCTGATTATTTTTTTCTTCTATTCGGCTCATATTGGCTTAGAGCCAGAAGATGAGAAAAGAGGCACATCAGGCATAATTTATTTGCGCTTGCTGAACTATGCAGCAGAGAGTGTTTCACTAAATGTTGGGTCAACGATCTTTAGAACTAATCGGATGGGTTTCATTTTTTTAAAAATATTTTTTGAGTTGCATTGAATGTCTGTTATTTTGTGTGCTAATTCAGATGGAATGGGAATCTGTAGTTACTCCTAAAGTGAGAGTTTGTGTCTGGATGTGGGCGTTATTAAAGGTTGTAGGCTTATGTGAATATGGTATAATCACATCATTATAATCAACATGAGAAATTAATTAAGGTGAGAATAATACCAGATGTTGCTACAGTATATCACCAGCTGTTAATTATTGAACAAAATGGTAACACATTACAATAAGGTCTCATTTGTTAAGTAAGGGATACTGTACATTCAGCCGGTTGTTTGCAGAATAGCCCTAACAGGATGATCATGAGGGGTCTTGTATCACCCTGAAGGGGGTTATTCTGCGATAACAACTGGCTGGATGAACATTGTCTTGCTTATTACATGGCTACTTGCCACATAAATAAATATTTAGACACATAATACAGATTTGAGCTGAAATATTTGATTTGACCTGATTCGGATTGGTCAGTTGTGCCATATGTTATTCCCAGATAACAACCGCCAAATTGAATAACACTCCGCTCTTCCGGGTACTACGAGTTATCTTGACCGGTACTACTTATATGCTTAACGAGTCACTCCGCTATCGTTTACTGTCTATCGCCATCTTGTGACTGAAAACACTTAACCACTGCGTGTTACAATGGAAGACTTCAGCAAAAACAAATCTTTTTAGCTGTGTAATAAGTGGGATAATGTACATCCAGCCGGTTGTTATCTGAGAATCTCATAAAGTGTTACCAGTAAAATAATACACAAAAATATGAAATGACCATACAAACAAATACCTTACCTCAACCACACTTGGAAAAAAATAAAACAAACAAACAAAACAAACAAATACTGGCAAATGTCAATTAATATCATAATCAAGAAAAAGAAAAAATTCCAAAAAATTAAACATTAAATGTATTTTAATAATAATAATAATTATTATTATTAAAATAAATAGAGAAATGAAAATTCTGCACACTGCCATACCTTGAAAAAACACTTTTTTTAATTCAGTGTTTTGTTAATCTAACCTTCACTATGCCTTTTTTAAATGCATGACAAATATTGTATGACCAAAACATTGCCTATAATATTGTTAATATAGATTTTCTTATGTTTAATCTTGTAAAAAAAAAAAAAAGTTGGATGAGGGAAACGTTATATTAAATATATTATGTTTTTGAAAACTATAAAATATTGTGCAGTTTTTTGTATAATTTATTATTAAAAATAAATAACTATATTACTAAAATTCCATCTACACCAAATTGTTATTATTTTTCTTATTTTAAATACTGCCAGTTGTACAACACATGTTCGATATGAATGAGATTAAAATCACAAAGTACATAGATGAAGCACAGATGCACCACACTCCTCAGATAAAACTAGTCCTAGCTTCTTTCTTCATTGCTTTATTTTGAGAAGAGTTAGTGAAGGAAAAGCAACCGTGGAGGGGGTTTAGACTAACTGTATCATATTAGTCCAGTCTAGCTGAGCCAGCCCTCACTCTCGTTTGCCATCGAAGAAGCAGATGGCTTGGACTCCAAACATCCCACAGGAGGCGAGCTTGGTTGCATTTTTATTCCTTCCTTCAGTTCATGAGGTCATTCAGGTGGATCGAAGTGTAATTGGCAACATGTTGGCAAATGAGGACACTAAGCTAGCGGGGTAACATTCATCCATACTTGTAAATATCAAATGAAAGTGAAGAGTGAAATTACCTGTCGAGGGGCTTCTCTTCATTAAATACCATCTGAAACGTAACACAGATACTAATGGGTGTTCCAGCTATGCCGGATGATATCAGAGAGAGGCATACATCAAGAACCAGATTGTTAATATCAACCGTTTCATCTGGCTGATGGTGAAATAAAGGCCAATGGAGCTTGCAGTAACATTGCCCGACATGAAGCAGCATCTAATGGGACGAGCAGTCTGCACAGCACGAACGTAATGGAGTGAGACGTCATTTTTCACCAGGGAGCATGACAAATGTCAAGGTGCTGCAACATGCTATTTGTAAACGCAGTGCTGAGACATACCCTGATTAGCCAAGGTTAGACCAGGACAAATCAGACAGACTGCCTTGCTATCATTGAAAGATTCCACCTAAAGGTGCCTAACACAACTGCAAGACAATCGTTTTCAAAAAGCAAATGTCTTCTAATGACATTGCTGATGCGATCTGGGTGTCCAGTGATGCAACAAGGCTGAGAAAGTTAAAGATGAAAGTTGTGTTGAAAAGTTATAGTATATATTATAGGGCTGTGCAATTAATTGCGACTGTCATGCACATCTCGTCAGCAAAGTCGGTTTCGTAATTAGAAATAAATCTCCATCACCTGCTTTCAGATGGAGCGGCATTTACTACACACAGCTGTACTTCACTGACAATTAGTCAATATAGTGTTCATTATCACAGATTGAATTGCCTGTGATAATGAACACGATATTGGGTAGCTTGTCAGTGAACTACTACAACTACAAACAACAAAACACTGAAATGCTAATCATCTTGTTTTCGTGAATTATGCACTGCTGCAATTTATATACTCCTTCCACCAAAAAAAAAACTGATTCCTTGTTAAAGCTGAATACAGTTTTATTGCCAGTACATCTTATTTGTGACCAGACTACAAAAGCTATGGCCAGTGGTGCAGCCCTCCTATAACTTTCAGCAGTACAAACGACCAACAACCTCCAATTATAAGATCCCTTTATGTCCAAATGGGGTGTAAGGTTTCCCTTACGAATGTTATCACAGACCTTTACCTGTGGGCCACTGGTTTACCTGTTCAGCCCAGAGTACTATGGAATTGATTGCAGCATCTTAGGTGTGTTTTCGCCACACATGCTTACCGCACACAAACATGATCTCATAGGATGCGGCACTGCGGTTTTATAGGTCAGTAGGCATGAGCGGCTTCTAACGGAGCTATTTTGAGTGATGATGGAGAAAGTTGCTGGTGTGGAGAACCGTGATTTACTGGCTCGTCCGGTTCGGTAATGAGGAGTAATTCTGTCTTGACACCCCCCTCCCCTCCCCTCCCCTCCTCTCCTCTCCTCTCCGCTCCGTACCTCAACACCCACCCACCCACCTACTTCTGATGAGTGGTGTCAGAGAAACAGCGGGACGGTCAGTGCTTCTTCACTATGTCTTCTGCAGGAAAGGAGAACCTGACACTTGTCTTATTAACCACAGGATCCAGCATGTATCTTCATTAATAGCCTATTAAAAGCGACAAGGAAAATATGAGAAACTGACCTCTTTTACACAATTTTCATCAAAGAAATGGGGGAGAACTTACATGATTTATGTTTCCAGGAGAAAAAAAAAAAATTTAGCTGAAGTTCAAAGGCTAAATAAATCATCATTAGGCCGGCAAAGAAAAACAACAACAACAACAAAAAAAAAAAAACAACAACAGATATTTAAGCTACCAAATGAGATAAGGCATTCCAGATGAAACCAAACCATTGGTCTGACTCATGACTCAAGCTGGGATAGAACCTACAATAGCCTCGAGGTCAGACAGGGAGTAAAACTAGTGTTCCAGAGCCCTTTTACTGCACTCCACAAAACATTCAATACATCCTGCGGGAAGGGATGCTAGGAATTGAGGTACAGGTGATAAATGTCAGTACACATTTATATCAAAAGATCTCCCATGAATTCCCTTCATCTAGCTGTGTGGTGAATAAAAACAAATTAACCTCGATCACCTCGAATAACTTCAAACTGAATGTGTTTCACCAATGGCTGAGGTTTTCAATCAGCCATTAGGACTTACAGTACAGAACAGCTCGAGCAGGTCTGTAACATGACTCTATAGGACATTAATTGTTTTGAATTCATTTTAAGTTAATGCAGTGTAAATCCAAAAATCGAAAAAAAAAAAAAAAAAATACTAAAAGCAGCCACTCCCATGTTGCTATGTTGTTTTATTTCCAGTATAAGTTTGGTGTCATTTCAGAAAAACGAGTCAAATGCAATCTCACTCACACAGAGACCAGCACTGAGTCGAAGGATGGATTTTTTTTTCTTCTTAAGTCTTAATTAGCTGTAGCAAGGCCAGATACACTCTGCTCCTTTGAATAGATTCACTCTGGAAGGACTGAAGAGCATCAAAGATTTAATTCTCCCCCATGTCAGTTAGGTGGAAGAACAAGAGAAAATCTTACCTCTTCTCATTTGCCTCAGAATGATTTCCATTTAGTGTCCACATGCCCAGTTATTATCTTTATGACACCACTCCATCCAAGCTCAAACACCTCATGAATCTCTGCTCATTAACAATTTATTAATCAATTCACAATTAAACATTGGGCCTTATTAAATCTATGTGAGAAAAAGCGTGATGTTTTTGCTCAGCCGACAACATACTGTACTACCCAGACAGGAAGCAGTTTCGGCCCAGAACCGGCCCGCATGGATTTCATATGGGCCAGATGTGGGCCGGATCTGGGCCAACACTATGTTGCTGTCTGGGTATCTCAACTATGAGATGGCATATTGCTGAAAGAAAGGTCAAAGAAGGTCAAATTGCTTAGCCTGGAGATATTTTGGTTGTCTAAATTGCAACGGAGGGCTCATGGTCCACAGTGGAGGTGCACAGAAATATATAGAGCAGATGTATGGACGAATGGGTAAATAAATAAATAAATATCTCCTCCCTTGCAGTCTGTTTTGGAGGAGATGCGCGTGAAATAACCTTAAGGTGAATCTTGACAGTGATGGTCTGCCATCTGAGTTTATTTGTAACATTACTTTACGTCAAAGGATCCTGCTGTTGGATATTGCCATTAAATTGGCTTTCCACTGGCTGATCTTATCATAGCAGTACACTCTTCAATCCATCAACCTCAACATCTGAAACATTTCAAGAGGTAAAATCTAGCGTTTGCTTTATGAAAAGGAGTTAGAAGAGTTCATGGAGCAGAGTAAGTGCTTTTCTTGGACTGACCTGCTAGCCATAAAGTATTCTGTGTAACCATAATGCAGCAAAAAATAAATAAAAAAGGTAATTAAGAAACATTATAAAAGCACACCATTAGGGATGCACGATATTGGATTTTTTGCCAACATCTGATATGACGAGACTTTACAACCATGTTAAATCATTACCACTTGATCAGTTTATAAATTCACAATTCCAATTTTAAGATCTTATTACGAGACCACTCCAGTTCTGAAGAATGAATTTGTGTAACTGACCAGTTTCAGAAAAAGACGTCACCTTAATCTAAAGTTCATCCTCTTGTCACCATGCACGTAGGATGGAGAGCGAAAAATAAATGAATAAATAAAAAATTACATTTTGGTCATACATGGTATGCACACAACTATACATTTCAGCATAAATGTAATACATTGGCCTTGAATGTAGCATAAATATGTTCAAGTGTTTCTTACCAAATAATAGAGTAATCTTATAGAAATGTGTAATTCCACATGAATGATACCTTCAAAACTACAATATGATAGATAGATAGATAGATAGATAGATAGATAGATAGATAGATAGATACATAGATGACAATTACAACATATATTGCATATATAATTATTAATATTCTATCTGAAAACCCTGTCATTTCAGCATTTCATACTGACTATTAATAAGCAGCAAATTAGGAGTTTATTGAGGAAAAAAATCGAAACAGTTAATGTATATTCCCTTAACTAAAATACTATGGAAAAATGTTCATCACTACACCAGGTTTGCTTGTAAAGTTTTTCTTCAATGTTGTGCTCTGCGTGTATTATAAATATATCTTAAATGAAATATCCACAGCTTGCCCTTTCTTCTTTACACTGAGTTGCTAGGCTGTTGTGTGTTTTTGTGTGCGTATAAGATCTCCAGGAATTAATCCCTCTGGCCACATATGCAGACTGTACTTGTTTCATCACAGTCAGTTAGCAGCCGAACGGACAGCTTGCTGAACAATTCATCTGCGTTATGTCTCTGTTCCCAGGTTCATCAGGAGCAGAGGAAGGTCACTGTCAACCTATGAGGGAATATCAAAGCCACTCTTGCTCAGAGAGCCTCCCACAGTCTTTGAGTCTGCCTCTCTAAAACCTGCCCCCCCATCCCTCGGCCCAGTCAAGATGCTGCCTGCCGATTCCACATTCAATAGAAGCCTTAGCCCAGCAAATAAAATACAGCTCTCTTCCTCTCACAGCACTTCTGCATGCAGAATCAAAAGCAAAGTCTATATGAAAGAGAAACTGCAAGACACTTAACTAACAGGCATTTTTTAACAATGAGAAGGAAAATTGCCTTCATGCAGAATTCTAAGTAAAAGTATGTGTCATACAAAAAAGAAGGCCATGGCAACAAGACCAAGAGTTGTGTCTAGACTCACTCTTTGAATAGAAAAAAATAAATAAACCTTTATTTTGGATTTACCATGAGAGTAGGGTATTCATGCATTAGTTGAACGTAATCCTCTATTACTGGGTGGAAAAACGTTCAATTTCACATTTTGACCACTGATTGCCAGCAACTATTAGATATTTTCAGTGCTATTAAGCATTGCTGAATGAACTGAGGGCTTGATTTCCTGTGCTTGACTGCTTAACTGAAATGCACCTTGGGATAATTGCAGTGGAAGTGTAGGGGAGTAGCATATTGAGGTTGTGCGGTGCCCTACAGCCTATTTATAGATGTGCAGCGAACTGCGATATGAGAGCGAGGTGAACGTGTGGTTACTTGTGTACCCATGTGGATGTTCACATACAGCAGTGGCGTAGAGGGGGAGTGTGTGTGGGTATGTGTGAATGCAACTTTGTGTGTTTGTGAATAAACGAGCGTCTAGTCTGTACACGCACAAGGTCACATCATCTTTTCATTCTTTCTGTTTTATAGCTGTGTTCTTAAAAGACAAGTAAGAATAAGACTGATATGAATGACATCTACAGCTCTTATTTTTCTTATTTCTTTAATAGCTTTAATGCCATCTATATGCTGTACTCCTCAACGCAATATTTATGCATTTAATATGTATAGTGTTTCTCTTACACAAATTTGGACCTATAATACTAATGACTCATCCTACACTGCACATATTCTTATCCAACCAAATGCTCTGTAGAATGAGGATGTCCTGCCACTGACTAGTAATAATAAGTAAAAAAACATGCTTATGATGCAAACAAAAGGCTATAGAGTGCTACGGTGACTGCCTACTTTTTCACCAGCCTTAGTTTTGGAAGTATTTGTACCATTACACACACACACAATTGAGATCAAAATTAGAGAACAACCTCCAATTTCCTCAGTTCACTGCTTAGTCCTGTTTGAAGTTATTCTAACAGGTGTTGAAGGGCAGTGTTTTAAGCACATTTCATAAAAGTATTGTATTCTGAAGCACAGTATTAACAACTTAAATTAGATATTTGATCAATATCATGACACCCTATCTAACTGGCAACACTCCTTTAATTTTTTACTGAGATTGGAAGATGGTGGACCACTCGGTGACTGAAAGCCTGTGACAGGAGGTGGTTCTGATGAAGGCCAAATGGGACGTCCCTTTCAGCCATTGCAAGAGAAGTTTGTCTTTCCAAATCTGTGATTTCTAAGAATATTGCAGCTTTACACTGACACTGCTTAATTCAAGTGCCTCAAAAAGGCTGATTGTCCACATAAGACAAATGCAGGAGAAGACAGGATAAAGCGGAGAGTCTCAAGGGGGAATCGGTTCAACGCTGCAGCTGGAATTGCTTAGTAAGGATCTGCCTCGGCATGTTTAAGAAAAGTCGACTGAAAGTGCACTCTACAGTTACCAAGATTCTCATCAGCATCAGAGAATCAAAAGGCTAGGCTCACCTTTGCTGAGGAGAATGTCATGTGGAGAGAGGAAAACGGGTCCAAAGTTCTCTTTAGTGATGAGATCAAGTGTAATTTATATGGGTCTGATGGAAAACATTATGTTTTACGTCAAACTGGGCAAAAACATCAATGAGAGGTGGAGGAGGAAGTGTCATGGTTTGGGGGATGTTTTTTTGCAGCAGGAGTTGAGTCTCTTATACAGATAAATGGTGAATGCAAATGTTTATCAGAACAAAGAAGTCCTTCTTTATGCCTCACCAAACTTCTAAATAAAATAAATAAATAAATGTATTACAATGTAAAATAATTATTTGAGAACTGAAAATTGAAAGCATCTTTTTAGAAAGAATATCTGCTTGAATGACCAATAGGCCTCTGGCTTGACAGAAGAATCCTGAAGCATTATATTGGACCATGGAAGATAAATTCAATGTAGGCTAACTGAGCAAACACACATTTCTCTGCTGCCAAGGTGATGGCAGATAAAGCAATGCGTTAAATAATTTTCAGGCTGAAAGCTATGCAAAGGTGTTTAAACCACTGATTAGCAATACCTTGAATTTTCTAGGATAAACAGATGATCTGACTGAATGGAGATGAAGTGATTCATCTAAGCCTTTAATTTCCTCATCATACAGATCAGGACCGAACTGGACTCTTAAAATCTGCACGTATCTTATGAGAAACACTTTCAGAAATTGAAATTCATAGATATATGTAAGACCAGGTCTCCATATGCCACCTATAAGATCTATTGGAATAATGAAATAAACTAACAGCAGGTTCAGTGCTCCACAATAACTGTGAGGCTGAGCAAAAGTTAAGAAACCAGCAACACATTATCACCAGACCTCCATATCTCTATTTTGTGATATATTGTAGTCATCAACACCCAATTATTTAACACCTTACAACCTTAATTACAATTCCTATGGTTTATAGCTCTTTCGTCGTACTCTGTAGTTACCTATGACCCAATCATGAGCACAAATCTGCATACTAGCAAGGGTCTTAATCTACTAAACACTACGACACTGATGACTCACCTGCAACACAATTACTAGGATGTGCATTGAAACGCAGGGGGTATTTATCAACAACATCACTGCATAACCCCATCATCTATCTTCATTTCAGCCGTTAAAAAGTACAGTGCCATCATATAATATGCATTTGTCCTACTTATTTGCTTTAATATAAATTAATAATGTACAAACATAATGGCAACAAAGGCACAAAAAAGCAAGGCAAGGAAAAGAAAAACTGCTTATAATGTAAATATTAACATGTCCGTACAAAATGACAGAACATGCATTAACATAAATAAAGGGGAGTAATTATTAATCAAGTGCTAATTCATATGTAATACCTAAAAATGCATGTTTTTCTAAATGTTACAGACGGAAGACTACAAACCAAATCTCACCCATGCAGTCTTCACCTTTGTTGTTATCCATGTTTAATTGTTATGCTGTTACGGTATAAATATCTTATATTAGCTTTTATTTAACTATTCATTTTTAGTTTTAGTAAGTTTGTTGTGCATTTTTTTTAATTGAATCCCCCTTTTTTAGTTTTTAATCTAATAGTTAAATTTTACTTCAGATTTATTTCAATTACTGAAAATTAATTTTAATTGTATTAGTTTTAGTCGACAATAACAATGAGATTGTTGTTTGCAGTGTGTTCTGAAAACTTTTAGCAACATGCAAATGCACTGGACTGATTTTGGAAACGGGACAGACTAAAAAAAAATAGATGAATAACTGTGCAGTGCACATATTACTAAACTTGTGTTGTGACTGAGATAAACCCCTATAATTCTGACATTTTAGCAACAAGTAAAATGCTCAAAAAGATGTGTAAAGCCGGTCAATTCGCTTATAAGTAACAGCAGACTTTTTTTTACTTAATTGTCTCTCCTTCAAGGTATATGAAATTAAATGAAAGCAACTGTTCATGCAATGTTAATACTTAACGTTCCCCCTTGGGTACAATTAGTTCATAAACAAAAGAAACAACTGCATTATTCAAACGATTTGAAAGGTTGAAACAATTAATGAGACCCTGTGGTCACAACCAAACCAAAGTAAAGACAGACAATTCTTGATGCTAGATATAGTCTGTGTGAAAACGAAGACCCAGTGCAAGAAAAGAACATACAGATTGCTATAATTTGAGCCATAGCACTACTGTGGCTATTGATAGTTAACTTTACAGTACTGATATACACTTGTGTTGGTGGCAATTAACCCTTGTGCTTTGCTGAAAATCCTTTACCTAATTTGGTGGACAGGCCTTTTAAAAATCGCTTGTAAATATCTAATTATCCTATACTGTTACCATAAATAATAAAATAACCCACATGAGGGTTAAGAAAGTTAAGGAGAAAGTTTGCATATACACAGTTAAAAAATACATTAATTCTAAATAAAACAAATATTATTGGAGCACATATTTAAGATTCTTATAAAATTCCCACATTTTATGTACAGTACCCTCCACTAATATTGGCATTAATTAATATGAGCAAGTGCATCTGTGAAAATAAATTTGCATTGCTTATCCTTTTGATCTTTCATTCCAAAAATTCACAAAATTCTAACCTATCATTAAACTAAAACAACTGGAAGTGGGGAGAAAATCTCATGGTGAAATAATTGTTTTTCTCCAATACATGTTGGCCACCCCTAGAAATTATTTTGAGTAATATATATATATATATATATATATATATATATTTTTTTTTATGGTGCTCTAGGAGCATGAAATTGTCCAGCCATGACTTCCTGTTCCATAGGATTATAAATATCAGGAACACAAAGGCCTAGTTCCCTTAATCATCCATCACAAGGAGTAAAACCAAAGAATATAGTTCTAATATGCAGAACAAGATTGTTGAGCTTCACAAAATAGAAAGTGGCTGAAATTGAAATTGAAATCTCAATTTCCACCATCAGGGTAATAATTAAGAGGTTCCAATAAACAATTTCTTTTACAAATCTGCCTGGAAGAGAATGTGCATCCATATCGTCTTAATGCATGCTGAGGAGGAGAGTTTGAGTGACCAAAGACTCTCCAAGGATCACAGCTAGAGAATTGCTGAGATTAGTTGAGCCTTGGGATCAGAAAGCCTAAAAAAAAAAAGAAAGCCACATGTTATTAGGGAGGGTTTCAATAAGAATTCTCCTTGCTCATCCAAAACCAAACTCTAGAATATTCAGTTCTCAGACACGACTGGCACTTTAAATGGCACTGTCTTCTGTGGTTAGGTGAAACTAAAGAAAATAGCTTTTTGGCAGCAAACCTACCATATGGGTTTAGTACAAACAGGGATAAAAAGTATGCCATGTCAAGGGTTAAATATACTGCTGGATCTTTAATGTTGTTAGCCTGTTTGTCTGCCAGTTGTCCTGGACATCTTGTTCAGACACATGGCATCATGAATTATATCAAATACCAACAGATAAAAAAAAAAAAAAGAGAGAAGACACACCAACATGGAGCTGTGAATCTGAAGTATCTGGTGAGATTCTGGATGAAGGAATGGTCTCTGATCTCTTGTTAGGTGTCTTCACAATCTTCAGGCATCATAGGAGAAAACTCAGAGCTGTTATCTTGCGATAAGGACGTTGCAATAATTGGGTGCCAAAAATTGTGCCCAAAGTGAACTAAAGAAAGCATTTATTTTACAATGAGAACCCCCCCCCCCCCCATTTGTTTTACTTCAATGATAGGTGAGAATTTTATGACATTTTTTAATTAAAAATCAAAAGGATAAACAATGCAGATTTATTTTCACAGGTGCCTTTGCTTATATTTACCAAGGGTGCCAATATTAGTGGAGGGTACTGTAGTGTGTTAATTGAGATAGTTACTAACAATTTCTACGTTTTTACACCTTTTTCATTGTACATGATATTTTTCTTTAGCATGTGAGAATGTGTTTCTTTTTCAAATCAAGCCTAAAAACATTAGAGCTGTTTGTCAAATAATTGGCACACGCAGGGGCATCGTGGTTATTGTGTGAATATCAAACTGGACACGGCTGTCAATTTAGATTTGTTTAAAGTTTTGTTCATATGAATGCAGATGAAGCATACAGTATCTGCCTTCCATTGGCTGCTGTGTAGATTCAGTTGCTCATTTACCTACAGCAGGCAAATAGGTGTGTGCCAGTGTAGAGATAAGCAATAATCGGTGGATTGCACAGATCGGAGAGGCTTATTAATGTGCAGGAGGTGCATTTTTCATTTGGCCAACTACATCAGTAACATTTTCAAGTTAAGCATTTAAGTCACTGCAAAGAGTGACATTTCATCCCTACCTCCATAGTTCATTGGCTATAAGGTCAGGCACTACAAAAATATACCCACAATGCACTGCTTCATGCTAGGATCTCCGACAAGCCTTGCAAATGAAGAAAAAAGAAACTAGAAAATACTATTACTTGACATCACCTGAGGCACTGCATATTTAAACAAATCATTCCCAATTTGTTTCACAGCAACAACAAGAGCTATGAATGCATGCACAATATGGTATTTCTAGTCACGGATATGATTGAGCGATAGCTCTCTGTGAATGTGATTTCTGTAATATTTAAATGACTACTTTGCCTATTACTGCTAGAAATAATCTAATCAGATCTTGAAATAAAAAGCTTTTTTTTTTTCGCATGAAAGAACCTTCTTAAATCAAAAGTACCTTTATTTACTGGCTCTACTAGGGCATGGGCAAGGTAATGTGAATTTTATTGTATCGCAAATTCTTTGTATTAACTGGGCTCAGCTGTGGATGCCCTGTATTGACATGCTTAATGTTCATGTATTGGCTCTGATCTATGGACTTCTCCTGAGAGAAACAAGCTTTCTCTATCTGTGTTAGTAAAGGCGCTCTGGGTAAGAGGCAAGACTTATCTTAATGTCTTACTTATCTAACTTATCTTTTTTCATTTGTTCAGTTTATATCAAAGTTTGCTTTGTTATATGATGATTAGGACAGGCCATAGCTGGCCATTTAAATGCATACAGATAATCTGCCTCTGACACAGGTTAAAAACACCAGTTCTGTCCCAAGCTGGAGAAGATGTAGAGGCAGAAGAAGAAGATGCAGAAGCAGCAGAAGAACAAATGTCAAATGGTAAAAGCTATGTAAAGACATTTTTGGCCTAGGTACGTATGGATTTTCTACATACAATGATATAGATACTGATATAGATCATATGATGATATTGTATTCATTTACAATATGTGTATTTTCAGCTTGCATATGACAAGTGGTACTGACAAGTTATTGGATTACATGTCATGTTAAAATCATTACTACTATGTGAGGTATCATATTAGATGTGGCATGAGTAAAATTAACCTTTGGGCAATGCAGTTTGCACAGAATTTCATATACAGCATGTTCTAAACATGCCGATCTATGGTAGATATTATTCTGGGCTATGCAATGAATGTAAAAAAAAAAGAAAAAAAAAAAGGAAGACCCCTGTAGGTTACTCATGGTATCACAATTGTTCTATTGTGTTACCTCTATAGTAAATGTTTTATAATCCAATAGATGAATGACATTATGAATGACTGAGTGAAATTATAGTGATTATTATAGAGTAAAATTGTATATATATATATAAAATAACTTCCAGTTATTATATTATGCAAGAGCAATTCACATCTGGTCATGATGAATATCACAGTGTTATATTACTAATGATTATAGGACTACATTATGTGCAACATGAAACTAAAATGTTACAGTGAAGTTGCATCACAGTTCTCTGTCAGTTAAGAGCCTACAGTGTCCAAGCCAGACCAAAGTTTCATGCTGAGTTTGACAGTCAATCTGTTGCAATTATTTGGCAGAAAGTCTTTTAGTTGAACAGAGAATTCAATTTAAAACAAGTGATTCTAAAATAGGCTCAATCTGGAGATATAAATATTACCGATCCTCTATATTTGTGATTTCTAAGCCAAATTTCCATGCCATTTGTTAGAGTGTGACATTATTCTCAAAATAATTAACACAATAAATGTGTGTGTGTATGTGTTTGTGTGAAATAGATACATTTGAAAAATGCACAATGTATTTATTCACTGCTTTATTTACTTATATAAAAAGTTTGGTTGCAGTTAAATAATTTATTTACTGACTAGTCAAATGATTTTTCAAATGATTTTAAATGTTTATTTATTTATTTTTTGTAAGAAAGAACAGTAAAGTTGAGACATATTATTATTATTAGAATAATAATAAGAACAAAAATAACTGTGTTCTATTCGAATATATTTTAAAATGTAATTTATTCCTGTGATGCAAAGCTAAATTTTCATTATTGATTTGGTTATCATCAATTGTTATTAGTTCTCAAATGTTAATAATGGCTCCTTTAGTTTTTGCTGCTATTTTTGTAGAAAACATGATTTTTCAGGATCCTCTGATGAAGTTTTGTAGAACTATAAACATCTTTACAGAATGCAGCATCGCTAAATAAAAGTGTTTATATACCTCTAGTGAAAAAAAAATCAGAAAAAAAATATTAATAAAAAAGAAACATCAAAATCTTTTTGAGTGAACTATTTCTTTAATGTGATCACACTCATCTAAAGTCTGACACTTCAGACATTACATAAGTATACATAACTTCATCCTGTTAATTTCTGTAACTGTATCTTGTTGTCATGAATAGACCAAGAACAGATAAAGGAAATGTTGGGGAAGCAGAGATGGTGCTGCTTGACTGAAGACAACTCCATCCAGCGCTTTCGCCCAGTAGTGTTGTAACACCGTCTGGTACCACAAGATGGTGAATATTCCACTAAAAAAACGTGCAGACCACGGAGCAGGCCTTGTCACCTTGTGCAGGTTGCAGAAAGCAGTATTTGGAGGGAAAAAATTAGAAGTGACAGGATATTGATTTGCTTATCGCCACATTGCAGACACACAGGAGTGGAGGGTGAGTGGGAGGTTGGTTATCAAGTCATCCATGTCGGATAGAAAGAGAGAAAGAGAGAGTGTGAGAGGAGAGAAAGAAAGATTTCTCAACTGATTAGTTTGCCTCATTTTGGACTGTGTGTGTAGTGCTGACAGGCATGCACTTTTACAGTAAACGAAAGTAAGCTTTCTGATGTGATAGGATTATTCGCTTATATAGAGCAGATTGAAAATAAAGGAATGCTATCAGCTTCTTTTGTGGATTTGGGAGAATTGCCTTCAATTAGGTGGTTTTTGGGGAAAAATAAATGGATGGCTTTTAAGAATACTTCAAAACCTGCTGAAAAAGGTACAAAAGAATATAATTTCAACAACGAAAGAGGGCAAGTGCAGTCCATCTAGCTCAGATGCTCTTTATTCAAGCCAAGCTTAATCTGCATGGTTTAAAATGCCTTCAGCCTATTGCTTCTTGGATTTAAAAGAAACTTGGCATAACAATGCGGCCAAGAAAAGAGACCCAGATGTCACTCAAGGTATTTTTCTGCAATTGATGACAAAAAGAATAAAAAAAAATAATTGTATTAGATTAATATTTCTCCGGCTCCAGACATCAGGGTGTTTTGCATGTGCAGTTCATGAATTCAGCCAAAACAAGTCATATGTCGAGAACATGAGGAACGCAATATTACCTCCACAGGTGCTACGTTGATGAGAATGAGGTAGATTACGTATGACCACCTGCTTAAAATGCTGCTCTATGTCAAGAGGTAGAGCATGCGAATGGTGTACAATGGAAACTCATTTCCTAGTCTTTTCCACATGGAGTCCCTGGGCCCCTCACATTCATTTTCACTTCCCATTTGTTTGATAACAAATAGAGGTTCAAAGCCCAGATGGGAAACGGCACCATTAATGAAATCTCTCCTGCATGAGACTTGGGTCGTCTCTGAAGGTGCTTGCGGTCAGGTCATGATAGATCTCGGCATTTGTATGCTGCAGGAGCTCCTGGCTCTTCCCAGCACTTGTCAAAATAAAGTTGGATTTTTGTGAAACGAAAATAAGCCCTCTTCCATAAAGTGAGGTGATTAACTGACAGAGGTTGCCCTTTCTCATTAGGATCATTATGATGAAAGTGAATTCGTTAATGATAAAAATGGTAAATGGTAAAAAAAAATGGTAAAAATGGACTGGTCAGCTATAGAGTATATGTGAATATATATGAATCTGATCAGAAGTGAAGCTGGCCTTGAGGTTTCTTTTAGTTCTGACTGGACAATACTAGTTCTGCAAGGATACTTTCATTCTATCAACAGTAGTACACTGAAATTACAATTCAGTGTTCATGGTCTGAATGCAAAGCTAAACAATTCCATAAAAGCAAAGAAAGCAGCATTTCATCCTCTTCGTTTCTGAGTTTAAATAAAAAAGCATGCCCCTTCTGGAAAATGTTGTAACTACACCTCATGGTTCTAAAAAGCATGTTTCTTCATTGACAGCCTCTTTAAATGAGCTGTGTTTAATGACTACTTTTTTAGGGGTAGGCAACACTGACTATGTTCACACTGCAGCTTAAATGTGGCCCAAATCCAATTTCCCCCCTTACAAGTGACTCATTATTTTCCCCTCACAGAAACTAAATCTTTACAATCCCCCGCTTACAATCTGACATTAAAATTCAGATTTGGCCCACTTTCATACTATATGTGCATGACCAATGTGACTTCAGTATTAAGTGTTCATGTGCTTTATACATCAGTCATTCACTTCCATTAGTGTAGCAGAGGCTTCCACAATAAGTTCATAAAATGCCAATACTATAATTTTGCAGCCTTTTTGTTCTCATTATCTGATGTGTAATTTAATGCTGGACTCCAATGAACGTTAGGTTTACAACAGTAGCATTTGGTTAAACACATGCGGGTCAGTTTAAAAGCGAATTTTGGGCTCCATTCAGCTGCGTAGAACGTAGCCACATAAATCACAAATATTATATTTTATTACAGTACATTGTTTACAACTGCTTGTATTTTCTTTTTCTTTTTTTTAGGGCTCTTAAAAGCATAACATATTTAATATTTTCCCATTTCTGCTGCCTCTGATGTCACCGCTCAGAATAGTCTCTAGTGGAGTGTTTAAGGCTATGAACGTTATTTTGGCGCCATTAGCCAACCAGTAACATTAATGGTGATTATGTCCAAAATAGCCAGCTGCCACTGAACTGAAGGGCAACGTTAACTAATAGCTCTCTTCATGTACTAGAGACTTCCCTAGATGTACCACACACAGTTTGATATTAGAAACATTCCATCTAACTGAAGTATTTAAAAGGATAATCAAGACAAATTCCCAAACCACATTTTTTCCCCCCTCTCGAAATCCTCTTCAAAAAGAACATAAATGCTCCTCATATCATGTGGGCCCTTAAACTTGGAGACTGTATGCTAGTACCTGTCATTACTGAAGAGGGCTCTAAATTGTGCTAACTATGAACACTACTTCACTTTCTGAATCAGCAACATTGATTAAGCTAAATATTTATATGCATATTACATACGCAGAGGAATCTTAAGCATTTCCTGATAATTATTGAAAATACTATGCAAGGCTTCTGAACTACAGCTGCAAAGTTTGTGTTCTTACAAGGTTAATCTTCAGTATATTTGTCATTGAGACAATAGAGTTGTCAGCCTATTTAAAAAGGCCTAAATTGATCCCTTAACAATTCTGTTAATAGAAAGATCTCAGGGACACAAGGGAAAAAGAAGGCTGATTAAATCGTCTTCATTTACTTAACTTGCAGCTAATAATACCATTAGAACATCTCCAGGCAAGAGTATTGTAGGGTTAAAATGGGTGCTGTGGAAAACGAGTCCCTCAGATTAATGGCAGGAAATGAAGACACACATGAATGCTGTCCATTCCACCAATTGATCACTTACATCCTCATTGAAGCCACTCGGCTATTACAGAGGAAGTCTTTATCACCATGCTACTTATTTCATTTCACTCTTCATGGGGGGCATTTGCTCAGCGATGCGGACCTCTTCGGATTTGACAAAAAAGCCATTTGAACTGTTCCTTGCCCCCCTTCTGCCTCCCATCCCCATTACCATAAACCCACTCAGTCATGATAACCATTAATGCAGCGTCTTATTAAAAACCTATCAATACACACGCTGCCATTGCGCTAATGGGCAGGAATTCCTCTCCGTTATAGGTCCAGGCTTGCGTTTCCTCTTCGGGCTAATGAGAACCATCCCTCAGCATCTCTTTGAGCTAAATCACCTTTATTTGTATCTGCCTACTCATATGGTTGGTAATTTATAGACGTGTGCACAATGGGAGATGGATTAGTGCTGGCCTGGGGGGGCATGCTTACAGGGTGATTCAGTTCGGCACTGGACTCGTGGTGAGCTGTTAATTGTTCTGCGTCGGAGCTTCTGTGATAAAAGAGGAGGAGTCACTGATGCGACCGCAGATGAGGTTTTATTTTGCTCAAGTTTATTTCCAGTGGTGTGTCAAAGGGAGGATGCCCCTCCTCGAAGTTTGCCCTCTAACTCAAGGGAGGAATTGAATATTGCTCTATCCGTCTGAGCATTTTACGGCTTCTGCTCGCTAGCCGTGATAAATGTGGGGGTGTATTTACACTGGCGTTTACAATGCGAGACAGAAGCAAGGCTCATCCTCCGTAAACTTCGCCAGGAGTCAGCGAGGCTAAATGGTGAAGTCTAAAAGATGCTGGCTATATACTGAAAGCGACATTAGGGAGCCTAGGGCACAGCTAAACTGCATATTCCTCATTAAAGGTTGGATTATTGATTAAGTTCAATGTGTTGTTTAGGAGAAAGAGTCATATCCGTTGTTGTCATGTGAGTTTGGCATTGGGGGCGATGGAGGTAAAAGTATTGTATTCTGTCTTGCAACATATTTTCAAAAATAACTACGACTTGTCGTCCTTATTATTGTGATTTCACAAAATAACAACAAAAACACTTGTCCATGTAAGTGGTTACAGTGATGGCAAATAAGTGGAGCTCTCACTTAAACTGTCAACAATGGGCAACTAAATAGCACTGCAATCTGAAAAAGAGCCAGACGGCAGCCAAAAAGAGCCATGCACAAACAAGACGTGCTTCACTTCAACTACTCAGCTTGATTGCTGCTTGAGCGTCGAATGCCATAGATAGCGATGCATATATCCTGAAGAATCCGTGTACACTGTCCCCTGGGATCCTTTTAAATGGCCATCACACAAAACAAAGCAATGTCTCATGCAATCATTATCACAATCCACCTTTGGACCGCTATGAGCCAGTGGTGAAGAAAAGCTCCAGCCAAGCATGAAAACTATATAAATACACTTTGAGGAGTTGTAGGGAAGGTGTAGATCTGGAGCGGTGCCAGTCACAATCATTGGCATGCTGAGTCAGGCGCCAACACACATACATTATACATCTGCTCTGTCTGTGCTGGGGCTCTGCATGCTGCATTTTAGATTACGTTTACTAACTGATGCTTGTGCAATACATGAAAAAAAAGAAAGGGGCAAAGAAATGATATGCCCTTAGGTCTTAAACAAAAAGGGAAAACCTGAAGATGCTTTAAACGGATGCTCATTTGTCTTAACAAATGGAAGGATTTGGGATGGTTAGTCCTAAAGCTAAGAGACCATGTGGAAGAAGGGGGCGGTGGGTGTATACACTGGGGGGCAGCATTGTAGCGCAGAGGCTTCAAACTATACAATCTAAGTAAGAGATAGTTGGGCCATCCACTGGGGCTAAATTAGCCATCTATCAGTCGGGACACATTGGGGTAGCAATCCATAGATGCAGAAAAACAGGTTAAGATGACACTGTAGGGAAGATTGGAGGGATGCACTTTCCAAAAAAAAAAAAAACATCCATAATTTATCCTCTCTGTTGTACTTTTCTCACACAAAATACATTTATTACTGTTTTCATACATGTGCAGGAAGAGGGATGCAGATTCATTCAGCAATGGGTCATACTTTTAAACAAAATATATTTATTATAACAATTGACAGGATGGTAATGCACATAAATGGCTGCAACAAAAAGTAGTTGCTGATTTTAATGTTTATCCATCTGAATTGCTAAGTGTATAAAAAAAGCCTGCAAGGCTACTTTAAACCTCTGCGGTGTCATGCCCACATAGAGAAACATAACATTTTAAACCTGAGAGTCGCCATATAGATTACAAGCAGCTGACATTATCACAATTCCCGCACAGAGATATAGTTCAGAATAGTTTATGCCAACACATGCAATTGTCAGTCCCTAGGCACACTTGGTGGGGATTTTATTGCTAATGTATGTAAGGCAGTTAGTGCTCACAGATGAGAAAATTCCTGCGTGATGTGCTGTAGAATCCCAAATAGTGTAAAACAAGCCCCAAATGGATATTTTGGGAGTGCAAACGCACTAGACAGATCACAATGCCTCCTCTGAGCCTCACTTCTCCCCCCCATAAATGTCACACAAATAATCTAATATATTGCCAGAGTAAACACATGCTGCATATTAAGACACCTGCTCAAATTTACTGGACATCAGTACCAAATTAACTTTCATATGTGTTGTGTCTATAAATCGCCTCACTTCATTTGCATTGGTGGGCAGAAGTGTCATAAATGCAGGGCAAGTGCCCAATCATGTTTCTCAACCAGGTGGATTTTGAATGCAACTTACAAAAAAGTGTTTGTGTCTTGAAAAATGTATGGGACAGTTTACTCAAAATTACAAATTTTGTCATTTCGAAGATATTTCGAATAATGTTGGAAATTAAACAACTGCCCGTAGCCACTGACTTCCACATAATTTGTTTCCATATTATAGAAGTCAATGGCTTTTTGCTTATCAAATTTTTTTAACATATCTTCTGTGCTCAACAGAAGAAAGACACTTATACATGTTTGGAACAACTTGAGGGTAAGTAAATAATTTTGTGGTAAAAGATCCCTTTAAAAGTTGAACTATTAGTTTACAAAAAAAGTTAATATAAATGGTTAATATTAATATTTATAATTTTACAATATAATATGCCTAATAAATTAAATAAATACTTGACGCATTATTTGGAGGGAGATGGTTAGTGATTGTAAAACACCATAACAGCAATAATGGAGGTCGCGGTGTGACATCGTTCTGAGATGATAACTCTACTTAGTGTTTTCCACATCATCCTCAGAATGACTAAATCCTCTAGCCAGAGTCTTTAACACTCTGTGTCTCTGCCAGTGGTGTGCATTCACATCCTTTGAAGTGGCCTCACTCTGACCTAGTCACTCTGCTTGTCTCCAGATTGATCTGTCTGCACGTCCCCCCTAAAGGTCTCAATGCTCTCTTTGTTGCTTGACTCACCAAGGTTGCACATCATGAGAGAATGACCCCTAACACCTCAAACCTTATTTCATGGAAACGGTTGCAACAGAAATGGTAAAAAAAAAAAACACACACACTTAAAAAAACAAAACAAAACAAACAAAAAAACACTTATTTTTGAGACATGGGGAAAATCACACCATGTAAAATTCCTTGGAATAATTCAGACCTGATTACTGGTTATTAACACAAATTATAAAATGATCATGATCACAAGGTTTTTAACACAAATATCCATTAATAATCTACACTTTAACTACACCATTCAAATAAATAAATAAATAATTAAATAAACAAATAAATCGAGTCATGTTAACATTTTCCATAACATTAACTCACCAAAATAATTAACATTTCAACTTCATTTTTTTTTAGCTTCAACTAATTTTTGTTTTAAAATCATATTCATATAATTTAAGTTGAAATGTAAACTTTATGTACCTCTCCCGTCTCAGTGGGTGCACTCAATCACTATGTTAGCGTTTAGCTTAGCACCATTCATTTCATAAACATCAGTTTATTCAAATCTAATGAGCAGATTCACAAACAAAGAAATGGCTTGACTTGACTAAACAAGAACTTGAACATAACTCACCAACAGCGGCTTACACAAACAAAGCTAGATAATAGTGAGAAAAGTATTGGTAAGAAAGCAGCACATGCAAGCCTGCACCACAACAAAACTAATACCTCTTAATTTAATCAAAATAATTTCATAATATTTGCTCCATGTCTTAAAGAATCAATGAGAAATGTGTGCAACATACGATGCCAGGAAGGCCCTACACACAGAGACTACTGTAATTTACTTCCTATTGTTTTAGTGTTGCTGTGTTGTCATAAACACATTAAGCAGATCTCAGAGGAGGTGGCAGGGCCAGTCTTTCTCCAGCTAATTGAAAGAGATAGACAAGCTTGTTTAGTAGTACTAGGGGAGGGGAGGATGCTGACAATCCTTATATTAAATTGCAGTCTGGTGAGTGATTGAGGATTCTAATCCCGTCTAATGCAGTCCTTGATACTTTTATGCTGAAATCTGTCTGCTTGAACACCATCTCCTGCCCTGCACTTAATATGGTTTGAAAAGCTATAAGGAACCAAGGAGCAATAAATAATATCACGTGAATAAAATGCTCAGTGATGTAGTGGGAGGACTGTTGCATTTATTGCTTTATTTTCTATAATTTCATTTTGTCACAGAGTTAGATTTAATTATTCAGCTCCATCTCTAACCTGCACTCCTCATTTCCCCCTAAAATTAATAATATGGATGCTTTTTCTTTCTTGCACAATTCACATATTAGTTGTTATCTCTGAAGTGGGACATTACACACGAAAGGCGTAAATAGGGAAATGCAAAAAGCATTATTTAATTCATTTATTTTTGTAGATGGCAACCTGTGAACATGCCCGCTAACTTAAATACTAACATGGAAATAAGACTAATTGCTGGGGACAAAGGTAATAAATGAATAAATAAACCAAAAATAAATCATGTAAGAACCGCTATAAATTTCCTCTTGAGTCATTCAACAGAGTTCTAACAGCCCTAGGGGACTTTATAACAAGCTGTTTCCCTTGAAGGTTGCCATGGCCTTCAGTGCGGTAGCTCTAGGGATATCCTAATATATAAAAAGATAATGAGAAATTCATATACCTATGGCATCAGTCACCAGATTCAGACCAATGCACCAGTGTCACCACTGAATTCCAAGGAGGTGCTATGTTTAAAACAGTAATTTAAAAAATCCCCACTGGATACAGGATAATTAGATCTTAATCAAGATATTTTGTTATCTGTGGGAGGTGTAAGCAGAGATTTGTGAAAACGCTGCCTGTACTTGGGATTTAAGCGTAATTATATAACCTAGTATTGGTTGAGGGGTGTAATAGCCTACACCGTTTATAAGGAATCCAGATTTGTTTGTGAACCCTCCGTTCGGCCATCTTTAGTTTAATGTCTCTGAACTCCGCAGTGTATCTTTCACTGAATCCCTTACTAATTGTTTCTGTCTCCTAGGTAGCAAGCCTGAGCTTTGATGTTCAAAACCCTCCTTCCTTACAAAGGAGGCTGGCTGTGGGAGCAGAGGAGGAGGCAGATGGGCCGCGACAGGATGCGGCGAACCTGACGTCTCTCTTCCCCTTTCAAGTGCTCTGGTTCAATCAGTCCTCACCACACAAGCTGTTGTGGAGCACCTTTGAAATCAGAACGTCTGCACAATAGTCTTGACTGCTAATGACATCTTGTAAAGTTCCAAAGCTGCTCTGATTACCCACCCAAACAAGCGTCATCGAGCGTGCATATTCCTGCATGCGAGTGCACACGCCACTCGTCTCACTAGCAATGCTTGTAAAACCAACACAAGGATGCTAGTAAACAATTCATATGTTAATTCCGGGAGTCAATACCAGGAAATGAAGCAGGTGTGGGGTTGAGCGCAAAATAGACTTTTATAAAATGCACCCTCCCTTTCCACGCTCTAGATAAAACTGCAGTTCCTCGATGGCTCATATGCGAAACAGCAGTCCCCCCCCCCCCCACTTAGCAGCTGACAGGAAAAGTCAGAGTGAATATATTCTATAACCTCAAGCTACTGACCCAACGAATAAGTCCACCAAATGAGCTTTTTACACAAAAAAAGTTGCCCTGTCTAGATACCAGTGCAGCAGTTTGACTCCTTCCCCATTATAATAGGTATGACCTGTTTTCCATAAGACTAAATGCAGCAGCTTGACATATTTGATCTCTCTGATTTGTGTGAAATGTGGTTCGGCTACTGGAGCAGAACAATTTCACCTAGTTAATAAAATGGTAGAAGATTCTCAAGTGATTCATTTAAATTGGCCATCCAGTTAGACCACAGCCACGTCAAACTGATACAGATACAGGCCTAGTAAATTTGGCACAATCAATGCGCAGAGATATCAAGAAAGGAGGAGACAGAACTTTCTTGTTTACATGGAGTGCTACACAAATGTTTCCTGCTGTATTTTTTGGCTGACATTTGGGACCGGTTCTTTATTTGCTGATTAACAAATCCAAGATAACATAACATAAATATTCCTTTCCGGCTCAAGTGGGACCTCTACATTAGTAAAAAGTGCATCCTTTTATCTATTTTCAAACCATTTATTATATTGTAGGCTTGCAGGGATGCTGAAGCCTATCCCAACATCTCAAGACGAAGTCATGTGTGGATGTCCGACCCTTCTCGTTGAATACTCGACATAGAAAGGCTTCCTGGCTTTGAACCTGGGACATTTACTTTGATGCAACATTGCTACTCACTGAGTCACTGTGCCACCCCCACATAAAATATCATATTTAAAAGTATTATTAATAAAATTAAGAAAGAAAAAAAGGTCTTCAGACACATGGCAAAGTTGTGTTTCAGGCGACCTGAGTTTGAGTCCCGGCTTTTGGTACTTTCCAGTCCTACCCTCTTCTTGCTTTCTTTCACACTGCTTCCTGACACACACTATACAATAAAGCAGAAAATTCCAAAAATATATCTCAATAAATACAAATTTAAATAAATAAAATCAGCGACAGTATAGATGTAAATGTCAGCATCTTAGGCTGTCTTCAAAAAACTGAGTTGGAATAATACAAGAGTTACATCAAAATGAAATAAACACACAAATACAGCAGTTAAAATTGAACTTTATTTTTAAATGATAAAACAAATGTTTAAATATTTTCTAGTAAAATTCATAAATTAAATTCATGTTTATTTATTGTATAATTTATTGTATCCCACTCTTCTTGCCACATATTTAAAATATAGTAATTGATCGTAGGTTTAAGGTCAAAATCAGCGACAGACAGACAGTATCACTTCTTGTAACACAACATTAATTTATATTATGTTAAATAAAACTTCAAAGCAAGTTTTAGCTTACGGACCTGTTGCTATAACAACTTTGAGATGAAAGATACAATCTATGATCAGGTCAGATCGGTAACAAATACAAATAACTCAGTCATCTCTATACAAAGAACATGGCCCAAGTGCATGAAAACACATATCTGCTCATGCTTAAACCTGAAGGAAATCCAAACTGAAAATGACAATTTAGACAACTTTACAGCACAAATAACACTTTTTTTTTTAATTAATTCAAGTCCTTGAATAAAAATATGAGCTTCACATTTCTACCTTTACTTTTATTGGAAGTGTATTACTCAAACCACATTTTTCACACATTTCCTTAAAACTAGAAGGGACTAGTTTAAATTATTTTACTGTTGTAAACAACAATAACAACATTTCCTTATGTGAAAATGTGCAAAGGGTCTGCAAGACTCGTACAGAAAAAAAAAATCACAAAGAAATGGCTAATACATGTGACAGTGAATGTGAAGAATAAAATATCACTTCGGAGACCTGGAGGCTGCAGAGAGCAAATCAAACATGCAGATAGAAGGGCATAGTGTGGCACCTTAAATTTAGTGCCTTGAAAGCTGACTAATGCGTGAGGCTGCCTTAAAACGGTAAGAGTGCAGTTCTTTCCATTCCTGAGCTTCAAGGACTCTCCTAAATTGGTTGGTGGGGCAGATATGTATGTGTGTGTATGTGTGTGTGTGTGTGTGTGTGTGTGTGTGTGTGTGTGAGAGAGAGAGAGAGAGAGAGAGAGATGGGGAAAGCAAGAGAATAAAAGATAGAGAGAGAGAGTTACCTGCTGTACTCACGTCTTGAGAGGTTCCAATTCCAGTCTTAAGATGATAACAGTGCCAACTGAAAGTGCTAGTCAAAAGGTTGAAAGTCTCCCTTGTCAGGAGGCAGGAGAACTGCACAAGGAGATCTGTGCCACAGGAAAGCCAGCAGCTGTTTCCATCAAAGCCGTCTCTCATCTAAGTGGCCATCTTCCTCTTTCACGTGGTCCAATAATTCCGGTATTCAAGCGTCTCCACCTCTACAATGCAGAAGTACTCTCTTGCACTTCAGATGTGGTGACGGGAAAGGTAAAAGATCCTCCATCTCTTGCTGGTTGTTTAACACTTGCGAAAAAGACTGGTTAACCGATACATGTTATAATAGAACCAGCAATTATCCAGCTTTTGTTACCAACTTTGCTTTCAGAATGAGCCAAAACCTGACATTTTAATGAAAAACTAAATAAATAAATAAAAAAGATTCAAGACAAACAAATAAAAAATTGCAACTGTTTATCTATCAACTTCAGTGATCAAACAATTATTTGAGCAAGTGCGATGCAGGTTCCATGGAACCTTTGTGACTAATTGTGAGAAAATTCAGTAACCCAATTAAAATTTTAGCTGAAATATGGAAACTTGCTGCTAAGCAGGATTTCACAACTCAAATCAAATAAAATGTATTGTTTAAAATTCTTAATGCACTGACAGCTAATTAAAGATAGCAACTACAACAACATCAGCAACTAATACTTGTGTATTTAAAGCAGCCTTTTCTATCTCACAATTCTCAGTATTCACTAGCGTGCATAATACTAGCATATTGGCTGTTTATTAGAAAATATTAATGCCTTATCCTGCATGACTATTTTTTAGATCCCTTAATCCTAAACTTAACAACTATCATACTACATTTTAAAAAGCAGCTAATTAAGAGTTTATTAAGGCAAAAGTCGTAGTTAATAGTGAGAATTTGGCCTTAAAATAAAGTATGACCCATTTGGGATCCCTTCACTTTTGGGAAAGAAAATAATCAAGTTTCTTAATAATGTGGATTTATTATATATATATAATACGCATACACATCAGTCAGTTTGTGCAGGCTATTTCCGACTAGTAAACAGACGCTCATGAGAAGAAATTATATTTGCATAAGATAAAGACAATATTCTGCTTGAGCACTTTTCATTAGCATCATTATCAATTGGAACATTGACGTAAAAAGTACGGGCATTATTTATAACATTATTTATAAAGATGTTCATGACCTGCGTGACTCAAAAGACTTGAGAAAACTTCCTATATAAATTTCTTTTCAAAAGTCAATCCACTCATAAGTCAGTGTATAAATTGTGCATAAATGGTCATATGGAAACCTCTGCAGCATGATTCTGAAATCCATCTATTAGATATTTAATTGATTGATTGACTTATTTCCTGTGCAGATACACAAAGACAGATGTGCACACAGAGGGAGTGATTAAAATCTAATTATTTTCTTTCATTACCTTTAGAAAGATGGTGTCCAGAAGTCACAGAAAACCATAATTCCTTTTTGCCATTTTATATTTGCATAGCAGGAGAAAAACAATTAGATGCATGTGGATTAGACATATTAGCACTGTCCCTTGGAAATTAATTTATTACCTGGCAGCCCACTTAATTGATTTCGTGCCACTGCATTTTCGTTCTGGTCTTAAATCCTGATGCAGTCTTGATGCAGTCTAAATACTCAAATTTGAGCCACTACCCAGAAAAAAAAGCAGATATCATTTTTGGTCTGCACAAATGAATCAATATCTTCTCCAGCATGTGTCAATTGACGCCAACATGTAGTTAGCAGTGAACCAGAGGGTGCATGAAGGTGCTCGGAGTGTCTTTAATGGAGTCTCGGAGGGATATATAACGAGGAGCTCCTCGTACCTGTTTATTAAGTAGGAACGTGAACAACGAACAAAAGCCTTTGATATCGGAATCATCCCTGAGCCCCTATTTCCAGGGAAGAGTCTGTCTCGCTAACGACAACATGAGGTTATCAGCAAATTCAGAAATAATGTACTATTTCCCCGTGGCCCCCCGCCCCCCTGTCCTTTTCATTTTCTTTGTGCCTGAGGAACGATGTGGATGAGGGGGACAGATTCCTCACAAAGTCAACATGATGTGACTGCACTGCTTCCAGTGTTTGTGGCGGAGGATGGCCGGGGATGCCCAGGGAAATTAAGTCTCTCATAGGTGCCGTTCTGATTCGTAATGGCCATTGGTGTGTGCCTGGAAAAACAAGAGCTATGCGGCAAGAAACGAGCTTCAAGAAAAACGAGAGCTTCAACAAATTTTTTTTAAGTTAATATGAGGTTACTCAACAATAGATGATACGTTTATAGGAAACTTTAACATCATACATGATTTAAATCAAATTATTAGAATGATAGTCTCATTCTCTGTGATTTAGATTACTATATTTTATTTTAGGACTATTTTATTTTATTATTAACATTCATCTGTAGTCTCTGGGCAGGAGAAACAAAAACCACACAACATAAGCCAGAACATTTATTCACATTAACATATGCAATAAAAATAAGAATACAATTCCTCACCTAGCATTTTTTTTACAAAGGAGGTAGATAGTCAAACCAACAGAGTCTTTAATAATTCCATGTGGGAGAAAAGGAGAAAGCAACCACTTTCAACGACAGAGACAGGACAAAGAAACGGAGGAAAGGCAGGGCTATAAATACTAATCCAAACAATGGACTAATAAGATAATTAATGAACACAGGTGGAAACTAATGAACTAATCAAGCAACACAGGAAAACTAGGTCAGTGCAGGGAGAAAAGAAACATAGAACATATGACATATTGGCAGGGCACCCTCCAGGGCAGATCAGGGAGTTCCGGGGGCCATGGAGGAAAAGGAAGATCAGGGGGCCATGACGGATCAGACACTTTAGGATGCGCCGGCCATTCGGGAAGCCACAGAGTTGCTTTCTTAGTCTTGTCCCAGTTCCCCAGGCCACTACGGCAATGGATCTCTGCCCCCTCTCCTGGGGACGCTCTGGAGAGTGGTCTGGAGAAGCGAGTACTGGAGGGCACTCTAGAGGAGCAGGCACTGGAGGGTGCTCTGGAGGAGCAGAGCTTGCTAGCATAGGGAACTCAGGGCACAAAGGAGTAATGGACATGACCAGCGGAGACAAAGGAGATGATGGAGAGCTAGACGGGACCAGCGGAGGCGAAGGAGACTCGGGAGACAATGGAGAGCTGGATGGGACCAGCGGAGACGAAGGAGAGCTTTCTGGAGGGGATTCAGGTGAAAGAATAGGAGCCAAGAACTCTGGGGGTAGTGCCATATCTATGGAGTACTGAGAGGCACACTGGAGTGGACTCTGGATGGAGTGCTGGTCCCTCTTTTACTAGACTGAGGGCTGGAATGGATCTTGGACTGGCTCAGGGGGAAGGGGTGGTATGTGGAGGGTGCTGGTTTATGGTGAGCTGGAGTGCCAACATGACTCTGGATAGGGACTGAGCATTTATCATTATTCACTTAAACAAAGATATCAGAGAAATTTAAATTGAAAACAAAATCTATAAAGTCTGCTATGGGTCTATAATAATCGTCTGCAGACAATAATCTAAATAAATTATCATGGTCCAGTCCCATCTGGAAGCACACATTAAGCATATGATCAATCCAGCTCAACAGATGGGAGATACTCAGGAATTCCTCCACATATCGCTCCAAAGGCCTTCCATCCTGCTGAATCTTTAGAAGAACATCCTCAGCCCACTCCATCTTTTTTGCAGGTCCTGTCTTCTGTCATGGGTTGCTGGGGAAAGCAGCTTGAAGGAGCATGAATAAGGCAGATAGTCAAACGAAAAAAAAAAAAACCTTTAATAAATCCTAGTGGGAGAAATGTAGAAAACAACCACTTTCAACGATGGAGACAGGACAAATAAATACCCTAGACTTTTAGAAAAAGTGCATGTGGAGCCTGTGCTGAAAATGTGAACCCTGGCTTTGTCATTTCCAGCCGATTAAAACCAGATTCATATAGCGAATTGCATTAGCCATTCTGCCTAATTATCCTGTGACATGTCTGAATTATCACAATTAAGTACCATTTTCAGCGGGACCCCTGGATGAGATACACAAGTCATACTCCAAGACCAATTACACCATTAGTGCGAACAGATGTTCACACAGCTGTATTCACACTGACAACAGCACAAAAGGGTTAAATTAACTAGAGTAATTGAACAATAAAACTGGGCTGATGGAGTTTAATAAATTAAAACATGGCTTTCAGGGAGATAATATCTCAGATGAGAATATGAGGAACACATCAGTTTTACTCAGAATCAAATATAGTGGTGTGACTCATTTATGCATACACCACTGTTTTTGATATTTAAACCGACAGTAGTATTTAATGTGTCTAAATGATGAATGCTGTAATCATCGTATGAAAAATGTGGAACTGTGACACTTTGTAGAACGTAAAAAAAAAATCACAATCACAGACAAGAACAACATACAATTTAAAATAGTTAATCTAGATTTACCACACACACACGCATCGTGCTATTCTCAGGGGTTTTCTTTTAAGAAAGCACAGAGGTTAATTGGGAATGAGTCACAGCGCATCAAGTTGTCACTTCATGTCAATTGCAGCACAGTAGTTGACCCCTCTCTACTAAATAAGTTTGCATCTTTCTTCGAGCAGAAATGAACCTTTCCATCAATTAGCAAGAACAATCCCTCTGGAGGTGTAATCTGTAATAGATATGCACTTTTACAGACAAAGGAAACTCAGTTTTTAAAACATTTAATTGAGAAGTATTGGGTCATCCAATTAACCCAAACACACATGGGCTTAAAAAATTTTCTGCAACAAGACTTTATAGAGCTAAATACAGATACATCAGTCTCTTCTAAACGCAGATGGGCTTGCTGCATACTAAGGTCCTAACATTTGGTACCAATTATTGAGCATAATAGAGTTCATTTATAAACCCAGACCACACCATGGATATTAGAGATTTGCCTGTGTTAATAGATAACTGAAATACCATACAACTACCGTTATTTATCATTATAATTAACTATAATATGTATTCAGTGGATGTATTATACTTCTTATTCAAAAAGTAGTGGGCACATACTTTCCAATCAAGTACAGCTAAGCTGACATGGTCAATTTCAATGTGTATGCAAAACATGCATCTGTATATATCTTGATTTTTAACTGGTTTTAAATGCATGTACACTATCAAAAGCAATCTATAATTTAATTGGATAAGCATGTACTTTCCTAATCATTGCCAGCAGTCTTAGGGAGAAAATTATATTTGTTGCTGTCTAATATGATATATGGACCACATGGAAGGCATGACAGATGGAAGGCAAGACAGATGTATCCGGTTCACATTTTCTGCATACTGAATTTTGACTTTTTACCTTTCACTGCATGCAGTTAAATGTTTCAGTCAGTTCCCCTGAATTTCACACAGCTCTGCTAGCAGAGTAACCCTAGTTTAATCATGACATGATCCACCAATATCTGAGAACCAGAAACTGTCCCTGTACTATTTCTAAGTTTTGAAAAACATATCTATCATAAAACCTGGCAAAAGATTTAATGAAGTGTTTTGCTTAAAATGCTTGTGCTACGGTACAATTCTCTAAAATACATGTTGTTATGCGATGCATAAACAAACACATTTTCAAGCATAGTTTTGGTGCATTTCAAGGCTACTATACAACTTTTTTGAAGGCCTGTTATATAAACAAGGCTAGTTTTAATTACCACAAAGTAATGCATAAGGAATAGAGTGGAAATGCTATAGGAAAAGAGTGGTTCATGCGTAATGCAATCCTGGATCTATCGCTTAAGTAAACCTCATAAGAAGGCTATAAAGGCAAAAAGTTATTTGGATGCATTTGATTCCATCCTCTAAGACGTTCTGTTTTTTACAGAAGAAAATGTGATTTAACAGCATGATAGAGGTGTCTTGTATCTTCCAGATTTTCCTGTAATGGAGCAGGCTTATTCTATATTGCCCTATTTTACATTAAGCTAAAGCTGAGCTTTAGCTTAATGGTTTCTGTGGCACGTAAAAACATGGACCACCCAGATGACAGAAAATAGATGATCAAATGGTGTCAAATACCCTGGAAATGATGGGTGCAGTTTAGGCCCATTTCGAGAAAAGTAGAGAAGATAGATAGACTTTGAAAATGACTTGAAATGATGGCCTGAAATCAAAAGATTCAACTCTCAACACATCAAACATCATAATAAAATCTGAACTGACATGATGAGAAGTGTTCACTTTACCTGACCTTTCATCTATGAAACCTGCAGCAGAAATATTTATGCAGTTGTATCTGACGTGTGTTTTGGACAGGGATGCCATGCAGCTGCCTTTGAAGGAAGCAAATGCAACTCTCAAATGTATCTACAGATGTAGAGTGTCTGAAATGTATGGTCGCAAATAAACTTCAAGGCTCTTCTACCTACTGTAACAACCTTTGAAATATGAAATAATTTAAACATCTCAATTCTGTACATGAGTCATTAATAATAATAATAATTATATATATATATATATATATATATATATATATATATATATATATATATATATACTTTTTTTTTTTTTGTGAGACACTCCAAATGACATTATGCAACCTAAACTAGCTTCGCCCTGACACAAAATGAAAAAAAAAAGAAAAAGAAAAACAGAACTCGAAAAGATTAAATACATTATTATCACAGAGGAAAGGTATTATATCCACTGAATTTATTTATTCTGTATTTTTAAATAAATTAATAACATCTGGACCAAAAAAAAAAAAAAAAAAAAACGTAAATCTCAACATAGTGTAATGGCTTGTGCACAGAGGGCTTCATGCGTTTCGGGACCCATTCCACACTGTCTTTTCAGTCTGACAACGATAACACCAGCACATGAGTATGAATGCGACATTTTTCAAGGCACACAAAACCTATGGTACTCAAACCTTTCATTTCTCCTGACTCAAAGGCAGGCGAGAAAGGCCCTATTTGATAACGGCAATTCTAGAAAGGTCACAGGCATCAGGAAAATAGGAAGAATGAGCCAGGAGGTTTTAAAGTTGTATTAATGAGAACCCCTTGCTGGCTGGCACATGCCTCTGAGGTCATACCATCACCTAAATGATAAAGATTTATCATGTGAAGGCAAGCTGGTCAAAGCTTCCTCTTATCTTATGCCACCTCTTTATGAAAGCAGCCACAGGACCCTTGGTGGATGACAGCTTCTCCTACAATGCTGCAGACCTCACAGAGTAAGAAAAAAGAAACATCCAATTAGTCCGTAAATATTTGATGCAATATATGTTATACTCTTTGAGGATTCTTAAGTTGAGCCAGCACATTAAGTTGGAATCACTCTGAAGAAAAAAGAAAACACACAGCAGATAATGAACAAACAAACTTTGTTGGGTTTCAGTTTTGAATGTTATAAAACTATTTTTATAAGCTCTTTGGATATTTTGTATGACTCTAACTGTTTGAGATATATGGTATTTAGTATATGTATATGACTTCCTATTACCATCATGAGAGCGCATATATACAACCTGCTGAAATCCACATTTTCAACTAACTTGTTTATGAACATGACATCAATGCAAAAAGGAAGCATGAGATTTCCTGCCAAATTGATATCAAAAGTACAGATCACTAAATAGGATGAAATAGGAGAGAAAAAATACATCGACGCTTTTGAATTCACTCACAAAACTTTTGCAATACCTCGATACACTTGACAAAAGCTTGCAAAAATTTGGCAAGCGAATATGGGATATCGCTTCGATAGACCAATCTACTTCGAGTGTAAACTAAACAAGCCAATACATATTGGCATGCAATTATTGCATCCGCTGCCGCTGATCACTGCGTGACAGTGGTGGCAAACGCCGCAGGGAACCAACCCTCTGGGGACCACCACTCCTCTTGCACCTCCGATCCAGTGGAGCAACCTGTGTTCCTCACAGAGGAACTTGCGCGGTCGGTGCTAGCCTGCTTGAATACGTTCAAGAGCAGGACAGCGGTCCCACTGAAACTCTTTCAGAGGCTCCTGGGGCATATGGCGCGGCGGCACTTACACTGCTCGGCCTATTACATATGAGACCGCTCCAGCACTGGCTTTATGGCCGAGTCCCGAGGTGGGCGTGGAAGTGCAGCACTCACCGGGTCCGAGTTACACCGGCCTGTCGCCAAACCCTCACTCCGTGGTCAGATCTTGCATTTCTCTGGGCAGGGGTGCCCCTAGAGCAGATCTCCAGACATGCTGAAGTTTACACGGATGCCTCCACCACCGGCTGGGGGGGCCACGTACAACGGGCATGCAGTCTCAGGGGTTTGGACGGGCCCGCAGCTGCAGTGGCACATCAATTGCCTAGAGTTGTTAGCAGCGCACCTTGCCTTGAACCGTCTCAAAGGTCTCTTACGAGGCAAGCATGTGCTGGTCCGAATGGACAACACTGCGACCGTTGCGTACATCAACCGACAAGGTGGTCTGCGCTCTTGTCGCATGTCGCAAATCGCCCGCCACCTCCTCCTTTGGAGTCAGAAGGTTCTGAGGTCACTTCGTGCCGTTCACATTCCAGGCCTGCTCAGTCGTACAGCCGACAAGCTGTCTCGAGCAATGCTCCCGGGAGAATGGTGACTCCTTCCACTGATGGTCCAGCTGATTTGGAGGCGGTTCGGAGCTGCTCAGGTAGACCTGTTTGCTTCTCCAGAGATCTCTCACTGCCAGTTGTTCTACTCCCTGACCGAGGGAACTCTCGGCACGAATGTACTGACACACAGCTGGCCACACGCAAGTATGCGTTTCCCCCAGTGAGCCTTCTCGCACAGACACGGTGCAAAGTCCGGGAGGATGAGGAGCAAGTCTTGCTAGTAGCGCCGTATTGGCCCACGCGGACCTGGTTCCCCGAACTAGTGCTCCTTGCGACAACCCCTCCTTGGCCAATTCCTCTGAGGAAGGATCTACTGACTCAGAGATGGGGCACCATTTTGTCACCCAAGTCCAGACCTTTGGAAACTCCATGTCTGGTCCCTGGACGGGACGAGGAGGTTCTAGGTGACCTACCCCAAGAGGTAGCGAACACCATCACTTCGGCAAGAGCACCATCTACGAGACACGCTTACGCCTTTTTAAGGCGTTAATATTTCGGGCCGGCTGACTCCCAGGTAATCCTGAGGCCCCGGCCTGGCTACGTGCCCAAGGTTCCCACTACACCCTTCAAAGACCAGGCGGTGAACCTGCAAGCGCTGCCCCTGGAGGAGGCAGACCCAGCCCTGGCTTTGCTTTGTCCCGTCCGAGCATTAAGATGCTACGTAGACCGGACACAAAGCTTCAGGACCTCAGACCATCTCTTTGTCTGTTACGGAGGCCGGCAGAAGGGGAGTGCCATCTCTAAGCAGAGGATGGCCCACTGGATTGTGGATGCCATAACCCTGGCTTATCAGGCTCAGGATGTGCCCTGCCTGTCCAGGTTGCGAGCTCACTCAACTAGAAGTGTTGCATCCTCCTGGGCGCTGGCTCGTGGTGCCTCGCTGACAGATATTTGTAGAGCTGCGGGCTGGGCGACCCCTAACATGTTCGCTAGGTTCTATAGCCTTCGTGTAGAGTCGGTATAATCCTGTGTTCTCACCTCAAACGGGTAGTGGCACTGAGAGGCCCCGGTTAGTGTCGGCTTGCTTAAACTGCTCCAGAGTGTCCGTATTGTAGACCCTGTTGGGATCCTCCATCACCCTAAGCAGCTGGATGCGGCGGAATGTCCGGCACCAGGCCTTCATGATGTATACGTGAGAACCATGGAAGGGTGGGTTCCATATTGAGACCTAAGTGGTACTCGTATGTGTATAGTCCATGGTATAGCCTTAGAGCCTGTGTCTCCCCGGCAGACTTCTGCCTTCCCAAGAGGGTTTTTAATCACCTCAAATTTCTCCGTATACTCCTAAACGGATGCTATATGTGTATTTGCCTCCGAGACCTCCTTCGGGAAGGATGGGGCTTCCGCATCGTCCCTGTTCCAAGCGGACCGGGTACGTTTTCCCAGTGTTATCCAATCTCACCCAGTGAGGTAGTGCTTTGACAACGGTGAGTGGAGCTACTTGTTCTGAGCCCCGGCCTACACCTAATAGAGGCGCAGGCGGCTCACACAGGGCACTGGAAGGGGCAGCACCCATGGCGCTTTGATAGGGATCCCATATTCGTAGGTCACAGACGTGGCGTCGAGAGTGACCAACTGAAAGGGAACATCTCGGTTACATATGGTAACCCTCGTTCCCTGAAGGAGGGAACGGAGACGCCACGTCCCGTCGCCATGGTTGCCATACCGCCGCCGCTGAGCTGCCGGGTCCCGCTTCAGCTCCTCAGCAAAAAACTGGTATGCATTGCACCTGCTGCCTTCTTATACTCACGCAGTGATCAGCGGCAGCTGGATGCAATAATTACATGCCAACGTGCATTGGCTCGTTTTGTTTACACTCGAAGTAGATTGGTCTATCGAAGCGATATCCCATATATATCCCTCCTTCAGGGAACGAGGATTACCATACGTAACCGAGACGTTTCTCAGGGGAGGGCAAAACTTTTGCGAGGTAACGCAAAATTGGTCATGGGAGTTTAAGGTTAAAATAACAAATTATTTGTCTTTTATTTATTTATTTATTTTTGCAAATAAAGTAGTGTCTAATTTAATGGTGAATTACTCAGGGCCAAATCATTAAAAGTGTTATATGATGCAATTTACATTTTTCCTTTCTCTTTGGAGTGTTACAAGCTCTTAGTGCATAAAGAAGATCTGTAAAGTTGCAAAGACTAAAGTTTCAAATCCAAAGAGATATTCTTTTTAATATTAAGCCATGCCCTCCTAAAACGGCTTGTTCTAACACGCCCCCACGTCTACTACACGGTGTGGGAAGATTTGAATAACACCACCCAAAGAAAGAAGGCCTAACTTTTATTCTCACTGTTACCACCGCCACCATGTCGTGGAGACGTTATGTGTTTTATTGTGAAAGCAAAACTACTTTGTTTGGCCTACTTTGTTTGGCCTGTCTGTGGTTAAGTTGCATTTACAACACTGTCCTGGAACAATTCCACCCAAATATTCAGATGTGTGCAACACATTTTAAGGAGGATGAAGACTGTTTCCTGTGAGAGTAGCCTACAATGCCTGTGTCTGTTTCTATATAGTGGGGTAGTTCCAACTTTGCAGGGACAGTCTGGCGCTTCTGACTCAGTCTGTAAGTACGTTTTTATATGTAAAGGATTTGCCACTGATGATTCAAACACGGGTTTTGAGCAGTGTAGAGTAACGCTTGTCATTTGTAATTTCTCTGATCATAAATGCAGACATGGTTATATGTTTACGCAGCACGATACGCAGTGCAACACATAAAAGACAGCATAAGTCATTATAATCAGTAATTATGCCCCCACAAATGCCTCTTTTATAATGGGTTTTATTGTTTTTGTCTGGTCGCTCCGGGACACGGCATCACAGTATGGTGAGGAGAGTAACATTTCCGTCACACGCTTGAGGCATTTGGCCAATCACAACACACTGGATAGCTGGCCAATCAACACTCACCTCACTTTTCCGAACGATGAGCTTTGTAAAAATCCACTCGTTTCAGAAAGGCAGGGCATAGTGGAGAAACAATAATGTACATTATGTGGAAAATAATGTGTTTTTTAACCTTAAACCACATAAACACATTGGATTACACCAAATACACAGAAAAATGTTCTTTTTAGCAATGTCATATGACCCCTTTAAAGATAACACAATATTAAAAGCTCATGCTGCACAATTTTCTTCCATCTACTTCGCATTTATCAACTTTCACGCTCAGTTACATATTCAACCTTTTTCTTAAGTGATATTTATTTTGTTTGAGGCGGGCAGCCCTGGGGGCAGGAGCAAAACCATAAATCCATTGTTGACATGGCAACCATTAAACCTGAATTTCAGGATTTCAGCATGAGGCCGTTTGGCAGTGTGATATAATGTGTGAAAACAGAGCAATTGAAACAGCAACTGTTGTGTCTATATACTGTGGCTTCTCACAGGGAATCTTAGGGTCATTCTTACAGGAACAGCTCTCCTGCTGAAAACATACAACTAACTGAATCTACAGAAGAGGAAGCACACTGCACAAGGTTTTTGAAACTGAGAAGCAAATCTTTGTAGTACTGTGCATTGTGCATTAGCTTTTGTCCCTGCTCATTTCAGAGTAAAGGACAAAGGTTTTGTTCATTAGTTATTCATATTTATATTCACGCTGGTATCTTGAGATTTTTATTTTTATTTTTATTCTATTATTATATATATTTATCTATTAATTGTTGTTGACAGTGTCACTTTTTATCCTTTAAACGGAGTGATTGATGTCATCTTATGTTTGTTGTGTAGAGATATGCAATGACAATAAAAACTAAACTGAAACTAAACTAAACTAAAATAAACTAAACATGATACTGAGAGTGCTTTGTCAAAGTATGCCAAGACAAGGTTGCGGTAAACTGATATGAGTACAGTCTTGGGATTGGTGTAATATTAACACATTCTGGCTAGTGTGCAGCAATACAAAGCCAGTCTCGTTATCATTAAGCGTAAATCACATCGAGTCGTCATCCACAAAATAGGCCCTGAATAATCAGCACAGTCTACAGCAAAAATGAGTAATTAGAACACAACTGCCATTTCAACTGACTCAACACATTAGTTAACCCTCCTGTTCTGTTGAGGTATTATTGCTGCTGTTAACAATGAAGATTGGAGTAATAATGCTGAAAAATCAGCCTTGAAATCACAAGAATAAATTACGTTTTAAAATATATTCAAATAGAAAGCAGCTATTTTAAATCAAATAAATGCAAGCTTGGTGAGCAGAAGATAATAATAAAAAAAAATAAAAAATTAAAAGCGTGAAAAATCTAACTCTTCAAAAACTTTTGACTGAAAGTGTATTTTCAAGTTTTATGAAGGAATTTGTATATCTTCTATATTTTGATATATTAAAATCACCTTTAGGTCTCTCATATCCCAAACAGAGCATAAGGGTTAAGAAAGTTCAATGGAATTCACACACACACACACACACACACACACACACACACACACACACACACACACACACACACACACACGAGAGAGAGAGAGAGAGAGAGAGAGAGAGAGAGAGAGAGAGAGAGAGAGAGAGAGAGAGAGACAGAGAGAGAGAGAGAGAGATGAAATACATGGTTAAATATTTAGCTGGCATTGGGTAGCAAAAAAAAACATCAAACTCAAAACAAAAGTAAATGTTGGACAATAGGTGGTTTTCAAATAGTATGTTCAGACAGGAGGGTGAGTAAGAGCAACCAGAGGAATGGAGGTCAACTTGACTTTGTGAAGAACAGATGGTGCAATCCAGAACACATGACTGTTAAAGCACAGGTTTTCAACTGGAAAGTACATCTACTGTAGCACTGTGGTTGTTATAAAAATGTTTTGCTAGTATTGTGTACTGTATGTCCCAACCACTGCAAACACAACATTCACAGCACATGCAGAACATGGTCTTCACCAAAAATTTAAGGGACCAAATAAATTCTGCCATTATTTACTGACACACATAAAACTTCCCGGAATTGGTTTTCCCCCATTTGGGACAGAGACCACACGGTTACTCTCTCTTGACCATTTGTTCCACACAGAACACTCATCACATTCACAGAACAGCACAGAGTTTTTAGATATATAAATGCATCCAAATTATGCTAAAATGACTTAGCTGTTTCTCTATATTTCTCAAAATATATTTTATTTTTCACAGAATACAGGTTTAACTTTGAATGAGTGTATAGGTGTAATTAATGACAATTTTATTTTTTGGGGACAGTTTTCTCTCTTTTTAAGTTTGCGTCCCATTATGTTCTATATGCATTTTCTAAACACAAAACTAAAAACTAACTGGCTTTAAACTCAAAACAACTATCAATGAAAGGCACTGGAGCACCTAAGCACATTCATTTTGTGGGAATTTTAATGGTTCACCTCCAACCCTCATTAACTTCTATCAAAGTCTAGGTCTGTGAAAATGCAAAATCAAGGTGGCATTTAACTCTGTCACATTGCTTCCCAAGACAGATCAGACCACCACTTAGTGCACATCATTCCTATATTCAAACTCATCATCATCTAGAAGACTGCCGCTAACAAAATCATAAGTTGCAGACAAAGGAAGTTAAAAGAGCTTTGGGTGGCATACAGGCGACATTTCGCAACAGCAGACAGTGCTTTTTTATTCAGCATCTCAAAACTTCATACACTGTGCCAGTACCAAAGATAGGCTGCCCCAGCATCCTTAGGGCCTCAAAAGCAGTGTATCATCTCACATCATGAAGACCTTTAAGAGGTCGACACAATGATTCGAATGCATTGCCATGGTTAACTTTGGAATTCACTTCCCCCTGGTACTCAGAACAGTCACCTCTTGTAGTGAATTCAAGTCAAAACTTAAAACTTATTTGTTTAATCAACACTATAACTAATTTACATGTGTATTTGTCCATTTTGTTTTCCATTTTTAGTCTTCACTACATAATCTGTATTATATGCAACTGCATTATTTGCAATATTTGCATTGGGCAAATGTCCTATGAAATTGTTCATTGTTATAATTTTTTGTTGCTTTGGTGTACAATGTTCAGCGTCCTTGAGCTCGGGAAAGGCGCTATATAAATTAAACATATTATTATTATTATGGTTAGAATGATAATGTTAATTGAAAAAAAAAAATATATATATATATATATATATATATAATAAAACAAGCATCAGGTTTGATCAGAAGCACTGCTTATTTATCGGTGGTTCAAAAAGGTCCTTCTCTCCAACAACTGTAAAGTCTAACAACATTTTTCAGATCTCAGTGAGTTTCTGTTTTTCTACTCACTTGAAATAGGTTTCGCTCTACATGCTGGCTAATCACTGTGTAATGCATGCAAAATTGACTGGGTTTATCAAGAGGCAAACTAAACCGCAAAGCTTGAACCAGTGGTCCCTGCGAGCAACGTTTCAGCTGAGCGCTGTGAGGTGGTAAGAGTTGGGCGTGGCAGTTGATGAGTCATTCACGGCACACAGACACAGCTTTTTTTTTTTGACTGTTGACAGTCAACTCCCAGACTATGAAAGCCTTGTTTGTCTTAGAAATGGGATTTGGCAAGGAGAAACACAGCTGGTTTGGGCGATCAGATCTCTAAATGTTCAACTTTCCAACAGGAGTCATTGAAAAGCAAGGAACGGGAGATGGCCTATTGGGAAATAGTCCAGGATTAAAGGAGCCAAAAAATTGAAAAAGTAATTTAAAAAATAATGGGCTTTTTAATGACTAAACTTAAGGGACACTCAGATGTGCTCTTTGTTAATTTTCACTTGTGTAATGTAAAATTCCAACTGCTTAATTACTCTAGTACACACAAAGCAAATGCTTTTAACAATGCAATTATGGGAGACAATCTTGTCATGGCACCACAGCTTTCACAAACACCCCCTGCCACTTGGACAGGCTGTTGTTGTCAGAGAAAAAACATTGGTTTATCATGTGTTGGATGACAAATTAAAACATATTAGTGTTTATTATTGGTAACATTTTCACCCGGTTTTCTAGTGTTACTCTCTAAATGTTACCGGTTGTTATACAAATGCAAGTCATTATACAAATGTTGAAATCAGCTATTTGCATTAAAGGTTCAGCAAAGAATATCCGTCTTCACAGCAATGATTTTTTTCCTTTTGTCTTTGTTGACTGGTATTACTTCCCCTCCAAATAGTCCCACAGGGCACACCACAAAAGTAATGAATTTTTACTTTTAGCAGTTTGTCAAGCATATTCATATTTTTATTAACCTTTTCTTTACATATACTGTTCTTTAGAAAGAATAAAAATCTGTTACCAAATTTGCGTAAAAAAAGAAATAATAATAATAATAAAAAAATAATGCCACAAAATTATTAATTACAACCATAAGGTAACTACTCTATAAATAAACTTTGCTGGGGCAGCATATGATTTAAAACATTACTGATTGGTTTGTAATTTAACATTAATACAGTCAACCATGACAAGTTAGTCAGTGCAGCACTGGTCTGAAAGTGCAAGAGACCATTCCATCAACTAGCACAAAACTTACGTTCATCCTTATTGTTGTTTCCTATTTTCAGCTAGTAGAATAATGCATCAGACCCTGTAAGACTGCTAGACAGGTAATCCCTGAAATACATAAGGGAGGCAATAAAAACATGCAACCTTCAAAATATTACATAAAAATAATATAACTATAAAACAGCGAACACATGCATACAAAAAAAAAAAAAAAATTACAAACAAACTGGAGAACTTCTTTCAATATTTAATGCTTATTTCCTTTGAAAACAAGGTTGTGCCAGGGCAGAGTTCTGAGATTTTTTCTTATTGAGTATTATAGAAAGCTCAGAACCACTGCAAATCAGGCAGAGAAAGTCCAAGTGCTGATGTTTTTCTTCTTTTGCCAGTGGAGATTTTGTTGTGTGCTTGTTAGTGCCTGTGTATGAAGAGAAGATATATCATGCACTGAAGGGGGCAATGTTGGCATTGTTATTGCCCTTTTAGATCAAAAACATCATTAGGGAGCATGTCTCTTGACATTTTGTGTTGATTTTTTGTTCTTGCTGGAGGATCAATAGATTTCCGGTGCCAAGGAACATAAAGGGTGGCGATTTCTGCTTATTGAAAGAGCAGCCGAACAGCTGTTGGTAAATATCATCACAATATTACATGTTTTATTGCTGGTTTAATAATGACAAATTTGATGGCCATGCTCAGAGGACATTAATATTTAAACCGGTCAATAGAACTTCTGGTTGCAGATTTTATGAGAAGCATTTCCTTGTGATAGAAGAATTTGCAAAAGACCTATAGTCATTTGCTACTAGATTAATGAATGGGAAACGGATGGAGGATTGGCCACTCTTATGAGCCACAAAGATTTAGATCTGCATAGTCACTGCATAGACAGACAGATAAACAGAAACCCTCCAAAATAAAATGATTATTGCTCATTGAAAAGACTGCATTTCATGCATGGTTTAAAAATTAGAAGCATGCCTTTTAGATGCAAAATCCAGAAGAACACTTCTCCTGTCAGATCTAAATTGCTAATGCGCACAGTATGGGAGCTCAGTATCCCATAGTCTTAAAGACACAAACCTGTTAGCTGCGCACTTGATCAAAGCTTGGCCATGCCATGTTTTTCTCACTGAGATGCTGCACAGATGCATAGCAACATGCCTATTCTGAGCCACATATTCAGATTTTCCGAGTCTCACAGCACAATTACCAAATATCACTAACAAAATGAATGAACAGCAACTAAATGGCCCCTCCAAACCTTAATTTCCTTTAAATTCTTCCAACAACTTAATAGAGCGGTTGTATTGCTAGGCAACATATTTAAAAGATGGCACCACTGGTAGCAGGTGAAAAACACATCTGCTGCTGGAAAGGAAAAAAAAAATTATCCACCACAAATAAACACTTAATTTAGGGTGTTAATCTGGGAATATTTTAAAATGCATATTTTTCCTCTATGTTTTGGACTTGTTATCAACATTGAGAGACAGTGTTTTTTTCCAGCGAAGCTCTACCTAATAGATACATTTCTTTTCTTCAGAATTTCTTTCAGCTTATAAGCCTTTACAACCATTACTCAAGTAGTACCTTTAATAACACTGCAACCCATGCTGTTCCTTCTACAATTTTTTTTTCAGTATGTCAATTGTCATTATTAGATGGATAATTATCTTTTATAGGGGAAAAAAATTAAAATGCGTTTACATCCGATGATAAATTCAGCCTAAGTGAATTCCCCTGATACACACGGTCATAATACAGTAGAAATCAAAGCAAGTGAATCATATAACTGGTTTTAGATAAATGCAAGCCAGTCGAGGCCAACTCCTACATTCAGCTCACAGTGTACTCTGATGAGATTCTCCATTTTACAAAAGCATTTTAGCACAATACTACTGGAAGAAAAGAACTGTCCCTTTCATGAGCGCTGCCAGTGAGTTTACACGCTCCACTTGTTTTTCTCTTGTGTCTCAGCTAATTCGCCAGAGTTGCCCACTCACCCTCTGCAAAGAACACACATACACATGATCCAAGGCCACATCACTCTGGACAAACTTTCCCACTTACTTATTACTCACTGAGAACCTGTCACTGGGGAGGAACTGAACATAGTCTCAGAAAGATTATGATGATAATGACAACAATCTCTCACTGACACATACTTTCTGTAGATTTTACACACATATGCAGCAAAATATGTAACCCAAAATCAGTTCAGAATTCAGCGATTACCTGGAAGAATGAAAGCTGTCAGAACTTTTAGTCAAAAGGTTTTATCAATGAGGGCTATATGTTATAAAAGTTACATACCTAACAAAGTATAATGTTTTCTGGACCAAACTATGAGGTGCTTGTCATGAGAGCCAGCAGCACTGGTCTGAAAGATGTCCCGTGAACTGGATGTTCCATCAGAGCCTTGTATTTTCCATATTTTCATTAAGGCATTTCACATGAAAACTTAAAAGACTAATTGGCCCATAGAGATCAGCGGTATTGTTAGTTCTGCCTGGCTTCCAAACCCAGACCAGCCATATGAGTGGTTAATCACCTGTGAGCCTCACACTTGACTTAATAGACTTTCATATCCAAAGAGAAGCTGTTACCAATCAAAGGTGCCTTGAGCCACAATTTGCCCCAATGTTAGACTCAGTCTGAGTTCAGGAGGAGGAGATGCTATGCTATAGCACAGCAGAAGCATGTAGGCTGTAAAAGACTGCATTTTTCAACCAGTACATTCAAACTGACACCTCATTTGACAAGATCATTATATCATTGAAAAAAAAAAAAAAAAAAAAACTCATCAGTGATTGAATCATCTGAAAATCATTCTTTTTTTTCAACACTTCTAAAAAGAAATGTTTATTGAGCACCAAACTAGAATATTTGAATTAATTCTGAATGACCTTGTGACACTAAAGACCAGAGAAACGGCTGCTGAAAAAGACACAGCAATTAATTAAATTAAATTAAAATAATATATATTATTACATTTTTCATTAAACAACTGCAGCTTTGGTGATCACTGAAATATATCTCCCGATTGTAATAAGAAGTTCAAATAGGCATCTTTGTTTTGACATTATTCAAATTTTCATTCAGTGTCCGTCCATGCATTACCTCCAATGCTAGAATTCTCATTTTAAACTTACCTGATAACAAGGACTGCAGGAGAAGTGTGAGCGTAGATGCTCGGGACAGTCGATGGAGCTGTGGATCGCTAGCAACAACAACAATAAAAATCTCAAAGCAAAATAAGTTGTAAGAGCTTTATCTTTGTAATTTATTTTTGTATATATTTTTTCTACATTAGTGTATTTTTCCTACAATTTGAATACCAAATTTTTGTTGTTTTCTAATGAGGATTTACAACATAATTTATGAGTCAATCTGACCTGTGTTGCAGCCTGAAATTAAACCGCACCATGCTGGTTTTGTCTGAGCAGAGGAAAACTGGCCCCCAACTGAGCCTGGTTTCTCCCAAGGTATTTTTCTCCACTTCTGTCACTGATGGAGTTTTGGTTCCTTGACACTGTCACCTTTGCCTCGCTTAGTTGGGGACACAATCTCTGGCAACATTGTTGACTTGACTGCACAGACACTATTTGAAAAGAACTGAGCTGAGCTGGACGATGACATCACTGAATCAACAACGAACTGGCTTTAAATTGATAAACTAATTGTCCTTTTGAATTATCAGCACACATTTTTCCTGTTTGGCAAAACTGCTTTGACATTCTCTATTGTATAAAACACTATTTAAATAAAGGTGACTTGACTTTGCACAGACTGAAGGACTTTCTTGACTGTTGTGATGTCATATTACTGACCTCATGTGTGATTTTATTTTCTCCAATTGTTTATTGATCTTTATTATTTTATTTATTTATTTATTTTTATGTATTTTTTCTTTTAATGTCCAAACTGAGGTACAGGACATGCACATTTCAGATAAATGTTTACGTTAAATATTTTATTGCTGCTTTCGACGCCATAGATCATGACATACTCATAGATAGATTACAAAACTATACAGGTATTCAACCTGTCTGATTGCTACCATTCTGTTTATTTGTTTATTGGGGAGTCATCTCATTTATCACCAGTAAAATATGGAGTGCCACAAGGATCCATCCTAGGTTCCCTTCTATTTTCAATATACATGTTGCCCCTCGGTAATATTATTAGAAAATATATATATTATAAATAGAAAACAAGACCAGATGAAACTTCTAAATTATCTAAGCTAACAGAGTGTGCTAAGAATGTAAAAGATTGGATGACCAATCATTTTCTCCTATTAAATTTGGATAAGACAGAGATATTAATTATTGGACCAAAAAGCAGTACACAGAATTACAATTTGCAACTAGACAGATATACTGTTACTTCCTTTACAGTCAAAAATCTGGGTGTTATAATATGCAGCAACTTGTCTTTTGAAAACCATGTTTCCCATGTTACAAAAACTGCATTCTTCCATCTTAGAAAAATTGTCAAGCTACGAAACATGTTACCTGTTTCTAATGCAGAAAAGCTAGTTTGTGCATTCATGAGTGGACTATTGTAACGCACTTCTAGGTGGTTGTCCTACATCTTTAATAAACAGGCTACAGGTTAGTCCAAAATGCAGCAGCTAGAGTCCTTACCAGGTCAAGAAAATATGATCATATTACCCCAATTTTACAGTCTCTGCACTGGCTACCCATTAAGTTCTGTATGAGTTACAAATTATCATTACTTACCTATAAGGCCCTAAATGGTTTAGCTCCTGCATACCTAACTAGCCTTCTACCACGTTACGATCCATCACGCTCCCTAAGGTCTCAAAACCCCTTTGGTAGTTCCTAGGATAGCAAAGTCCATTAAAGGAGGTAGAGCTTTTTCACATTTAGCTCCCAAACTCTGGAATAGCCTTCCTGATAATGTTCGGGGTTCAGACACACTCTCTCTGTTTAAATCTAGTTTAAAAACGCATCTCTTTCGCCAAGCATTCGAATAATGCATCTTTTAAATTGTGACTGGAGTTGCATCTGATCAAATGTGCATTCTTATTCTTTAGCTTGGGTTAAACTAATTAATTTTACTTTGGTGGAACAGCAGCTATGCTAATTATGTCTCTATTTGTCTTTCTGTTTTGCCACAGGATTTACATCCCGTGGTAACTAAGATTTACACAAGCTCCAGTTTGGATCCAGAACACCTGAGAAGAGATGATGCTGACCCATCAGAGGAACCCAGATAATGCTAATCCTGAATCAACATACAGAACTAACAAATATTGCTACAAGTGTGATTGCATCATATAATAATTGCTGTTAATAATGTTCATTGTCTGGTTGACTACGTCTTGTATAATTTTTTTTCTGTGTCATATGCACACAAACTGACAGTCACCACTTATAAGCTACTACTAAATATTGTAGAAATATCATTTTCTGTAAAGTTGCTTTGTAATGATTTGTATCGTAAAAAGCGCTATACAAATAAACTTGAATTGAATTGAATAAAAAGTTGCAATTGCAAGTTAATAAAAATTTGCCTGCTTGTATAAATAGGTACATATTATTGATCAATCAATCGATATATGCCTGAATCAAATCATATCGCAGTCGCATCAGAATATCTTTTTTGAGATACCTGCTTATATCGTTTCGCTGGGTATGAGAATTGATATCATATTGTATCGTAATGAAGCGTCCAATTTACACCCGCACTATATAGATAGATATTAATGCTCAACAAGGATGCATTTATTTAATGAAAAACACAGTAAAATACATTTTAATAGAATTAAAGAAAAAAAAAAAAAAATATATATATATATATTAGAACTAGAACATTTAGAGCATTTTAGGACAGTCCTAGCAGAATATATATGCTCACATTGCTTGTGGAACCTAATGTAATGCATTGGCAGGGATCTTCCCTGAGGAGCAGTCAAAACCCTGTTGACACAAAATCAAAGGTTCCTCAAATGTCACAGGTTTTTGCACTCCCTGTGTGTCAATTCAATTTTAATACAAATCTGACTTCAGATAAGAGAGACAAGAGATGTTCTATTGTGTGCTTTCTTCTGTAATACAGCACACTGATGTGTGTTAAATATAAAAGAGGCGCCTAACATCATACCTAAGACCCAGAGCCATTTTAAACACCATTCTGCTATTGTACTTACACATGATATTGATCTTCTGTTGTACCTTGAGGAAAAAGGGACTTATTATTACCCACAGTAATACAAAAGGGAGTGAAACACAGGATAAATAGCATGAGTAAAATGAAATAAAAATTTCACATTAGAAGAATTTTTTTTGTTTCAGTTTTCAGTTTTCTCCTACATCCACCTATGCAATCATGGATCCAGTAAATATAGGAAAATATTTAATGATTAAAAATACAATAATTCACAATTGCACATCCTTTATTCATTAGAAAATGAGTTTATAATTATCCAATAGGCAAGTCTTTACAATTTTTGATTGTTGACCATTCATCTTCATCACCGGCAATCTTTGTTTTATAAGTTGTCATCTTGTTCTAAATTTTTTTTGATAATTCCTTGACATTGTCTTTTATGCAATATGTTTTTAGATCTATAATGTAACATTAATGTCTTGCAAATATATAGAATATTATGTCATGCACTTAACATTTGTAGCTAAAATAGCCTATAAAGTGCACAAGGCACATAAATGGCATTCACAGAGAAGGATTAGAACAGTTGCAAAGCAAGGCCTCATCAAGTGTAGCAAATCAAGTCAAGATTAGATGAATAAACTGAATGGGGCAATGTGTTGCACTGAATGAAAGTCTTCTGTCGACTGGAAAAAAATAAATAAAAAATGCAGCAAAGGATACATCAAATACTTTCATGCATACAAATTCTCATACATGTTATGCACTGATGTTTCTATTGTGGTGGGGAAAAACCTTTACAGGCTCTGAATCTGCAGAACTCTCACATTCCAACACCCTCTACCCTTATCTGACCCACTGTCTGATCTATCTGACCCATAACAATCCCACACTGACAGTGGTAAATGTAAAGAATAAGTTATCAAACAATACAGAAAAAAAGTCCCAAAAAATGTATAGCAAGACCTTAGGCTGGAATACACTACACTTTTGAGATCAGAACAGATTTCTTTTGATCAACACAAACTCAAACAGAAACGAGTGTCTTACTGTTGGGAAACACATGACAAATTAAAACAATATGCATTATAAAATCGGCTCCAAATATCAGGCATGTTTTATATCCTCCGACTAGATGGAATCATAGTCTGAAGCAAAAAATAAATAATAATAATAATAATAAAAGGGGGGCTGTCATATACTAGACAATTTTAATGTCAACTCAAATCTGCAGTCTGGCTCTGACGTTTAGCAGCTAGCATCAATTTCTCAAGAATGTAAATAGGCGGCAAATTAGGACAAAAATTGCGTAGTGTATTCCAGCCTATTTTATTAATATTCAAATAGTGGTTTTTTTTTTTTTAAAGAACAAAACACAATTCGAAACACAATATTTGAGTGAATGTTACTGAAAACATACTTAAGTATTGCTACTTTAAAATAAGATCAAATTAAACATAACTGTTGCTGATGCACAAATTGTCTTTATTGAATTAGGAGTTTCTATGAAAGTATTCTTATTTACAGAAACACACCTGCTACCTCAAGCTCATCTCTCAAGAACTTACATGCACAACAAGGGGTAGGTAATGGCATTGCAAAGAGGCAATCTCTTAAAGAGGCCATGTCCTATTTGTGCCAAAATATCACAACTGCTCATATTTTCTTAACATGTTCATTGCATATTGTATTTGAGACAAGACTCACTAAAATTTATGACCACACATAAGACATATAACCATATTTTTCTTCTACTCAACTGTAAGATCAGCAGTCTTCCCTATGATTGTGTAGCCTAGTGAACCAAACTGAGAGACCATTTTGAAGGATCAGGAAACCTTTGCAGGTGTTTTGAGTCAATTAGCTGATTAGCATGTCACCATATTCTAATTTGCTGAGATAGTGAATTGGTTGGTTACTCTCAGACCCTTGGTGCATACAGATAGCACCAACACTAACAGTAGAGCATAAAAAATAGAAATAGATACAGATTAAATATAAAATATAACTATACAAATAAGGGCATGTTAAAAAAAATAAAGTTAAATAAAGCAGCACAAGTCACATTGCAGACCGAGTGCAAACCAGTGAAGTAAACAAACAGTGCAGATAAAATGATTATAAATTATTGTACTTTAGTGCAAAAGAGCTTATTCAGACTGATTTAAAGTGACAAAAAGTTCAGATAGCAGTTCTTTATTTAAACTGACTGAAGAGGTAGTTGAATGAGGTAGTGAGCAGACCAGTGATGCCCAAAGTGACTGGTGCAGGTCAGAGTTTGCTAGTGGGAAGGGGGGAGTGGAAGCCTGTAGAAGTTGCACATGATGGGGGCCGATTTTGAACGCAATTTTGTGTAGCTTGTCAGTGAATTACGGCTCTTTGTATTAAATGCCATTACATCTGAAGCAGTGCTGCCAAGTCTGCGGTTTTCCCACAGAATTGGGCTACTTTAACACTGTTGCCGCAGGTTGCTTTTCATGCCCGCGGGTTGAAGTGACCCCAATAACGAAATATTTAGCCCTTGAAATGCGAATTTTACAGGAGGATGACCAGCAAAAAACATGTAGTTTATCTCTCCAAACATGATTAGGTTAGTTTTGAGTACCAATTGGGCGGGTTTTGTTGCAAAAACCTGGCAACCCTGATCTGAACGCACGTGCTGGATATTTACTACTAATCACAAGAGCGCCTTTACTGATGAGATGTGCATGAAAATCGCATTAAATTTTGCACAGCCATACCCTGTACTACTTATTATACCACAAAAAAATAAAATAATAATAATATAAAAATAATAATAATAATAATAATAATTTTATTAATTTTATTAATTTTATTTATTTATCAGGCTTTTATTTTATGTTGTGAAGTTTGCGGCAGCTGAACCAAGGGGTTATAGTCCTCAGAAGAACTTGTCATCTTGGTTTACAACAAGCTGGAGACAACAACACTTAGAGTCATTAAATTGGGACATTCAAATAAAAAATCTGGTGAAGGAGATCGTACCTAGGTGAATGAGTTTCAGGTGAAGAGTAGCCATCCTGTACAATATGACAAAGGCTCATGCAACAACGATATACCCAGAAATTGCAGATGCAGAGGGAGGAATGAGATGTACCGTTGAGAGTCATTGCCATTGTAGTGGTAGAGAAGCTCTGTGATTGGATGATGGTTTTAAGCAATTCGGTGCTGATGGAGAAGAGAAGAACTTCAAGCAATGATTCCTGTGGTACTTTGGTGAAGGGTGTGAGCCTTTCCAGATGACTTGGTAGGACATATTATCCAGGTTAGATATAAACCAGGAAAGGCTGGCTGCACATTATTTGATGAGAAGCTGGAGTATGTTCTTGTCCGAGTCTCAAATGAGGTTAGTAACAGAGAAGGTGAAGTGATCATGTGATGTGGAATGTCAGGGGTGTTGGAGAATGAGTTTTTTTTAAAGTGGGTCATGAAGTCCTTATGCAGTGAGTGTGAATGGTGGAAAAGTTAGGGGAAGATAGAGAAGGTACGAGAAGGTGACAGAAACTGTGCAGTCTGTGTGTACTAATTTAATGTCTCTTTTGTCTGGTGAAGCTGACAAAAATAAAAGCCTATACACAATGAAAAGACACATGCTTGCTAAATATTTTAGTCAGTGCATGGTTTCATTGTAAAGTCACATTATTTTACACCCTTCCTTGTTATCCTGGATGCTTAATACTGCCCACACACATCTTGTCAAGGAGCCTTAGTCAACTAATGGCTATTAGAAAAAAAGAAAAATGTCTTGCAGAGTGATTGTGGTCAACATTACAGTTGAGACTAAAGAAATAGAGCTGGTCATGTCCATATTGTGCAAAACTCATTATATCTGCAAGAAATATTGTGTAAAGTGAGCTGTGTATGGTATTAGTACCCATGAAGTCATTGCATAACTCTCCAGAGGGTTACAGACAAATCAGTACATTTACTGGTGCTCTTGCAATTCGTGGGACCTATAAATTGTGAATTCTATTAATTAAAAAATGCTGAACTATAATAAAACACCTGCTGTACAGCATTTAGTGCAAGACTGCTTTAAACAAGTTTTACATAATTGATAATTGTTATATGGCCTTAAATATAACACATAATTTACTGCTCAACATCATTGCCATTTCAGGTACAGTGTGTGCATACACAATTCATCCTTGACCCCTCTCAAACTGATGGTCAGTTTCAGTAATGGGATTTACATATGATTTCCTGTTGCTTAAGAAGACAACTGTTTGAATAATTCCGGTAACACTATTTTAAGGTCCAATTATCGCCATTGACTAGATGTTAATTAGCATATTTCTAGCATATATTTGTATTTATAAAGCACATATAAATGCCTTATTCTGCATGATCATAATTTAGATCCCTTAAGCTTAAGCTTAACAACTTTACTAATAAGCAGCAAATGAGGAGTTTTTTTGAGGCAAAAGTAATAGTTGATAGTTAGTATGACCGTATTTTCATTTTTCTCATTTTAATTTACTGATGTGACTTTAACATGTGTGAAGCATTCAAGTACAGACATCCAGACTTGGAATGGCAATGAATAAAACATCTCATCAGTTAACATAACGGATGGAATATGTGAGGAATTATGTAAGCAAACAATGTGTGCTTAAGTTTTCACCCCCTAGGAAGTCTGTATGTATTTAGTCTTAGTCTCAGATGTCATACCCATGGACCGTTGGCTGAACATTTGATGCATACAGCACACAAAATTTGAAACACTTCGGGAGTTTCGGAGTCGTCATCGGATTGGTTGAATTATACAGGATTTCTGTGAGATGTGCTTGTCACGTTCCACCTGGAAACAAAGGTGCCATGACATCAAACCCCCTCATTTTAGAAGAAAGTTGTTGTGATTACAACTGTGACAATGAGCACTTATCAATATCAAGTCCAACTAAACACTGGATTTTCAAAATAATTTAAAATATTTAATGTTTGCGGCACAATAAAATAAATATGAAAGAGTTTTACACACCGTTCTGTTATTGTGGGAACATTTCCACGCCCCTAAACATGACGTGTATATATATTATTATATATATTAAATATATATTTTAGTTTTAGTTTTAATAGATTTGTTACTATATATCTTGATTGGTGGAAAATGGCACTATCAGTACCAAAAACATGCCTTTGATTCTCCAATCCTTGAATGTGGTATAAATCTTAGAATAAAAGCCTGTGCCGAAGGCATAATTGTAACCTTTATAGTCTTAAGTCTGTGCAAACAAGTTTCCATCATCTGCACACTGGCCGCTGCAGTTTTTTTCCCCCATTATTTCTTGCAACTCTGCTCAAGCTCAGTCAGGTTACATGGATATCCACCCATAAATTCTCATTTAGATTGCGATCTGGACTCCAGGACATTAAAGTTTTTTTTTTTTTTTTTTTTTTTTTTAAGCCATTCTTGTTTTGGGGATTATTGGTGTGCAGGAAAACAACTATTTTTTCTTCCAAGAGTTCACTGTATTTTGCTGCATTCATTTATTTATCCTTTACCTTAACAAGTCTTCTAAGCCCTGCTGCAGAAAAGCATCCACCACCATGCTTTACTGTGGGGATGTTGTGTGGAGTGATTGACGTTTATAATGATGGCCAAATAATTCAATATTGGACACATTGGGTTTCCAGAGAATCTTCTTCCAGGTGGTCTCCTATATACTTTCTGCAGAAACTGTACATTAGATATCATCTGACATTATTTTTTTTTTTACAGTGGATTCTCATTGCCACTCTCCTATAAAGCTGTAACTGGTTACAGCAGCAGCATTGTATTCAGTCTCTTCAGTGTCAGCCAGTGAAGATTGTAACTCCTTCAGAGTTGTCTCTTGGATGTGTCCCCTCTTTATTCTCCCTCTTCAGTTTTTTTTTTCTAAGGAAGGTCTGTTCTAGATAGATTTGCAGTTGTGCCTTACTTTCATTTTGCAATTTCTTTATTGATTTAACTGTTCTCAGGGATATTCAATGCCTTGGAACTATTTTTGTATCCATCCCTTGCCTTTTGCTTTTCAATTGCTTTTTAATTTTTTATGTTATCCCTTCATGATCCTTCCACAGTGTTGACTAACCTGAAGTTGGTCCTTTCCGGATTGAACTGTATTTATACTACAATAAACAGAAACCCCTTGAAAACACACATCTGATCTCATATTCAGTTACTTATGTGATTTCTAAAACCATTCGGTTGCACCAGTGATGATACAGGCAACTATATTAAGCTGGGTGAAAACTTGCAAAACTTTGGATTTTACTTTTAAACACTATGGTAACACTTTAGTATAGGGACCAATTCTCACTATTAACAAGTTGCTTATTAGCATATCTATTATTAATGTTTTTAATTGTTTATTAGTTCTTATAAAGCATTTATTCTACATGACCATGTTCTACATCCCTAATCCTACCTAATACCTAAACACAATAACTACCTTACTAACTATTAATAAGCAGGAAATTATGAGTTTATTGAAGTCACAGTTAATGGTTTGTAATATACTATAATATGTAATAGCGAGCCTTAATCGGACCTTAAAATAAAGTGTGACCAAAACTATTTTAGGTTACTTTGTGGATTATCATCCACTATCAAAGCTCTAAAATAACAACACATGTCCATGTCCAAGTTTGAACAGTCTGCTTTTTATTTTTGAATAGGCCCTGCTGTAAAGTGTCTTTTTTGGGCTTTAAAAGGTTGTAACTTAAAAACCCAGCTTGCATCAGCCAACCATACTTCTGCTAGGTTTCTGATAGGCTTAAAAAATTATATTTACAGAACCTACTGTAGATCTGTCACAGATAAATTTTATTTCTCAGGACACTTATTTTGGTGATATCTCTGTGGTAGGAAGATACATCACATTCTATGGAATAAGTAAAAAAAACCTTTAGAGTTTGTCATAATGTCATCATGTAATTTCCATAGATTCTCTGTTTTCTTTGCTTTTTGTCATACAGTCTGCTGTCTCTATTAAAGCATGCCTTTTTTATAATCTATTCATAATGTATTTGCTCTATATTTGTATCTGATTCAATTAAATTATACATTTTATGTGCATGTTTTAGATGTTTGAGGCAACCTTTCACAACTTTAAGCTAAACATTTCTCATTTTCTAATTGTTACAATTATACCGGATCGGTATAATTGAATCCCTACTTCATTAGAACATTCAGACTATAGTGAACTCAGCTATAAAACCTAGCAGTCAAAGGTAAGCTGTGTGCATTGTCCAAACTGGTGTTTCAATAATGCAGAGATAGACACAATTTAACTGTAAAATCTAATGCAAAATCGCAAAAAATAAATAAATAAATAAATCATAATAATAATAATAATAAATACATAAAAATAAATAAATAAAAAACACCTTTGGGTAAAAAAGTCACGTTGAAATATATCCAATCGACGTTCATTACATCAGGTTTCTCCACAAATAATTTCGAACTTATTTGCTTTCAGATATACCAAGGCCACTAATTAATACTTGATGAGTGCAAAATGACCTCTAAAATAATTTATTAATTTAATTTTAATGTTTTGAGTTGACATTTCATTAATTCCTGTTGTGTGCACACTCACATAGGTGTTTACTGTGGGCAGAGCAGTTCAGTGACTCACACAAACACATGAGAATGCATTCCCACACACACACACACACACACACACACACACACACACACACACACACACACACACACACACACACACAGACACACACACTCACCCACCTGCTGACACCCACACACACACACACACATGCACCCACCCACAAGGCCCACTTGGCATACACTGATTTAATGAGATATCTTCCAGTCTCTGTGAAATTTCTGCCAGTATATAGAGTGCTGAGATGTTAAATAAACATCCAGTTCTCAATTTCACATCTGTCTTGCCTTTCAAATATTTAGAAATGCCAGGGCACACTAGAAACTATCTTGGGATGCTTCACAGAGAGTGAGTGCTATGCAATATGTGAAAATCACTTCAGATAATCAAAGACTAGCTTGGCACATACACAATTTTGCACATAAAACATGCACACAAAATCATTATTGTCACTAATCCGGTCTATGAACTTCTGTTAATTCACCACCAGAGGTCATCATCAACCACACAGACTCTCATGCTACACAGTGCACCCTGGACTACATTTCCCATGCTTCATTGCACCAATCACAAGTTCACTTGTTTACAATCACACCATGCACCTGAGACCAATCCCCCCCCCACACACACAGCACAGTCATCAGACACACTTTGTATCCATTGGACTTCCTCTCACACACTGCCGAGTATTATTCTGTGTTTATCCCTCTCCTAGCGATACACAAGCCTTTCCATTTTAGCTCTCTTAGTCTTTCAGTTTCTAGTTTTCATAGTCTTATCTTAGTTTCTAATTTTCATAGTTTAGTCTTTTTCTTGCCTTGCTCTGTTACTCGTGTTTTGACCCTTTTTTATCTCTGGATACTGGATTATCCCTCTTGCTTAGCCCTCTGGATATTGTTCGAACATCCAAGACCCATGCTTGCCCTAGGATTATTCTTGTGTCTTGCCCCCTATATACCTGTTTGCCAGTGTTTGACCCATGCCTGTTATGACCACGTCTCTGTCCAATAAAAGCTTGCATATGCATCCGCACATTTCATGTCTGTTACACCGTTAACAATTATTTTTTTTATTTTTTTTATTAAGGATTTCACCTTTGAGCGCTTTGAAAAATAAGTGATATATTCATTCATTTAATAAATTTTATTATGACCACATGTGCCTCATTCTGGAAAACATTGTCTTTATATATTTATATATATTATTTTTGCAATGTTTCTACATGTATGCGTGGTATGCTTAGATGTCATTTGTTAATGTAATAAAAGGAACAGCTAATTAGATTTGTAAGATTAAGGCTTTATTTGTTTAGTTTATGTTAGACAAACTCTCTCTACAGATGAGAGTTCTTAATTATTTGTTTTGTTTGTTAGCTGTGTATTCTTACCTTATATCTTATTCCAATACCTTTCACTTTTCTTCATAAAATGAATAGTTCACCCAAAAATGAATATGCTTACATGCATACTCACACACTCAAGCCATCCAAAATGTAGATGAGTTGGTTTGTTCATCAGAACAAAAAGTTGTAAAAATGTAGCTTTTCATCACTTGCTCAGCAATGGATCCTCTGCAGTGAATGGGTGCCATCAGAACCAGAGTCCAAACTGATGAAAACATCACAATAATCCACACCACTCCAGTCCATTGATAAATGTCTTGTGAACTGAAAAGCTATAACTTCTATTAGTTGCTTCCAGCTAAAATATGAGTCTATACAGAATTTAAAGTAACTTTTTACTACATGTCAACTTATTTTACTAACTTAACATGTCAGTTTACTAATCAGAGTTAGCTGACATGTACTTGCAGAGTTAATTATAGCTAGCTATATGAATATCTAAAGTGTCTAAATGAAGTGGACTATCTAAATATTGTTCAAAGGCCAATCTGTTATAAACATTATGTTGTGGCATTAACAAATGAGAAACAATCTGTAGGCTATGTCAAGGCAACAAACTAAACAAGGGAGGCTCACTTTATCCCAATTCTTTGTAGAACATTCAAAAACTATTTCACCAATATAAATATATATTTTTTTATATGATTATCTGTAGATTTACTGTCAAACCACTCTGCAAATATTTGCCATGCAGTAACAATAGTTACTCTCTTCTTTGCTCTGTTCTCATCTCTGCGTATTGCATGACTTGGCTGTCAAGGAGACTGTGGTTATTAAAAGATATTCCTCTGCTTCCCATTTCCTAGCAAATCAAAGGATTATGAATCTTATTTCCTTCCCATAAAGATTAAATTAAAAATCAGTGCTCTAATGGATGGGCCTATTTTAATCTAGTACATTAATACTTTAGTATGCAGGATATTATTGTTCTATTACAATTACCGTAATCATTTTTGTTTCATAATCTCTGTCAGTCCTGAAATTGTTCACTTTGTTTAATGCTGGTTCTTGCCATGAGGATCATTAATTACAGATTGATCTCAATGTCTGTTTGGGAGAACGGCATGTTTGATGGCACTTTGTGTCAAAAAAAAAATATATATATGTTGGACTAATAGAAGTATCTAAGAGTGCTGATTTTCCAAACGTTAATATGTTTTGAATGAAACATACTTCAGTTTAGTATTCACTATATTAATATTGAAAACATAACAATTATTTCAAGTTTAATTAGCAATAAAAGTAGTAGAAAATTGTATATATAAGTAAATTCAGATAATAAGAGAATGTAGATGTATTAAATAAAAATAGAAATAGAAAAAAGAACAGCTCTGATTAATTTTGACCATCTAAATGGAACAGATTGTTGGAGCTGATCTGAGGATCTGAATGAGAGAGAGAGAGAAAGAGAGAGAGATGCAGAGCAGGGCGACCTGAGGAAAACAATTGAGAACTGCTGCTTTAGAACATTGGTTTTGAAACTTATGAATCCATTAGAATCGCAATTCACAGATTTTCACATACACACCTAGATCCTCTTCAGAAACTCGAGCTGTGTCAAATGCGCTTTGGGGAACGCGCTTAGCGTGAGCGACTCTGAATATCGTGTGTAATCACTCCAATGGAAGAGCGTGACGTCACTGGCGGGGTGACGTAAGCGACCAGGAAGCTATAAAAGCACGTGCGGCGCAGCTGGCGTCAGCTTCGCGTCTTTCAGCAAGCGCTCTGTGTGTGAATGTCACTTGTTTGTCTTGTGAGTCTTATTTACTGTTGTCTGTCCAGTTAGAGCTCCTAGACAAGCTCGAAGAGCAAGCCGAAATCTAAGCATTGTGATAGCGATTCCAAATCGCGCTATAGGTTGTGTGTTCCTCCCTGCCCGCGATATATAACGGGTGGGGATACACACAGCTTATGCGTGGTTTGCCTGGGAGCGAAGCACGCTGAGTCGGCTCTCGAGGAGGCCGACTGTCCGTACTGTGAGCGAATGTCGGTGCGGCGAAGAACGGTGGCTGCACTCGTGGGGTTCGCAAGTGGATTTGGTGGAGGGAAAGGAGTCCCTATCTCCTTCCACTTCCGCCAGATCTGGCGCCCAATCCCTGGAGTCGGAAGCACGCTCTGCGGTTCCTTTCACCCAGGGAGAGGGATCGACGCTCCACCTCTCTTCCTCCGAGGAGGTTGATGTGGAGTCGGTCGACAGGGATTCGCCACCCCATTTGCCGCAATATGAGGATCTCTTGGAGGTGGTTACTCGTGCGGTGGACAAATTAAGCATTGAGTGGCCCGCCGAAAAAACAACTGAACCGCAGCGAAGCAAGCTTGATGAACGCTTCCTGCGCACGAGTCAGCCACCTCCCAGCCGGGGCCTTCCATTCTTTCCCGACCTGCATGATGAGATCGCCAGGTCGTGGAAACGCCCATTCTTGGCCCGCCTCTACATCCCCTCGTCTGATTACTATGGAAATGTGGTGGGGATGGGAGAGCGCGGCTATAGAGCGATGCCCCGGGTGGAACAGACGCTCGCGAGCTATCTGTCCCCCGGTGCGGCATCGTCTCTGAAGGCCCCGGCACTGCCCTCAAAGCCACTCAGAACAAACACCCTTTGGTGGGCAAAGGGTATGCGGCTGCAGGTCAGGCTGGTGCGTGTCTGTAGACATTGGCAGTGTTACAGGCGTACCAAGCCGAACCTGCTTAAGGAGCTAGACGAGGGAGAGGAGATCAAGTCACATGATATATCTCAATTAAGAAGGACCGCTGATCTCTCCCTCCGCGCCACCAAGGAGACTGCCCGAGCGATTGGGCGGTCCATGGCAGCTATGGTGGCCGCGGAGAGGCACTTATGGTTGACCCTGTCCGATTTGAAAGACCGGGACAGGGTCTGCCTCATGGACGCCCCGATCCAGCCTACTGGCCTGTTCGGCGATGCAGTCAATTCTGTCGTCGAAAGGTTTCAGGAGGCCCGCAAACAAGCGGCGGCGTTCCATAAGTTCCTCCCTCGTCGCTCCCTCGGGCATCTGGGCGGGAGATGCCCCAGCCGCACCCTAGCTCCTCATACCGCAAGGCACAAAAAAGCACGCCAGAAGCCCAGGGTTTCAGAGGGCAGCCTCTGCTGGGGTAGAGCGGTACACACCGCAGTACACGGTGCCCGTCTCGCCTCAGCGCCCTCTGGGGGCCGGTCTGCCAACCCTGCCAGTGTTCCAGGGCGCAGCGGTCACCAGCGAGCATTGTTCTCAGTATCTTCCGCCCATGTGCGTAGCGGGGCTGAGACGCTCGCCGCCCCTGCGGGGGCCTCTTACACCAGAAGTCAGTCTCGAGAGACTGATTCCCTTAGTAGATTATTTAGCAGCGTGGAAACTACTGCCAAATGTATCTCAATGGGTCCTGCACATAGTAGAAAAAGGCTACCGTATTCAGTTCGGCTCTGCGCCGCCAATATTCAACAGGGTCATCACGACGATAGTCGGCCCCAGGCAGGGTCTGGTTATGGAACAGGAAGTGAAAACCCTATTAGAGAAGGAGGCCATCGAGGTGGTCCCTCCTCAAGACAGGGAGTCCAGATTTTAGCAGCGAGTATTTTATACAGCCAGTATTTCATAGTTCCAAAGAAGGATGGGGGGTTGCGTCCGATTATAGACTTGAGGGTCTTAAATCGTTCAGTTATGAGATTGAAGTTCAGAATGCTCACAATCAAGCATATTGTAGCTCAGATCAGGTCCGAGGACTGGTTTGTCACAATAGATCTCAAAGATGCATACTTCCACATATCCATCCTTCCACAACACAGGAAGTTTCTGAGGTTCGCTTTCAATGGCAAAGTTTACCAATATCGAGTACTTCCCTTCGGCACTCTCACCCCGCACGTTCACAAAATGTGTAGACGCAGCTCTGGTCCCCCTGCGCATGCGGGGCATCCGGATTCTCAACTATATCGACGATTGGTTGATTTTAGCTCAGTCAGAGCAGGTTGTGGCTCGGCATCGAGATGTCGTTCTCGCACATATGGGGGATCTGGGTTTGAGACTGAACGCCTAGAAGAGTGTACTTTCTCCGGTTCAGAGAACCACCTATCTAGGCGTAGTATGGGATTCGACCGCGATGCAGGCACGATTGTCCCCTGCTCGTATCAAGTCGATCCTCATCTCAGTCGAGAGAGTCAGAGAAGGCCAGTTACTTACTGTCAAACAATTTCAGAGATTGTTGGGTCTGATGCGTCCAACGTGATACCTCTTGGCCTGCTGTACATGAGACCCCTACAGTGGTGGCTCAAGACCAAGGGATTTTTCCCGAGGGGCAATCTACTTCGCAGTATCAAGGTCACACGGCGCTGCATCTGTGCCTTGGACATGTGGAAGAAACCTTGGTTCTTGAATCAGGGCCCGGTGCTGGGAGCTCCTTGTCACCGTGTAGTACTAGCGACGGACGCATCTCTCACCGGCTGAGGTGCAGTCATGAGTGGCCACCTTGCCCGTGGTCTGTGGAGCGGTCGTCATCTAACATGGCATATCAATTGTCTAGAAATGCTAGCAGTTTATCGTGCACTGAAGCACTTCCTCCCAGACCTAAGGGGTCACCATGTGTTGGTGCGCACCGACAACACATCGGTGGTCTCTTACATCAACCACCAGGGAGGTCTGCGTTCGCGCCCTTTGTACAAGCTGGCGCATCAGATCCTGGTGTGGTCCCAGAGCAAACTCCTCTCATTAAGAGCAGTATATATTCCTGGGAAACTAAATATGGGAGCAGACATACTGTCGAGGCTGGGGCAGAGGCCCGGGGAATGGAGGCTTCACCCAGAGGTGGTGAAGCAGATATGGAGAGTATTTGGCAGGGGTCAAGTAGACTCTTTTGCGTCTGTACGCCTTTCCCCCTATTGCTCTGCTCCCGGGAGTTCTGGCGAGAGTACGCCGGGACGGGGTCCATCTGTTATTAGTAGCCCCGTTCTGGCCGGGCCGAGTATGGTTCGCAGACCTGGTCTCGCTCCTCGATGGCTCTCCATGGGAGATACCGATCAGGACAGACCTACTCTCACAGGCGCAGGGCACGATAATTCACCCTTGTCCGGAGTTGTAGAAGCTGTGGGTGTGGCCCCTGAGGGGGCACAACTGTTAGCAGCTGGTCTCTCAACTGAGGTTGTCGAGACCCTCCTCCAATCCAGAGCTCCCTCAACGAGGAAACTGTACGCCCTGAGGTGGAAACTCTTCACCTCATGGTGCAGAGACCGCCAGCTAGACCCAGCAAACTGCCCAGTTGGTAATGTTCTGGAGTTTCTACAGGCTAGGCTCTTTGCAGGGTTGACCCACTCCCACAAAGCGCATTTGATGCAGCTCGAGTTCCTGAAGAGGAATGTCTCTAGGTTATGTATGTAACCCTAGTTCCTCGAGGGAACGAGACGCTGTGTCTCGGAGCCATACCCCCAGCACCCCTGCCGGCGCTTGCTGGTACTCAAAGCTGATGCCAGCTGCGCGGCACGTGCTTTTATGGCTTCCTGGTCGCTTACTGGGTTACGCTATCTGGGTTTGTGACTTAACGGACCTGGGAAGAAGCTCATTGTAGTCCCTTACCAGCCATTTTTGTTGGCATTAAACTGCCAGAATTTTAAAAGATGTTATCTCCATTTGCATTGAACTTTTAGCGCAGCAACTTTGCAGATATCGTTTATGCTGAAACAGCAACATTACAATCTAACTAACGTTAAAAAAGTTAAATCGTAAACAACCACCCCTTTAAACCTATACTTAAAAACAAAAGACAGGACATTTATGGTCTCTTAACTAGCTGGTTATTATCATGCATATTTCTAGAATATTACCTTATTCTACATGACCTTATTCTACAACCCTAATCCTGCCCAATACCTAAACTTAACAACTACCTTAGTAAGTATTAATAAGCAGCACATTAGGAATTTTTAAAGGAAAAGTTATAGTTAATAAATGTTCCCTATTCTATTTCCCTGGCAGAGCTTTCAGAGTTGTTGCTGATTTCATGATGATTCAAAGTATGCACACTGGGATTTTTTCTCTAGATATTACCCACAAGTGACTGATTTTGGTACTAAGTTCCAGGCATATTTACTGCATGCAGAGTTTTAAACAATGAACCATACCAATTTAGAATTTCTGGTCTCTTTAATGATGGTTTTTAATTGTCTTTTATGCTCTGTGTGCTTCTTGCAATTCAAAATTTTTGCATCATTAATCCTATGATAATATGGTTTAGTCTGTTGTAAAATAGCTGGGCATTGGATTATGGAAAGACCATGCTGAAAAAATGACCGAATGAAGCTGATCAGTAAATGATGATGAAGATGACTGAGGCCCAAGAGCAATTTGACCCGCTATTGCCCTGGAAGAGAGAAAAAAAAAATCACATTTATGACATTTGTGCAATAGCAACTGTGTTAGGAATAATAAATTACTGCATTAGTTGCATAATTGGCTGTAAGTAATCTCAAGGTCTGTCACAAAATGTGTTAAAGGAACAATTTACCAAACCCATTGTTGGATTTGCTGCTTTTAAAACAGGCAGCTTTTCGCTTCACATTTTTTGGACGTTAATTGATGGACAGGAGTCAATGTGGGATTTATTATGGATTATTGTGATATTTTTATAAGCTGTTTGGACTCTCATTCTGATGCCATCCATTCACTAAGCATGCGAAGAAATGCTAAATTTCTCCAAATCTGTTCTGATGAAAAAAAAAAAAAACCTCTACATCTTGGATGGCCTGATGGTGGGTATTTTTTTGTTTTGTGGGGGGTGGGGGTGGGGGGGTGAACAGTTCCTTTAAATATTGAAGTAACTGTTCATTGACCAAGGGTAAATTTCAATAATCATCATCAGTTAATTAAGACATTCAGTTCCTGTACTTTTTCAGAAAACTAATGATTAATTTTCCACAACTTGTAGTTTCATAGAGATTTTGGCCATTTTAGCAGTTAGTACAATTCTGTAATACTGCATATTTAAAATAATTTGAATCATAACCATGAGACATTAAACATTCCACGAAAATGACAAATTGATTGTTGTCAAATCACCCTCTTGCCTCATAACCACTCATTCACGATCATGTAAAGTCAAATGGTTGTTCACTCTTTTAAAATTATTTCAGAAATCCTTAGAATATTTTAATGCTAATATTATAAGCTCACAAGCATAATATGATGAGCTGACAAGCTTATTCTAAGCTGTGAAGTTTAAAGTATTTCTCTCATTAGTTATCGGAAGGAGCATTAAATTGCACCAGCGCTCTAGCAGGTACAAAGTTAAATTCTCTTTTAACTTGGAAAGGAGATTATTTTGACTGAGTGTCATATACTGTACAGAGGGGCTGGGGTTTATCTGGGTGCGTGTGAAGCACAGGTGTTTGGGTACAGGAGCAGGCAGAGGCGATTATCTGACGGCCTGTGATATTCACTGAAGTGTCAGTCTGTTCTGAGAGTAACTACAGCTGTGCAAGGCAAAACATCGCCATGGCAACACTGTTAACGCAGTACCAGAGGAAGTACATTGTCTGACAGGATTCAAACACTAGTCAAAAAGTCATGCGAGTACATCAGCTCAAATTTTAAGGTGAAGTCAGGGGGTACACTTCCATTCAAAAGTTTGAGGTCATAGGCCTCATTTTTATTTATGTACTTATTTATTTTTATGTTTTTGAAATAAGCCTTCTTATGCTCACAACGGCTGCATTTATTTAATCAAAACAAAATTTCACCGGTAATATTTTTAAATATTAATACAATACTTGTTTTCTATTGTAATACATTTTCAAATGTAACTTATTCCAGTCTTCTGTCACATGATCCTTCACAAATCATTCTAATATCTTGCTGCTCAATAAATATTTATTTTATTATAAATTTTGAAAAAATTTGGGCTGCTTTATATTTATATATATATATATACATATATATATATATATATATATATATATATATATATATATATATATATATATATATATACACTATTATTATTATTATTTTTTTTTTTTTGTGGAAACGGTGATACATTTATCAGGATTCTTTGATGAACAGAAAATACACAGAATATAAAGTGTAACCTTATACAGTAACTGTTTTGACTGTGACTTTTGATAATTTCCTAAAATATATATATATATATATATATATATATAAATATTAATTATACTAATTGTGTGTGTGTGTGTGTGTGTGTATTTTGTGTATTTTGTGTTCTGCTTATCCATTTTTTCCACCTTTAAGAACAAATTTTAACGCATTCCTTTAGTAAATCATGGCGCTAGCTGCTAGCAATGCCAAGGTCATGGGTTCATTCCCCAGGAGTGTGAATAGATGAAATGTGTAATTTAAAGGCAATGTAAGTCACTTTGGATAAAAGCATCTGCTTAATGCATAAATGTAAGTACAAAAACATATTCTCTGCTCTATGATACTCAAGAGGCATCTCTCTGAACATGCATGGCGAGTGGCTGGTCCGCAACAATGAAGCTCATCGCATTAACCTCCAAGTCTTGCCAATGATCTGTTTTGCTAAACTCCAGGGATCCACAGTGTTGCCAATGGATCAATGGCTTATTGAAATTAATAATGCTTAAAACCAACATGAAATGTGCCTTTGCGTTTTCAATATGTATCTTTTTTATTTCAAACCCTGCCATATCGCCATTACCAAACAAAAATTCCCATATACATTCTGTATGTTAACATAAAACTTTTCTTCGATTTGAATTTGTAAAATGACTGAATGTGTAAAGACATGGGTCTCTAATAATACCCAAATGCGAGACACTAACTTTCATCTACATATATTTCTCTTGCAGCATCTAAGCTTACACAGATCAAATGATTTCACTGATCTGGCCCAGAGGCCTCTCCAGGGGTCACAGTAATTATTCCTCTTTGAGGTGCTGAATATGTATTTATGTCTAATCAGGCCTCACTCTCGCACAAACCAACCCAGCAATTAACCTTCTCCATAGGTCTTGGATTTTGGACATGGTAAGTGAAGTGTTACTGGGGTCCAGCTCTCTCTGTATTTACTGGTTTCAATTAGTCACTGATAGTTCATACAAGAAACAGCTGGCCAGCTTTGTCTGTATAATCTTTTTTTGCAGCTGGAGCGGGCAGACAGCATGTTTCTCTAATAAGTTGTGCTGCCTCTATTGGGAAACAGAGTCAAGAGGCTCTGGATCAATGTCAACTCTGACACTCGTGGCTTTTTTTTCTTTCTATTATGCATGTCCAGTGCAGATCCCCAAAGTCTAATGAATAGAGAGCACAGCATATTTTCATAAATAAATAAAGAGGAGAAGAAAAATCCACAAACAACTATGCACTGCACTGAATGAGAGCTTTATGGAGATAAATGAATGAATGCATATATGCAGTGAATTAATGCATAATGCAACAGATATACTAGGGGTAGATTAATAGGTGAAGCCATTGAAATAAGTGAAATGTGCTCTCAATCTTTTTATTTTTATGTTATTTTTATTTTTTTAATTAGTATTTAGTTTTTCACAGTGTTAAAAGGGAACACCTAACAAAAGAGTTTTTTTGTTTGTTTGTTTTTTTCTTCAAGATTAAGACTTGTGTAAAAATGACTTGTTTTGTACCAAGTCAAGTCAAGCCAAGTCTTTGCTTATTTATTTATTTATTTTTTTATCTGCTTTGTTTTTGTTAAAAGTGGGGACATCCCATAGGTGTAATGGTTTTTATACTGTACAAACTGCCCTACACCAACCCTACACCTAACCCTCACAGGAAACTTTGTACTTTTTTACTTTCTCAAAAAAACTCATTCTGTATGATTTATAAGTGTTTTGAAAAATGGGGACATGGGTTATGTCCTCATAAGTCACCCTCTCCTTGTGATACCTGTCTCATACCCATGTCATTATACAGAGTTGTGTCCTGATATGTCACAAAAACATGCCCACCCACACACACACACACACACACACACACACACACACAGTAATATATCAAAATAAAGTGCTCACTAGAATATATCAACATTGAGTTTTGAGCACAAAAATATTCTCTTCTTCTGTCATACCGTCAACATGCAAACATAGATTAAACTGAATTTAATTTTAAATCAATGTTCAAATAAAACCTAAGCCACTGAGATAAACAAAACAAAGAAAGAAAAATACACTTTATCAATGATGTAAATGAGCAGACATTCAGATGTATAGCCATAAAAATGCATTTAGAATTACAATTAGAGTTTAAAAACAACCCAAGGTCTATTTAAATATGTATTGCATATTCAGGGGCACAGAGAGGAAACCCTGAGGCAGAGTTTAACAACTGGCCTCAAATTCTGGAAACACACACAGGCACATGCACAAAGAGTCCTTTCTAAGTATCATAGCCATGCATTTTATGCATATTAATTAGACATTATTCAACTTTCCAGGAGCCTGCAGTTTTAAGTGTTATCTATTATTTTAGTTTAAAATTTCCTTGAAAAGGTGATATATTTAAAATAATGATTGAAGGTTAGAAATGCAAATATTCTTAGAAATGGCCCCAGCTGTCATTTACAAAGGTGAGTTTCTTATTGGCTCGAAGGTATTGCCAAGTGCAAGGATTTTCCTCTGGGACAAACACTCACTCAATGTCTTTGAAGCGTGTTTCCTTTCAAATGGAGACGGTGGTGTCATTGGTATAACCTCTGTAGAGCTTCATGCCCCCTCTTAGTAGCAAGCTCAAATGTGGGTGAGAAACCTGTAATAAAGCAAGGGAGGCTGGTCACCGTTTGGCCAGTCGGTGCATTTTCCCTGTGTCTTGAAATGTCCAGCAGTGTGCTAAATTATTGGGGTCGGTGACTTTGCCTGCTCCCTTGATTTGTTTGAAGACACACAAGGCCCGCTTGACACTGAAGGACATTTTTCCTAGCAGAGGGGTCATAAAATTATTGAAAAAAAAAGAGAAGAAAATGTAACTGGATCAACAGACACGAAGGCTTGTGAGATTGAATGTCCTTGATATCCAAGGAATGTTTTAACATTTAATACCAACATTTAAACATCTACCGTGCAAGTTTTATAGACATTCACCAAGGCAACATGGCGTGATTTTTTATTTTTTAATTATTTGCGTGTTAAGAGAGACAGCAGGGTAGCTTTATAAGGTTAAAGGTGCATTTATTTATTTCCCCTCTCTGCAAGGTGTCTACCTTGCTGGATGTTATTAAAACAGACATACTCTCCATTACAGCAATGCAGCTAATCAGCTTAATGAGGCAAAGATTGCTGTAGTAATCAGGCATCATTAGGCTCATGAGTATTTATTATCAACAGCATGGATGGAAAACAGAGACGCCACTTCATGAAGGCACACAAAGGAAGAGATTGCACAACCTGTTTATTAATTGCCGCTGTCAGAGGGCCAGTTCACGTCAGCGATCCGGGTCATTCATCAGCGCTACATCCTGGCACAGTCAAGATAGATTTACTCTCCTTGTTCTGACTTTAACATTATACATTTCAAAGCCGGCAAATGATGCAAATAGAAGTTCAGGGTGTGATGTAGGGCCCCCGAGGCGAGCTCATTTAGAGTGGGTGTTTGTGTGTGCAAGCGTAAGTGTACATATGTATGCGAGCGAGAGCCGAACTCTATTTGCGTGTCCCTGTGATGGATTCTAACCGTGTCTCATCATGTTTGCCTTTAAGCTCAGTTTCATGCTGTTTGGAACCAGTTTTTCTCCACAAGTCGAGAATCATATGCTTTCATAGAAGTCTCCTTGATGTTTTCTTGCTCTCTGTTCGCAAGCGATGCTATGCTTGTTAAGAGGCACATTTTTCTTGTGCATCAAAGTTTACTGCTGCAACATGAAGAAGACCACCAAGGCTCGGCTCAGGTAACAGTCGGTTTCAGAGCTGATTTTGTGCTGCTGAATACCATATTGTGTAACGTTAGCAAAAAGGGGGCTTTTGCCGCACTGAATATCAAAACGATTTTTCAAACCTTTTGTTTGTGGGAGACAAAAAGTGATCCATAACAGGCGCCGGTGCTCACTTAAATAGAGAAGAAGTCAATAAACACTATGATATTATTCTTTGTTAGATGTGTTATTGCTTAAATGTGCTGATTCATTTTTAAGACAGTTTCTTGTTTACTGTTTAAACTGTAGATTATTATTATTATTTTCATAGTATAGGTTTATTTATGTATTTAAGTAGTAAGTAGTAGTTAATTACAAAAGAGACAGCAAGTAAAACATTGGACTAAAGTAAAGACTGAAATAGTACTTTCTTGTAAGCGTACTCCTGTAATCTTTGTTTTACTTTGGAAAATCATAAAGACATAAAAATCAATAAACAATATTCTCATGTAGACTAAAATTAAAAGTGAAGGCATTTTTTTCATCAAACAATTTAAATGCTACAACTGAACATTGTATATTTATAATATTTACATGTGACAGGACACACTTTATAATATTCATGATTTGTAAATACATAATAATCATGTGTTCATTTGTTACCCAACAGCCACTGCTAAAAATATGATGATATTGAAATTTTAGTTTAGAGGACAAAATTCATAACCTTTCAACAACCTTGCCTTATTTTCCTACACTGAAAAAAACAAAAAACTAAAACTAAAAACCTTTACTGGGATGTTTGATGCAAAAATAATGCAAGACTGATGTATAGATGAACAACAGTGCAAACATGAAATATGAGATTCATCAGTTCCTCTGCTCTATGACATTATATTGATGCATATGTGGCTGAACCACAAATCCTTCGCTTTTGTCCTTTTGTATAATTATAAAAAATGTATAAATAATTTCAGATTGGATTGCAATTGTCCTGATATGTTAATGGAGCCTAACATCACCCATTTAAAAAGCATTTAGTTCAGACAGCAAAAACAGGCATTGCTGGTTGGAGTTATGATATATGCTGATGATATATCTGATGATCAATATTAATGTTTAAATTCATGTCTGTGCATTATTTTAGCTCTTTAACAGCAGCTTCTTCACATGAAGTCTACATATAATGTCTAGGAAACAGAGAATATACATGATCCGGAATCTAAAACTAAACTATAGATTTAACACATAACCTAATGATTCCAACTAATCTGTAAAAACACAGCTGAAAAAAAAAAAAAGTTATTTATTTATTTTTTTATTTTTTTATTAATTTTTCTAACTTCAAAACACCAAATTGAAAGTGAAATAGAGTGGGGGTTAGACAATAAATCATATTATTAAGTGAATTTCATCCTTTCTGCCTGAACAGCGTGATGTGGCAACTACATCCTGAAGCACATGCCACCCGTTTGGATGTGCCTTTGAATCTGCCTTTGAAATTGTGAACCCCCCTAATCTTTCCTCCGGGAAAGGAACGATTAAACCAGAAAGCTCACTCTTTCATTTCCCCTGACAAATTAAAGCCAATAAATTCATCTTTCACAAAAAGTAACTCTTGAAAATGCCATGCCTTCTTCCCAAGTGAGTGGTACAAGTCTCGGCCATCTCTGTCACACGGCGGGCCCGAGCCCCCCGTGGCGAAATGAAAAAGTAATTGAGATGTAAATAAAGAAGCAGGGTTCTGCATTGTCTCCGCTAAATAGATTTTTTTTGTCTGCTCGGGTAACATTCTCTCTTTGATAGGATACTATGTTTTACACCCCTTTGCATCGGTCACAGTATCAGGTTTCCGGACCTGGCGACAGTCCTCTGTTTTAGAGATGGTTTCCTCCTATTAATACATCAGCTATCTGAAATCAATACTGATACTGTGTACATATACAACTTCAATTAGTGCCCAGTGTGCTTTGTAATTTAATCACTGGATTTACAACCAGTGCAGGCGCCTGTCAGGAACAGGTTCAAATCAAATATTCAGGTTACATCCTCGACTTTTGTCTCATTCTGGTTCTTGTCTTTTTGGTATGGAAACAGAGGACTCGATTGCTGTATATCAGTGATAAATCTTTTTAAAGGGATAGTTTAACAAAAAAAGACAGTTCTGTGATCATTAATTTGCTCTCATTTCATTCACATGTCTTTCTTGCATTGACTCAGAAATTAGACATTTGGCTGAAAACATTGGATATTTCTGAAAGAAAAAAAAAGCAATTGAATGACAGTCACTTTTTCTCAGTATCATCGAGGACAATGTTTTTTTGTTCCAGGCAAGAAAGAAAGAAAGAAAATCATACAAGTTTGGGACGACAAGAGGATGAGTAAATATTATTTGTTGAGTGAAATGCCCCATTTAACTGTAGTGCAACATTTTTAAAATCTTCATTTAAAGCCATCCATTCTTTATCCCTGCAAACACTTTCACTAAACAAGTTATTAAAAAAAAAAAAAAAAACAAGCAAGAAAGTAATTCAAAAGGTCACTTGTTGAGAAAGTTCAACAAACTATCTACTGTATACACTTGAGTCAATATTCCCTTAACTGAGTCTCTGAAACTGAAATGGATTTAAGGGAGTTGATTTGTTACATTGAATTAATTGATGCCAAAGGCAGTTCTGGCTCAGACAGCCTCAAGTTCAGAATCCAACTAAAAGAAAGTAACAATATGCTGCTCTAAAGAAAGTGAAGGTCAGTTTGTCTGAATAAACCATGATGACTCATATGTAGCTTAAAGAGTCCAGCAATACAATAAAGTCATTAGATGCTACAGTATAATGCATCTGTTTGCAAAAAGATATTAGTAAAAACACAGGTTGAAGCTGTTTTCTCCTCCATCATTTATGTCGTAAGTTTTTGTACATTTTTCTCCAGTTTAAAGAGTATTTATAAAGAGTAAGGTTATCTAGCAATGAATGTAAGACTAATAGGATCCAATAATAATTTAATTTCTATTAAAAACCTCCTTTCAGTTAATAATCCTTCAGGCATATTAATTGTTAATTGCTTTCTGATAAAGACTCAGTTGGAGCATTTTTTTATTACTTAATTTATTTTTATCTAAAACAAAATCATTAAGAATAGAAACAATCTGTCATGATTTTTTTTTGACTTTGTGAGAAAGGAAAAGCACAAAAATAATTCAAAATATCAGTACATCAATCAATCAACCAATCAATCAATACAAACAAACAAACAAACAAGGAAATCATCCTTTTTTCCCATCACTGTTTTTTTTACATATGACTCAACAAGAAAATATATATATATATATATATATACAGGTCCTTCTCAAAAAATTAGCATATTGTGATAAAGTTCATTATTTTCCATTATGTAATGATAAATATTAAACTTTCATATATTTTAGATTCATTGCACACCAACTGAAATATATCAGGTCTTTTATTGTTTTAATACTGATGATTTTGGCATACAGCTCATGAAAACCCAAAATTCCTATCTCAAAAAAATTTCATATTTCATCCGACCAATAAAAGAAAAGTGTTTTTAATACAAAGAAAGTCAACCTTCAAATAATTATGTTCAGTTATGCACTCAATACTTGGTCGGGAATCCTTTTGCAGAAATGACTGCTTCAATGCGGAGTGGCATGGAGGCAATCAGCCTGTGGCACTGCTGAGGTGTTATGGAGGCCCAGGATGCTTCGATAGCGGCCTTAAGCTCATCCAGAGTGTTGGGTCTTGTGTCCTCAACTTTCTCTTCACAATATCCCACAGATTCTCTATGGGGTTCAGGTCAGGAGAGTTGGCAGGCCAATTGAGCACAGTAATATCATGGTCAGTAAACCATTTACCAGTGGTTTTGGCACTGTGAGCAGGTGCCAGGTTGTGTTGAAAAACGAAATCTTGATCTCCATAAAGCTTTTCAGCAGATGGAAGCATGAAGTGCTCCAAAATCTCCTGATAACTAGCTGCATTGACCCTGCCCTTGATAAAACACAGTGGACCAACACCAGCAGCTGACATGGCACCCCAGACCATCACTGACTCTGGGTACTTGACACTGGACTTCAGGCATTTTGGCATTTCCTTCTCCCCAGTCTTCCTCCAGACTCTGGCACCTTGATTTCCGAATGACATGCAAAATTTGCTTTCATCCGAAAAAAGTACTTTGGACCACTGAGCAACAGTCCAGTGCTGCTTCTCTGTAGCCCATTTCCTGCACATGCCTCTGCACGGTGGCTCTGGATGTTTCTACTCCAGACTCAGTCCACTGCTTCTGCAGGTCCCCCAAGGTCTGGAATCCGTCCTTCTCCACAATCTTCCTCAGGGTCAGGTCACCTCTTCTCGTTGTGCAGCGTTTTTTGCCACACTTTTTCCTTCCCACAGACTTCCCACTGAGGTGCCTTGATACAGCACTCTGGGAACAGCCTATTCGTTCAGAAATTTCTTTCTGTGTCTTACCCTCTCGCTTGAGGGTGTCAATGATGGCCTTCTGGACAGCAGTCAGGTCGGCAGTCTTACCCATGATTGCGGTTTTGAGTAATGAACCAGGCTGGGAGTTTTTAAAAGCCTAAGGAATCTTTTGCAGGTGTTTAGAGTTAATTAGTTGATTCAGATGATTAGGTTAATAGCTCGTTTAGAGAACCTTTTCATGATATGCTAATTTTTTGAGATAGGAATTTTGGGTTCTCTTACGAGAGCTCTCTCGTACTGCGTCTTAGCTAAGACGCTACGGGAAAAGTCTCTTTTCACGAAATACTGAAGCAAAAAATTATCCTTAATTTTGTATTTTTGTAAAGCGCATTTGCAGCAGTACACAGCCATAGGCGAGATGGCTCATTCGCTCATTGGCTTGTTCTGCGGCAACTGCACAGCCTATCGAGCGCAGGCTGATGCAACATCAGACCAATAAGAGCGCTTCGCGCCCTTCTTGCCACTTCCCGCCGAAACGGGTGTGGCCCAACCTATAAAAGGAGCTCGAAAAGGCTGACTCACCTGATTTTTCATCTCTTCAGCGAAGCTCACGCATCGCTGGATCACGGAGGAAGCAAGCGCCGTCTGAAAGAGCATATCAACAGGACGAGCCATTCTGAAGCTGCTGGCATCGCCGCCTTCCACTGCCGTTCCTGCTGCGCTATCCGGCGCCCATATCCTTTAAATCCTTTATCTGTTATATCCTGTGTGTGTGTTCGCCCTGCGACGCACATTCACAAAAGAGCTGCGTATTTTTAAAGATGCCCTCGTGCGGCTCATGCAGAGCCCCGCTCAGCGAGGGAGATCGTCACGTCATCTGCGTCTCCTGTCTGGGTGAGGACCATGCAGCGCTCTCGCTCGCTGACAGCGGATGCCCTCATTGCGAGTTAATGCCTATGGTGACTCTGAGGACTCGCCTGGCATCCTTCTCGAAGCCTAAATCATCCGCTGCGCCGCAGCGCCGCTCGCAGCGCCTACCAGAACCGCCTCCAGCTCGGCCGAGCTCGCCGGTTCCCTCCGCTTCGCCGGCCTCCCCTGCATCGCTTGCCGATGTTCAGCGTCCGCTGCTTGCCGACACTTCATCTGAGGAAGTGGATCTCAGGCCCGCATCGGAGGAAGAAGACACGTGCTCTCTGCTTGCTTCGGGCAGTGAGGGTTGGGCGAGCTCCGTGGATCTCGCGCCCGCTGCTCAGAGGCCCAGCAGACGGGGGGATATCGATAAGGAGCTGATGCGTGTACTCTCGCTGGCCGCGGCGAGCCTCGGCCTCGAGTGGTCTGCACCAGCGCCCCCTTCACGTTCCAGGCTGGATGGTAGCTATCTTCCGGATGAGCGCTCTTCCTCAAGCTCAAAGCACGCCCCTTTTCTTCCTGAGCTTCACCAAGAAGTGGCGAAAGCTTGGGACGCTCCATTCTCGGCGAGAATCCGCTCATCTGTTTCGCCAGCATTCTCCACACTGGACGGTGCTAAGAACAGAGGCTACCTGTCACTTCCGCCGGTGGAACCGGCTATAGCAGCGCACCTTTGCCCGGCCTCTGCTGGACGGCGGACTAAGGCGGCGTTGCCATCCAAAGCCTGCCGCATGACGCCATCACTGCTCGCACGGATATTCTCTGCTGCTGGGCAGGCTGCGTCAGCGCTACACACCATGGCTACGCTACAGATTTTCCAGGGTGATCTCCTCCACAAGCTGGATGAGATGGGACCTAAAGCGATCTGTCTCGCGGATCTGAGGAGTGCTTCGGATCTCTCCCTCCGCGCTACTAAGTCCGCTGCACAGGCCATGGGACGGGTTATGGCTTCCGCTACGGTGGCTGAGAGGCATTTGTGGCTGACGCTTTCTGACATCAAGGAGTCTGAGAGCGCTGCGTTCCTTGACGTGCCGCTAACTCCTGCCGGCCTCTTCGGATCCTCCGTCAACGAGTTTGTGGAGAGATTCGCCGAGGACCAGAAAGCTTCGCAGGCGTTCAAGCACTTCTTGCCGAAGCGCTCCAGTTCTGCAGCTAGCCGCTCTAGACCGGCCCCACAGAGCTCTCAGTCACGTTGTGACTGCCTCAGTGTCCTCTGCAATGCACAAGCCTGCACGAGTGCCCACTTGCCTGCACACAAAAGCCGTTATCAGGGCTACCCAGATGTTTCACAAAAAGAGTGTTTTTTCTGGTGTTCCGGCCACGGCCGATGGTGCTATAAATGTAGTGACGATGCCCACTCCTCAGTGCCCATCTCTACATGTAAGCACAGGCCTGCACACAGGGCATGCGCCCATAATGACGACTCAAGTCGGTCGCGCACACTGCATAGTAAACGTGCCCACCCCTCAGTGCCCACAATTACTATGTCACACGCGTCATGTGGTTTCTGTAAAAACGAAACCCGTGCACGCTCGTCCGGCCACGGCCGATGGTGCTATAAATGCAGTGACGATGCCCACTACTCAGTGCCCATCTCCACATGTAAGCACAGCCCTGCACACAGGGCTAGCGCACATAAGATCGACACAGATCGGTCGAGCGCGCCGCATAGTAAACATGCCCACTTCCCAGTGCCCACATACACTATGTCACATACGGCGCGGGGTTTCTGTAAAAACGAGGACCCTGCACATACATTCTGCACAGGCAGACAGCGAGTTGAAAGTGGTAAATGTGCACACATGCAGCCCACGGTTACTCGCAGATATATCGAGTCCCACGGGACCCGCTCAGCCTCCCCCCAGTCGGTTAAGCACCGGGACGGGGTCGAGGAAGAGCGATCTGCCCGCTGTGATCAGCGCGCTCCCCGCCTCAGATGCGCAGCACACTCGAGCGCCGCCGTTGCCCAGTCAACAGAGCGCGCTTCGCATCCAGCCCTTAGCCATTCATGCAGATGCATGGTCAGCGCTTCCAGGGGTTTCGGATTGGGTGCCAGGCATTATAAAGAGAGGCTACTCGCTACAGTTTTCTCGACGCCCACCGCGCTTTTCAGTGCGCGTCGAAACTACGGTCAAAAAAGAAGTAGCACACATACTTCGGGCCGAAATATCAAAACTGTTGAGCAAAGGGGCTGTAGAGCCTGTGTCTCAAGCTCAAAGCAAGGGGGGGCTGTACAGCAGATACTTTCTGGTGCCCAAGAGAGACGGGGGTCTCAGGCCCATACTGGATCTAAGACAGCTGAACAAGGCATTGATGAAACGCAGTTTCAAAATGCTCACGACCAGGAAGCTCCTCGCGCAGATTCGCAGAGGGTACTGGTTCATGTCGATAGATCTGAAGGACGCGTATTTTCAAATACAGATAGCGTCAAACCACAGGCGATATTTGAGATTCGCCTTCGAGGGCCAGGCATACCAGTTTACAGTCCTGCCATTCGGCTTGTCCGTAGCTCCTCGTACGTAGAGTTCGCTGAACCCCAGTCAGACGATCCTGTTTCTGGGTATAGTTCTGAACTCGTGTTCCATGACGGCCCGGCTGTCACCACAGCGCGTAATGGGCATTCAGCGCGCAGCGAGTTCTTTCCGCTGCGGCGCGACTGTGTCGCTCAAACACTGGTCTCATGGAGGCCTCATGGTCTCAGCATCTCCGGCTCTGCAGCTGGGCCTGCTCCGCATGCGCCCCCTACAGTTCTGGCTGAAGGCTCGGGTGCCGCGCAGAGCGTGGGCGTCTGGCCGGCTGCATTTCAAGGTCGATCAGAGCTGTGTTACGGCTCTAGCACCTTGGACAGCGAACGGCTGGTACCGATCAGGTGTAAGCCTGGGGACTTCCCCGAATGTGAAGATGGTGTCGACGGACGCCTCCACTTCGGGATGGGGAGCGCTGCTCGAGGGCAGACCGTCATTTGGCCTATGGTCAGAACGGGAAAAGCTCCATCATATCAACTGCCTGGAAATGCTGGCAGTGGAGAACGCGCTGACGCGCTTTTGTCCCCATATCAAGGATCACAACATGTCCGTGGTGTCCTACATAAATTGCCAGGGCGGTCTCGGGTCTCGAAACCTGTGCAGGCTGACGGAACGCCTCCTGGTTTGGGCTCAGCGCGTCGTGCGCTCGCTGAGAGCAGTGCATGTGCCTGGGCTGCAGAACCTGGGTCCAGACAGGCTGTCCAGAGGCAATGTTCCTACGGGCGAATGGTCTCTACACCCGCAAACAGTCCGGCTGTTGTGGGAGAGATTTGGCAGGGCGGAGGTGGACCTCTTCGCGTCCCACGAAAACGCTCACTGCCCCACGTTCTTTTCCAAGAACGAAAGCGCGCTGTCACGGAGATGGCCGTGCTGCCCGCTTTATGCTTTCCCTCCCGTCTCCCTCCTTCTGCAGGTGATAGAACGGGTGAGAGAAACGAGATGTTCAATACTGCTTGTAGCACCTCTTTGGAAGAACCAACCATGGTTCCCAGATTTGATGCAGTTAGCAGATGTCGCCCCGTGGCCAGTACCGTTGAGGAGGGACCTCCTCTCGCAGGCCAGGGGCTCGATTTGGCTCCCTCAACCGGAGTTGTGGTCCCTCCATGTGTGGGCGCTCAACGGTTACCCGCTGATCTCGCAGTGGGAGTGCTAAATACCATCACTCAGGCTAGAGCTCCGTCGACACGACGTCTGTATGCCTCGAAGTGGTCGGTGTTCTCCAGCTGGTGCACAGCTCGAGGTTATTCACCCCTTAGTTGTGAGGTGACGGAGGTCCTCTCCTTCCTACAGGAGCTGTTGGATAAGGGCAGAGCCCAATCCACGCTCAAAGTTTATGTGGCGGCCATCGCGGCGTTTTTTGAAACGGCGTCCGGTCAGTCAATAGGAAGGAACGATTTAGTCATCCGGTTCCTCAGAGGATTATATATATATAATAAATAAATAAATAACATTCACTATACAGTCAGCCAGACAGAAAGTGTATGTAATGTATGGTGTGTGTGTGTGTGTGTGTGTGTGTTTAATTTCTCTTATAATGTAACCTACAAAGACATCTACATCATATCCAACTGATGCACATGTGACAAATGTTGAGGAATTTCACTGTTTACATAAAGAATATAAAAATGACCTGAAACTCTACCGATATTCAGGACCCAATTTATTGTTATTTCAAATCAATACAGCCAGACATTAGCGCTGCCAAGCCGCTCAAAATTGATTTTATGATAGATGGCTATAATTAAAGCAGCTACCACAGCTTTATCAAGTAACATCATGAACAGCTCAGAGCTCTGATAGACCAGTGTTAATTAACATTATCTAATCAATTGACCAATGACCTGAGCAGTAAATCTTTTAAATCAGGTCACAACAGGAAACATGACAATTCTATTTTACTGAGTAACCCCTGGCGATGTCTCCGAGTTGTTGAAAGGCAATTTGCCACCCTTGTCACACCAAGCTCTCTTGACTGTTAAGTGTGTGGTTTGTCACCATGCTGGTGAAACAGTCTCCCTTGACATCACACTGACCAGTAGCATCCCATGAGCTGTGCAAAGCAACTGACACAAGATGAGTCTGTGACTGGAGGACAGCTGATGACAAGCTGATATGCACATGTAATCATCTGCTATTTTTAAAGCAAAAATAAATACATAATTTAATACCTTAAATTAGTTTTTTTTGTATTTTTTTTTTTTTTGGCCCCTTAAAAAAAAAAAAAAACCTCTAAGGTATTAAATGATTTATTTATTTTTGCTTTAAAAATAGCAGATAATTACATGTGCTTGTCCAGCATATATCAGGAAGATATATAGAAAAAAATGGGTAAGGTTTGATCTGGTAAGATGCTCTGAATCTAATGAGATAAATCTTAGGATTTTTGGTCAAACTGTTTGGAAATTATAAACAAAAAATTATTTTATGTCTTTTAACTAGTAGGTGGTGCTATGCCACAATTACTCATGTGCCCTCAGGTCATGCTTGGTATAACATAACAAGTTTAGTCAGAATCTGCAAAAGTGCTGCAAAGATAAATATGATAACTTTTTTTCCCAACATTGACTGAAGATGATTTGAGAACATTTTGGTTCAAATCAGACAAACTGTCTAGGATGTGTTAGAAAAAGTGCATTTTAGCTTTTTTGCATAACTGTCATTTGTAAAAAAAAATCCTGAGCCATAGAAATGTAACTTTTGGTATGAATTCGACTCGACATGAGTCAAGGAATCATAGGAGAACTTGGCTTCTACTTGACCTTATGGTTCAAAAGTTATTAGCAGAAATATGAGTGAAAATTTATTTTGCCTATTGGTGGCACTAGAGAGTTTGAGATTGAGATTCCAAATTTGCTATGGTTAATATTGAGACTGTCCTGTGTCCCAAATTTCACAACTTTTTCCGAAAGTGGTTCTATGGGATGCAATAGACTTCCAGAACAGAAGAATAAAAATAAGAAGCAAGAATAATAATAAGAAAACAAAACAACATATCATTACCAATTATTGGCCCATAATAATGGACAATACTATTTTTTGTCACCTAATTGCAGCCTTAAACTGTAATTAATTTCTTTTGCATAATATACATACATTTATTTTTTTTCGTTATTGGTAACACTTTTTTAATTAAAAAAAAAAATACCTAAATGAAATTAAAAATGCCCCCTGGAAATCAATTCCAGAGGGCATTGCCCCTTTATAGAAAAGATAACTTTTGACCCTGATGTATACCTGGCCATATTGTTGTGCATGTCTTTAGAAATCTCACAGAACAGAAAAGCAATAAAAGAAGTACTTGGAACCCATTTTTCCCCCACTTTGAGAAAACACAAGACCTGGAAGAACTTTAACATTGGTTAACATTCTCAACATGCAATCTTCATCTACTTCAGTGGTATGTTTAATGACAAAAATAGTTTGTAGAAGCCTTCAATATAGTTGGTAAATATATATATATATTTGGGGGGTGGGGGTTTAGACAAGAATCTCATTTTTCATGATATCTTCTTCAGATTTGAAACAGAAACTCATGTGACATATGAATTTCAACCTATTAATTTTCTAGATTGCTCCAGGACTGATTTAATGTATTTTTATATCAAAAAAAAAAAAAATGATGTGTGGTAAAAACATTTTCAAGGCAGTTCAGTGTCTATAACTTTTAATATTTTTGAGCATTATCAAATCTGGCTGATAAAAAGTAAAGCCCGAAGGGTCTTCTTTCCAAAGACACCAATATTATGTGTGTAACAAACATAAGTAAGGAACTGTTAAAATTTTAAGTTAGGTAGGGCACTTTCACCTGTGAATCCCATAATGGGGGGTGCTGGCTAACAGGTTAACAATATCCCGGAGGATCGAGTCTATGCTGAGCTTTTCCCATATGAAAGACGACTTTTACTCAAACATGCTTCATATCTGTGGATTTCTCTGACACCACAGCAGCCGTGTGCAAGAAACTCCTTGAGGTTGTCCGCAATAAAAGTTAATGGAGCTCAACAAAAAGTCATTCAAGGACCTGAAATTAGTCCATTCAAGTGGAAAGTATTTGACTGATATTTTATTGCCGGGAATGGAAACCAAGAGCCACAACAGTGTCTCATGAACAATGAATATGAAAGGTCCGCCTCACAGCAAATAATCTGTGGTTTGCAAATGACTTTTATGAGCAGAATGACATGCTTCTGTTGAAACACAAGTGTAAATCAGCTCAGGTTTTATGAGGTAATTATTTGGCTTGAATAAGGACACCACCGGTCTCTTCAAAGTCAATCTGAAATATTACACAGAAACTGTATTATTGCTTTTAGTACATCAGATAATTTAGCTTAATTAAGTAATTGTCTGAATGATTTGTTCATGAATCGATTGATCTGATTCTCAAGTTCAACTCATTGACTCATTGATCGGGTCACAGCAGTTAAAAGCTCACTGGAGTGAAAGATTATAGTTAAAAGATGAATAATGGTAACACTTTACAACAAGGTCCCTTTACATTAGTTAATGCATTAATTTACATTAACTATCAGCGACCAATACATTTGTTGCAGCACTTACTAATTATTGTTAATGTTAGATAAGACAAATATGACTGTTCATTCAAGTAAGTTAATGTTAGCTCAGGTTCATGAAATAATATTTACATAATGTAGTAAATGCTTAACCTACTATTAAAATAAATACATGCTTACGTATTATTTTTCATTGTTAGTTAATTAAGTTATACAGTTAATATGGATTATTGTAAAGTATTTTTTTTATTAATTAATTGTTTGGATTAGTTTGATATTTTCTATAGATATTTTTTAATTATAGTTGAAGTTTTAGTAATTTTTTTTTTTTGGGGGTGGGAGCTAACTGAAAAAAAATAAATGTATGTTTTATATATATATATATATATATATATATATATATATATATATATATTATTGGATTTCTGTTAAGATAGTTTATTTATTTATTTATTTATTCATTCATTCATTTTATTTAAAGTAATTGAAACATTTTTATGGGACATCACATGAATATGAATATCACACACCAGACATATCAAAAGCTTCAGTTTCCATTAATGTAATTGAAAAGAAAACAGTAACAATTCCATTCTTCCGAATATCTCCTTTTGTGTTCCAAAGAAGAAAAACTCAACGTGAGGATAGGTAAAATGACAGTATTTCCATTTTTGGGTGAACTACAGTAACTCTTAAAGTAGGTTCTAATCATGGGTGGATGACTGCTTCAATGCTATTGTTTCACTGAGTTTCTTGTTCGGGTTTACTTAATACAGAGAACTGACAGACTGCAGCTTCCAATGCTTTGATGTTCTGTCTCGCCTTTTGCATCAATGACCACATAATCAAGGGCTGGCACAACTGGGACAAGGCTTGATTTTCAAAGGCTATCGCTCCACTGATTCGCTGTGCATCCATAAGATTGATCACAGTGTTTTATCAGAAACAACAGGCATTTCATCCCACTTGGATTCGGAGGAGGGAGAAGGTGGAAGCCGAACCTTGTGTTCCTACCTTTCCCCTCCCCATAGAAGTGCCACAAACACCGGAGTGACACCGAGGGAGAAGGATTTTGACAGCTCAAGTGTGTCAGCCCATCATGACTTGCCCATGGCACTTTTGATTAAAAGAGTTACACAGATAGTATCAACTGTTGTCACAGAAAGAGCTAGATGGCCATGGCCCAACATTCATTCACCATTCACTCAGTTAAAAAAAGAAATTCTTATCTGTCAACACTCCCTGTAAACTGTCAATATTTTATAATATGTTTGGGTGGGTAAAATAGCTAAAGGAAAAAAAAAATACACCTTATTTACATATTAGTTTGATAGAAAGCAATAGTTTGACTTTCATAAAATAAAACACTCTGTCACATATCTATTTCTCAGAATTTGAGAAGACTGGCTTAGAGAAGGCTTAGTACTGTGAAAATAACTCATCTCTCCGCATCTTGAATCACACTTTTGACACAAATGGTCAAAAATCATAGATTAATTTATGCTAATACCGGTTTTAAGGTTTTTTTTTTTTTTTTCTTCACATACAGTATTAGAGCAGTTCTTGTGACTCAAAAACAATGTTAGTACAAAACACATTCACATGTAACTGGGAGGTCCCATTCTGAAAAAGGGATGCAACTGTTTTCAATATTCAGAAGATGGTGCTATTTGTTTATGTATGCATGCATTGCATGAACCCGTCTGCTTGCATTCACACCAATCTTAACATTCAATGTGCTACCGCTCCAAAAATTGCATTTGCAAAATTCAGAAATATCACTGAAATAAGACCTACAGAATAATGCCTAGTCTATGCATTTGTGCACAGCATAATGTGGATGGGAAAAATAGCTTTCCTTGTGTATTATACAGATTCGTTATATCTTAAACAAGATGTGTTAAATGTATAGACAAGAGAAATTATGAACAGTCAGCTGTCTCAAGTAATTTTATACAACACTGATTAGTTTGCTTTTCCTCCAAACTCAAGTTGACTCTGATTAGACGGTCTTGGCCCTCCCTGTTAGTAGTCATACACTTGAAGGTCATGTTAAGTATATAGCATAATAATGTAATTATGCAAAGTCAGCCCTGAAAGATCTGACATGTTATATGCAATTAAAGCCCAAGATCTGTGCCCACGAAATAGCCAAGCATTTTGATCCTGGCTTGAAGGGCACCAAAGGATCCTGGCTTAATCGTCTGGCAAGAATGCAGAAATTGAAAATTTGATGATGCCCGTTGTTAAGTGGATCTTCGTACTCGGTGCATTCATGCCACTTTACGTAGATACATAGATCATATTCTGCTGGTTACACTGCTGTGTCTTTTCAAGATAAGTGCTGATTTGCAGAATTTTGTGACGACTTATTAAAGGCATTTCTCACACCAAAAATAAACATTTACTGAAGATTTGCTCACCCATAGGCTAAAATGTAGTAGAGGAGATGTTTTACGGATTCAGATTCTTCCCTTCCTACCTCCATTTTTCAGCTTTTGGACACAGCTTGTGTAAACTTGATGTGAACTGATGTCATGCATCCATAAAAATGACCTTCCACTACATCTGTCAAAAATAATAACCCCCCAAAAAGATAACAAAGGTTCGTTTTGAGACCAGGTCTAGCATCATTTTTTGACAGATGCCGAACATTTAAGAATCCAAATACTTATTAAAAGTAATGTATTACTAGTACATACTAGACAATATTACACAGAAGATTCATCTTTAATGATTGATTGAGCTATTCCACACATTTTCTTTTTGTGGAAACACACTGCACACATATGTCTCTTTAATATCTATTTTCTATCAGATGCCAAAGTTCACAATTTCCCGCCTGGCAGGCATTAAACAGCTGAAGGCAGCTCCTTTATGACACATAAAGAGAATAATTCATATTATCACAGAGATGTATTGACTGTTCTCATTTGATAGGAGTCTGTGGTAGCAGCCTGTCTCTGGCTGTCATCTCTGACTGGTTTTATTACCTGTAAATCATGCAGCAGTGGCCCCCCGTGGGTTTTCATACAGCACAAAGGGCGGAGTGGAAGTTAACTGACATCTAATCTGCACTAAGAGAGAGCAGGAGCCTATTTGAAACCCTGTTCAGTGACAGTGTGAGTCTAGAGAATTCTCTATCTCTGACAGAGAAATGTGATCTTAAGAACAGTCAATCTGATTCCATGCAAATATTGAAATGAAACCGGGCCAAAACAGGATTCGAACCTCCCCTCCTTTCCTCTGTGGGTGATGTACACCCCTGCTATGATGTCCCTGTATTTTTCTGATTACAATAGGTGAAATCACTTGGGCCAACACAATTCTCTATTCCGACAAGTCTCCTGCAGATAATTTCCGTGCTTGCCTTTGTGTACACTTTCCTCTTGCTTGCCTGCTATCAAATTTAATCAGTCTCGGCCTCCTCTCTCTCATGTGAAACCACAGACGGAGAAAATGCAACACGAGTGACAATGCCGGGCCTCGATTAATTCCCCCCCCCCCCCCCCCGACTCTTTTCCTCACGGCTTGTTGCAATATTTGTTGTAGCTTAAAGGTAGACAGCTGAATGTTAAGTCAGGGAATATCCCAGAGTCTAAACAAATGTTGTTTTCACACACAATGGACCTTTTATCTCTTCACGCAAGCCCTCTACCACTGACAGACTTGTTACGGTAACAACATGGCTCCTCCAAGGCATGTTCTCCACTGAATATTGCATTCAATTTGAAATTCGCCAGAGACTTCCCTTTAGCCAACTTTATATGTCGTACCTAAGCGGTAGAAAGAGAGTTTCACGTGGCAATTTGTTTTGATTAAAAAAGGAAAATTATGAAAAATACAGGTTTGAGGGCAGCGTCTAGGGAATTCACATTTTCACTTCACCGTTGCCAATATTTGTATTCAATCAGCCTCGCATAAATCTGGTCGAACTTATTTCACTTGAATCGTACCAAAGTTTCCGGAGGGGCCTGTATCTGGAAGAGAGAAGGTCTTAGGAAAGCACTCTCTAGTATTCAAGATAGTACAAAGAAACTAAAATACTTATGCATATTATTCTTATTGTTACTAAACTATTTCAATTCCACATAAATGCTATTATTCTTTCTATTAATCAAAGTATCCTGAATTATGATCATTAACAGTAACCAAATCAGCATATTAGAGTGTTTTTTGAAGAATTATGTGACACTGAATATGTATACATACATACTGTACACACACACACACACACACACACCACGATAGTACGGTTTAAGCCAATATATTCATAAAATAATTAATCAATTAAATTAATTTCTCAACATTACTGTTTTTGCCACTTATTAGATATTGCAGTCTATTTCTATACCATGGTTTTCGTTATTTTTTTATGCATTCATTTGTATTTATTATTGCTGATTACAATGTTTCTTTAAAACCTTAAAATACTGCATGCAGAATCAAATGACTGTCCAGCTTCACCTATAAAAATGCATGGCTTATCAATAGTTCCCTTTCAGTCGGTCACTCTCGACGCCACATCCGTGACCGACGAATATGGGATATCGCTTCGATAGACCAATCTACTTCGAGTGTAAACTAAACGAGCCAATGCACATTGGCATGCAATTATTGCGCCAGCTGCCGCTGATCACTGCGTGAGTATAAGAGGGCAGCAGGTGCAATGCATTCCAGCTTTTTGCTTCGGAGCCGAGCATTAGTATCGCTCTGCTCAGCTGTGTCTGCTGTGAACTACGAGTTCAGCACGCTCTCAGAAGCTTCGTGTGTTGGCGAGACGGCGCTTCAGCGGTGGTCGTTCCTGTGTCGAGTGGATTGCACACTTCAGGCTGCACTATCCCCTGTCGTGTTGCAAGCGACCAATTCCCCTGTGCGCCTCAGCACTAAAAGAGCATTTCCTAAAGAGCAAATTTATCTAAAAGAGCTTCACGGGTGCGTCTTTGTAAAGACGGCGGATCGTCCTTATAAGGATGCCGTTTCACCCGTGCGTTTCTGGGTGCGGTCCTTACCTGGCAACAGGTGATGGTCACGATTGCTGCCTCATGTGTCTGGGCGTTAAGCATGCTGAGGTGGCTTTCGTGGATGAGTCATGTTCTCACTAATAGGGGCGCCTAATAGGGGCGCAGGCGGCTCGCACAGGGCACTGGAAGGGGCAGCACCCATGGCGCTTTGATAGGGATCCCATATTTGTCGGTCACCGACGTGGCGTAGAGAGTGACCGACTGAAAGGGAACGTCTCGGTTACGTATGGTAACCCTCATTCCCTGAAGGAGGGAACGGAGACACCACGTCCCGTCGCCATGGTTGATGTACCGCCGCTGAGCTGCCGGGTCCCCGGCTCGGCTCCTCAGCGAAAAACTGGAATGCATTGCACCTGCTGCCTTCTTATACTCACGCAGTGATCAGCAGCAGCTGGATGCAATAATTGCATTGGCTCGTTTAGTTTACACTCGAAGTAGATTGGTCTATCGAAGCGATATCCCATATTTGTCGGTCACCGACGTGGCGTCTCCGTTCCCTCCTTCAGGGAACGAGGGTTACCATACGTAACCGAGAAGTTCCATATTCATCATAGCTCTAATTTTGGCAAGAGCCTAAAAGGAATCCTAAAGTATTCCTTTTTAAGTTTATGGCAACATGAAAAGCAGCATTACTCAGTTCTAACAATGATTTTATCTTAGTAAGAGCCGTGCTACAGTGAGCGACCATCACTCTCCCCTTATTTCCCCTCTACTGCGCTGTCATCCCACAGACATTAATATTGACTCATCATAATTAAATATTAACCTTGATTGGGCTGCCTTCCTCTTAAAATTAGAGCACTGATATTGAAATCGCAGCAAGACATTTTAAATGATTTCCTTCAGCTAATGTTAAGCGTTATTAGCTGCCCTGTAGTATGTTGTTTTAGAGTGATGTTAATTGATCAGGTTAACTGTATTTTTTTAGGGGTGTTTTTGATAATGACAGCTTCCTGTAATGGATTATTAATACGTGAGAGAAGAAAATGTCTGGTTTCATGCCTGGCTAAGCTAACATTAGGATCATTTGGCCAGACAGTGTCAGGATGGATTTTGCAGGAGCTCTGGTGTTGTATACAGAATTGATTTGATAAATATGGCCCAAAGAGTCGTTCAATTTGCAAGGTGGTACATTTTCAGAGGCCAAATCAATTTCTTGTCTTGAAAGCATTGGTGAATATATCAAAGCAAATTACCTTGGAGGTCTTAATTTCTAATGCAAGTGATAAAACGTATAAGTGCGCACACAGGCAGCCACAAAATGCTGTTTTGTTCAAGTTGATGCTTACAACAATTACATTCATTTTCCTGCATCTAAAAGCACAGGCAATGTAGTTATGCTTGTAATCACAAACTATAATCACAATCAAAACACCACATTCAACATGTTCAAAGCCAAATCATGCTTTGTTCAGTTTTGAATTCTCAAACAACACATATATTTATTAATCGAAGACTAAAAAAATCAAACAAATATTTTGAATTGGTTCTACACTTGCATGAATAATTAAAATATCCGACATGAAATGTTCCTTCATTAAACAACTGAACAATATAAATATGGTTACACTTTAGTTTGACACAATTAGCTAAATATTAACTGATTAACTGATAAAATGATTATCCTTCTAACTACTAACTTGTTGATTAATAATTAGTAAAGGTAAGTGTTCAGTTTAGGATTTAGGGATCTAAAATATGGTCATGCAGAATAAGGCATTAATATATGGTTTATAAGTACTGATAAAAAGCCAATATGCTAGTAATAGACAACTGGTTAATAGTGAGAATTGTTACCTACTCTAAAGTGGTACCATAAATATGATAAGCACCATCATGGTTAAAACATCAAAATGGACGACACATAGCTGAGGTTGAACATAGATCAAAGTTTCCAGATGCATTTTGAAGGTTGGATAACTTTAGAGAGCGTCTTAATGCACCATAGGGGACCATTGAAATCTGCAACACCGAGGTAAGCATCTCGCTCAATAGAGCAGTTGCGGTATTTGGTAATGGCTACTTTTCATGGCCCTTCATGGTTTGAACACAATTCCCTAACTGCACAGTCAAGGGAAAACCCATGACTTAAGTGAACAGTACAGCCTAGATTTTATAAAAGTATAATGTTTAATGTCACGTACTTTCAGAGAGCTTGAAAGCAGAACCCATGAAATATAATCATTATTTAGACAGCTTCTGCTTTATGCGTTTGAAGACTTTCCCTAACAGACTTATTACTTTGTGTTCTATCTTACCTATGGCCATGTAAATGCACCCTGGCCTCTCAAAGACTGCTTCTTGCACCTTCTCCCAAATAAATAAGTAATCTCTGTGAAAGAAGAAGAAAAAAAAAGCATTATTGAGGTAGTAGCTTTCAAGCAGACTTGCGGCGATGGGTGCAGTTTGAAATCTATCACTTTAAAAATGTATGTGTTAAATAAAAGGTTTTCCATTACCCCTGCTCAAACTGTCTTTTTCAACTTATTTCTACCCTTAAGAACTTTGTACAGACCAAACACACAGCTATGTGTGAATACACAACACTAGAATTATGTTGAATGTATTTTACCCATATGAAAAATTTAAAATGAACAAAAATAATCGTTTTAATTGAAGCTGTAAGTTTAATTTTCTATCAAGCATGTACAGTGATCCCAAAAACTACTGTATTTTGGCAATCAAGTCAAAGGAATAGGTGACTCAGTGATGAAAATTTGCTGTAAATTCATATCCAAAATGTAGGTGAGTTTTGGAGAAATTTAGCATTTCATCACTTGTTCACCAATGGATCCTCTGAAGTGAATGGGTGCTGTCAGAATGAGAGTCCAAACGTAGATAAAACATCACAATATTCCACAAGAAGTGAAAAGCCGAGAGTTTGCAATAAACAAACCTATCATTAAGTTTTCTATCTTTTTTTTTTTACTTCGAACGATTCCTTACAGCTAAAACCCAAGTCCTCTATCCATAATATTGCTTCCTTCAACTGTCTGGACTCTCATTCTGACTGCATAGGATCCACTGATGCACAAGTGATGTCATGCTAAATTTCTCCAAATCTGTTCTGATGAAGAAACAAATTAATCTACATCTTGGGTGGCTTGGGGGTGTGGACATTTACGGGAATTGTATAATGCCAAGACATTTACGCATTCATAAGTGTTTTAAAACTTTGTGGGTATAGTAATATTTTGCTACTGGTATACAAACGGTTCATTAAATTGTTTACGTATCCAAAGTGAACATTGTCAATGTGGCAGTCGCAAAGGTGACACTTGATTACATGCTGCACAAACAAAAGCGATACCCTCCCCAGAGAAAGGGAAATCCCAGACACATCCCAAGGGTGATGTCCCATGACAAGGGTGATGTAAATTAACTATCTGAAAGAGTCAGTAACAATAGGTTTCTGTCAGCCAATAGAGAATACAAATGTCAGTCCTGTCAGTAAGCACATTGTCCAAAGTTCTCAAGCTCTTGACAGGAACACGGTTTGACAATCTGAAAGAAAGGCTCTATTGCTTCCCTTATTTAAATATTTTAGTGGTGAATCTCAGAGTAAGACACAGCTTAAACCCACTGTGAATGTAAGAAACTGAACACATGGCACTTCAACAAGTGTGCATTGTTAAACATTAATGTGCATTATTTCCACTTCAGGGAATTTTATTTTTTTATTAATATATTTTAATGATGCAACACAGTGCAAGTTCAGCTCAGTGAATAATTTACTGATAGAGAACTAACGTTACAAAGCAAGCAATAACATCATTCACAGCTTATCTGACTTTAAATGCCTACTAAAGAGAAATCAAAATAGACATTTACATTTTTGCAGAGGCACTGTAAATTACTGAAAGCAGACAGGGAAGACATAACAGGGGATGGTATTAAGATAATTCACAATATTTTATTATAATATTGTATTGTATAATATTTTATAATATTTTATTTTCCATAATTGTGTTAAGAAAAACAAAATGCCATTAGGTTTCCCTCAGAGAGTAAACTTGGAGGCTTATCTGATTTGAAGTGTGCGACTTTTGCATATAAGTATCGTCTCAAGGATAATTGGAAATGGTTTACTCATTAGGAGCAACAAATCACTTAAACTGTAGATTAATGACTTGAAGATATGCTGTTAAGATGGAGATTGATTTTAAGATTCAATTTAGAAAAGTAATTCCATGTAGAACATAGTACGAGTGATCGTTTGAACGCATGCCAAAAGAGACAAAAGATCATGTTAATTTATGTTACATGTTAGTATACATCATACAATTTTATATATTTTGTTAAATATAAATGTGTTGTATATATATAAATGTATATATGTATATATATATATATATATATATATATATATATATATATATATATATATATATATATATTTAGTAAGAAGCTAAAATACTGATATACATTTAAACATTATATACATAGTAAAATGTATAACAAAAAAAATCACATTTCAGTTTGTTTACAGCTTTTGGGTTACAAGTATACACAACGGAATATTGTTTCAGGTTTTCACTTTAAATGCTACAAATTTCTCAAAGGTCAAGATTTGTTCAATAAAACATTTTTATTATTTTTTTCTATTTTATTTTCCTCAACATTAAAAGTGTAAATAGCTTGTTATGTACCTATAACATAAACTGACATTCAAAAAATAAATCTACCTCCCAATAAAAAATTGTGAGACTTTTTGCCGAGATCTCGTGAGAGGTCAATGAAACCTTTCCAATGTAAGTTGAATATTAATATAATAATTAGATATTACATGCATTTTGGTAGAAAAACTGTGTTTTTATGTTTTATTGGTGCAAAGATGTCTAGTGGGGATATTTATTTTGTACAACATTTGCAACTGCTTTTTATCACTTAATTGGAAGCACCACAAATTATTCAATTCAATTCAATTCAAGTTTATTTGTATAGCGCTTTTTACAATACAAATCGTTACAAAGCAACTTTACAGAAAATTATGTTTCTACAATATTTAGTAGTAGCTAGTAGTTTGGGCACGTTTGACAGGATTTTATAAAAATAAAAATAATAATAATAATACAAGACGTAGTCAGCTAGATGATGAACTATCAATATTATTAATTAATAGTAATTATAGGATGCAGTCACACATGTAGCAATAATTGTTAGTTCTGTTTGTTGATTCAAGGTTAGCATCATCTGGGGTCCTCTGAGGGTCAGCATCATCTCTTCTCAGGTGTTCTGGATCCAGACTGGAGCTTGTGTAAATCCTAGTTACGGCAAAACATAGAAACAAAATAGAGACATCATTAGCATAGCTGCTGATCCAACAAAGTAACATTTGTTTAACCCAAGCTAAAGAATAAAAATGCAGATGCAACTACACTCACAATTTAAGAGATACATTATTCGAATGCTTGGCGAAAGAGATGCGTTTTTAATCTAGATTTAAACAGAGAGAGTGTGTCTGAACCCCGAACATTATCAGGAAGGCTATTCCAGAGTTTGGGAGCCAAATGTGAGAAAGCTCTACCTCCTTTAGTGGACTTTGCTATCCTAGGAACTACCAAAAGTCCAGCGTTTTGTGACCTTAGGGTGCGTGATGGGTTGTAGCGTGGTAGAAGGCTAGTTAGGTACGCAGGAGCTAAACCATTTAGGGCCTTATAGGTAAGTAATGATGATTTGTAACTGATACGGAACTTAATAGGTAGCCAGTGCAGAGACTTTAAAATTGGGGTAATATGATAATATTTTCTTGACCTGGTAAGGACTCTAGCTGCTGCATTTTGGACTACCTGTAGCTTGTTTATTGACGAAGCAGGACAACCACCTAGAAGTGCATTACAATAGTCCAGTCTAGAGGTCATGAATGCATGAACTAGCTTTTCTGCATCAGAAACAGATAACATGTTTCGTAGCTTGGCAATGTTTCTAAGATGGAAGAATGCAGTTTTTGTAACATTGGAAATATGATTTTCAAAAGACAAATAGCTGTCCAATATAACACCCAGATTTCTGACTGTAGAGGAAGTAACAGTACATCCATCTAGTTGCAGATTGTAATCTACAAGATTCTGTGTTGTGTTTTTGGTCCAATAATTAATATCTCTGTCTTATCCGAATTTAATTGGAGAAAATTATTTGTCATCCAATCTTTTACATTTTTAACACACTCTGTTAGCTTAGATAATTGGGAAGTTTCATCTGGTCTCGTTGAGATATATAGCTGAGTATCATCAGCATAACAGTGGAAGCTAATTCCGTATTTTCTAATAATATTACCAAGGGGCAAAATGTATTTTGAAAATAGAAGGGGACCTAGGACGGATCCTTGTGGCACTCCATATTTTATTGATGATAAATGAGATGACACCCCATTTAAGTAAACAAAATGGTAGCGATCGGACAGGTAGGATCTAAACCATCTTAGAGCCTGCCCTTGAATACCTGTATAATTTTGTAATCGATCTATGAGTATGTCATGATCTATGGTGTCGAACGCAGCACTAAGATCAAGTAAGACTAGAAATGAGATACAGCCTTGATCTGACGCAAGAAGCAGGTCATTTGTAATTTTAACAAGTGCAGTTTCTGTGCTATGGTGGGGCCTAAAACCTGACTGAAATTCTTCATACAGATCATTTTTATGCAGGAAGGTGCTCAATTGAGCAGACACAACTTTTTCTAAAATTTTAGACATAAATGGAAGATTTGAAATAGGCCTATAATTTGCCAGTACACTAGGATCTAGTTTTGGTTTCTTAATAAGAGGCTTGATAACCGCCAGCTTGAATGGTTTTGGGAAGTGACCTAAAGATAACGACGAGTTAATGATATTGAGAAGCGGTTCTTCGGCTACAGGTAACAGCTCTTTTAGTAATTTAGTGGGTACAGGATCTAATAAACATGTTGTTGGTTTAGATACAGTGATAAGTTTATTTAGCTCTTCCTGTCCTATATTTGTAAAGCACTGCAGTTTATCTTTGGGTGCGATGGATGAAACTGAAGTGTTAGACGCTGTAGAATCTACATTCGCTATTGTATTTCTAATGTTATCTATTTTATCAGTGAAGAAATTCATAAAGTCATTACTATTTAACGTTGGTGGAATATTTGAATCAGGTGGCGTCTGGTAATTTGTTAATTTAGCCACTGTGCTAAATAAAAACCTTGGATTGTTTTGGTTATTTTCAATGAGTTTGTGGATATGCTCTGCCCTAGCAGTTTTTAGAGCCTGTCTATAGCTGGACATACTGTTTTTCCATGCAATTCTAAAAACTTCCAAGTTAGTGTTTCTCCATTTGCGTTCAAGACTACGAGTTACTTTCTTGAGAGAGTGAGTATTACTGTTATACCATGGCACAGTACGTTTTTCTCTAACCTTTTTCAATTTGATGGGGGCAACAGCTTCTAATGTATTAGAGAAAATAGTGCCCATGTTGTCAGTAATTTCGTCTAATTCATGTGTATTTTTGGGTACAAATAGCAGTTGAGATAGATCAGGCAGGTTATTTGCGAATCTGTCTTTGGTGGCTGGAACAATAGTTCTGCCCAGACAGTAACGCTGAGACATATAGTTAATATCAGTTATACGCAGCATGCACGATACAAGGAAATGGTCTGTAATATCATCACTTTGGGGTACAATATCTATAGCAGTAAGATCGATTCCATGCGATATAATTAGATCTAGTGTATGATTAAAACGATGAGTGGGCCCGGTGACATTTTGCTTGACTCCAAAATAGTTTATTAGGTCAGTAAACGCAAGTCCTAATGTATCATTTGCATTATCAACGTGAATATTAAAATCTCCCATGATTAGCGCCTTATCAATTGTAACTAGAAGGTCTGAGAGGAAATCTGCAAATTCTTTTAGGAATTCTGCATACGGCCCTGGTGGTCTATACACAGTAGCCAGAGCAAGAGATACATTAGACTTCTTTTGCATGTCTGACAGTGTAACATTTAGCAGAAGTTTTTCAAAAGAGTTAAACCTGTATCCTGTTTTCTGGGTAACATTGAGAATATCACTATATATTGTTGCAACACCTCCGCCACGACCAGTCTGACGGGGCTCATGCTTATATTAAAATTATGTTATGTTATAGGGACTACTGAACAGACATAAGCTGATATTAAAATGCAAATTATTTCATTTATTTCATTCAATTATTTATTTTAAAATAAAGCTATGTAAACACTTGCATTTTTACAACACTATAAATGTGTCCCATCAGGTAATGAAAAGTTCGACACACACTTGTGATCTTCATCCTCACTTGAACACTTGGGCCAAATATAGGAAATACATAATAGAAGTAGTCAAGTGATCAAGTGCAAAGACCGGGTATTTGGACAAGCCAATAGTCTTTTTCTGTTACGTCTACCTGTTCCTGTTTTTCCTGATATGGTTTTGTTCCTGTTTGGTTTAGCTCTTTATAAATTGGCTCATTAGTCATTATTTGTTAATTCCCTTTACCTGTTTTCCCCTCATCAGCTGCCTTACTGAAAATCTACTTTCTGAATTATTATTGTTAAACATATTTATCGTTTGATGTTATGACTACCTTGAGTTGTTTCCTTGCCTGAGTTTGTGGATTATAATACTAAATACTTTTCTTTGTGGATTATCCTTTGTCTTCTTCGCCTTCATTAGCGAGACTGTAACAGGAGCAAAAACACAAAACAGTTATGTATTAAAAGAAAAAGAAAGTGACCCAATCAGACCAAGGCTGATTAGTTATTCATTTATCAGAGTTTGTAGCAATATGCTTCAGATATAGAAAAATAAATAAATCCTAAAGACTAATTGTATACTAATCATCTGGCTGTTATGGATAAATTAAGGCATGTCCTGCCACATGTCACACTTGCGTTGCATTATAACAGGCACCTCATTGCAGCAACATGCATTTTTGACAGGCTTTCTCTCAGTTCTGCCTGCCCTTCAGATTCCAGCGTCAGTCTCTCAGTCTCTTATCTCTCTGACTTTTTCTTTCTTTTCTTTTTTTCATGTCTTGCACTTTCCCCCAAAGACCATGTGTATGCTTTGAATTTCCTAAGTAACAGAGGATCAGCCATGCTTTCCTAGTCACACATATCAAATGCTTAAGACACCATGAGCCACAAGGACGCACGGCATCTCCTTTAGTCAAAAAATAAAAATAAAAATTAGATTGGAAAAAAGCATGTGCTATAAAAGAGGCTTATACTGGGAGAACCATCATTGAGCTGACAAAGCAAATAGAATAGTGTAAAATATGTATGCAGTGTATTAAGAAGAAAGCTCTGTTTTCCATTCTAAGTGTTTTAACAAACTTCAAAGAGCATGACATTTGCATTTCAGCTCTATATACACAAGAAAACATTTGCCCCGGCCACACCAAATCATTAAGCATAAGCTCTTCCTGGGTTTCATATGAATCAGTTTTATATTCTTTCACATACTGACCAAGAATCTGCATGGCACAATGTAGAAAACACGCTTTCAAAAGATTACATCTGCCGCCAACAGAGCAGGGCCGACCGTGGCTGTTTTTAATTTTATTTTTATTTCGGAAGTGCGCCCTCTTGCGACCATTGTGCGCTCCTAAACTGTACTGATGATTCATCAAACTGATTAAAATAATGTTAGAATGAAATAAAATAGACAAAAACAATGTCATGTTTGAATAATTTAAACACTTTCTGCGTCATGACATAATTATAATACATTATAGGATAGGATAATAGGATAGGATAAACTTATTTGTCCCCGAAGGGAAATTTGCATTGGGCAAAGTGCTACAGTGTTGTTCTGAACAGTCAATAATAATAATAATAATAATAACTAAATATTTTTTTTTTTAAAAGAACAATTTATAAGTCTAAGATGTAAAATAAATACAGTGCAAAATTCTAAAGCTCTAATATGTTAAATGAGCATTATTGTTGGTAAAATTCAGCATTTTTATCGAGGCAGGAACAAATGAAAGCTTCAGTCTATTAGTTTTGCACATTGGCATTCTTAGTCTCTTTCCCAATGGCAGTGTCTGGTATTCGTAAAAAAGAGGATGTTTGGCGTCAGTACTGATACTTATTGCTCTTCTCATCGTTGCTTATTCATATACGTAGAGTCTGTATGGGCTCATATTGTTTTATTCCTATGATTTTCATTGCTGTTTTATGGATATGAGCCAGTTTGTTTTTCAGTTGAACAGACAACTTTCCAAACCAGACTGTGATTCCGTAGCGAATAACACTTTCAAACGTGGCCTGGTAAAAAAAAAACATGCAAGATATTGTTACCCACCCCATACAGTCTCAGCCTTCTTAAATAATAAAGTCTCTGTTGTAGTCATGCCCAGACTGTCAATGTGTGCTTTCCAACAAAGAACATTGTCCATATAAAACCCCAGGTATCTGTAAGATGTCACTTGTTGTATCACTGTGTCTTTAATGATCATAGGCTTGTGTTCAGATACACTTCTTGGGTCAAGGACCATTTCTTGTGTCTTATTTACATTTAACACAAAACAGTTCTTGTCACACCACTGAATGAAATTATCTTTTTTGACTGTGGTAAGATGATAGTTCAATGTCTTTGTGTAAGAGACTTAAAATGACAGTGTTATCAGCATATTTCATGATTGATTAATAATATATGTGCTCCTACAGTCATTTGTGTATAAAGCAAAAAGCACAGGCGACTGCTGTACTGCTATATCTGACCTCAGAAAGTGTCCCATTGACCCTTACCTGCTGAGTTCTGTTACTTAAAAAAGAGCAAAACATTTGATTAAAAAAGTACTGACACCCATGCCATGCAGCTTCTCTAAAAGCAGATGTGTCTGCACTGTTAAATGCTGAACTAAAATCAACAAATAAAATAGGAACATAGGCTTTTATGCTTAGAGACAAGAAGAACAACGCTAAGAGCAGCATCCTCAGTACTCCTGTTCTGCCTTTAGGCAAACTGACAGGTGTCTAATAGTGGCTCTACTTCTTTTTCCAACAGTGAGATTACAAATTTCTCAAAACACTTCCCAAAGTTTGAAGTCAAAGCCACAGGACAAAGGTCAGTATTTGACAATACACCAAGTTTTTTAGTAATTGGTGTTATGTATGACTTTTTCCACAGAGCTGGCACAGTGTGGGTATCAAGAGATCTAATCAAGAGATGAAATAAGGGACACCTTGCTATTGCAAGCTCTTCAGCGCACTTTTTAAACAAGAAAGCTGGTAACCCATCTGGCCCAGTAGCCTTGTCGGTGCACACGCACCTGAAAAGTTGCAGCACATCACATGGGTCTACTTCTACCCAGAGGGTATCATTGGTATCAGAAAATGACTGTAATATGCTATGACATTCCTTTTGACAGTCATTTTCGAACCTCAAATAAAACTCATTTAGCTCATTTGCTCTTTGTAGGTTCTACAAGAATACCAAAATAAACACTATTTCCCTAAACGATAAAGAATCAAAACTGTCCCTTATTTTCAAGTTAATTGACAACCTTAATGATGACGTAATTATCTTTTGAGTCCTCTGACAGCGGCGCCTTGCTCAAAAAACAACAACAAAAATGTAATAGATAACAACAACAAAAAATGTCAGTTGTTGGAGATATGCAAGAAAAAAAATAAGTGTTCAAAGAAAATGGGTAATAGAAAAACCAAAGATGCAGTGAAAAGGCCAGTAAAAAAAAAAGCTGTCATGAAACCGCCCTGTTTCTAAAAGAATAAATGTGAAAAAGAAAATTATTAGGGGAACAAGGCAGGAAGCGACAGAAAGAAGAGGAGCAGAAAGAAAAATAAAACAATAAAATCAATATAAAGGTAAAAATCACAAGTTAATGACTGTGTATTAGCCCGTGTTTATGCAATATTTTGAAATAGCCTTTTTCTGAACATCTTAACTTGCAACATTGAGTAAACTGCTTATTTAAATGTTACTTTACTTTCTTTACAATAAATTTAAACTTCTGTAATGTTGTTTTAATTTTAGTTACATTATTGCTTGCTTTTAATTCACCAAAAAGTGTCTAAATGTCTTATGAAAATGTCAGTTATGTTTTGATATAATTGACCTTTTCAAAAGACATTTAGACACTTTTCGGTGAATAAAATTATTATTATTTATTTTTTAAAAAGGACCATGATTAGGACTATAATCTAGCATTCATAAAATTAAATAGGCTAATTAAGTTTTTTTTTTTAAATTAAGTAATTTTCCACTGTATAAACAAAATTGAAATGAAAGGTATGGGTATGCTAATTAGACTAACGAAATAGCTAGCTAGCTAACATCTACAAATAATGTACAAAATGTTGCCTTTATTTTGTTGCCTTTGTTGTCTGCTAGACTATTTTAGGCATTTTATATTGCTCATATTTTTCTTTGTTGTAATGAGTACTTGTCACTGTGGGCATTGTTGTGGGAGCAGCTCATGGTCTCTTCAATAGACTATTTTAACAGATTCACTCATAAAATACTTACAAGGTGCTTCGACATCTCCATTTATGTATTATCACAATTTATTTACTTATTTATGTTAATACTTATCAGTATTTATGTTATGTTATATTATAGTAAAGTTTAGAAACATCTGCATTTTCTGAATTTTTTTAGTGTGTTTCGTCTAGGGCATTAACAGAGCCTGGGCCGGCCCTGCAAGAGAGGACTGAAGAAATACTCATTACATTCTTCACGGTAATGACTTCATCATTACTAAACAAGTCAGTTAGGTCACCTAATGTTAGTTGCACATATCTTGAAGACTTAAACCCATTACTGGACATTACCTCCACATTAGACCTCAAAGTCTGTGCAGTTTCATTTTGTCTGGTGTGACGGTTCAATGAGTCTTGTGCAGTGAGTGCTTGTGTGTTTGTCCTGAGATACAGGCTGATTGCTGGTGGGCGTGGCTTTACACCTGAACCAGATCAGGCTACTTTAAAAGACACACTGTCAAACAGAGAGAGGGAGACGATGGCTCGCTGCTGTTGCGGTTCTGGAGGCTTCTGGAGAGCTGACGGGATGTGTGGGCTATGGGAGATCACAGCCATTTCGGAGATCTGATGTCAATATGTTGATTCGAACGTCTCTTTATGTTTGGTTGGACTGATATCACTTGAGCTGGCTTGCTTACAATTACATGCTGACACGCTGACTAACATTTATACTGATCTCTTGACACTTCATGTTTATTACTTTATTTAAATAAATCTTATTGTTTACGCAGCGGTTGTGTGGCGTCTCCCTTACTTTGTTGCGATCTTTGAGAAGAATCGGGGGGGGGGGGGCGTGGCTTTACACCTGAACCAGATCAGGCTACTTTAAAAGACACACTGTCAAACAGAGAGAGGGAGACGATGGCTCGCTGGTGTTGTGGTTCTGGAGGCTTCTGGAGAGCTGACGGGATGTGTGGGCTATGGGAGATCACAGCCGTTTCGGAGATCTGATGTCAATATGTTGATTCGAACTTCTCTTTATGTTTGGTTGGACTGATATCACTTGAGCTGGCTTGCTTACAATTACATGCTGACACGCTGACTAACATTTATACTGATCTCTTGACACTTCATGTTTATTACTTTATTTAAATAAATCTTATTGTTTACGCAGCGGTTGTGTGGCGTCTCCCTTACTTTGTTGCGATCTTTGAGAAGAATCGTAACAAATGGGGGCTCGTCCTAAAAGAGTAATTAGTTAACAAATGAGAGTTTGTTGTAAAATGTTTATTTTGCATTATTTTGGAGATGCACATAAATCTTTGATTAGATTATGTTGGAGATGTCCCGTGAGTTCGAAGGTAGTCATTTAAGGTAAGTGCATGTTATTAAGGTACGGATGAAACCTTGTTCATTTTTCCCCAGTAGGTATTAGCAACGCTTTGCGTTGATTTGTTATTTTGCCTTTTTTATTTTTGTGCAGGCTTTTGGGTGAAGCACACCGCCGTGGCTACGGATTGGGCTGTATTGCTCAGTTTCGAAACCAGCTGTATTTGGTGTTTAAAGTCGCTTTACTCTTGGAAGCTGCATGAAGATTAGGCATAGAATAGCTTAGTGGGTTGTTAGGTAGGGTAGACGGGGAGAAGTTGAATGAGTGTTTTGTCCATTGCTTATTAGGTTTTTAAAATGCACTTACTTTAAGTTGAGAGTGTAATTAACAAGTTTAAAGGTTAAAATGACGTCCGTTGAAGAATTTGTTAAGGATCCGTCGGAAGACGTGTTAAATTAGTTTGTGAAGCAACAATTGTGGGGCTTGTAGAGCATTTTAGAGCATTTAAAATAATCTTTTGATCGTTTCCGCAAAGAAAAAACATGACGTTGAAAGAAAAACTTTGTTAGATATTTTTTCAGGGTTGTCTTTTGAACAGAAAAAAGAGATTTTGCAAATGCAACAGATTCACGATAGAGATTTGGTCATGGAAACTAAACGGTATGAGTTTGAGATGGAGAAATTAAGAACAGATAATTTACTCAAACAACGCGAAATTTAATTTGCCCAGAAAAGATTTGAGTCTGAAAAATCAGAACGGGAGTTTGAGCTGCAGGCGGAACGTTTGCAATTGATAAAGGAGGGTATATTATCCCCAGAAGGTGGTGAACAGGTACATTTGTCTGGCAGATTTGACTTTGCCGGTAATTTAAGACTGCTCCCTAAATTCAACGAACATGACCCTGATGTTTTTTCTCCTTATTTGAGACTATAGCGGAAGAGGGGAAATGGCCAAGTGCGATTCGAGTTATTATGCTTCAAACTGTCATTACAGGCAAAGCACAGGAGGCATACACAGCGCTTACGATGGAGGACAGAAGAAACTATGATAAGGTAAAAGTGACTGTCCTAAAAGCTTATGAGTTAGTTCCCAAGGCATACCGCCAGCGTTTTAGGAATTTGAGAAAAGGTGACCGCCAAACACATTCTGAGGTGGTAAGAGAAATTGTTTCACATTTTGATCGTTGGTGTATTGCTTCCGATGTTAACAATTTTGAGAAGTTGCGTAACTTGGTTATTTTAGAACAATTTAAGAACATTGTACCTGACTATATTGCTACATATATAAACAAAAAGAAGCCAAATGACGCGAGTGAAGCTGCAGTCTTGGCAGATGATTACATATTGACGCATAAAAATGTGTACCAAGAGGATCGACCAGGGCGTCAGTATGGTAATTTTTGTGAAAATAGGGTGGCATCAAAGAGATTTGAACAAACCTATGTTTCAAACTTTGAGAAAAAGGGTCGTAGGAGGAGTGACCGAGACTTAGTATGTAATTACTGTTTCAATGTTGGTCATTGGAAAAATAAGTGTCCGATTTTGGCCTCAAAGTTGAAATTTAGTTCAAAGAATAAGACGAATGCCAATGCTAGTCCTGTATTGTTGACGGAGACTACAGGAACTAATGATTTTGCGGGTTGTGCTTTTATGGAAGTAGCGAATGCAGTGTCTGAGTCAAAGAGTGACAGCACAAAGCACTTTGCACCATTCATTATGGAGGGATTTGTTTCTTTGATTAATTCTGATAAAAAAATTCTAGTTAAGATTTTGAGAGATACCGGAGCTTCAGAATCCTTTATTCTTGAATCGGTCCTGCCTTTTTCTGATGCATCAAGTGAAGGGAAGAATGTTTTAATCAGGGAAATTGGATTACAAACTCTTTCTGTCCCTTTGCACAGGATAAACTTGACTTCGGAGTTGGTCTGTGGAGAAGTAACCCTGGGAGTGCGTCCATCATTGCCAGTGGATGGTGTTATGGTAATACTGGGGAATAATTTAGCTGGAGATAGGGTATGGCGAGAGGTAATTCCACCACCTGTGGTAGTGTCCACCCCATTGATTGAAACTTCTGATGTACTAATGCAAGAATTCCCTGAGGTATTTGTAACGTGTGCAGTAACCCGTTCAAGGAGTCGTGAGGTATCTTGTGAAGAAAAAGAAGTGTTTAACTGTGTTGTGCCTGGTTTGTCTATTCTTCTTCCTATTACTCATAGGGAGTTGATGACTGCACAACAGAATGATCCTGGGTTACAACAACTGTTTGAGAATGTTGATCCATCACAGGAGGTAAGAAGTGCTGCCAGTTGATATTTTATCCAGGATGAGATACTTTTAAGGAAATTTATTCCCTGTAAGAAAGGTTTGATGGAGGAATCTGTAATTCAAGTAGTGGTGCCAAAACAATTTCGAGCGGTGGTACTGCGAATTTCACATGGTGAAGTTGCTGGTAATTTCGGAGTAAATAAAACCTATAACAGAGTTTTGAGACAGTTTTATTGGCCATGTTTGAAAAAGGATATTTCGGCCTTTATTAAAACGTGCCATACCTGTCAGTTAACAGGGAAACCAAATCAATCTTTGAGACCAGTGCCTCTGTGTCCGATTTCGGTTACAAGTAAACCCTTTGAACATCTAATAATTGACTGCGTGGGTCCATTACCTAAATCTAAATCAGGTAATGTATATTTGCTGACTGTGATGTGTCAGGCAACTCGATACCCGGCAGCTTATCCGATCAAAAGAATTACTACTAAGGCAGTTGTGAAAGCTTTAACCCAATTCATCTCTATTTTTGGGATACCGAAGATTATTCAGAGCGATAAATGGTCTAATTTCACTTCACGTATGTTTGCTGAGATTTTGAGAGTGATTAAGGTCAAGCACAATCAATCAAGCCCATATCACGCCCAAAGTCAAGGTGCGCTCGAACGGTTTCACCAAACATTGAAAGCGTTACTACGTACTTACTGTGTGGAGTTGAACCGCGACTGGGAGGAGGGTTTACCCTGGTTGTTACTTGCAGCTAGAGAGGTACAACAAGAGAGTTTGGGTTTTAGCCCGAATGATCTTGTGTTTGGTCACAGTGTACGTGGTCCTCTTTCTGTTTTGAGGGGGGGATTGGGTGAAAAGGATCCTCCTCAAAATTTGTTGGAATATGTAGATGGTTTCCGTAGACGTTTATTTTTAGCTGGACTGAGTGCTCAGAAAAATCTTGTTGGAGCACAAGATAAGATGAAGAAACACTTTGACAAACATACCGAATGCCGTGTTTTTATACCGGGTGATCAAGTGCTGGTTTTATTACCTTCATCTGGCTCTCCTTTTTGCGCACGGTTTACTGGACCATATACTGTTCTTCGAAAAATGACTGACCAAAATTATCAAATTGCAACTCCAAATCCGCGAAAGGTTAAACAGTGTTTTCACGTAAATTTACTTAAGCCTTATAATTCTCGTATTTCTGACACTGAACTGGTTAAGCCAACTGTTACTGTTGCTGCTGTCCCTCTGGATAATTCTCAACCTTTTTCTGTAGAAGGAGGGGAGGATGTAATTGAACCTGGAGACTGTGTTTTGCTTCCACGGTTAAAGAATTCAGAGACCCTTCAGAATCTGGAGGTTTTGTTTTCACATTTGTCAGAGTTAAAAAGGTCAGAATTGATAGAGTTGTTGTTTGATTTTCCTAGTTTGTTTGCAGATGTGCCCACCCGTATGCATCTGATCCAGCATGATGTGGATGTGGGAGATGCGCGACCTATTCATCAGCGTTTTTACAGGATTCCCATCAATAAGCGGAATGTGCTGGAGTCAGAGGTTCAGTATATGCTTAAGAATGAGATCGCTGTTCCTTCATGCTCCAGTTGGGCTTCACCATGCTTGTTGGTAAAAAAGCCAGATTCTACTTATAGATTTTGCACTGATTACCGCAAGTTAAACGATATTACTAAACCTGACACTTTTCCACTTCCTCGAATGGAGGATTGTGTGGATCAGGTGGGTTCTGCTAAGTTTGTAAGCAAACTAGACCTTCTAAAGGGGTATTGGCAAGTGCCCTTAACTCCCAGAGCTCAAGAGTTGTCATTCATTACACCATCTGGGTTATATTCTTACTCTGTTATGAGTTTCGGTTTGAGAAATGCACCCGCAACCTTCCAGAGATTGATGAATAAAGTGGTATTCGGCCTGGAGGGTTGTGCGGTGTATTTGGATGATGTTATTGTATTTAGTGATACATGGGAACACCATCAGGTACATCTTCGTGCGCTTCTGCTGCGTTTGGCTGAGGCATGTCTTACAGTGAACTTGGCAAAGTGTGAGTTTGCCAAGGGTACTGTCAGATATTTGGGAAAAGAAGTTGGACAGGGTGAGGTACGTCCTGTTCAAGCCAAAGTTGCAGCTATTCAACAGTTTCCTCCTCCATCAACAAAGAAGGAGCTGATGCATTTTTTAGGGATGGTCGGGTATTACCGGGGGTTTTGCCCAAATTTTTCAACTGTTGTTTCTCCACTCACTGATCTGCTTAAGAGTGCTGTCAATTTTGTTTGGAGTGAAAATTGTCAGAAGGCTTTTGAACATGTTAAACTGTTACTAACTGTTGCCCCCTGTTTTAGCTGCCCCTAGGCTGGATAAACTTTTTAAGATACAAGTAGATGCCAGCCAGATTGGTGCTGGAGCGGTTCTATTACAGACTGGTGAGAGTGGACTCGACCATCCTGTAAATTTCTTTTCTCGTAAGTTTAATACTTACCAAAGGAACTATTCTGTAATAGAGAAGGAAGCAATATCCTTAATTTGGGCTCTTCAACATTTTGATGTGTACGTGGGGGGCGGATTACCTGTGGAGGTTTATTCTGATCACAATCCTCTAACGTTTTTACACTCTCTACAGTCCCCGAGTCAGCGGTTAATGTGCTGGATTCTATTTTTGCAGCCTTACAGTTTAACTGTAAAACTCATCAAGGGAACTAATAACGTAGTGGCAGATGCATTATCCCGTGTTCCTGACTAGATCGAATAGTGTACTGTAAGTGTTTGAACAGTTGTTACTATTTTTCTGTGCTCTCTGTTTGTTGCCTTAATATGCTTTCAGGATCCAGATTGCTGAGGATAAATTGAGTAGTCTAGGAGAATGGAGGTGACTGTGGAAAACACTTGTACTACGGAGATCGGATCTCATAAAAAAAAAAAAAAAAGAATGATTTTGAAAGGAAAGTATGCTTTGTTAGTTTATTTTTTTTGAGATTCTTTGAGAGGTTTTGAGGATCCTTATAAGATATCGGATCTTTTAGAGGGGGGGTGTGTGACGGTTCAATGAGTCTTGTGCAGTGAGTGCTTGTGTGTTTGTCCCGAGATACAGGCTGATTGCTGGTGGGCGTGGCTTTACACCTGAACCAGATCAGGCTACTTTAAAAGACACACTGTCAAACAGAGAGAGGGAGACGATGGCTCGCTGGTGTTGCGGTTCTGGAGGCTTCTGGAGAGCTGACGGGATGTGTGGGCTATGGGAGATCACAGCCGTTTCGGAGATCTGATGTCAATATGTTGATTCGAACTTCTCTTTATGTTTGGTTGGACTGATATCACTTGAGCTGGCTTGCTTACAATTACATGCTGACACGCTGACTAACATTTATACTGATCTCTTGACACTTCATGTTTATTACTTTATTTAAATAAATCTTATTGTTTACGCAGCGGTTGTGTGGCGTCTCCCTTACTTTGTTGCGATCTTTGAGAAGAATCGTAACACTGGCTCCTCAAAAAGTCAAGGTCATATGAATGATGGATTGGAGGGTGCTTTTCCATATTTAGCTTTTTATATGCTTAAATCACTGCCTTAAGGCTGCAAATTGAGAAAACAGCCAGGGTCTCAATCCCAAACCCATTTGAGCATAATAAGTATGAGCCATCCAATGGCGTTTCTTCGATCTGTCGATCTAACAGTCTGCAGATGAAGTGCAGAACAGGCACAAAGCCATTATTTCAGACCCCCACAGTTCTGGGAATTGCAAAGTTGCCTTTGCAGATACATCAGCATTTTTTCTCCCATAATATTAACATAAAATGGAGATTTCATTATTCTTCCATGCAGTAACATTCCAACCAGAATTGATCAAATGAAGCGTGTTTCATATAACCTCCATGTTTCACTGTTGTTACAGGGCACAGTCTGATGATAGCTTTAGATAATGTATAATTGATACTCAAGCATTTTATATAAATCAAAGTGACATCCATCACAACATGATTGATCAGAAACATCAGGTGTTAGCTACCAAAAGTTTCAGTGGTTTAACAGGGAAAATGTTCAACTCAAAAGTCAACTGAAACATACTGCCTGTTGTACAGCTTCTGACATTTAATCTCATTCTTTGGAGCATGCACGATCCACCAGAGCAAAGCTATGGATGCAGCTTATACCATCAGCTGAGGAGACAAATAGTTGATGGAATTTTTTATATAATTTCAGTATTTCACACAATATAGGAGAGACCAGTACACTCTATTTTTTTTTTTTTTTTTTGCAAATGTGCTTTGTATTCAAAGGTTTTTCATTTATTTATTTATTTATTTATTTATTTTTTACAGGGGGAGATTTTATATATATATATAAAAAAAAATGAAGATACAGTAAAATGTTCTGTCAGCAAAACCCGGTTATTAACAATTTACATGCATTCGTTAAAGCAAGAGTTCACCTAAATATGAAAATTTGCTGAAAATTGACTCACACTCAGATTATCCAAGATGTAGATGTAGAGTTTGTTTCTTCGTCTGAAAAGATTTGGAGAAATTTAGCATTACATCACTTGCTCAACTTGCTCAACAATGGCTCTTCTGCAGTGAATGGGTGCCGTTAAAATTGAGAGTGTAAACAGCCGATGAAAACAAAACAATAATCCACACCACTCCAGTCCATTAATTAAAGGAGTCATACCCTCGTATTACCTTGGATACCTACTGCTGTATTATAGTCTTTCAGGCCCTTCTAAAAAAGAAAATTGGAATAAAAAATAAACACAGAGCTCCTCAGACCCTTATCTCTGTAGGCATTATTGTCTCGCGAGATCTGATGCGATATTTTGGCTGTCGTGGACGGTCATTATAATAATGCAAATGAGGGGCACGTTGATTGGTTGCAGGAAGGAGGGGGGTTGACACCGCAGGTAACGCTTTAGCATATCATTACAAACTGACATCATTGCGCAAGTTGTGAATGAACGCGACCGGCTTCCCGGCCAGCGCCGTTTAGGGCTTACATCAAACTTCATTCATGCACACATATGAAACACGCTTGCATATATACTAAGTACTAGTCACACATACATGTATATGAACTATCTACGCACATAAAGTTACTCATATGAGACGTGAGCACAGCACACACACACAAATATAAGACGTGAGCACACACACACACAAACTAGACGGGGCCTCATGTAAGCGTTAATAAATAAACAATAACCGAATTCATGATGATCTCAGTCATTTGTTTTTTGCAAAGTACGTTAGCAGCCATTCCCCATACCTCGAAGCTAATACTCCCGCCAGAGTTGTGCCTGGACGCGTTCATTGTCTGTGTCTGTGAACGCCAAGCTCTCTCAGTTTAACTTCGTTCAGTAGGATACCAGATTTCTATAAAGCCTTCCAGGCGAAAACCCACCTAAAACCCACCGTAAACCGGCCTTAATATGTAGCGGAAAAACACCCAATCTGGCAACGCCAGACTCTCTTGTTCAAACTAGTTCATCAAAATGAACAAATCTTTTTTCGAGTCATTTCGTTCATTTAAGGGGCTTTAAATGTTACTATTAACTGGCAAATTCCCCGAACACATCAACCTACGCAATCTTGATCATATTCTGAATTAAGAAATCATTATAATGCAGTCAAAAGTCCGTTTTTGCCGTCCGTTTACAGGGAACATAAATAATTACTTCACCTCCAGTCTTTCGTTTATTTGTCTAGTGACAGACGCATTAGCATACAATAGCCGCATTAGCAGTTATGCTGTTTGTTACACACAGTAGAGCAATAAAAACACAGTCTTACCGTTTCAATTGCAGGTAATTTTGTTGGAATGGCGCTTTTCCCGAGCTTCGATGCCAACTTCGCCTGATATTGCCCCAAATTTGTGAAGGATTTCGGCGTACAATGTTTAGCACAAACACATAACGATAAGCCAGTGGAAAGGGTTGAAGGAACCTCGTCATTAAAAATGAATTTAATCCACTGGTCTCTGATAGCTAGGTCCGTTCTTGGTAGAGAAAACACATTTACATGTTGATTCTGGCAGTCAACCACAGAGCAACTCACGTGTGCACTACTCCAGCATCTTTCGCGACTGAATATGAGGGGGAGAGGGCAAGGTGCGAGCTTCCTGCTGCGGTGTCCATATATGGTATATCCTGCCCCGTCTTGACGTCAAGTCGGGGAAGAAATCAAAATCTCGTATTTGAGTGCGCGTGCACGTGGGCTATTTTACAAACCCTGAGGTAAACAAACGCTTCACTTTTAAATATCGGCTTCCCGGCCAGTGAATAATCGTTAGGCAATCATAACATACATTGATTCTCGTGGAAAAGTGAAAATTGTGGGTCATGACTCCTTTAATGTCTTGTGATGTGAAAAGCTGGGTGTTTTGTAAGAAATACATGGAATAATTCTAAGGGGTCATGATCTGGCCTTTTTTATTATTATTATTTTGCACTGTTCTCTGAGTAAAAAGATCAAGGGAGTTTTGATTTCTCAGTTCGTGACTGAATATGGACAAAATATGAGTCCAGTGAGTGTTTTTAGACCCTCATTCTGACAGCACCCATTCACTTCAGAGGATCAATTTGTGAAGCAATGCTACATTTCTTCAAACCTCTCTCTCTCTCTCTCTTTAGAAAATGTGGAAATTATTATTATTATTATTATTTTGTGGGGGTGGGGGTGAGTTCTTCATTTAACTAATGTATTTGAGGAAATGTAAATTGCAATGCTAAATGCACATAATTGCACAGTTTTTCTAAAAGTACAGCTGGGATTTAGTCACTTCTGCTGGCTAATGCAAGCTGCTTTATTACAAAATGGAAATTAAATTCAACCAAGTTTGCCTTTAAAAAAATTGAATAAAATGACAATTCATATGAGTTTAAAACATTACTAATGCTATGGTTAAATTAACTTTCAGTAGTTTGCAGAGTTTTTTTCCCCTACACAGTTCTGAAATTGCAATGAGTAAACAAATAAGTTTCTGATACCAGTGTGGGTGGAAAGTTTTAAGTTATGCTCTGATATAACTAGCCCATGTAATTTTGTACCCTGATATGTTACATTTTTACAGCAGTGTTAATATCTGCCAAAATAGGCCAATGGAATTAAAAAAGCTTGAATCCATACACCCAAACTAAGTTCAATTTATCTTAATGTAGAAACCTCCTAATGTTTGTTTTTCATGCCTTGTAGAGCAAATTGAATCAATACATAACCTATGATACAGCACATCATATTTTTGTCATCATCATTTTGCTGACACCTGCTATCATGGGAGGTGAATGAAGCAGCAAATTAGGTGCCACATTGGACCACATTTTGTTATTAGAGATGTCAGTATTGTAAAGCTGACTGGTTGCTTCAAACTGTCAGCATTTTGAGTGTCACAGTGGAATATCTGAAAGTGAGCACCTTATAATGGAAGTTTGTGTGCAAAACTCTATCTATCTATCTATCTATCTATCTATCTATCTATCTATCTATCTATCTATCTATCCTAAATAAAAATATATTTCAACTACTTTTCATTTAATTCAGTAAATCCATGCATTCAAATTTGAATTGCTATTCTTCATCCTGAATGGTGCACATCCCTGACTTGAACCAGCCTTGAACATATTGAACTGGTTTTCATAAAACTTAAACATACACTCAAAAAAAATACTCTTTAAACTTACTTAAGTCAATTATGGACAGTGGTTCCACACAACCAAATTGTGTTTTGATAACATTAATGGAATTTGTTGAATCTATGCAAACTCCTTGTGTTGTGACAACACAACTGAATGAGGTAGAATCTATGTGAAATAGTAATGTCCAACCAAATCAATTTATTCACTTTGCTTCAACTTAAACCGGTTAAGTTAACTGAACATGTTTTGGTTTATTACAATCTAGCCAATTTTGTTTCACTTTATCAACATAAGGAGGTTTGTTTCAAATTACTCATTTCAATTATGGACAGTGGTTCCACACAATTAGTTCTAGTTACTTTAACTAAATATTTTCTATTTAAAGTAACTTACTTCAACAAAGCATTTTTTTGTGTGATTTGTCTTGTAATGAGTCAAAAGACAAGATGTCACAAATGATCAAAGTGTATTTGTTAAACAAGCAATAAATAATTACACACAGTTACAGTAAATACAGTTTAAACCACATTACAGAATTACAAAAAAAAATACACAAAATAGCAGAAATATCAAACAACTCATTTTCTAATTGGCATTCATGGGTAACCAATCAAACCTTATTCCAGGAACAGGAACTGGCTCCAGAAATAACTTCTTCAGTATTCCAAATGTGTACCTGAGTTCAGGAGGGTAGCTCAAGTTCAGTCCATATATCAGTCCAGCAACATGGTTTTGCAGACTGTTAACTGCTAGATCCTGAAGAACTTTATCCTTTAAAACTCCAACTTCTGCTGGACTGTCTTCAATGATGCAGCTTCAAATAGATTCCCACGAGTCTTCTGGATCACCTCCTGATTGCTGCCAACGTCTGTGTCCTAGAAATATTTAAAAGGATGGAGCACTCAAATTCTTGAGTATTAACTTTAACAAATCATTTATTAACCTTGAACTCACCATATACTCCATACTGCTAGGGTCTTCATTTGGATACTTCAATTTCATTAGTCTGAAGATGAAAACAACAAAATTTAGCCTTTGTTTTTTTTCCCCCTAAAATTACATGAAAAAAAGTCAGTCATTTATCTCCTTATGGGAAATACAGGCAAGCAGAAAATGATACACACATCTGGACCCTGTACGGTAAGCAACAGAAGTGGAATGTTCCCAGACCCAGAAACATAGTAAAGACATTAGTAAAACAGTCCACGTGACATCAGTGGTTCAACCATAATTTTACAAAGCTACAAGAATACTTTTTTGTGCAAACAAAACCAAAACAGCGACTTTATTCAACAATTCTTCTCCAAATCGCATCTTCCACCATTATCAACAGCACGTAAATAATTCATGGTGCTGCTGACCTAGAACAAGCATGCGCTAAACCTTGATTACACGCAGAAGAAAGCAATGTTCATGCCTCTTGTTACTCTCCATAATGGCGGCATATGTGATTTGGAGAAGAATTGTTGAATAAAATCGCTATTTTTGTTTTTTTTTGCACAAAAACGTATTCTTGTAGCTTTGTAAAAGTGTGGTTGAAGCATTGATGTCACATGAACTGTTTTACTGATGTCCTTACTATGACTCTGGGAACATTTCAGTTGCATTGCAGCCTTTATGGAGGTTCAGAAATCTCTCGCATTTTCATAAAAATATTAGGGATGCACCGATTGACCCGCCATCAATCGGAAACCGAACGGTTTTTGCTTAAAATACGCGATCGGTAATCGGCCGGTCTTTGGCCTTTTTTTCGGCCGATTTTTCCGGAAGTGCGTCCGCGTGCTCAGACTACATCTACATGAGGGTGAGTAATTAATAGGGCTGGCACTTTTGTGAAAAAAATCATTTTCGATTTTTAAGACATAAGTGTTCATTGAATCGATTGTAAAATCGATTTTCCATGTCAAAAAAAAAAAAGACGTTTCCTTTTTCAACGTCAAATAACAGACGAACGTAAAGAGAGTGCTGGAAACGCACAAGGCAGCAATATTTCTTATTTATTGGCATGAAGTTCCGTGCAGAATAACAAACAGCAAAAAATATATGTGCAGAGGGGACGGCGGCCATGACAAAAGAAAAACATCAGTGAAGGCTTCAACCCGGCTGCATTTATGATTTAGGCAATTCAAAAATTTCCAAGATTATTTTAAATAATGATTCAATCCATTTCAAACAACTGTTCAAAAAAATTTAACTTTAAATGGACTTGAGAACAGGCCATGTGTCCAGAGCAGAGCGTTTTTTATTCACTATATGTCCAGCTGTTGAGAAGACGCGCTCAGAGCGCACTGATGTCCCAGGGACACTCAGGTACAGCTGCGCAATTCTCCACCACAGAAGCCGGTCACTGTCAGCTTGCTATATCATAACTCAGAATCTCCTGTAACTAGAAGCGCGGATGAGGCGAATGAGACCTCCAGACGCTCTATTTGCGTTTGGTGTGAACGCAGCATAAGAGGTCGCTTTCGACGTCACTGGGTCTTATAGGCGCGTAAAATTGCTGGTATTTTTTGTCTAGCTTTCGCAACGCATACTGCACTTTCGGAATTCTTTATTTTCTTTTTCTGCTTGTTTGTGAGTTTTGTTACATCTATATTTTTAATTGTTTAATTATTTTAAAATGAATAGTGTACATATTTGGTTAAAATCGATTCCCTATTTTCATTTTCGAAACTTTTTTTGGTTGGTCCGATCAATTGTGCAATCGATTTTCGAACTAAAAGTGACAGCCCTAGTAATTAATGACATGTTTATTTTTGGGTGACCTAGCATTTTAACACAACTGAACCAGCTAATCAAGGTTCTTGGGAATTTTAAAACAATAAAGTATTACTAGAAGTTCCAGGCAGGTGAGTTAGAGCTAAACTCCACAGAACACTGGCTTTCCTAGAGCAGGTCTGGACACCCCTGCCTTGCATCAAAATGAATTGTTTTTGGGAGGCAAATTCATTCATAATCTTGTCAGTTTATAGTAATACCACATATTTTGTATTTATTGTATTAATAAACCTAATCTTAATCTATCTGTCTTTTTTTGTCAATTCCCAGTGGCCAGTGAGAGAATAATGTTTTAATACAAGGTTGTGTTGAGTGCAGTTGTTCTTACCTGTGTAGTGGGCACCAAGAGGGTTTCAGTATTTGTCCAAGCACTCTTCTTCAGTATGCAAACATCTTCATAAGTTCTGTAGTGCGGATCCAGTTTGGCAAAGACTGTTGATTCTAATGGGCCTATGGTAATTCTGTATGTCTCAAATTCTGCACAAATCTGTAAACACATGAAGTGCAATGTGTTACAAAAAAAAAAAAAGAAAACGGTTTAACAGCAAAAACCAATTCAATTATCAAAATATTAAGTGATTTATTTGTGTAAGTGATGAATAGTGTCATGTTTACCATTCCAAAAGGGTGAACCTGATTACATATCTGGAGCATTTGTATAATGTGAACAGCTCAGAGTAGTGTCCGGTTTAAAGTCATTGTATGACCACACCGCCATGTTCATAAACAAAGCTTCAAATACTTTCACTGTGCTGAGCCAGGGCTCTCCAAACTCGGTCACATTACATGGTTAGACATTTATTTATTATTTAGCTTTTTGCAATTAGTTAAAATATACATATTCTAACAAATAAAGGGAATTACTTCCGCTTTTGAAAGTCATTATGTATTACTAGTATACAATTAATTTATACAAATAAATATATTTTGCACACAAAATGAGATAAGAGAGAAACTCCTATTTCGCCATTTGATTAGCTATAGGAGGAAGTAGCTGAATGACAAATCATTCTGCCTCTTAACATCTCTTATTGTAAGATCTTATCGTATAATAAAAGTAAAGGTACGTGATAGGACATTTTATTTTTGGATAAACATTTGACTAATAAATACAATCTCTCTTAAAATACCTTATTGGGTTATGATATTTAAAACAGTTTGGTTTGATCTAGCGCAGAACTAAAACTTTAATGAAATATTTCCCACAATTATAAAATAAATGTATGATTAGCTAGCTCCACCCTGGAGAGCTGCTTTATAACAGGAAATAAAGTTATAATTCTAGCGACACTGACTCTGTATTTTCATGTTTAATATTGAAAAGCTATCTATTGCATAAGGACTGTTATATAAATAAACGTGACTGGATATTTCTTTACTGGAGTGGCTGGAGAACCTCAGAGTTCGTGAAAACATCCACATCGCTGTAATCAAATATGTTCTTAAGAGCTGCTTTTACATCGCGGTCAGTTTTTGTTGTGTTAATGCAGTTATTGAGAGCAAGGCGTGCAGTATATATTTACATATTCATCCAAGGTTCGGATCGGCTCGGTTTGCTCAAACTGAAGTGCTATCTTCTTCTTTTGAATTGAATCAGGAGAGTGTATTACAATCTTGCGCTACAGCTCCACACTTGTCAAACTGCATTATTGGCGGCTTTCACATTAGGCATACGAGATCAAACAACTAACGTTACTCAAAAACATTTGCCGACATTTTTTTATATCGTCGACGTTGTCGATAATGTCGACTAATTGTTTCAGCCCAAGTATATATATATATATATATATATATATATATATATATACTCAAGTCAATACCTTACAGAGAGTCGTGTGCTTTCACATCTCCCAACCGCTCAAAATCATCTATTAATGGTGCAGTAAACCGATTACACAATACTAGACTGCAAAACAAAAGCACCCCAAAACAGAAACTCTAAGTGAAATGAAAGACTTTGACTTAACACAAGAAAAACTTTAGATTTTCTTACCTGACTGGTACCTCTTGCTCTACTTCGCACCGTCATCAAATGCGTTGGAAATAGTCACTTCCGGTTTTTTTTTGAATTACAAAATTAAACACTTACGTTAGTTTAACGACTGATAATTAAGTAAAATTGAAAATGAAACATTTTAAGTTGATTAAGCACAATACAATTGTGTTTTGGCGGAAAACTAAATATACTTGTGTTGTTTTAACAAAACATATCTGTGTAAAACGAACAGTGCCACAAATCCATTTTTTTGAGTGTACTTAATACCTACTTTCTATGAAAAGACAGTGTACTTTTTGATATAAAACACCTTATATGTGATTGCGCCAGTCTATATGGCAATCTCCAACAAAAGCTGTGCTATAAGCTGTCGACTTTCAAAAAGATTATTTAAACTCATGCGTAGGACATCGAGGTTAAAGTTTCATAAATCAAAAAAAAAAAAAATCTGAAGGGCAAGTTATACAGTATATATTCTTCCATATTCATTTTAAACAGACCTTGTCCACTTTTCTTCATAAAACAGACAATACTGTTACTCGGTCTGTGTTATTGCTTAAACTCTCATACTTACTGACAGAATCAACCACACTCAATTTCTACTTTACATCAAGCCACAATTGAACTGTGATGTTAAGCCAGGATAAATTGGTTCCAACAAAACTCAGAATCCCAGCTAAAGTGGATGTGTGATAAGCATGAGTAGCGAGGTGGAGGCCTTTTTCTAGTGTGCGGACGAAGCACTCTGCCATACATCAAGAAAAACAAGATGAGTTAAGCACACAGCCACACAGCATTTCTTGGACAACTGGGATTGGAAACAAGTTGTGATTTATTGGCTGCTAGACACACAGTGTCTTTGACCCATTTAGACAAAGGATTTGTTTATCTTATCACTGTACAATATATTTTTTATTTATTTATTTCCAGACTTACTCTGTCTCACTCTAGTGGGTTACATGTTTTCATGTTAATGACTATCCGAGCCCTAAGAGGGTTTAACTACTCACAATTGGCATTGGTTTGTCATTAGATGTGCATTGTTCTGTATAAAAGCATGCTTGAGCAAGTACTACAATTATGTGGCCAGTTAAGTTAATTAGACTATTTAAGGCAATGTCTTTGTGCCATGGCAGCAAGCAGGGTATTAACTGGCTCCTTTGTCTTCAGTTGCATGCCTTCTGTCGTTGTATTAAATGAACATGGCCCGGTTCCCCAAAACGTTCTTATCGCTAAGTAGTTCTTAACCTATTCCTTAACCTCTCTCTTAACCTTATGGCTTGATTCCCGACACGTTCGTACGCTAAGTATATCTTCTGTAAGTCACACTTTCGTAAGGTTGGTCTGGACCATTCGTAAACTCTCTCTTAGCGTTGTTTGAGCTCCAGACGCTACTGTACAGCAGTCTTTAGAAATCAGCGGAGCGAAGTACAAGTCAAACTATGGTATGTTCACAATGTTGTGGCTTAACAATGATTTTATGTTATTTTTCAAGACTCATAATAAATTGGCTTTTTCGTAATGTAATTAAAGCGAATTGGCAATAAATTTTTTGATAATTAAAATCTGGCAAACAATTTGGCTCTAAATGGATAAGATCTACAAATGGTTAACCATGGTTGTGTCCATTAAGAGACCAACTATAGCAGTGATCCAACGTGTCCTTGTATTGTATCAAAGACGGAGCCGGACGCGGAGCCGTTTAGTCCATGTCAATTTTTTTATGCGTCAAAACTTAAGCCCTTTTGACATTTTGCCTGACGGGGCGATATTAAAAAAAAATTCGCCTCTCAAGACAGCTCATTATGGAGCTGCTGGACAATAGTGGTGTGATCTCTGACCTGGTGGCAAGGTCCAGCAAAACTTCAAGTTCCTCTGACGAGAGGCTTGGTGCCCTTGTTTACGTTGCTTCCCCAGCATATTTTGTATCTAACTCTCTCTCTCTCTGTTCATTGTAGATAGGTTGCTTTTTATTAAAAACATAAACCAATTGCAAACAATACCACATTAAACAGAAGTAACTGCAGCTGCTTGCCAATCAATTCTGATTGTAAAGTACCTTACCATTAATATAAAAGTGTATTATATAATTTTTATAAGTCGTTAAACCCATGTCAAGTAGTGGCACAAGTGGCACAACGGGATAAGGAGTGTGGATGATTAACGAGGGATACCCGGTTCGTCTAACCGTCAAAACATATCGTGTGAACATATTACTGACCATTTGATAATTTAATTTATAGTCTATATTCTACTGATAACTTAAACTAAAATAAATGTTACTTTAATAATTTGAGGAATGTTTCACTTGCATATAACGTGTTATCTTTCTTAACGCTGTATTGCACCTTCGCGTGAAGTGGAAAATCGATTCCTGGGCAATCGATGCCTACTAATTCAGCACCTTCACTCGGGACAGCGCTCTTGTAACGTCGGACGTAAGAGGCAGCGTGTTAAGAAGCTTGCTAAGGGACACTTCGGGGAACACACTTAGGAACATAAACAACTTTGGTAAGATATATCTTTCAAGGTCTTCTTAGCGCGATACGAGTGAGCGTTATCGGGGAACCGGGCCCATACCTTTAAGTAGGCTATGCATAGTTAAACATGTGATGATAACTATTTAATTTGGAAATTTTGAATTTAGATCTTGCTGATATATTAAGAGTTGATAAGTAGGATAATAAAGCAGTAATACACGAGAGCGGAGGATCAGTGAACTTGCAGAAATTACACCTGTCACATTACATTCTGTTACACCAGAATGTGTTGACGGTAGTGGTATTCCTGAAAGATTCTGAATTTATAAATGAATCAGCTGAGTGAATTATTCAGTAACTCACTTGTTCTGGAATAAATTATTGTTTTTGAAAGAAGTGGTTTGAATGAATGATTTAATGACTCACTAATGAAGGGAGTCACTTATCGCCACATACTACCAATGTAATCCATCCATCTGTCCATCTGTCTATCTACAACCCGAATTCCGGAAAAGTTGGGACGTTTTTTAAATTTTAATAAAATGAAAACTAAAGGAATTTCAAATCACATGAGCCAATATTTTATCCACAATAGAACATAGATAACGTAGCAAATGTTTAAACTGAGAAATTTTACACTTTTATCCACTTAATTAGCTCATTTAAAATTTAATGCCTGCTACAGGTCTCAAAAAAATTGGCACGGGGGCAACAAATGGCTAAAAAAGCAAGCAGTTTTGAAAAGATTCAGCTGGGAGAACATCTAGTGATTAATTAAGTTAATTGATATCAGGTCTGTAACATGATTAGCTATAAAAGCTTTGTCTTAGAGAAGCAGAGTCTCTCAGAAGTAAAGATGGGCAGAGGCTCTCCAATCTGTGAAAGACTGCGTAAAAAAATTGTGGAAATCTTTAAAAACAATGTTCCTCAACGTCAAATTGCAAAGGCTTTGCAAATCTCATGATCTACAGTACATAACATCATCAAAAGATTCAGAGAAACTGGAGAAATCTCTGTGCGTAATGGACAATGCCGGAGACCTTTATTGGATGCCCGTGGTCTTCGGGCTCTCAGACGACACTGCATCACTCATCGGCATGATTGTGTCAATGACATTACTAAATGGGCCCAGGAATACTTTCAGAAACCACTGTCGGTAAACACAATCCGCCGTGCCATCAGCAGATGCCAACTAAAGCTCTATCATGCAAAAAGGAAGCCATATGTGAACATGGTCCAGAAGCGCCGTCGTGTCCTGTGGGCCAAGGCTCATTTAAAATGGACTATTTCAAAGTGGAATAGTGTTTTATGGTCAGACGAGTCCAAATTTGACATTCTTGTTGGAAATCACGGACGCCGTGTCCTCCGGGCTAAAGAGGAGGGAGACCTTCCAGCATGTTATCAGCGTTCAGTTCAAAAGCCAGCATCTCTGATGGTATGGGGGTGCATAAGTGCATACGGTATGGGCAGCTTGCATGTTTTGGAAGGCTCTGTGAATGCTGAAAGGTATATAAAGGTTTTAGAGCAACATATGCTTCCCTCCAAACAACGTCTATTTCAGGGAAGGCCTTGTTTATTTCAGCAGGACAATGCAAAACCACATACTGCAGCTATAACAACAGCATGGCTTCATCGTAGAAGAGTCCGGGTGCTAACCTGGCCTGCCTGCAGTCCAGATCTTTCACCTATAGAGAACATTTGGCGCATCATTAAACGAAAAATACGTCAAAGACGACCACGAACTCTTCAGCAGCTGGAAATCTATATAAGGCAAGAATGGGACCAAATTCCAACAGCAAAACTCCAGCAACTCATAGCCTCAATGCCCAGACGTCTTCAAACTGTTTTGAAAAGAAAAGGAGATGCTACACCATGGTAAACATGCCCCGTCCCAACTATTTTGAGACCTGTAGCAGAAATCAAAATTGAAATGAGCTCATTTTGTGCATAAAATTGTAAGCTTTCTCAGTTTAAACATTTGCTATGTTATCTATGTTCTATTGTGAATAAAATATTGGCTCATGTGATTTGAAAGTCTTTTAGTTTTCATTTTATTAAAATGTAAAAAACGTCCCAACTTTTCCGGAATTCGGGTTGTATCTCTCTATCATAGCACATTTTTTTGGATTATTTCCTCTCTGTATTATTTGATTTTACTCTGAAATGTCACATCTCTGAAAGCTGTGCCCCAGTTGCAAACACTGCCCACCTAAGCCTTTGGCATGGGTCAAACAAGTGACTTCAACAGCAAAGAGCAAACATTCAAAATGACATCAGTAATGCAGTCACATTTTCCTAATCTCCTTGGATGGATTCAGGCCATGATTTTCATTTAGTCGAATAGAGATAACCAGACTGTCAGCTAGGTTGCAGTTTCCCTTTAATCTTACCCTGGAGCTAATAATCAGCCTGCAACCCTGAAAGCCTTCACGAGACATTCATCATGCACTGAAATAATTTAGATACAGAACTTTCATTCAGTTTGGGGTTATCCAGGAGCATAAAGGCAGATATGATTAATTAGTAACTTTTTAAGAATAAGCCATATTGATGAAATAATACATAATTCAATCAGTCAGTTGCAGTCTGATTTATATTGGTCTATGTAATGCAATTAGTAATGATGCATGAAACATTTACTGAATGTACATAGCAGAAATTGCATTATGTTCATTAATAATCTAATTCTCACTACAAAATCAAGTTTTATTTTTGCTTTCAGATGATGTTGGAAAATTGCATACTAAATATTTCAGAAATGTTGATGCCCCTGTATTCTTTACTTTCTATCCATGTTGATCATTGTCAAATGTCTTTACAAGCTTTAACAATCAAGAGATTCTAGTTTTGCATTTTTAATTAGTGATCTTTCCATAACTCAAGTAAACAGATCACAGACGGATTGGAGGTCACTGCAGACAGTCTCAGTGGTAATGATATTAGCCTGCCCTTCACATTTAAATGGCCAATCTTAAATGACTTCAAATTTGCTATTTACTTTCAACATGATGCTTACAATGTTGGATATGCTGGGGCATGCTCAAATAGAACGAAGGTAACAGAGCTTGATTAAAGTTTATCTTTCGGGTTATAACTCCACCAGCCTTCATTATTGCTTGTCAGATTATAAATGGTCCTGGGGAGAAATTATGCAAGCTCACACACAAGCTGAAGGAAGTGATTCAGTTTACTTGGCTTAAGTCGTGAAAACCTGCTCATTCTCGATCGTCTGATAAGACTACTTTTGAATCTTGCCTGTCAGGAAAAAAAGAAAGAAAGAAAGAAAGAAAGAAAGAAAGAAAGAAAGAAAGAAAGAAAGAAAGAAATAAAGAAAAAGAAAGAAAGAAAGAAAGAAAGGTACGTATATTTCTAAGAAAATAGGACAAAATCTCATCTCAACACATTTCATAAATATATATATATATGAAGAGGTCAGATGCAAAAGCCTCTAAGTGACATCTGAAATTTTAATCTGAAATTAAGCTTTTTATCAGGCTATATTTATGTTCAGTTATTTCACTTTAATAGCCTGGAAAAGGACCTGCACATTGCAATTAAAGTAAAATGACTCAAGGAGCTTGATAAAAATACAAATTTTTGATGAAAATTTCAGATGGCACTTCTTCATACATATATATATATATATATATATATATATATATATATATATATATATATATATATATATATATATATATATATATATATATATATATATATATATATTGTCTTTTGTATATATATTGTTTTTTGTGTTAGTATTTCTGTCTTGTTCTCTAGGACATATATCCAAATAATCTTGGATCTAGATATATTTACTTGAGAAGCAAATTTACTATTACATTTATTTTTTTTATTTTTGTATGTAGTCTGGATGGATATTTTCTGTCTGAAATTACTTAGTACATATGTATTACATAGTACTTATGTGCTTTGTTTTAATTAAACACATTCAAAACATCTCTTGAGGTTAACTTATGACTGTCTTGAGAGTAATAGTTTTCTTGCCATTATATCATTAAAGTACCTTGTAATTTCAGACTTCTGCTTGTGGTCATTGTATCTTTGAACTGAAAACTTTGTAGATTTTTTACACTCTAATCTTTCGTCAGCTTCTCTGCTACAATCCAGTGACTTTCGGGCCCTTTTCTTTTGTACAATGATTTTCGCTTTCATTCCGTTTTGCTCAAAGGCAACAGGAATTGAACTGAATTGAATAACCAGACCAGCTAGATACCCTAAGGAATTCTGAACACAGCTTATCCTAATGGTGAACTGACAATCCTTGGATGAACTTGCCTTTTTCAGGGGAAAAAACCTTGGATGTTTGATTAGTCTTGGAAAATTGTAAGCTTTGGTCTTCCTCGGGGATAGTTACCCCTGGATATATGGCAGACTCATGAAAACTGAGCTCCATGCTTTCGTACAGTGTGCCCATATCCTGCTAGCGTGACTAGTGTACTGTATCTGGAATAAAGTAAACTGTGTTAGCCACTATCTAAAGTGTTCCACAACAGAAAAACATAGGTTTGAGAAAATGATGACAGAATCTTAGTTATATTAAGCCTTAAATTTCTGCATAATTAAGGGCTCAGCCACATGAATGACAGGTGGATTGCCCCTGCTGTCACCTTCCTTCATACTAGGTGGGCATGGTTTCAGCAACTAGCTCCCGCCTTTTTGCCCATTATTTTTTTCGATTATCTGGGAGTGACGCTCGGTGACGCCTTGCCTAGATGGTGATGGCCGCCTCCGCCCACTTTTGGCTTTAAAAACGCTCTTCGGAAACCAATGGGTGACATCACTGACACTATGTCCATGTTTTTATACAGTCTATGTTTTAAACAGGCTCTAAATTTTTAGTCAATGTGATCATGTTCTGAAACAAGTCGCAACTGCACACAATTCATCTTTTAAAGTTTCCTTTATTCACTGGTGCTCCACAAAACATTTTGTGCCCATGAATGCTTGCAAAACAGTCTGGCAGGACAGGCTTACTACTTATGCTACTTATGCTATGTATGATGGGGAAATCAATTGGGAATTTGTGAATCTCTGGCTGTAGATCCACAGTAGGTTCCCTGTTAAGGCTAAGAGTTTTATCCATATGTTGGAAGTCCATAGTCCTTATAGCAACTTGTTAGCAAAGTACGTTTTCCAGCAACAACAAGAGTTTTTTAAAATTCATGTTTGGGGTGTGACTGTGCAGTTTAAGTGTATGAACAAAATGTGGAATTCTCTTAAAGCAGTGCTAACCACAGAGCATATTTTACTCATACGAAAGCCACACTAGAAAATCCTGAGGGAATCCATGGCTCAAAAGTGCTAATTCTCCTCCGGGGTTGGCGATTACAAACTACTACTGCTCTCACAAGCAGAGCATGCCAATTCTAGTGCAATTGCATTGAAAAGTATTCCCTTTAAAGCGTCTTACAGAAGACTGATGATGTCTAATGTGACAAACACATCTCTCCAGTCTGCTTTGTTTTGTTCCTGTCACAGGAGTTTCTGTGAAGTGTCTTCTTCCGATAGTGCAGTCCCACTTTGATATTGAGAGCTGAATGCTTGGACTGCTAATGGACTCAACGTGCCTGTAGGCTTATGTGGGCATCTTCTTGGCCTAAGTATTACCGTTTCCTGACATCATGGGGAAGATTTGGTGCTGGCATGTGGACGACTGAAGAGCAAAATTGGCTGCCTGATGTAAATTGGTTACCAAGCTTTCATGTCTAATTATTATGGAAGACAAGCCGGCGTGCTGAACTTTATAGAGGACTGGTATCACATACGATGTAAGGATATCCACATATTAAAAGCTTCCATTTACTGTGGGTAATAGTGCCTATTTAAATTACAAATCGTTTAAAAGCGTCAAAGCAGAAATTTTGTTAGGGGAAGAGTGACACTTGATCAATTCTCTCCCGCAGACATAGTAAAATCACTCTTTGCTTCTCTTTATTTTATATTTACACAGCTTTTATTCCTTATCACACTGACTCCACCGAATTGCATCTTGAAGCAACCAACATTGAGTTCAGAATTTAAATCAGCACATGAATATGTAGGGATTCTTTTGAATTTCCGTTTTGTACATCAGCCTGTCATTCACTGCATCAACTTCCACTTTAGCCTCACATGACTGAAATACTGAATTCTGAGATATGATAAACGCCATGTCAACTCTCTGACAGTAATGTGAAATTCATCATGCTCACCTCTTAACTGTGTAGCACATGTTTGAATGTTTCTGATACACTGCCCCTGGTCAGACACATACTGACAGGGGAATATGTGGAACACATACAAAGATACTGGATGAAGACAAGCTTGGAGCTTTTTCTTTCTACTCAGACTGTGAAAAAGACATGTTTGCTTCACGCTATGCATAAAACAGCCCTTGAAATGAAGTGTAGCACTTATTATTTGCTTCAGATTTGCCTGACCGATCTGTGTCTAAAGTTAAAGATGATCACCCCAAGGTGAAACTCTCAGCAAACACATCACAGTTGGAGCTAGATTTAATTATCTGCAGTGGTGCTTGATTGCTAACTATATATCGCAGCGGACGCCGCTAGCATAATGGTTTTAATACCCCTATGTCAGTTTAATGAAGGAAAAGAAGTACCGGTGCTGTCCTCAAGACAGAATGCTTAATTTTAAATAATGTTTTCATTATGTTTATTAGGGGTGTAACGGTACGCAAAAATCACGGTTCGGTACGTAGCTCGGTTTTAAAGTCACGGTTCGGTTCATTTTCGGTACAGTAAGGGAAAGAAATGCAAACATTAAACTGCAGGTTGTTTATTACTTTAAACTTTTTTTTAACAATTTGTTTACAATTTGTATTTTTTTAAATACTTTTTAATAAAATATATATAAAATAAAAAAGAATAAGAAATAAAATACTGCTGCAAAGTTCTCCACTAAATAAAATACTCTCATTCTCAAACCAATATCATATAATAAAATATAATGAAAAATATAATTAAATAACTATGATTACAGTGCAGCATTACCAATCCCAGCTTGTAGGCCTGCTCATATTTAAAAAATATATATAACTTTTCCAAAGTGTAAAGTGCAGCATGAACAGTTTCAGTTTTTAGACCTGCTCAGATTTCGTTATTGCGTTGGACCGATCGGAATTAAGAGCAAAGGTTTGTTTAAATGCCGACGTGAACTGCGTTTGAATTACAATCATTTTTTTCCTAGTTGTAGTGATGTTCACACTCGCGTGATGTCTTTTGAAAACCTTAGGCCGGTGACACACTGGCATATTGCACCTGTCAAACATAGTCTATTTTGCCGTCAATACTGTTGACGGTGTCCTTTATCAGTAGGCTTTATATTTATGCTCAACATGAAGAATAGATATTGTTGTAGTGAAGACAAGATCCTGGTCTTTCGGCGCCTCGGCGGTCTCCCTCTATGTCACCTACAGTAGCAGCAGTGCACCAGCGCCGCGTCAGGCACGATTCTGGTGCAAACCAGGTGTCACGCAAGTGACAAACAGCAGAAACGCCACGCTCACGCCACGCAGCCAGTGTGTCACCGGCCTTTAGAATCAGCTGCAGGGCGGGATTTGCACTGAACGCGAAGACTTCCGCCACTTAATATGTTCGTTTGGAAACACGAAAATGTATATGTTCCGCAAACAAAATATTGCATTCGGTCATTCGGTACACATGTGCACCGTACCGAAAGCCCTGTACCGAAACGGTCCGGTACGAATACACGTACCGTTACACCCCTAATATATATATATATATATATATAGAGAGAGAGAGAGAGAGAGAGAGAGAGAGAGAGAGAGAGAAGTCACAATAAAAATGATTTTACTAATTTGTTTGTCCTTGTCTTATTTTAGGAGGGTATTAGTTTTTGTGGTATAATTATGGAGCAAGTATTTTTTGGTATAATAATAGAAAGATCACATATGGTTACAAGTCACACAATAAAGAAGACTTCACACAATAATGAGTTAACTGGACTACATTATTATATCAAGCTGGGATATTCTTGAGATAAACCAAAAATGCAACTCAAATCACAAATTATGCACTGTTAATATTAATATTAATATTATTAATAAAACATTATACACTTATTTTCAGTTTGGGGAAAGTAAGTTCTTTTTCTATTTTAAGTATTTTTTTATTTTTATTTTTTTTAAGAAATTAATACTTGTATTCAGCAAGAAAGCATTAAATTGATCAAACATGACGGTAAAGACATTGTCAATAAAATCAAAGCTTTCTATTTCAGCTAAATGCTGTTCTTTTGAACTCTCTGAACCACAAAGTTTTTTTTTTTTGTTTTTTTTTTAAGCATTGAAAATAAGAAAAGTTTCTCGAGCAGCAAATCAGAATGATTTCTGAAGGATGATGTGACACTGAAGAGTGGAGTAAGGATGCTAAAACTTCAGCTTTGTATATCTGATTATACCAAACATATTACATTTTATATTTTAAATTGAAAAATATTTCACAATATTACAGTTTACATCCAAATACATCATGTATTTTGGATCAAATAAACGGAAAGAGACTTATTTATATATATATATCAAAAATAAAAACTTACTGATCTAAAACCAGTAAACCACGCCCAAACAATGATACTACCTTCACCATGTTTCACAAACAGGATAATGTTCTTATGCTGGAATGCAGTGTTCCTTTCTCCAAACAAAACTATTCTTATTTTAACACAAAAAGATTGTATTTTGGTCTCATCCGTCCATTAAACTTTCTCCAGTAGTCCTCAAGAGTCCCCTCAAACAGTTGCAATATGCAGCATATAGAAAGAGCTGGTTCACTAAAGTAATCCTGACTTTCTGAAAAAAAAACAAAAAAAACATTGTCCTACAATATTACATGAAGGAGAGCAGGGCCCATTGAGTATTCTGCATCCATTCGTACCCTAATAATTAGAATCATTCCACCTCCCGTGAACTCAGAATGGCCTGTTTTTGCAGGAGAACTATGATTGTAGGTTTTTCTTGGGATATGTCCAATCAAATTCACTGGATGGAAGGTAACAGAAGCATAAAAGCTCACAGAACCATGTTGCTGATTCCGAACACTTAATTAGCTTTGTCCCAGTAACAACTGGGGAGTCTGCTTATTTCAGCTGTGCATTAGTAATGACATCGATAGATATGTGGAACATACTTATGCAAACTTCCAAAAATAAGGCATATTTTATACCAGTGGAATCAAAGAAATGCAAATGAGCAGCATTTATTTTTGTTTTCTTTGTACAAAATGGATCAAATCATACTTTAATTCAAACACATACTCTGTATTTTGTTGTATTTGACCCCCACGCATTAACAAAATAGAAAGTTAACCTAAAAAGCTTGATTAATTGACTTGAATTAAAAGACTGGCACAATTCCAATGATTAACTTACCTGAGAGATATAATTCATTCTGACAAACAATCAAATTGTAAATTGTTCCACTTACTGAGCACAGAAAAAAGCAGCAGATATGCGTGGCAATGATTATGTACTCATTACATTCTTTGTTAAAACCATCTGTTTAATTAAAAATAATTAAAAAAAGAAAGAAAATAAATTAATTTATGACAGTGCAGCATCGAAAGCAATATATTAATAAATTTGCCAACTTATTGTTTAACTTTTAATTTATATATTGACTTATTCATTTATCCTTGTGTGGTGAAAAAAAAAAACAATTCTGCCTGATAAAACCTAGATATTAAACTAATCAGTCTGACATCTGCATTTGTTTGTGGGAACACAATGTATCCATGAGAGCATGAAAAATAGATGCTGCCCTGATAAGTGCCCTTCAGTGATGATCAGTAATTTTATTTGAAAGTATGATTATTATTATTATTATTATTATTTTACTCATGCAAAACTGTATATGATTTTTTATCAATCCTTTGTCTTGAATGAGCAGTTTACCAGTGGAATTCATCATATCTTTCACTCTTGCAGTTTAAAACAAAACACCAACCACAGAGGCAGGAAATGTTTTGATATTCCCGTGGTCGAGCGAACCAAGAAATCTGCGATTGAAAGACCTTGGAGATCTAATTTACTAAACTTGACATGTTTGCAGAGATGTTTCATTTACTTAATTTGTTCCTATAGCACATTCCTCTGGCTGAACTGATTATTGCCAAGGTTGTGTGTGATTCTGCGAATACTGATGAAAAATATGATCCTTGAATACACTGTAAGTCGCTTAAGCTAAACGTGTGAGCTAAATGCTTATGTACTGTAGCTTAGGCTGTCCTTACAGCAGTAGTTCACGCAAAAATTCTTCTGTGGAGCAACCTGAATAATCACTGAATCATTTTCCAGCTGTTGTATTCGTACAATCGTTAAATGTGAAGTATGCCGTTTCTGTGCTACTAATGTAAAATATATAGATTAGCACAATTTGCATTTTCTGTTGAACAATCCCTTTAAGAAAATATCTTAATATTTTATTGATAATAATCACTTTTTGAGGAATCTGCCACACCTAACATCTTACAGAGCATTACAACCAATAACAAACGCACTAGCTAATAAAGCAAAAATTTAATGGTAATATGATGCTAATGAATGAGTATATCCACTACAACAGCAGAATCATAGCTGCATCAGTATGCATGCTTTCCTGGGGATCTGCAAACTTCTGAAGCCATTTTTAATGTGCTTCAATCTGCACAATCTCTGAAGGCGCCATTCCTCCACCAAGACTGATGAATAAATGAGTGTCTGACAGAGCAGCCATAGTAAAGATCAAAACAGAAGGAGATAATTAACAGTACCAGAAAAAGTTTTCTTAAAGTTTTCACCAGAAAAAAAAAAAAAAAAACGCAGCTTGATATTAATAGGGTAAGAATATGCTTGAAATCTGTTCTGATCTTGAGCCCTCATGCACCAAAAGTTCCAGTTTAATTATAAAATATGTTAATCTATAGGTGACCTAAAGTGCACAGTTAAAAAAAAAAAAGTCAGAACAAAAATTGTTAAAAACTTTGAGGATACAATCAAAAATACATTATTAGAAGACATACTGTAGTTCACACAAAAATAAAACTTCTGTAATGTATTCACACACAAAATGAAAAAGTAAAGTTATTATTATTATTTTATTCATTATTTTCTGTTCCACAGAAGAAAAGCATGTTCTGCCATGTAAAATACATCCTATATAAATAATAATGATAAAAATAATAATAATTATTATTAATCTTTTACTTCCATGGCAAGCATATTCATGTAATATGCATTGGAGATCACAACAGCTCAGTGGTTTGCTTGCAGTTTTAATATGCTAATGCTTTACAGTATGGTTCCACTTATCATTAGTTAATATGAACAAACAAGATTTAGTAATCTTAGTTTATTTCAACATTTACTAATGCATAATCCAAATAAAATGTCTGCTAATATTATTTAGTGAACCTGGGCTAACAATGAAAAGTTAGATTTTTATGAACTTAAAAAAAAAATTCTATATATATTTTTTTATATATAGTTTAAATACTAGACTATAAAAAAGTTCCCTAATGGGACCTTTATTTAAAGTGTTAGCTTCAATATTAAATTGTTACTTTTCAAAAACACCCAAAAATGCACTGGGGATGAACTAGAAAATTATAATTCTGGTCAGAACCAAGATATTTACTGACATAGATTAACTTATTATTTAAAAGATTTATACATTTAAAGGAAAGTGTGCCTGCAATGAATAAAAACAAAAAGCTTTCTATCTTCAAATGTTTCTTCACAATTCACCATACATTCGTCCTCCTTGAACTGTCTCCTTTCAGTAAACTGTGCAGTAAAAAAAAAGTTTCTTCCTTTCATTCCGAAGGCAAATGAAAAACACTGCTCATGTTATTTAAGTCGAGGTGGACTGTGAGTAGCACACTCTGACAGTGAGTTATTTGGCTGCAGGTACACACAAACAGGGCCGTGCAGAGACCTTTTGAGGGGCAGGTGCTCAAAGTATAAAAGGGGCACGTGGAACAAGACTTTAAATAGCGCTGTTCAAAATATCAATACAGCAATATATTGTGATGCATTCCTTGCTGATTCGCGTATCGATATGGATGATTATGTATTGATACGGCAGCAAATGATGTGATGCAGTTTTGAAAAAGAAACAGATTAATAAAAAGACAATTTTAAGCTTAAAAGTAAATAAAATATATATTCTTTCCACCTAATAATAACTCTGGGATTAGAAACTGAAATGTCTTAAATTGTCCCAACCTGATGGCTTTTTCTTCTCTGTTCTACAGAATAATTAAGAACAGCGGTTATAGTAAAAACTATAGAAAACACTTGTGCCTCTACATTTTCCTCTTTCTCAGCAGCCTCTGTCTCATGGCTTGCTGTTCACTGAACTCTTTCTGTCACTTGTGCCTCTATATTTCCCTCTTTTTCTTCCTCTATCTCCATCTCCTCATTTGATCTATTACTTTCCACTCTCTGTCCATCTAGGAACAAGGCACAATTTACTATTTCAGCATTAATCTATTATTTTAACCATCACTACTACTCTTGCACCTAATCAATAAGTCCACCTTAAATATTGATACAAAACATTAAACAACTGATACACTGGAATATAGTGATTAATATTATTATTACTGTTGTAGTTGCCATAAAATATTTTTAATACAACTGAATTTGCAATATTGCAAATATTGTAAGTTACTTATTTTAACACTTTCATTTTACAGAGAGTAAAGAACATTTACATTATCAAAGAACATTTTCATTCAGTCTAGCCAATCGTTTCTGATTGGTTATCATGAATAGTTGTACGGACACGTCTGTCTCTGGCTCAGCGCCAGCCAGCGAACGCAGATTTGAATTTAGAAGCTGATGCTGTGCACTGAACTATCTAATCACACCGCTGTGATTGTATAAAATATATAAAAAATATAACTCGGTTTGGAAGCTGCATTTAAAATCCACTTGGCTCAGAAATCTGAGGGGGCACGTGCTCCCTCACTTTGAATGGGCATGACGCCTCTGCCCTCGATGCCTGTGAAACGTTTCTCCCTCAAACAGCACGCTAACGTTACTTCTACACTACAGGCTACACACAGCAATATAAACAACATATCTGCATGTTCTCACATCACGTCGTTCTTGTAAAATAATAATAAGTAAATAAACATCAAAATCACTTCGCTGAGAATGAAACACCTCTTACCAGCTTGTTGAAAATATCCTCTGGCAATTAAAAAATGCGCGTGCGGCGTGACGAATCGTCCCGGTCGGATGAGGTCGTCGTCGTCAGGTGAAAGGTCATCATGTGGGTCATTTCATTGACGACTAAATTATTATTCAGAAATTTTACTAATGTTTAGATTTGGATATGGGCAGGCATTCACAAAAGGGTATGTTATGACAAAAAAAAATTGAGGAAATTTTGCTTTGACAACAGGGCACTTGGGGCACCAAGGGGCAAAGGGGCAGGTGCTCAAGCACCCAACACCCTAACCGCTAACGACCCCCCCCTGCACGTGCCTGCACACGCCTGCACACAAACACACCATTACACGCTTACAAGCCCCAAAGGGACCACACACTATAAATAAAAGGCCTAACAACACAGATTCAAATCCACTGGAGAGCACAGATGTCTTCAGTCTATCTTGACATGTTCAGATCTTGTTACGTCTTATTTGGTGATTGTACATCTTTATACATCGATTGATTTATTTATCCACTGTTGTTTTATAACAGATACTTTTAAGAACAATATTTTGCTCTCATCATTGCAATAATTTATCCTCCAGAGATACACAATGGACAATTACATTTGAATCTGAAGCATGTCCCTAATTTATATTAGTGTATGATCAGAGAAGTTTTCAGAAAATCTTATATAATATTGTCACTATACATCTAGTTCTTTAGGGTCCCTAAGGCAAGAACTAGACGTATTGTGACAATTTTATATGGGACACTGCTACCTGTGTAATAGTTGAAGGGATCTCTAAATTATTTACAACTGAACATAATTTGTAGTTATTATATACATTCACATAATGTGGATAATGTAGAAAAATATGAACTATGGCAGCATATTATGTGATGCAATTTAAAACGTAGAAAACAATGTTTGTATTTGATTTAAAGTCGTATCCTTCATTATTATCTGTCTTTTAATTCTGCTGCTTCATGATAGTTTAATTGAAATTCCTCTAGGTAACCTAATGCACAGTTAGAAAAAGGTCAGATTAGTTAAAACTTTGAAGATAAAATGCTGATATTATTAGAAGGTGTAGTTCACCCAAAAGTAATTTATTCACACACAAAACAAAAGAAAACGATATGTTTAAAAAATATATCTTATTTTATTATTATTATTTTAATTTTTTTTCAAGTTTGAAGTTTTTTTTTTACTTTGTATAAATTTAACATGAATTGAAACACAAATAATGCACTAACCCTTAGGTCATCCAAGAAAGTGAATGGGTGCCGTCAGTGAATGGGTGCCGTCAGAATTAGAGTTCAAACAGCTGAAAAAAACATCAAAATAATCCACATCGAGTAATATAAAAGTAATTCACATGCCTCCATTCAGAATGTCTTAGATTATGTCACCTGTTTGAGCGGTATAACAACACACGCTGATCTCCTGTGACGGATCACGAGCAGGTGTTTCATGCTCATAAGGGAAACACGGCCAATTTAAACAATCATTCAATCAACTAAATCAACAGAAAAACTGGAGAGCTTTAGTCAACTGCAGTTCAAACAAATGGGCAATGCAACACCTGTGGATGTGTGTGAGATAATCATTTAAAATGACTGAAGAACACACTCTTTTCATTAATCAGATGTGCTTGACTTACTAAGCAACTGCGGGACTGATTTCAAACATCTGGATAGATGACTTCATATTGATATATTGTAAACAAATCAAAACATTATAGCTCACTGTAAAACAAATGATGGAAAATTATGATGAAATTGGCCTGGAAATAACAATCTGAATGGCATGCTGTTAAATCAAGGCATGTAGTTTCGTTTTTTCTCAAAGGTTGAGGTTTAAAGTATTGTTTAGTGATTGAATGTATATGTACTAACCAAGATTGAACAGGGATTGTTGTACTGTATATTATGTCTTATGTGAAGTCTAACAGTCTTGCATATTTGTACTAAACTATTATATTTCTAAAACATTATCTTCATTGCAAGGACCATTCATCTTTCAGATATGCAAGTAAACGATCATGCTGACGAGGGAAGTTCTGTATGATATCAAAGAAAGTCAGTAATTTTTAGCCGCTCAGGGTGGCCACGTGTTCCAGTCAGTGTCAGTCCACTTCAGCTCCAGCTGTTCAGCTTTGGCAGTTTGACAAATGGGCAATGTACATCAACGGGTCTAAAACATAAGCCACAAGGGATGAATCAGCTGCCAAATTACATTTCCAACTCTTTTAGTGATCACTCCTTAGTGACAGTGCTACTGAGAAATGTGGTATTTGAGTATTACATAAAATTGGCTTAAAAAAAAAAACACCTTAAACTTTCCTTAAAGCCTCAGCAAATTAATTTGCACTTACAGGCTAAAACTACATGAGATCCTCCACAGAAAAAAATCCAAAAAATCCTGTTTTAAAAGCAACAAAAATATAAGTCCTTGTTGATTAGTCTAAATGTACGTTAAAGCAGAAGTATGATTATCATTTCGGACTGTTTGCCTTACTGTACATACAATAATTTAATACAATGCTTGTAATAGTCCACTGGTTGGGGATGGGAAATATGCTAATTCCCTGTTCATCTGTAATTTATAATGTTGGGTCAGTTGCACCCACTAACTGCTATGTTAATGACATCTCGATATTTTCTAGAATTTTGTTGATAACAATTAGACAATATCGTTTTCTGAGTGTGTTATTGTGCCGGTACTTTGGCAGGTTCAGGACTGCCGTGGACAGCTGACTCCCAAAGCTTATGATATTCTTCATATTCTGTGAAGTGGTTAGTTTGCAGCAGTAAATTAGTGTTTGCAATGAAGAGGTGGCACAGAATATGCTTTTTTTATCGAAAATGACCTATATTCCATTTGATTTACACATTCTGTCAGTTTTGCTTTTTCTGGGAATCAAACTCATGACCTTTTACCAACAAAAAGTGCCTTAGAAAATTTAAATAAATATATTGTTTTCTGTAAGTGAGTAAACAAGATGATTTTCACATAATTTAGAAAGAAAAATTCTAGGCTACAAGCTCCAATTCTCAAAAATCCCGGGAACCTTTGTTCTTTATGTGTTTTTTTGCCTTATTCAAGTGTTTTAACATTTTTTGTTTTTCACTAACCACGCATAACATTTTTTTTTATAGCTTACAGGGAATCCAAAGTGCACCCAAACACCAGACCTGTTGGTTATTGGAGGATCTTCTATTTCTGGTCTGTTAAACGCATTATCCATTTTGCAACGAGCCTTCAGCGCGTACTGAGTGAGCGAGCGCCTTACTCTGTAGTGGAAAATGTAGGTTGTAAGAACATGCTTAATGTAATTGAGCCCCGTTACAATATTCCTTCACGAGCCCATTTCAGACAGACCGTAATTCCTGCTTTGTTCCAAAAAACATAAGCCCTATAGAGAACCAATTGAGTAAAAACACACTCAATATAAAGAGTTATAGAGTTCCATATAAAAAGTTACATCTTTGTATTTGTTCATAACTAATATAACATTTTCATTTTTTATAAGGAGCTGTTTTTGTTCTATACAGTATGCTGCTAAGAAAACACGATAGAAGATGGGTAAAGAAAAGCTCCATCATTGTTCAATGTAAAAAAAACATACTTTGTTAGTTTTAATAAATAAAACTTTTTTAAAAATCAAGGAAATTTATCTGCCAATTTTTTCTTTTTGCTGTATCTAAAACGTACCGAACCGTACCGAACCGAACCGTGACACCAGTGTATCGTATTGAACCGAACCGTGAATTTTGTGAAACGTTACACCCCTAACCAAAATGTATAAAATTTGACCTGGTTTGTGGGCACTTTAGAATGCACATGTTTTTTTTGTTTTTTTTGGCAAACCATTATCTTTGTGCACTGTTTGAATCGCTGTAAGACCATATCTATTATACTTAACAGCTTCAGCTTCAATGATAATGGTAAAATGTCTAAGGGTACATATGTAACCCTGGTTCCTCGAAGGAACGAGACGCTGCGTCACGAACGAATTGGGAACGCGTCCAGCATGACGTCTCTGAATAACGTGTATAATCAGTCCAATGGAAGGGCGAGACGTCATAGGCGGGTGATGTCAGAGATCTGGAAGCATAAAAGCATGAGCGGCGAAGCCGGTAATCAGCCTCAAAGGATGAAGCAAGCGCCGGCCAGAGATGCCGGAAGTGTGGCACTGCGACCCAGTGTCTCATTCCTTCAAAGAACCTGGGTTACATACGTAACCTTAGACGTTCCTCTTCAGGAACTCGAGCTGCGGTGAGAACGAATGGGGAACGAGAATGCCCACACCGCCAGACTTTTTAAAATCTCTGCCTAGTGTAGAAGAGCACAGCTAAAGCAAGAGAAGAAGGAGCCTGACAGAAATCAGGGACAACCCGTCCAATGGCCAAACTTCAGAAGGAGTGAGTCTTGACCCCCAGGAGAGGGGAGATCAGAGGACTCGAGGCTTAGGATAGCATCCTGATCACCACTTAGTACAAGCTTCTTCTGGCCGGAGGCCTCAGCCTCAGCGCACCATGGAGGAAACATGTAACCAGAGGGTTTCTGCACACTGACTGGCCACCGAGAGGGGCGCGGTAGGTCACCATGGCCGCCACATAGACCTTCAAGGTGGAGTGGGTCAACCCTGCGGAGAGCCTGCAGGAACTCCAGCACTGTACCAACCGGGCAGTTAACTGGGTCAAGCTGATGGTCTCCGCACCAAGAAGTGAAAAGCTTCCATTTCAAGGCATACAGTTTCCTCATTGAGGGAGCTCTGGATTGATGAACAGTCTCAACAACCTCGGTTGAGAGACTGGAAGCTAAGAGTTGTGCCTCCTCAGAGACCACACCTACAGCCTCTAAGCTCCATGCAGGGGCACACCCTCCGCCTGCGAGAGTAGATCTCTCCTGATGGGAACCTCCCATGAAGTGCCGTCAAAAAGAGAAATCAGGCCCAAGAACCATACCCGTCCCGGCCAGAACAGGGCTACTAACAGCAGCCGGACTCCGTCCCGGCGCACTCTCTCCAGACCTCCCGGGAGCAGAGCAATCAAGGGAAAAATGTACAGATGAAGCCTCGGCCACCTCTGTACCATGGCATCCAGCCCTAGTGGAGCTGGATGAGTCAGAGGAAGCCAGAGGGGACAGTGCAATGTCTCTTGAGTCGCAAACAGATCCACCCGAGTCTGGCCAACCTCTTCAACTCTGCTTCATCACCTCGGTGTGAAGTCGCCATTCCCTGGGCCTCGGCCCCTGCCTCAAAAGGATGTCTGCTCCCATATTAAGATGCCCAGGAATGTGAACTGTTCTGAGCGAGAGGAATTCGTCCTGGGCCCACACAAGGATCTGGTACGCTAGTTTGTATAAATGGTGTGAGTGCAGACCTCCTTGGTGGTTGATGTAAGAGACCACCGCTGTGTTGTCGGTGCGCACCAACACGTGGTGACCTCTTAGGTCTGGGAGAAAATAACGAAGTGCACGAAGCACAGCCAGCATCTCCAGGCAGTTGATGTGCCATGTCAGATGGCGACCACACCCCAGCTGGTGAGGGACGCATCCGTCGCTAGCATCATGCGGCGACAAGGAGCTCCCAGCACCGGGCCCTGAGACAAGAACCAAGGCTTCCTCCACATATCCAAAGCACGTAGGCAGCGCCGCGTGACCTTTAGCATTCAAAGTGGGTTTCCCCTCAGGGAGAACCCCTTGATCTTGAGCCACCACTGTAGGGGTCTCATGCATTAAATAAGACTCACAAACAGATAGCGACCGACACACACACACACAGAGCGCTTGCTGAAAACAGAAGGCTGATTACCGGTTTCGCCGCTCATGCTTTTATGCTTACTGGTCTCTGACGTCACCCGCCTATGACGTCTCGCCCTTCCATTGGACTGATTATACACTTTATTCAGAGACGTCACGCTGGACACGTTCCCCATTAGTTCGTGACGCAGCTTGAGTTCCTGAAGAGGAACTGTGCAATGTGAGATGCATTTGTAAACTGAACAATTAATGCAGTTTTCAGGAACAGAACCCATTAATGATTTTTAACAGTTTTTAACAAAACATTTGATAATGATTTTAACCTCAACCTTTGGGTCATTTATTTGTTATCATCATGTGGGCAGTTAGAGAAAGCCTGTCCAGATCATGAAGTTTTGCTGTTGTCAGGACTCAAACTGCTATATCAGAGATTCCACTCTATGCCTACTAAGGATGCAGGCATCTTATCAGTGCTGAGTATATAAGAACTCCTACTTGTTACAGAGCCTCTCCGTTATGGCTTGGCCTTTCTGACATTGGATGGGCATTAGACACACTAGTCACTCAAATCATTTGCTGCCTGCTGAATATAAGGCTAGACCGAAAAAGACATCATCATTTCAACAAGTCCATAATGAGATCATCACGCGGAGCATCACAGGAGGACAGACAAGATGTAAAAGAACACGCATATCATAATATATTGTGACTCCTTATATTACTAATTTCATTAAGCTAATATGGGAACTGCTTACACTTTATTTGGCCTTAAAAAAAAGAGTAATATTGGTGTAAAATCATATTTTAATACCACTCAAAAGTTAATGCCTGTATGCAAGGATGCATCAATTGATCAAAACTGACAAAAAATAAAATAAATTACAAACAGATTTTAAAAAATAAATAAAGGACACGAATAAGGGATATTTCTTAGTGCATTAAATAATAATAATAATAATAATAATAAAACATTTCACTAATTAATTGCTAGTACATTTCACAAACAATTACAAAGAAATGGCAAGAAATACTCAGAATTAAACATGGAAAACCAGAATTTTAAAGATGGCAGACTGAAATAATTTTTATTGTAAAACTTGCTCCAATAATCTTTTTCCTTACAACTTCAATAAATAAATAAATAAATCATTTTAGAATGTACTACAGTTTGCATGTATCCTTATATCACTCAGCATTTTATGGACATTTTTATGGAAAATTGAATAGAATTTTTGTTCAGCTAACTTAATAGAAATGGTTAAATCCATCATAACATACTTTTATTATGTTTTACAGCCTTTTGTAGTGAAGATAATTTTACAGAAAATAAATAGCCTGTGAATGAAACTTCCAGTGTTCCATAAAACAGACGGCAGTTTCACTTTAAGCTTGACTGCAACATTTCTTCCATGAAGTGACTCATAAAATCAGTAGTAGCTTTAGTTGACTTATCACAGAATGATGTGAAGAGATGTTTGGCTTAAAAAAAATAAATAAAATAAAAATATTTTACGCCCTGTGAGAGTTGGTGCTCTCAGTGCAATAATGTGTCAAGGAAATATTGCCTCTGTTGGCCTATATATATGTCTATATGTCGGCTGAATAACTCTGAGAATTACATAATTATGGCATTGATCAGCATCAAGTTTAGCACTTCACGGTATAAGTCCAAGTTATGGAAGCATTGGTATAGTTGTCTCCTCTGAAGTTTTTTATTGTATTGTGTGTACTGTCAGTGGTTGTTGTTTTTTATTTGGACCTGTGAGTCTGTAATAAAGTTTATTATTATTATTATTATTATTATTATTATATAATAGTCAGAAAATAAATCTGGCTCATTTTCGCATAGATTTGTACAGAGTCTGTCCCATCCTTAGAGCCATAGTGAGTGCAGAATGAGCTTTAAAATGTCCTGAAATCAAAACTATAGCACACTGTTGTTTCTTTTCTTATTCTTTTCTTTCTTTGTTTTTATCAGTCACTTTTAATATTGTTGTTGTTACTGCTATAATTAGTATGCCAAGCAATATACGATCAACAATACAAGGCTTGCCCTTATGGAAGCATATGGGTAGCAATATTCAATTTGGGATGTAATATGCAAAATGACAATGCAGTATGTAAAATGACAATACATTTCTGTATTTACATTTACATTTTCCAATACATTTGGTGCAAAATGAAATGCCATTTCATACACCAGTTTTAATATGTAAAATGAATACTAATTTTAACGCTTTATAAGTTGCAAAATTAAAATGAAAATGTATTACAGAAATTATTAGATATGTATAACATGTTCAAGCAAAAACTGTGGCAAAATTATCATTTAAATGCTATTTTTCTTAAATGCATTAACACTCACATTCAAGACACTTACGATTGCATTTTCATTCAATGTCCCACAATGAATGTAGCAAAATTCAATGTGCACATTGAAAATGCATTCTGAGCCGATCACGTGTCCGCCCCCTCGCGCTATGTCAATCACTGCGTGAACAAGGCGGGGCTTGCAGAAGGTCAAGAGACTCAAATCTCAAGAAGAGGATTCAAGTGAGCGAACATGGACAAGACAGTCGGCCCGTGTACGTTTTAATCATTTCGGTTTATGGCTTTAATATTTCATTCGCACTTGTGGGCGGAGCTGAAATGCTGCTTTCATCTGATTGATCGAATCGCTCCACCTTCAGCTCTGTCTTTTCATTCTTTCAGGCAGAATAAGAGTCAGTGCGAGTGAAGCAAAAGTAATGTCTGAAACTACACTCACTGTTAATTAGCATAATATTTGAATCAGATGTAGCTGGGCACATAATTCGTGCTGCTGAGACCTGCAAGAGACCCCGTTAAATTATTTCTAGGTTGTATATACTGTATTGTATAAATATTGTCCCACTGATAAAAAACAGTGCAAATAGTTCTGTCTCCTTGGATAACAGTGAAGTGGAAATAAATATAGTTAAATTTATGAAATAAAATTAAATAGGATTTTTTGGGAAGGTAAGTCTGGCCAGTTACACAGCAACGCGAGTCAGATGAGTCTGAAGATCTGAGCTGAATTTGGTAAAACATTAAAGTTCTAGTCTGTGTCAATTACTCTCATAATAAATAATAATAATAATGCTACCCGTATTTTCGGTATAAGTTGCATCAGTCCAAAAATACGTCATGACGAGGAAAACAACATATATAAGTCGCACTGGACTATAAGTCACATTTATTCAGAACCAAGATAAAACATTACCGTCTACAGCCGCGAGAGGGCGCTCTGGGGTAGGCTACAGGAGCATTGTGCAGCATAGAGCTAATTTTACTATTTTTATTTCAGAAATATAAATTTTTACAATTATTTATTAATGTCACACACACATACCTAGTGCCTTATGACTTAAAAGATGAGAGTGGTAAATGTTACAGACATGGAACTGTTCAGTCTATTATTGATTTATTTCCACTTCACTTTTATCCAAAGAGAGAGAACTATTTGCACTGTATTTATCAGTGGACAATATTCATACAATACTACAACCTAGAAATAATTTACAGGTCTCAGCAGCACAAATTATGTGCCCAGCTACATCTGATTCCAATATTATGCTAATTAACAGTGAGCGGTGGTTTCAGACATTACAGTGCTTCACTCGCACTGACTCTTATTCTGCCTGAAAGAATGAAAAGACCGAGCTGAAGGTGGAGCGATTCGACCAATCAGATGAAAGCAGCGTTTCAGCTCCGCCCACAAGTGCTAATGAAATATTGAAGCCATAAACCGAAATGATTAAAACGTACACGGGCCAACTGACTTGTCCATGTTCTCTCACTTGAATCCTCTTCTTGAGATTTGAGTCTCTGACCTTCTGCAAGCCCCGCCTTGTTCCCGCAGTCATTTACATGGCACGAGAGGGCGGAGACGTGATCGGCTCGGAATGCATTTTCAATGTGCACATTGAATTTTGCTACATTCATTGCGGGACATTGAATGAAAATGCAATCGTAAGTGTCTTGACTGTGAGTGTTAATGCATTTAAGAAAAAATAGCATTTAAAAGATAATTTTGCCTTTGTAAATTAAATTAAACCTTTGAGCATTATAAGAAACAGCCAATGACAATCGGAGAGTGTAATTTGCATGCCAAGCCACTCCCCATACCTATGGTATATAAGTTAGTGGCTTGCATCCACCCATTCAGATTTTTGCTTCAGAGAGCTTTTTCTCTTTGTAGAGAGATCTACAAAGAAACAAAGAAGTCTATGCTCTGCAGGAGATTCTCGGCTGTGTCACACAGTGCATTCAGTGTGTTTTGCCCCTGTTTATCACAAATAAGCGATTTCCTACAGCTCGCATGGTTGAGAGAGTCTTTCGAGATGTCTTTTTGACCATGTGCTTCCGAGTGCAGTAGTTTTCTTCCTTCCAATGATGGACACAATTGCTGTCTCACGTGCCTGGGCTGCAGGTATGCTGAGGCGGCATTTGTGGATGATTCATGCCCACACTGCGGGCACACGTCCATGGCTATGTTGATTTTGTGGCTCTCATTCATTATGATGGACAATAGAGACCTGAGGATCACTGTCAGGAATGTTCTGCTGGGAAGTCCTGCTCCTCAAAGTGTAGTTCTGTCGAGCTCCCGGATGATGGTGATGGTATGCAAATTCCACTTTGCAATTGTCATTGGCCATTTCTTGTAATGCTCAGAGGTGATTGGGGCTCCCAAGTGAGACCCCTAACGTCAGTGTCAACATAATGTCTCTGTTCCCTCCTTCAGGGAATAAGGTTTACATATGTAACATAGACGTATCTGTGTCCTTATTTGTAAAATTTACTAGTAATTTCTTTGTGGAAATTGTGTGGAAATCTACTGATTCTACTGAAAAAAAAAAAGTTAAAATGGTTGCTACTTGTATATATTCACTACCCAACATTAAATGTTCATAACATTCTTTGGCAGAGAGTTTTGGAAATTAGATGAACATAAGCAGAGACTGTGGGGCCTATATCTGTGTGGATGCTAATAGCCCAGTAAAGCGTGGGCAAAATTTTAAATTATAGGACAATAATACAGATTGCCTAGTAACAAGGTTAAGTGCTGATAGGATTTGTGGAAAATCTCCAGCTGCTTTTTGTGCAAGGGTGACTACAGCATCACCCTTTGGTGAGGAATAATGGCTCTCCTTTCAGGAGGATGTGAAATTGGATTGCTTATACAAAGTGCTTGCAGAGGATAAACCTGTGTTATCCAATTACCCCTCCAAACTACATTAAGTAAAGCTTTGGATTGAGAGACCAGGCCACCTTGCTCCTATAAAACACCCAGAGTAAAGAGATCCCCTTGAAAAGGAGGAATATGTTCACCTGCGACTCGTGAGCTTTTCTAATCTACCACTCTTAGAAATTCATCATTACAAATAGACTTCTTACAGCACGTGTGAAACAGCACAAGTTGATGGAAACTAATGTTGAAGTGTGCGGTACTGTACATCCCACCTGAATTGAATCAATACAATTACAAACTATAGTAATGTCCTTTGCTTAAGTTTGGATACAAAGCAAAACCAAATTAATGCTGCCACATATTTGGAGCAGGACAGAAAGGAACAACCAAAGAGGCCAGAAAGATTTAGACCATGAGAACTTGCAAACAACTGGTGTCCCACAAGAGTAGCAAACTAGCACTTCTCTAAAAACTGTTGTCTCTTGCAGTTTCACTGGTGAGCATCACAACTATTTGAGATTGAAATGGAACAAACACAAACGAAATGATAAAATAAAAAGCACTGCTATGCCGGAAAAGATTTGAGTACCTTCTTGACAACACAGAACTAACATGGATCAAGGTTTCAAGGAAGTGTACGTGTTTTTTTTTTTGTTAGGTTTTTTTTTTGGTTTTTATAAATTGACACTATTTTTCAGCGAGGACGCATTAAACTGATCAAGATTGACAGTAAAGTTGTTTAAAATGTTACAAGAATTTTCTATTAGAAAAAAATGCTGTTTTTTTAAACACACAATTCATCATTCATCATCAAGAATCATGAAATAAATGTATCAACGTTTCCACTATATATATATATATATATATATATATATATATATATATATATGAAATGAGTCAAATTATTTCCTTATGAAATTAATTCCTTGTGAAACCAATTAACACAGGAACTCCCACAAGACAGATGCCATGTAATAAAGAAATAAAACTGATCTGGAGAATACATTTTCAAAGAGAACAAAAGACACCTCTCCCCTTGCTCATTTACGAATCCCTTCTCCCCCTGCCCTCTCTGCCTCTCCCTCTTTTCCCCCAAAAGGTTTCACTCAAAGTTCAAAGTTCAAGAATACGCACATCCCACATATCATGTATCTTGTAAACCTGTTGTTTTTCCTCTTTTTGTTTGTTCTCTGTGTTTTTTGGTAAATTGGTCATAATTTCACAGTAGTCACTTGTATTATGAGAAATATTGAAAACTTTTGTAGAATTGTGTTCTGCTGATGAAGGGGTGTGTACCATTTTAGGGTCTGTGAGAAATTTTTCTATGTCCAGCCAGGTGCAACCCTGGGGTCACGAGAACCTAACAAACCAAAAAGTATTTATGTTTCTACAACTGATTAGAAAATGTATTTGTTTCTGGTCTGAATATATGCACATAAACTGACAGTCACCAATTATAAGCTACTACTAAATATTGTAGAAACTTAATTTTCTGTAAAGTTGCTTTGCAATGTTTTGTGCCGTAAAAAGCGCTATACAAATAAACTTGAATTGAAAAAAAAAACATATTTTTTGATTTTACAGTTGTAAAATAACTGACACAGTAAAACAGCTTAAAGTAGAAATATTCATAGACTGCGAGGATTATGAGCTCTGTAACCTCAATAATTACTTTGTTAAATTGTCATTGGGTTTGCCAAGTTTTAGACAGTTTTTTTTTTTTCAGAGCTTTGGAGAGCGAAATGCCAAAGCAAATATCCCATCTTACTCTCTGCTCCCCATCCCAATATGCATTATCTCTGTAATAGTTCTTTACACAAAGGCATGGATTAAATGTAGACTAAATTTCTGCCAATAGAGGGCAATAGTCCATTGTTGAATGCGGCGTGAGCACTTAGCACTTTGCTCAATAATTCCTGCGGTTTCTTCTCCATCAACTTGAATACCATCATATTCAAAGATTTCAGAACAGTAAGACTTAAAATAGTTCAGTGCTCTGGAGATTTGGACACGTCCACAAATATGTTTTCATGCTGACTTAATTTCTGCAGGGTCTATTTTAAATCTATTATTACATTAAATCCCAGCATCTCATCTCAATCGTGCTGTCTTATTGATTGTCTTATACTGACAGGGCAAGTCCCATCAGGTTTAGAGAGAGTAAATCAGCTCTCGACGGGAAGCAGGGGTGCAGGGGCTGCCAGTGTCTCCTGTATTATATCAACATCATCAGGATCATCCTGAAAATATTACATTTCTCTCCCCCTTCATCCTCTCTCACTCAGATTTGCAGAAGCTCACAACCCTCAGTGAAGTCTCGAGCAGCTTCACCATACAACCTGCTGCAAACCGTTAATAATTTAATATCACAAGTCAGCACAGTCATGCACAGCTCCTTTGATTTTATGTATGCAGCCTTGTCTCAAGCACAACAGCTTGTGGCACTTCCAGAATTTGCAGTTTTTGCCTGCAGTCATAATTTCAGTTGCCTTTATACCTCTGAGGAAAATAATAGGTTGATTTAAAGAAACAGTCACATTGCAATGAAGTAAAATTCACTGTGTCATATGCACACTGTATTCAAGGGAAAAGAAGTGTGAATGTGCACATATAGTGTACTTCAAATCCTAAAAGTATATTTTTATCAGTGATACAAAATATCACTTAAGTGTACTTAAAGTACATTTTCATTTGTCATGCTTCTTAAGCACAGTTTTATTTGAAGTAAGCTACATTTCAAATCATTATATTTTACTAATCTTTTCTCATACTTATTCTTAATTATTCTTAATAACTAATCTTATTAAACTCCCAGTTACTTCTAATTAATAGTTAGTAAGATAGTTGTTAAGTTTAAGTATTTGATAGGGTTAAGTATGCAGAATATGCTCATTGAGAATATGTGCATTATAAGTATTAATACATATAAGTTATATAATATGTTAATAGCGAGAATCGTCTCTAAACTAAAGTGTTACCAACATCGCATTCAGTTTGCACTTGAGTATATTAATTTAAAGAAAAGTATATCCATTAAAACTATGCAAAAGGGACTCTCTTTTTTTGGACCCTACTGACTTACATTGTTTGGACAAAAACATTAGAAGCTTTTTAAAAAGTTCAGCTTTTCAGGAGAATAAAGAAAATTATTAATGAAATGATTTAAAATCTAAATCATGTGCATTAAATGAAATACTCATCCGGCATCTTTGCACACCAGCCAATGAGACTATGAGCCAAGAAATGGGTTAGATCTAAGAAAACCATGGCTATAATCTAGTCATCAACCATTAACCGAGAAGTGGCCATCATTTTTTCCCCTTCAAAAACTACAGAAATGGAAGATGTATCCTACAGTATGTGGCTCTCATTAGAGAGTCAGCTTCAATGTAGAAAAATATTCATAAAGTAAGTTCACGTCTTTACCGGCAACATTACATTATGTAAAGCTCATTTCACCATGATGGAAACATCATTACAAACTGTTTCTTGAGTGTAACATGACTGTGTGACATCTAATTGGCAGAGCTGAAGTGTTGCAATTAGCGATAGGATGCTTTGAGGAACTCGTTTACGAGACATACAAGTATTAGGTCTGCCACGGGTCACGGTCCACACGCTAGGTGCCGGTCTCCTTCAGATATTTAAAGTATCACTAAAAATGCTCAGCGGGCTCCAGAATAAGTACGAAGAAGAGCTGGGCTGTGACTGCGAGAAGCACTTTGAAGGACACTCGGTAATGACCTGTCCTCTCTGCATGGCCTCTGGAGGCAGCAATCCACCCCTGCGATAGCGTTCAGAGATTAAGCCTGCAAGCGCCAGGGTTGTGGGCCGAATCAGAAGCTGGGGTCAACCTTGTCAGTGTGGTTCACGGTGATCACACATGGGTACTGACAGGTCCGCTGGTGGTGGAGGACACACAGGGACCCGACGGCCCTAACAGAGGCCCAACAGCCCCGATGGCTCACACTCACCCAGACACTCTCAGAGTGAGATCTCTAAATGACAGTGCCGACACATCTCAGCTTGTGAGCCTGATTGCTCTTGGCAGCTGGCATGTTTTAGTTCATTCCACTGTGTTTGTGTTAATTTGATGATGGGGTGCACAGCTGCATGGGTGGGTGTGTGGCGGAATTTCATAAATAATATCATTCAGTTAAACCATTACACAGAATACATGTAATGTGAAAGGGATTACAGTAAAGCCCACCAGGATATGGAAAGGTGATTCAAAATTAATGAGCTGCTGTCAGGATTCTTACTGAAAATACTTCTGAATTTATTTATTTATATTTATTTCTTCAACCCTTGAGTAACAAGAGAACTGAGAGTTGAAAGTTCAGAGATTGGTGTTTGGAGGTACTTTTGGTCATGTTCATTTGCATGCACTGTTTAAAAAAATAATTGTAAAGATTGGAGTATCACACTCCTGGACTGTCTGTGTGTTATCCTCCACGTGACCCAGCTTCTCCTTTGTGTGGTTGTATGATTTGATTCAGGTGTGTCTTGTTTATTACCCTCGTTAAGTCATATTTAAAGTGTCGTCCGATCCTTTCTTTCTTTGTCTGGTATCGTCTATACTGTGTGCTTTGTGTTTGTTCATACCTGACATGTGTTACCCCTGTTTCAATGTATATTATACACTGTAATTTATGAATCTCCTGTGTCTGTGCATCCTTCACTCCTGCACAGCACACACCCTTGACAGAACACCGGACCGAAAAAAAAAAGAAAAAAAAAATGGTTTAGTTGCGTGTTCCCCTCCATTTTGTTTCCGCGTTTTGTTCAGTGTTTTGTTTTCTGGTTTTCCCCCATGGATCCCTTAGATGCCTTCCTCCATCCTGAATACCTCCTCCTCCTCCTGCAGGGGCAGGGGGAGAGATCTCTTGAGGGCCATACTGGACTGTGCCTGGGTATAGCTCATCACACCAAGCTCATACCCGGATGACATGCTATGCACATTCTATGATGCCAGCCTAAACACCATATGCAGAGCGCCGTCGTCTGAAGATGGCCCTTGGAAGGATTTCACCACCTTTGTGGAGTTGACACTGATCTCGCCAGTTCCACTCTGGACCCTGAGTACAGCCCACTATCACCCCACTATGTGGAGCCAAAGCCAGAGCGTCACATGAAGTCTGAACAGGTGCAAGTGCCAGCAATGAAGCCCACCATGGAGGATTCTACAGTAGATCGCAAGAGCACTTATGAAAGCTCTGTTCACTGCACCACCACTGGGGGTGAGCTGTTGCTTGGTGTGTGTGGGCAAAGCACACCTGTCCGGAGCCTCACAAATGCCCACCCACCCTCCTGCTCTTGTTTCTTTCACTGCTGTTATCTGCCAGCCCCTCTGCTCACCCTCAGCCCACCATCTGTGCAGTAAGAGAACCACAGGTCTGCCAATCGCCATCGTCGGCGTGCCTGGAAATCCCTTGCCTCCAATTCTGAGTCCAAGACTCCGCCTCAGTCAGTTGACTCAGTGGCTCCACCATGACTCCTAGCTGCCTCCTCTTCAACGTGGGCCGTCAGTCCACCAGCTCCGCGGGGCTCCCTCATCCCTCTGGCTCTGCCTTAGTCAGTCATCGACCATCCTCCGCCTCGGGACTCCTTCTCCTCCAGCTTTGCCTCATCCCCCTGGCTTTATTAGGCTCCTCCTTCTCTTTGGCTCCTCCTCAGTCCTTTGTCGGTCCGGCTCTGGGGCCTTAAATGGTCCACCCTGGCTCCTCCTCTCTCCTTCCTGGCTCCTCCCTCCTTCTGGTCTGCCCTGGACTCTGTTTGCCATCCTCCTCCACCTGAACCTTCCCTGAGTTCCCCTCCCTCCTTCCCTTTGTTGTTTCTGTGGTGCAAGGATACACCATTCGGGAGGGGGGTGAACTGTCACACCCCTGGACTGTCTGTGTGTGTTTTCCTCCCCATGTGCTCCCGGTGACCCAGTTTCTCCCTTGTGTGATTGTATGATTTGGTCCAGGTGAACGATAGGGTAAAGTTGAACCAACTTTAATCGTGAATGTTAATAAATTGTTCAAAGTTGTCAGGACTTTTATTAATGTTCTCAAAATGTTGACACACACACACACAAAAAATATTTCTATATCTTTCATGGAACTTTTCTTTTCTTTTTTTATAATTTTAGTTGAATTTTTGTCTAACATTTTTAAAAGTGACTATTTGTTTCAGAACATTGCATTCTCATAATGTTTGCTAAATGATAAAATAGAATTGCCTAATGTTTTCACTAATATTTGCATAACCAAGGAAAATTAAGAGAATGTTCAGGAATAACATTTTAAAAACTTAGGAAAGCTAGTAAGTTAACAAAACTTTTTTAGAATATATTTGTGTTAGCTAGGTGAAAAGTTCACATTTAATTAATGTATTTCTTTTCCAGTGTTTCAATAAGCACTCAGAAACTTACTGCAGCCTATAGTGAATCGTATTGTTACACAAACATGTCAAAATAGCAAGAAACTTATCAAACATTTAAAGGGAAATCTCATTAAAAATAAATAAATAAATCTAAAATGCTTACCTTGGAATGTTTAGTGTTGCTGCACCTCTCATATTGCATGACTTTATTAATAAAGTAAATTGATACATGGAATAATTGTTTTTTTTTTTTTTTTTTTTTGAACCTAACATCCCTGATTGATATTCTTAAAAAAAAAAAAATTCCCACAAAATGTTAATTGTCTTTATACAGCGAAGGGATTGGACCGTGGCCATTTAGAAAGAATGGCTTAATCTGTTTGATAATAAAGGCAAATGTCTTGAAGAAATAGATCTGTGCTCAAATTAAGAAGCATGTTCATTAGGTATATACGCAGCAGGCTAAGTACACTTTAGAGCTGTAAATCTAATAGAGTTAGTGTTTTCTGTGCACAGGGACTGTTGTGGAAAGCCAGGGTGGGTGGAATACTCTACTGGTCAGAAGAGCTGAAATATTTTATGCAATTGTGTCAATTACACAGTCAATGATCTTGGGGGAAGCTAAAACACAGAATGTTTAAGGATTTTAAGCATGTTTTGTTGAAGTACTATTTATTGTGTCATGTGTATTTATTTATTTATTATTTTTTTATGAAGAGACTATAATAGAAATATTTCTAAGGAATTAAAAATTTTAATCATTGGACCCAAAAACAAAACAAAAAAATCCCACCTTTTGATATTCCAACTAGAAATACATTTTTTTTTTTTTTTTTATGTCACGTGTCTATCTCAATAAGGTCAAAAGTACTAATGTATAAGATGACAAAGTAAAACCGAAAGAAAAAAAGTAAACAGTAGCACTTATTCCTTATTTCTTTGATCTGCTCATACACAAGGCATTATAGTACAACCCTGATAAGATGTACAAAGGGCTTCTCTTGGTTTTCACCCAGCTGTTAAAATGTATTGTTTGAATGTGCCAGCAGAGAAAGCTCCAGCTTGGTAAACAAACCAACTTCAAAGGTGGATAAGATGGTAGGCTTTTGTGTGGTTATTATGGGGTATAAGTAAACCCAGTAATTTAGTCTCATGGGAAACAATGACAAGATTCACTTTATGGCTCATTGTTTTGTCTCTAGGTGCTTAACTCCTGACATAATACTGCTGATACTTTATCACAGGCGTTGTTTTTAACAGGTTTATTCTGCTTTCTTTAAATTGTGGATCATTGCTGGTTGGGGGGGGGGGGGGGGGGGGATGCATCAACCCACTCTTTGAGGATCTTGTGCGAGGGGAATTTATGTGTTTGCTCATCTCATTTCATAGAAGTCTATTGTAATTTTTAGTCAAAGAGAAAAGTACTATATGTGCTCTTTCATCGGTCAACAACACAACTAAATCCCTCAAAGACTATTAAAATGAATAATGTACTGTAATTTCTGTCGGTGCACTAGTGGGGGTTTTTGTTCCCTAAAAAGGTGAAAAACATAAACTTGGCAACTAAATGAAATCGTACATGTTCACACTTTATTGAAATACGAAATAGCTAAATATAAATATTTAAAAAAATAAAAATGACAAGAGCACATGTCAGAATTACTAAGATTAAAATTAAACCTTCAAATATAAAAATAAAAAGCTAATTTAAAATATGAATGGATACTTTTTAAATAATCTAAAACCGATCAGAGATTTATCCATGAATATTTCTGCAGGTTACACTGATACACCAGTAGGTGGTCAAAAGAGACTTTTCTGACTTTTTTGTCTTTACAAGCGAGTCACTGATCCACTCAAAAATGACGGTTCATTCAGGGACAAAATAAGTGCTCATCTTTATGAAAGTTGAAAAATGCCGCCTCCGCAAGCAGTATACTGAGGTAAGAAGGCAACCATGCATGTCTAAATCCAATGATATTGCAACATACTGTCTACTGAGATGCCTTCATCTGACTGATTTTTGAAGGCAGCATAAATACATAATTTTCTGGTCAGTTTGTGTGTACATTTTTTGACCAGCTTTTAGATGTTTGGTTTTGAGACATTAGTATTCCAGTAATTAAATAAGTAATCAAATTAGTCATTGAACCAATTTTTTCAGTTGTTCAAATTGTTTTTCTTTTTTTTTTTGTTGAAACGAAAAAGCAGTGTGTGGTATTGGATGCTCGGCAGTGCTGTGGTGACTTTCTTTGGACCTGTTTTTATTGGCGGTGCAAAACAGACAAAGAAATGACAACAGCAATTGTGTCTAAAAAGTAAGTAACTCAATATTAACATCTTGTTTATTGAACAGTTGTATCAAAGCAATATCACTTTGTAACAGACGGAGTGCTGCTATACGCTGATTTTCAGAAAAGTTGTTTGCTTGTGTGGTATTACTTAAACATGCCAAGGCTTCTCAAAGCACCCATGTTAAACATTTTGAGAACTCAATTCATCACTTTCGTCAAATTCACCATGTTAGGTTTGTTCCTCATATAAGATCAGAAATTTAGCAGATTATACTTTGATTACCAGTGACATTTCATCTACATCTGTTCCTAAGAGAATGATATAAAACCACTAAAGCTGAAACATTTAACTCTGTTATCTATAGACAAGTTGCAGACTTTCAGTATCCGGGCACTAATTAGTTAATTTATTCTGATCATAGGTTAATAGTATTTGAGGACTTAAATTATCTCTAAATTACAGATAATTAATTCCCCTGTACCATTTGTTATTTGGTCCTGAATAGCTAGATCTGTAATGTTAGCTATAATATGGTATTATATCCCATGCTATAGTGCACTGTTTTTGCTCCTACAACCACCAATTACTGATAGTGATTTTGGGGCATTTCTAACTAATTTGCTGTTTAAATCTTATCCCAAGCACATTTCTAATATTGCAGTTCAAGTCAAGTGACTAGGCTCTGTTTTCAAATGTCCACACGTTATGCTTGCAGCCACATCTTCATTTTTGTGACATTTTGACACTTTTGTTTGGTGAAATTCATGCAGTCTGGTCTCAGACCAAAAATATTTTTAGTAACAATTCAGAATAGGGAACACTTATTCACTATTAACTATGTTTTTTCCCTCAATAAATTCCTAATTTGCTGCTTATTCATAGTTAGTAAGGTAGATGTTAAGTTTAGGCATGTAGAATAAGGCAATTATATGTGCTTAATTAGTACTTATAAATGGCTAAGTAATATGCATGCTATAATAAACAACAAGTTAATCTCAGGACCACACATTCTTCCTTGCTGGATCAGTAACAGTTCAACAGGTCAAGCTACCTGATCATCTTTCAGACGAAAATAGAGGATATAAAATTGATGCTATGTTATTAAACAGGGTTTTGCTTGGACATAATGGATGCTGGACTGAAATATCTCGTTTTAAGTATGTGTTTGTCAGTCTCGTCTGGGGATAACAACATGTTTAGAAATGAGTCTGTCTAACAACTGTCAAAAAAATACAGAGAATCATTAAGACTTTTAAAGTAACATGAAAGAGACCCTACAGCATGTCTTGCTGGTTTTGCCGAGATTTAGTATTTAATGTAGATGCGTTGTAAAAATTCTGCAGAATTAGATTGTTATATTCCTTTGGGGATTCTAATTGCACATAAATAATTAATTTCAATTTCAATTGGTTTCTTGTTTGGAAATGTTTCATTTGAAAAAATGACAAATCACCTCTTCACGGGGTCACATCTACCCTCAAATACTCCATGTTATCCTGGAAATGTAATACTAGTCTAGTATACCACCTAATCACCGGAACTCTGTGTGCTTCATTTGTCATCATGTCTTCTGATGGAAGCCGCTGCACTGAGGCAAAAGAAAAAAGTGTTAACAAAAGTTCAATTAACAGGACTGAGTGTAGGCTGAGGGAAAGCTGCCATAGCCAGTCTCTTCCACGGAGCCGTGCTGAGAGCAGCCTCAGACTGATATTCATTCTGACATAGTTTGCTCGCACCTGTCTGAGCTCAATTATCTAAATAACAACATTTTTGAAAATATAATAAGGGAAGTCAACTTATTTTGCCTCCCACCTCCTTGTGCAGTAAATCCATAAATAATGGCTCCCAAAAAGCTTTTTACATCCATTTTTCACAGTCATTATTCCCACACCCGTATATATAAAACCATGTTATTGTTTTCATTTTCTGCAAGAGATGCTCCACTTTCTTACTAATTAAAATAGAACATAAAAGAAAGTAACCTAAAAACAAAGCACTGAAGTAAGATGGAGAACAACTTGTTATGGTCACGCTGTCAAAATGTAGTGATGCAAGTCTCTGTTCCAATGGCAGTGTCTGTGAAGGCTGAGTCTAGACGTTATTTAGTCAGGTTAACTTTCTAAGCACAGATAGGGCTATTGTAACAAGCATGCATAATGATCCTTAATGCTTTTATAATGACATTTGGGGATTAAGTCTATTTAAGGAGGAATTAGTAGTAGTATAAATCAATGGTTTATTATTATATAAAAACATATTAGCATTGATTTTCCATTGCTGAATTATCAGAATCGCAGGAGAAATTCTGTCTGCACGCTGTGTTAATGCTCAGCTCAGTGGCCTTTTGCTATGTTCTGCAATGATAATTTGGCCTGAATTTATAGGTCTGTGCATCTTAAAATGGTTATATGTTGAGGAAGTCTTTACCTGAGGGAGCAAACATGCTTCGGTCTTCTGAATATTCCTAGTTTCAAGTTAAATTAAGGAAATGTTGCATTTTTGTAATGTGGTTAATGACGGTTTCAATGACCCCAGTTGCGGCAGATTTTATTGGATTTAAATGGAGTCTGTTGATATTTTCTCAACATGAGTTATGTGTCTGGTCTGAAAGGTTATTATGCAGTCTGTTTAGTCTGAGCATGAAAATGACAATGGCAATGCCTTCCCCTCTGTGACCATGAAGAGAGGGGCACATGTAAAGATAACTGAGATGAATGGCTGTGCTTGATATCATATAGTTGTCCAAAAGAGCATTGATATCACTAGTTTTACTTGCCATGAAAACAAAGAGCACAGTTTAGTCTCCGCATTGATCAAACAATCATATGACACAAACATCACAAGATAATAATAAATAAATCCATAGTCCACACGGCATGTTTCCCAAGCCTTATGAAAAGATCCTGGTGTTGCCAAAGACTGAATATTTAAATAATAAAGCATACACATGGTTTGGATATTATTTAAATGGTAAAAGTGGTAACCTACAATTTACCTTAAACAGTTATTTCTGCATTATTTGACCTATAAAACTTAGTTTTGTTGGTACAAATTAATGTATTTTGATTGATTCAGTGATGACAAATATTTATTTTGACTTGAACAAAACCAGTTATTTAAATATGACCCTTTTTTCCATTGTGACAGAAATTAAAAATTAAATGAATGTAAAAAAGCATATACCGATATATATATATATATATATATATATATATATATATATATATATATATATATATATATAAATTTGTTTAAAACATATTATGAATAAAATAAAATTCATAAATTGTTTGTATGTATCAAAACACAAAAAAAGTAAAATATGGAAAAAAATAGAAAATACAGCATTTACTAATTTAATTTCAATGAGTATTTTCTCCTCTTACAAAGAAAAAGATAATATTTACACTTATTTGGTTTTGTTCAAATCAAATTAAATATTTAATATAAAAAAGAAAAAAAAATTAATCTACAGCTCATCATGTCATTTAAAAAAAAAAAAAAAAAATGTTATGCATTTAGCAGACGCTTTTATCCAAAGCGACTTACACTGGATTCAGGCTATCAATTTTTACGTATCATGTGTTCCCAGGGAATCAAACCCCTAACCTTGCGCTTGATAGCGCAATGCTCTACCAACTGAGCTACAGGAACACATGTCATTTAACAGAGTTACTTATTCTGTCTAACAATGATAAATGACATATGATCTGCAACAATGTTTTAATAAAGTACCAGTTAAAGACTCATGAACCTGTTTGTTAAATTTTGCACCTTACTTTAATTTGCACCATGAATCATATAATCAGGTTTAGTTATAATACATCAGAGATTTTTATGAATGAAATGTGCCTATATGGAAAATGTACTATAAATGTGCGTTTGAGTTTTACCTTTTATGGTGAAATATATCAAAAGCAATAGCTGGAGTAGGGTACTGTATAGATAAAATGAAAGAAAAATAAAATCGAACAGCATCATTTGTGTGTAAAAAGAGAATGTACGATTTGTTTGACAACAGCATCTGGCACAGCTCCGTTGCCTGAACATTCAGTTGGAGTTGAGAGAGAATTAAATGTTTATTCTGAATTCTTGTGTGGGTAAACAAAATTATCACTTTAAAATACATCCCAGCGGATGGTCTTTTCACTGGCAGCGCCATACTCACTTTCCAAAAGAGCATGGATTTGTCATGCAATACGTGTGCTTGCATAGTCCAGCCCAATCTATTTTTTCCTTGTCCAGTTAATGGATGTCTAAAATTAGGCAAGGAGCCTTTGTAAAAAGGGTCAATGATTTTTAAGGGCATCCATTACACTAAAACTATTGCCATATCACCCACAACTGCTTTACCCTACAAGCTTAGATTAATATGAGCCTGAGAGGGGCTTGGGTGACTACGGCGTTCAGGTTTTTATCCATTTAAAAGTATCTCCTGCCATTTTATATTCACCACACTTCATTAATATTTCAGATAAATTTCACTCATCTGCAGTTCTGTTCTCATCCTGCTTTCTGGTTCAGTTACAGACACACTGCTGGTTTGGAAATGAGTGAGGGCTCAGAAAATTAGGGCAAAGAAAGACAGAGGTGACTGAATAAATTATCACTACTGGTAAGCCATGTCTATATATAATATATATTATTATGTATAACACCTGAGTAGTTCAGTTTTCATGTGCCTGCATGTGACTCCTGATGGACAAATTCATACAGAGTTTAAGCTATTCTACGAGCTGGAATGTTTTATTCTTGCAAATCTTCTCAGCTCCCTCTTCCTAAGGCAACAGCTAATAGGAAAATAAGAGAATGTGATGAAAAATTGAGCAGGTGTGACTGTAAATAAAGTTTATGTGGCAGAGAAAATGTAGTGTTTTCTCCATCACCAGGGAAACAGTGGAAGCAGTTAATCTCTGGAGCCGCTGTCGTCACACTCCTGTATATGTCACAAATCTGTTTATGGATACAGGCAGACACTTCCATGATTAACTTATCATTTCATGGCATTGTTTAAAACGTAATATAAAATTATTTCATAGTGTAATCCACTGAGGATGTTATCCCCTCCAGTTCCACACGCCAACATCCTGATTTAATAATACTTTTACCAGACACGCAACATTTCTGCTGGTTCACGACTACTGTATATACAACCCGAATTCCGGAAAAGTTGGGACGTTTTTTAAATTTTAATAAAATGAAAACTAAAAGACTTTCAAATCACATGAGCCAATATTTTATTCACAATAGAACATAGATAACATAGCAAATGTTTAAACTGAGAAAGTTTACAATTTTATGCACAAAATGAGCTCATTTCAATTTTGATTTCTGCTACAGGTCTCAAAATAGTTGGGACGGGGCATGTTTACCATGGTGTAGCATCTCCTTTTCTTTTCAAAACAGTTTGAAGACTTCTGGGCATTGAGGCTATGAGTTGCTGGAGTTTTGCTGTTGGAATTTGGTCCCATTCTTGCCTTATATAGATTTCCAGCTGCTGAAGAGTTCGTGGTCGTCTTTGACGTATTTTTCGTTTAATGATGCGCCAAATGTTCTCTATAGGTGAAAGATCTGGACTGCAGGCAGGCCAGGTTAGCACCCGGACTCTTCTACGATGAAGCCATGCTGTTGTTATAGCTGCAGTATGTGGTTTTGCATTGTCCTGCTGAAATAAACAAGGCCTTCCCTGAAATAGACGTTGTTTGGAGGGAAGCATATGTTGCTCTAAAACCTTTATATACCTTTCAGCATTCACAGAGCCTTCCAAAACATCCAATCTGCCCATACCGTATGCACTTATGCACCCCCATACCATCAGAGTGTCACGGCAGGGATCCAATGAGGCACGGAGATAGAACCAAGTGCGGGTATGATATTTATTTAAAGGGTAATCCAAAGGGGTAAACAGTCCAGGCAGGGTCAAAACCAGAATATCCAAATATACAAGACACGAAGACAAGGCAAGGCAAGCAAGGCAAGATGACGGACATGAAATAACCTCAACATTAAACAAGGACTCCGTAACACAGACTCAGACAGACCGGGTATAAATACACAGAAGGATAATGAGGGAACAGGAGACAGGCGGGGAACAATCAATTACTAACAAGGAGGAAGGTGACCAAATAAGGGAACAGGAAGTGATAAGGTGACAGACACCGTGAGAAAGGGGGACATCTAGTGGAAACCCAGGGACACAACCCAGACACTGTGACAGTACCCCCCCTCTACGGAGCGGCTCCCAGACGCTCCACGACAGACACAAAACAGAGACCAGGAGGGAGGCGGACAGGTGGAGGCTCAGGGGGAGGGACGGAGGGCCAGAAAAAAAAATCATGGGGAACAGATACCAGAAGTGTAGACACAAAACAGAGAGACCAGGAGGGAGGAGGACCGGAGGAGATTCAGGGGGAGGGACGGAGGGCCAGGCTCACAGAGAGGAACAGGGACAGGAGTGAACACAAAAACAAAAAACAACATGAAGCCCCCCCAGGGCGGGGCAGAAGACCACACCGTCCGTTTGGTGGAGACTGGAGTCCCCCAGGGCGGAGCAGAGGACCACCACAACCGTGTGGTCAGGGCGGAAGCCTCCCAGGGCGGAGCAGAAGACCACCACAACCGTGTGGTCAGGACGGAAGCCCCCCAGGGCGGAGCAGAAGAACACCACGTCCTTGTGGACGAAGCCAGAGTCCTCCAGGGCGGAGCGGAAGACCCCCACAACCGTGTGGTCAGGGCGGAAGGCCCCCAGGGCGGAGCAGAAGACCACCACAGCCATGTGGTCAGGACCAGAGCCCCCCAAGGCGGAGCAGACCTCCGTGCGGCTGGATCAATGGGACAACGAAACTCTGGTGATCCCCTGGTGTCCTTACTGGACTCCAGAAGATTGGTGCTGGCCTGACACTGCTCATGAAGATCATTGGTGACTTGCATTTGCTCATGAAGATCAATGGTGACTAGCCTTTGTTCATGAAGATCAGAGGTGACTTGACTCAGTCCTTGAAGATCAGAGGTGACTTAACTCAGTCCTTGAAGACCACCGGTGACTTGACTCAGTCCTTGAAGACCACCGGTGACTTGACTCAGTCCTTGAAGACCACCGGTGACTTCACTCAGTCTTTGAAGACCACCGGTGACTTGACTCAGTCCTTGAAGACCACCGAAGACTTGACTCAGTCCTTGAAGATCACCGGTGACTTGACTCAGTCCTTGAAGATCACCGGTGACTTGACTCAGTCCTTGAAGATCACCGGTGACTTGACTCAGTCCTTGAAGATCACCGGTGACTTGACTCAGTCCTTGAAGATCACCGGTGACTTGACTTGACTCTGAAAGGTCAACGGTGACCAGCCTAGTCTCTGGAGGATCCGCGGTGACCAACCTAGTCTCTGGAGGATCCGCGGTGACTAGCCCTGACTCAGGAGGATCAGCGGTGACTAGCCCTGACTCAGGAGGATCAGCGGTGACTAGCCCTGACTCAGGAGGATCAGCGGTGACTAGCCCTGACTCAGGAGGATCAGCGGTGACTAGCCCTGACTCAGGAGGATCAGCGGTGACTAGCCCTGACTCTGGAGGATCAGCGGTGACTAGCCCCGACTCTGGAGGATCAGCGGTGACTAGCCCTGACTCTGGAGGATCAGCGGTGACTAGCCCTGACTCTGGAGGATCAGCGGTGACTAGCCCTGACTCTGGAGAGTTCACTGGCACCTGACTCGATTCCGGAGGGTCAACTGGCACCTGACTCGACTCCGGAGGGTCAACTGGCACCTGACTCGACTCCGGAGGGTCAACTGGCACCTGACTCGACTCCGGAGGGTCAACTGGAACCTGACTAGACTCCGGAGGGTCAACTGAGACTCTCATCCTGTGCAACGGCGCTGGGCAAGCAGCCATCTTGGGCCATGACTCTGGACAGGCGGCCCTCTTGTACTGTGGTGCTGGGCTGGCGGCCATCTTGTACTGTGGTGCTGAACCGGTGGCCAATTTGGGCATTGGCGCTGGGCTGGCGGCCATCCTGTACTGTGGCGCTGGACCGGTGGCCAATCTGGGCATTGGCGCTGGGTTAGCGGCCATCTTGTGCTGTAGCGCTGGACTGACGGCCATCTTGTGCTGTGGTGCTAGGCTGACGGCCATCTGGTGCTGTGGCGCTAGGCTGACGGCCATCTTGAGTTGTGGAGCTGAACCGGTGGCCAATTTGGGCATTGGCGCTGGGCTGGCGGCCATCTTGGGCTGTGGTGCTGGAACGGTGGCCAATTTGGGCATTGGCGCTGGGTTAGCGGCCACCTTGTGCTGTGGTGCTGTACCGGTGGCCAATTTGGGCTGTGGCACTGAACCGGTGGCCAATTTGGGCATTGGCGCTGGGCTGGCGGCCATCTTGGGCTGTGGCGCTGGAAAAGTGGCCAATTTGGGCATTGGACCAGAACACCTGAGCCAGGGCACCCACTTCATTGCCCTCTTGGCGAAGGGCGATCAACCGAAGTTACTTGGTTCGCCGCTCCGCCATCTTGGCTGGGGAACGGAAAAATGACATACCGCTGGTTCCTAGTGAGACGGAGTCCTTCTGTCACGGCAGGGATCCAATGAGGCACGGAGATAGAACCAAGTGCGGGTATGATATTTATTTAAAGGGTAATCCAAAGGGGTAAACAGTCCAGGCAGGGTCAAAACCAGAATATCCAAATATACAAGACACGAAGACAAGGCAAGGCAAGGCAAGCAAGGCAAGATGACGGACATGAAATAACCTCAACATTAAACAAGGACTCCGTAACACAGACTCAGACAGACCGGGTATAAATACACAGAAGGATAATGAGGGAACAGGAGACAGGTGGGGAACAATCAATTACTAACAAGGAGGAAGGTGACCAAATAAGGGAACAGGAAGTGATAAGGTGACAGACACCGTGAGAAAGGGGGACATCTAGTGGAAACCCAGGGACACAACCCAGACACTGTGACACAGAGATGCTGGCTTTTGAACTGAACGCTGATAACATGCTGGAAGGTCTCCCTCCTCTTTAGCCCAGAGGACACGGCGTCCGTGATTTCCAACAAGAATGTCAAATTTGGACTCGTCTGACCATAAAACACTATTCCACTTTGAAATAGTCCATTTTAAATGAGCCTTGGCCCACAGGACACGACGGCGCTTCTGGACCATGTTCACATATGGCTTCCTTTTTGCATGATAAAGCTTTAGTTGGCATCTGCTGATGGCACCGCGGATTGTGTTTACCGACAGTGGTTTCTGAAAGTATTCCTGGGCCCATTTAGTAATGTCATTGACACAATCATGCCGATAAGTGATGCAGTGTCGTCTGAGAGCCCAAAGACCACGGGCATCCAATAAAGGTCTCCGGCCTTGTCCCTTACGCACAGAGATTTCTCCAGTTTCTCTGAATCTTTTGGTGATGTTATGCACTGTAGATGATGAGATTTGCAAAGCCTTTGCAATTTGACGTTGAGGAACATTGTTTTTAAAGTTTTCCACAATTTTTTTACGCAGTCTTTCACAGATTGGAGAGCCTCTGCCCATCTTTACTTCTGAGAGACTCTGCTTCTCTAAGACAAAGCTTTTATAGCTAATCCTGTTACAGACCTGATATCAATTAACTTAATTAATCACTAGATGTTCTCCCAGCTGAATTTTTTCAAAACTGCTTGCTTTTTTAGCCATTTGTTGCCCCCGTGCCAACTTTTTTGAGACCTGTAGCAGGCATTAAATTTTAAATGAGCTAATTAAGTGGATAAAAGTGTAATATTTCTCAGTTTAAACATTTGCTACGTTATCTATGTTCTATTGTGAATACAATATTGGCTAATGTGATTTGAAATTCCTTTAGTTTTCATTTTATTAAAATTTAAAAAACGTCCCAACTTTTCCGGAATTCGGGTTGTAGTCAATTGTGTTACCGTCAACTCGTGTACCATGGTAGAGTGACAGTGTTGACAGTATGTAACAGAATTGACAGTCATACACAAAGAAACTCTCTCTCTCTCTCTCTCTCTCTCTCTCTCTCTCTCTCTCTCATACACACACACACACAGACACACACACACACACATACATGACTGTGATCCATGGCAGTGAGTAATAAATTATTAAAATAATTACAAAATAACTATTTAAAAAAATATATATATACTTTGGACACCAAATGCACCCCAATTACAGATTCACCCGTATAATGTTATATTGTGGGAATCTGTTCAGCATTTCACATTTTTTATATCTTATTAAGTCTGTACCAGAATTGTACCAGTAATTCTGCACAGTTCTGTTCACAATATTGTGAATTATTCTTGCGTACAGACAGCTTGGCTCAACACAGACACCTGCTCAACAAGACAATCTGTCACTCTCACTACACAAACACCGTCAGTCTTGCAAGCCAAAGTTTTGTCTTTTAGCACTAAGTTTGGTGCATATTCCAGCTTAATCTGTCCAGAAACGTCCACTTAGATATACACATGCTGTTTCTCTGACATATTCAGATACCAGTCATGCTTTGCATGGTATTACATGACATTTTGAGTTGGGCAACAGTGCATCAGAATTAATAGAATGGTGCATATGTGTGGATATCTGTGCATATGTGTAGATGTGTGAATATTCCTCAATCATCTTGTTTGGAGTCCTCCCTTGAGATGTGTGAAAAACTTTTTACATTTTTTTGTTGACAAGATTGCTGTTGTTAGAGCACACATTTCACTTTCTTCTGTTGATACATCTATTACTGTTATGTGCTCTGCTGTTTTTGACCAGTTTGAGACGGTCTCTTTCTTTTTGGAGTGACATCTTGTCTAAAATGAAACCATCTGCCTGCTGCATAGATATCATTCCTTCTCTATTTTTAAAGAATGTTTTTGAAACCCTTTGACCGAAAATTCAGGAAATCATAAGTAGTAGTTTTACAACCACAGGAGTTGTACCTTTAAATTTTAAAAATGTAATAGTGGAACCATTGATTAAGAAATCAAATTTGGATACCTTGATAATTTTAGACCTTTCTCAAAACTTCTGTTTCTTTCCAAATATTAGAGAATGTTGTTTTTACTCCTTCTATTGTCAACATGGTTTGCAGGAAGTGTTTCAGTCTGGTTTTAAATCACTCCACAGCACAGAAACGGCCCTGTTGAACGTTTTTAATGACCTGTTTTTAGCTGCTGACTCAGGTGATTATGCTGTCCTCATGTTCCTGGATCTTACAGCTGCATTCAACACTGTAGACCATAACATCCTGATTTCTCGGTTGGAGCATTGGGTTAGAGTTGGGGGAACTGCACTGGCGTGGTTTAGATCTTATTTGTCTAACAGAAGTTTCTCAGTCTGCATTGGGGATTTTGTCACCCTCTGTCTTTCTCTCGTGTGGTGTCCCTCAGGGTTCCATTCTTGGATCTTATTTTCATTATATTTACTTCTGTTAGGGTTCATCTTTAGGAAATAAGGCATCTCATTTCGTTGTTATGCAGATGACACACAACTTTATCTCCCTTTGAAATGGAAAGATGCAAACTCTATAGCACCACTTGGTCTATCTTGAGGAGGTTAGGGCCTGGATGAAAAAAAAAATAAAAAATAGAAGTCATGATATTTAGATTTGGCAACACCTATGACCCCCTTGATGTAAATTTGAATGTTATAAAATCATATGTAAAGCCAAATGTTGAAAAAACTGGGTGTTATTATGGAAAGTGATTTCAAATTAGATAAACAAATTATGTAATTAAAATCTAGGTTTTTTTTTTTTTTTTAGTTGAGGCAATTATCAAAAGTCAAGTCTTTTTATCTTTTGATGATTTTGAAAGGGTCATTCATGCCTTTATCTCAACTATTGTAATAACCTCAATGTACTGTATAGAGCCCGAGGAGGTTAATAGGAGGTCAAACTATAACGTTAGCGTTTAACTTATTCTTATTCTATTGCGGTGTGTTTCCCACATAATGACCGCGTAATTGGGCCTTTCACACAGGACGCGGTATGCACGGCGCTTGCCGCTGTGTTCAGCGTTGCCCTTCAGATACAACGCGATTTGCGCTGCGCTATGGCGTAGGCGGGGTTTTAAAAACGTTTAGCGGGAGCTCTTTCATAGTCTGTTCCTCCTCCTTTCGGTCAGCAGCCAACATGTATCTGTCCCGTTGTAAGAACTGAGTGATAGCGCTAGTCCTGCTGATGAGAATTAAGAGAGAAGCAAGGAAGAAGAGGCTACCCTCAGGTCCAGAGAACAATTTGGTGAATTCAGGCTGGTTACGTTACTCTAACGCTAATAGCTTCCTTTTTAGCAGGCCCCTTAAATGCTTGCTATTAACTTGTTTGAAGGTGGTTCTTCTCAAAATTGACAGCGGTGTGTTCATGACACTAACGTTAACCATTCAACTTCGAATTGATTCCGTAATCTTCCGGTAATAGTAGGCAAGACGATGTGTCTGTGAGAGCAAATATAGTGTAGTTACAGTAACTACAGTAGGTGCGTCAGAAATGATTAAACCAGAGGGGACATGTAAATAAATGTGAGCTGAACTAGCGCTTTTTTTTTTTTTTTACATATTGTTTCAAAGCAGCTTTACAGACATAACAGGAAAATGTTGAAATAATATTGTTAAATATAAGTAGGTAATACCTATTGCTTGACAAATAAAAAATATATATATATTTCTCATTTTTGCCTATGTAGGAGATCCCAGTTTATTATTATTATAATTCTAATGATGCATGAGTAATGATACATGGTGATATTATTAATACACATGCTTATTCTTTCTCTGTCTCTCTTTCTGCCTACAGATGGCTGAAAAGGGTGAATGCTGTAGCAGCAAAGTGTGGGACTACTTCTGCAAATACTTTAACTTTAGTATTATAATTTATTTACAGTACACACACAGACTGTTAAAACCAGCTTCAACTGGAAGAAAGTAAAAGTGTTAAATGTTTAAAACCAGACTGTTTTTTGATCATTAAAAAATATATACTTTTGATGTGCAATTGTTTAGTCATTGAGACTGTAATCTAAGGCTTTTTTTTTACATAGTCCATTCTGGAAAATGGTTTATACAGCCCACATACATAGAACAGGCAGATATTTTGCTATTGAATGTTGTCTAAGTGCAGTTTATAGGAAATGGGTCTAATATCCAGATTATTTTTAAAATCAAAATATCGGCTTATAAATCGGCTCTTTTCGAGTTAATATCGGCATCGGCATCGGCCCCCAAAAATCCATATCGGTCGGGCTCTAGTACTGTAGGTATCAATCAGGCCTTTCACAAATTTCACCCAAACTAGCGTCTCTTCATTGGCTTCCTGTTCATTCTTTGAATTGATTTTAAGGTTTTAGTTTTAGTTTTAGTTTATAAGTCATTAAATGGCCTGGCACCAAGTTACCTTTCTGATTTAATACAATCACATGATCCATCAAGAGCAATTAGGTCAGCTGACTGTTTACTCTTGGCCAGGGCCGGCTTTGCCGACAAGCGACACAGGCGGCCACCTGGGGCGCCATCTGCTGGACGGGGCGCAAAATTGCAGAATTAAAAAAAAAAGTTAAGTAAATGTATTTATCGTATAATGAAAGCTGCGCACATGCTGTACACTTTTACTGTGCACTGTCCATGCACTGCTTGTATTTGTCCATTTCTTTTACTAGATTTACAATCCTAAAAAACGACTGAGTCACTCTGACAGGCAGCTGTCAAACTCAGCTGCTCAGCAACCGGGAGTGGCGCGAAAACATCTGACAGCTGGTTTTAGCGCTTTAAATGATGGGGTAAATGAAAACACGTAAAATAAAATGAAAACACTATAACTGCTTTTCCTTGAGGTGAGATATTAATGCTTCTCTATTGTATTCTACTGTATCCTTCAGGTTGTTGCTTTTAAAGAGTTGTTGTGTGAACATTTAAAATAAAAAATGAATAACCATGGAATAACTGTGGAGTTTCTTTTTCCCGGGAGGGGGCTCTCTCGCCTTGGGCACCAAATAACCTAGAGCCGGCCCTGCTCTTGGCTGTACCTCGAACACAGGTGAAAAGCAGGGTTGACCGGGCTTTTGCTTTCGCAGGTCCAAAGCTTTGGAATAACTTGCCCCTTTATGTTAGGCAGGCCCGGATATTGCTGTTTTAAAATCTAGTCTTAAAACATATTTTTATACTTAGGCATTTAACAGTATGAGAGCGGTTTTATATATTTTGTTAGTGTTAATATCTGTTATTAATTTCCAGTGTGTAAATATATATATATATTTTTTTTTTTTTTTTTTGAGTATGCTTGTACAGCACTTTGGTGAACAATTGTTGTTGTTGCTTTATTTATTTTTTTAAGTGCTCTATAAATAAACTTTGATTTGTTTTGATTTGATATCTAATTTAGTTCAAAATGTTTGCCACAAACAAAACTCTGGAATCTGTCATGTTTCCTTCACCATCAAAACGGGAGCATACGTACGATAAATTAGAGATAATTATATATTTATATTTGTTATATATATGTATATATATATGAAAGTATTAGTTGCAGTTTAATAACATTAGTCTTCCACCAATTTCTTTCCGCTTTGATCCTGAAGTAGTTTGTGACTGAACATTAGCCATGGTATCATGAGGACTGGACTTCCCTTAGGCAGAGCAGGAATGCTCTTCTTGTTGATTTTTGCCACTTTGACAGATATGATTTTCGTACTAGTGCATAGGACAGGGTCTTACAATCTCATTCAAGACAATCTTACCCGAGGTTAGAATGTAGACATTTGAATATACATATGGACATGAGCTGAAGTGACATATTTTCCACTTACATCATTTGCTTAGTGCACCAACAAAGAAAAAATAAATATAATATAAAAAGGAAAAAGAAAAGGACTCAATTTAATAGGGGAACAGTGGAGATTAAGGGACTTTTATATTTAAAAATCTTACGTAACGGTTCCTAAAATGGATCTGCTATGCCATCCCAGGTAAAAAAAAAAAAAAGCCACTTTTTGTTTGTTAAAAAAATGCGTGCAAGATTTTTGTTTGATGCTTCGCTGGCTGTGCTGATTTAAATCTAGCGGTTCTGTTGTTGTGTTTGTATCGCAATTTCAGTGACAAAGGTAGTTACAGTTCTCTCTGGCCAATCAGTGATCAGCTGAGTTTACATGTCACACTTTGGTAATGGTACTGTTCACTTGGCACCTCAACTGAGGTTGTACTAAAAAAAGTATTAGGCACAAGGTACTGTAACCAGTGGAAAACCCCCCAAAAGTGAACCGTATCGAGCTGTATCATGCAGTGGAAAAGTGCCATTAGGTCAGTGTTTCCAATGTTACAGCATTTCTTATGTAAGTATCTTCACAGCCCCTTCAGTAAAGCTCAAGTACCCCTTCATCAACAGAAAAACAAAAATGTGCTCCTCTTACCTCATATTATACTAAATAATTTCAGTGGTACTGGTTTCAAGCTGAATAATGTAATATCTGCTTCCCTAGCATCACCAAATGTTATTGGAGAAATAATATAGCTGTGGTTAATAATGTGGCTGGCTCAACAGTTCTTCAGTGTAGAGCTTGTTAGTGTATTGTACACATGTGATTGAATATTTATGAGGCGTGCAACATTTATGTCCACTTCACTGTCATGAAATGGCATGTAGAGCTCTCCAGAGATTTCTTTAAGTTTCATCATCCTTCCCATGTCTTATTGATTTCTTTAAGCTGTGAACATGGATTGACAACCCCGTTTAAACATTTGATTTCAAGGAACCAGAACATCATAAAGACAACAGAAGGAGACCTCAAACATGGCCATGATCTGACTGTCTTGTGTAGTCACTGAACTCTGAAGGGCCCGCGGTGGTTGGTGGGCATCAGAATCTCTTAAGTCCGGCATGTTAGTGATATAATTGTAATTCACTCAACTGGAGAAAGTGCTTGCAGAAAATGGTTTCACAGTCGAAAAAAAAATGAAGAAGACAGAACAAGAACAACAACAAACTACTTGAAAAAACAAAATAAAAACACCTACTATATATATGTATATATATATATATATATATATATATAAGAGAGAGAGAGAGAGAGAGAGAGAGAGAGAGAGAGAATTTATCAAAAAAAACTTTTTTTTTTCAGATTTGCGAGATAAATACTGCGGTAACTTAACTCAGAATTCAGACTTTTTTTCTTTTTTTTTTTCAGAATTCCAAGATATCAATTTAGAAATGTGAGAAGGTAACGGAGAAGGTTTTTTTTTTTTTTTTTTTTATTCAGAATTGCGAGGTTAACTCAGAATACAGATTTTTTTTTTTTATTGCGGGAAATTACATCAGAATTCAAAATTCAAGATGTGAACTCAGAATTGCAAGCTGACTCAGATTTATTTATTTTTTCTTATAATTTAGAATTTACATCTCAGAATCTATCTCTCAGAATTCTTTTTTTTTTATTGTTTTGTTTCATTCATACCATCTTGCAATTCTAACTTTATTTTTTTTATCTTGAATAATAATAATAATAATAATAATAATAAAGTGAGATATAAATGTAATTCTGATGAGAAAAGTCATAATGAGAATGAGAGTGCGATTGCAATTGCCAGAAAAAAAAGTCAGAATTGTGTGGCAGAAAGTCACAATTAGCTTTTCAATTTTTAACCTATGGAAGAAACAAGCTTCTATATAAATATAAAACTTGTATGTGAGGGCATTATTAGATGCATGTCCAGACTAGACGAGCACATGTGTTTGCACACCATATCATATGGAGTATATTTTGAAAGCTATGCAGACAATTATTTACAAAAAGATGTCTTGAACAGCAATGACATTTTGTATGTCAAATATAACTCCATTAGTTTCTGTAAATACATGTATTAAATGCACATATGGCACCTGATTTCAACCTGATTTGCTCTCATCTGTTGTTCCTTCAGCAGTCACAAAACAATGCAGCAGCTTCTTTAAGATAACGAAGTGAGATGGTGCTACATTTTACATTTTTAGAGATGAAAAGAATTAATGAAACTGTTGTCACCCACATTGTGGATGCATTCACTCCACACATTGTAGGTAGAGGACACAAACGAGCAAACTGTTTCCGCCCGCTACACATCGCCTCCGGTCATACTGTAGATAATGAAGCCCTGATATTTCAAATATGCCTTAAAGTCATAAAAAAGTCAAATCAACAGTGTTCTGACTATCTCATATGGTGAAATATATTAATAAGCATTGATTCTTGTTAAATAATAATAATAATAATAAAAAGTCTAGTCTGTGTAGGTTACATACAAAACAACATTTGCAGAGATGAAGGCGTCCGCCAGTAGTGAAACATATTATCACATGCTTATTATAAATGTTTCTTATTATTCAAAACTCACAGTCAACTATGGTGTAGTGAATATATCAGCCATCAATCAAGCCAAAAGGTTAATTATAGATTAGATTATAGCTGGTCTTTATTATTAATGTTTCCTCATTAAAAGGTAATCACACCATTAATGCAGGCAGATGCACTTAATATTCAATGTGTTGTTAGTAGATTGAAAAATGTGTTTAATTAACCATTACGAAAACACTGTTAGAACTCACAGGTGAACACTGCTGTTCTGTGCAGCTTTCTTGAATATGCACGTTTTCTCAAAGCTGATCTTGAAGAGATTGCATTATTATTCCTAAATCAATAAAATCATTTCTAATAATTGTAAGACATAAAACATTTGAACAAATTGCTCTGATCTTGATTATGCTAGTAAAATATATTACACAAATGATCTTCATAACAAAAAAAAACAATTATCTGACCTATAGTCAACCAATCAATCAAACAATCAATCAGTAAGACAAATAAATAAATAAATCAAGTTAGTAAAAACAACATTTGGATGATAATCTTTATAATTTTTGTTATTATTATTATTATTATTATTATGCTTATCACAGCAAGGTTTTAAATAAGAACCATTCACATATTGTGAGGTGTTTGCTTTGCATGACTTGATTTGTAAATGACTAAACAGCAATGCACAGTGCTATATAATTTCTGTCCGTAAGGAACCCACTGCAGGACAGTCACGGCTGACATCAATAAGATGTGCTTGCTCTGGTTCTCTTTGAGAGTATTACATTTCCATTAATGTTTATCCGTTGTGCCTGTCTGTATTCCTCTAAATTTATTTCAAAGACCAAGCGATTTGTCAGGAATTCTAACTTATGTTTTATACATTATACATGCTCCCTTCAAGAACGACCATACATATATTATATCACAGCCCTAATGCAGATCTAAATCAGTGACAGCTCTGAAGAGAATGCATTATACAGGGTCTTCTGAAAGTCTTCAGTGTGGATTTGGACCCTCAGTTGTTTTTAAGGAAGTGAATTGTCCCAAAATCCTGTGATCTGAAAACAGCATCTGTAATAGGCTGTCTTATATCACTTCAGTCCTCCCCTTGTGGTTTCTCACATGCAAGAATTACACGTTTCATTTGAAAGATTATTTATCACCCCTACAGTGCAAAACTGCTCTAAAAAGCTCAACGCACACTGACATTTTTAACCAATGCAAAACACCTCCAGCTGCATATCAGATGCATTGATGTAATAATGTAAAATACTAACCCAACTATTCTGTTTACATTTGTATTTTGACACTTTATTGAAAAATGGAATAATTATGACAGACAAAACAGAATCCAAAAGATTAATATGGAAGGTAAATGTATAATATATAACTTTTCTATTATTTTCCACTATACATTTAAAAACAATTATTTAAATAAAACTAAACTGACTAAATTTCACAAATGTTATAATCAGAGGAAATAATAAAAAACTCACTAAAGAAAGAAAGAAAAGAAAAGAAAGAAAAATGGTGCATATATTTCATATATCAATTTATATGCCCCTTTCAGACTTGATATTTTAATAAATACACGTTTTGCACACAGAATGGTGTAGTTATGCCGTTTGATAACTGGGGCTAAGTGTTTCGACCTCGCCACAACCCTCTTGTGGATTAAACTAGAGTTACCATGCTGGGACCACAAATAGAAAAAATCTGAGCTTTTTATGTTTAGATCTGGGTAGACTTAAAACAGTCAAACAAGGTCCATTGACTTATTTTCAGTCCTCTATCAAACCTCCTGCTTATTAGTGAATGGAGGTGAAAGGGAAGTGAAGGCACATCAATGTCAGTAAAACAATAATAATAATAATACAAAATACATATTTAAATAATTTAAAATACACTGCACTAATAGAAATACATTGAAGATCTGAGCTAAATGAGAATGTAAACACTGTTATTATGCTAAAGGTTAACATTTTAGGACAAATGACTGAAGTTGTATTAATGAGTGAGCCATGGAGCAGAAAAGCTTTTAATATGATCCATTAATTAATAGCTTAATTCATTTGAGTGCAGAAGTGATTTAAAACTTATTTCATTGAAGGTTATTTCAACTTTTGGAGAGAATTTGAACAGTCTTGAAAAAAAAAGTAAAGAAAAAGTCTATATATATATATATATATATAATACTCTTCCTTAGGATGTACATACACTGTAAAAAATAATTCTGTGGCTTAGTAAATATTACAGAAATTTTTTACTTTATTAACTTAATAAAATCTCTGAATATCGTGTACTTGATTGTTTGAGTTAAACATACCAAAATAATTGAGTAAAAATCCAACAGTTCATTTTATCTAAAATTTACAGATATATTTAAGTTGTTTTCAATAATATTATTTAGTATTTGACTAACCAATTATTTCTTTATAATATACTTAATTTATTTGTGGAATTTCTATCAAAATATTTGAGAATGTTGAATTAAACTGATCTGTTTCAAGAAACAAAATATTACTTAATTCAAATCAATATTATTAACATATTTAACACACTCTTAAAATTTGAGTAAGTTTACTCAATTAAAACAATGCACCCCTCCCCCACCCTCTGACGTGACGACAACTCGACGGTTGGTTGAGTCAGTGAGCGCGGGCAGTTTGAACTCTCCAGTCTCCAGACAACAGCTCTCTTCTCAGCGTCGCAGATTTGGTGCATTTCCTCTGTGAAATTCAGGTTTGTGTATTGTTTTATTTTATCTATAAAATCTTTACTGTGCTTTAAATCATATTTAATGCAAAACAACATACAGAGGCGTAATTCGACACCTAAACGAGAGTCGCGCCTGTCTTTTTGTATGATTGAAACGCTTTGCATAAACACATGACTTCATTCATAATGATAATAAATATAATTATTATCATTTGGATGATAAAATGTCCTCAGAACTGTCACTGTTTGTTTATTGGCAGGTTATGTCAGTCAGTCGCAGTATCTATCGACTGTGAGTGAAACGCAGGACGGCGGTATGACGTTCATAGTTCACCCGCAGAGGCGAGTCCGTCTCCGGCACGAGGACCAGCGCTGATCCTGTGGATATTGGGTTGATTTGATTACACTTGAATTAGGCTACCTGAATTTTTAAATATTTAATTTTTACTTATAAAATGTTTGTTAAATGCGTTTAAATGTAGGCAATATTGTATACCGTGTAAAATGTGCTGTATTGCTGTACTCATTGACAATAAAGGCCAATGTCATGTATACTGGTGGTTGTGTGGAGTACTATTTTACAAAGGTTTAGAGAAAATAAAAAGTTAATATTAATCATTAATAAAAACAGTTAATATTACTCATAAATATTGTTTTTAAATGTTTAAATGTTCAATTATTTCTACTCAATTTTATTTGTTAATGTACCAGATGCAGTTACTCAGATTTACTTTATTTACTTGCATTTACAACCCGAATTCCGGAAAAGTTGGGACGTTTTTTAAATTTGAATAAAATGAAAACTAAAAGACTTTCAAATCACATGAGCCAATATTTTATTCACAATAGAACATAGATAACATAGCAAATGTTTAAACTGAGAAAGTTTACAATTTTATGCACAAAATGAGCTCATTTCAATTTTGATTTCTGCTACAGGTCTCAAAATAGTTGGGACGGGGCATGTTTACCATGGTGTAGCATCTCCTTTTCTTTTCAAAACAGTTTGAAGACGTCTGGGCATTGAGGCTATGAGTTGCTGGAGTTTTGCTGTTGGAATTTGGTCCCATTCTTGCCTTATATAGATTTCCAGCTGCTGAAGAGTTCGAGGTCGTTTTTGACGTATTTTTCGTTTAATGATGCGCCAAATGTTCTCTATAGGTGAAAGATCTGGACTGCAGGCAGGCCAGGTTAGCACCCGGACTCTTCTACGACGAAGCCATGCTGTTGTTATAGCTGCAGTATGTGGTTTTGCATTGTCCTGCTGAAATAAACAAGGCCTTCCCTGAAATAGACGTTGTTTGGAGGGAAGCATATGTTGCTCTAAAACCTTTATATACCTTTCAGCATTCACAGAGCCTTCCAAAACATGCAAGCTGCCCATACCGTATGCACTTATGCACCCCCATACCATCAGAGATGCTGGCTTTTGAACTGAACGCTGATAACATGCTGGAAGGTCTCCCTCCTCTTTAGCCCGGAGGACACGGCGTCCGTGATTTCCAACAAGAATGTCAAATTTGGACTCGTCTGACCATAAAACACTATTCCACTTTGAAATAGTCCATTTTAAATGAGCCTTGGCCCACAGGACACGACGGCGCTTCTGGACCATGTTCACATATGGCTTTCTTTTTGCATGATAGAGCTTTAGTTGGCATCTGCTGATGGCACGACTGATTGTGTTTACCGACAGTGGTTTCTGAAAGTATTCCTGGGCCCATTTAGTAATGTCATTGAAACAATCATGCCGATGAGTGATGCAGTGTCGTCTGAGAGCCCGAAGACCACGGGCATCCAATAAAGGTCTCCGGCCTTGTCCCTTACGCACAGAGATTTCTCCAGTTTCTCTGAATCTTTTGGTGATGTTATGCACTGTAGATGATGAGATTTGCAAAGCCTTTGCAATTTGATGTTGAGGAACATTGTTTTTAAAGTTTTCCACAATTTTTTTACGCAGTCTTTCACAGATTGGAGAGCCTCTGCCCATCTTTACTTCTGAGAGACTCTGCTTCTCTAAGACAAAGCTTTTATAGCTAATCATGTTACAGACCTGATATCAATTAACTTAATTAATCACTAGATGTTCTCCCAGCTGAATCTTTTCAAAACTGCTTGCTTTTTTAGCCATTTGTTGCCCCCGTGCCAACTTTTTTGAGACCTGTAGCAGGCATTAAATTTTAAATGAGCTAATTAAGTGGATAAAAGTGTAAAATTTCTCAGTTTAAACATTTGCTACCTTATCTATGTTCTATTGTGAATAAAATATTGGCTCATGTGATTTGAAATTCCTTTAGTTTTCATTTTATTAAAATTTAAAAAACGTCCCAACTTTTCCGAAATTCGGGTTGTACTCAATTCATACAGTATATTTCATTGATTTCACAGCTTTAAAATTTACTCAATTTTTTTTAGTGTAAAAATGTTTCACCAATAAAATTGAGTAAATAATAGTTAAAATTTTTACAGTGTAGATACCATTTATTTATTTATGTACTGTATGTACAGAAATGTATTTATGTATTTATTTATTTAATTTATTTTATGCCATATTAGCATCTAAGACTAAATTCACAGAAAACCATTTATTTTAACATAGGTGCTCATCAGTGGTATTAAAATTGATACCAGCAAAACAATGCTGTTTTGCACACAATATAACTCCAATATGCTTCAAAACATCTTCCAGCCATATCAAAGATTGTCACTGGTTATGTTTTCTTGTTGGTAATAAAGGACATCATGCGCTTGTGAAAACATGCACTGACTTTGAAATAAATGGCAAAAAGAAAGATGACAAGTGACTAAAGTAATACTGTCTTTGAGTTTACAACCTTATTTTTCATGCTATTATTTTGGAACATTTGCCATTGGAGTAGCTTTAAAGAAATAAAAAAAAAAATGTATTTATAGCATATTAAAAATACAAGCAAGCAAGTAAAAAAAGATTACAATGCTGTCAAATCAACATCCTTATTATACAAAATAAATAAATAAATAAAGTTAGATAAATTAAATGATAAATTGAAAAGCTGAACGTTGGTGTATTTTATGTAAGGGAAACAGGTCAATTTAGCTCAAAGGGAATCATTTAAGATTTTAAAGGGAATTTGAACAGAATCACTGTTTCACGGGTGATCACTGAGACAGCCAGCGATTCACTGAACGAGCTGTTTAACATCAAATCTGCACTAGATATTAATATCCAAAGTATAGTGAAGACACTATTAATTAGCACAGTAACAAGATCGGCAGTTTAAGACATTAACTTATAAGTGTGGGATGTGGAATCCCAAGTTTACAGCAATACGTGAAATTGCATAGACATGAACAGTCATCAATCACTTAATTAACCCTCGCATTGAGTTCCTCAATGAGGTTAAAATTATATTAGACACACCAGAACAAATGTGAGTCTGGAGGAGTAACGTGCGTCTTTGCGTCATTACAAAACTTAACTCAGAACACGAAACTCTCAAAAGAAAAGAAACTAAAGTAAAAGAACAGAAGTAAGGTTTGACGAGACTAGGTGGTGTTTCTTCTCATCGTGGCGAAGTAGCAGCAGGCGTGCAGGCCGAAGCACGCTGGAACCGTGCTCAAAGAATGCTAACAGTGATGACTAAAAACATGACTCAAAGCAAAGCTAAAAGCAGGCATGACTAATAGCAAAAGCTAAAAAGCAAAGCTAAAAACGGAATTTGATGGTGTCTTGAGTATTTAAACTGGCCTTTTGGCCACACCTCAAATGTTATCTTGACCAATAAGATATTTTCTTTGCTCGGGGTATCATAAATCATATGTTATCTTATCAAGCACACAGTCCAAATTTTCCCGCTCTTGCAGGGTATAATTTTGGACAGGATTTCTATAACAAGAATATGATACATTTGACAAATAACTGATGGTCAGAAACATTTCAAGCAAGCAGATTGAAACGCATACATACAAAACATGATTATGAATCCTTAAACTATTCAATAGTTATTAAGAAGTTATAGTTATTCTAATCACAATAAGTGATTAGAAACATGATAGTCAAATGTGTGGGTTTCATAAATGACATGGAGTTGAGCAATGGACTGATTTTCATTGAGTTCACTATAAAAGACAGTTCCTGTGCCATTCTGTGCCAACATAAGGATATTCTGTGGAGACCAGAGGTTCAAAGGTCCCCTTAGGAATTTTAGTCTGGTTCTGCTAGGTGGTGGTGGTGGTGGGGGTCCATCCAATGATCTTGTTTATTTGTTTATTACTCTCTTGGGTTTACATGTGATGGTTAGACTGTCCATATCTTTGATTACTCACCCCAAATTTGACAATCTCTTCTCTGAATTGAAATTGCCAATAATTGTTCTAATGGTGTTAATGTTGAAAGCTGTTCTGTGAAAGAGTTGGTTGGTTTGTTATCTTGCTTCTGACTTGTGGCACTAGGAATGATTTACAGTAACGGCCTTGCCATCAAGATGTTTTCAAAGTGCATGAGTAGTAAAAAGGACCTCAAATGTTTGGTAGCTTGCCAACTAATAGCATGCTATCAAGGGCATAACATTTCACACTGCAGAAATACAGAAATTTACAAATAAGACTATGATTTTTGTAGTGGCCCATGAGGGATGGGATTCCTACAGGAAACTCACAAAAGAAGAAAATATCATTAATAAAATCCAAGCCAAAGATGATTAAGCATATAATATAATATAATATAATATAATATAATATAATATAATATAATATAATATAATATAATATAATATAATATAATATAATATAATATAATATAATATCCTGAATAGGACTCTTTAGATACTTTGCATGATTGTCTGGATTATTATACATTATACTGTATATAAAAATAACTGACAATTCATGGTCACTTAACACCTACACAAGTTAATGTCCTATTAATTAGACATGAAATCAACCTTTTACAAATTAGCCTTTCAATATGGTCAAGCCGTCGATGACCGAGGCACTTATCTTTTGCAAAGATTAAATAGTTTCTTCATCAGCATGTCTTTAAGAAAGAATGGTATAGAAAGCCTATAAATTTTAGCAATATGTGAGGGAGTCACTTTATTTAACAAAAGTGTTGTGGACAGACGGGGAAAAGGTGTTTTCACAGACATGCTGGTGATGTCACAAAATATAAAAAAATTCATTAGATTATACACTAATCTTTTCTGTGCAAATTAATGTGACAAATTGAAATAACGCTGCATTCTACAAAACCAAAATTGCAATTTAAACGGCAGATTATGCTATATTAAATGTTAACTTCTATAAAATGCGCTTCATGTTTTGTTTTAGTAAACACTTATTTTCTTTCAAACATCATAATTACCATCACTCCACGGAGAGACACAGTCCCTACATAATTGTAGAAAAAATGAAAACTTTGTTGTGACTAGAAGAGCTCCATGCAGTTTTATCAGGCTTTGTATGAATTTTAATGGGAATACAATTGCAGCATTTACATGTTAACTGGCTTGCGAGGCCCTAGAGAGCTTAATCAGAAGCAAGGTACTCGAAAATACTTAAGACCAAACATTAGCATAGATGTTCCCTGTCCCCACTTGACTGGCAAAATCAAAGCAGTTTTTTTTTTCATGCAAGCAGTTTTTATTTTTTATTATTTTTTTTCATGTTTGTCAACACTTGACCTTTGGACAGGCATCTTGGTAATTAGCAAAATAGATTTGAAGATTCTTTCAAATATCATCACTAATTAGACCGCATTTACATTAGTGGTCCAAAATTATAATGTTGTCAAAAGCTCATTCAACACCTATGAGGTCTTTTCACACAAACAGCATTTCATGTATAAATACATAAATAAATACAAAAAAATAAATAAATAAATAAATAAATAAATATTAAATAAATATTAAATAATAACAAAATAAATAATTACAAAATAATAATAATAATAATAATTATATATTATGATGATGATGATGATGCTGAATTTTAAAATATACATAAAAACTGTCCATCACAGACAGTTTCTTTCATTTTTCTTTTCATTTTTTTTTCTTTGTTTCCCCATATAATAAGAGTGAAGCTTTATCAAAGTACACACACACACACACACACACACACACACACACATACTGTATGTATATATATATCAGCTTGAAATAAATTAATAAATAATAACACATACATATGCACACACATGGATTGTGTGGAGGTCTTTGTTGCAGTTTTTCTGGTGATTGGATAATACAGCTTCTTCACATTACAGATTGTTGTCAAAAGCAAACATGCTGCAAAATTCATCATATTTTGTGAGAAAGGGTGGTGTGCTGCAGCAAATCAGACACTATTTTCAGAATCAGCACCACAAAATTAGAAAGTTTTTTTTATTATTATTTACAAATTATAAAAAATTATATAAATGATTTTGTATGGTTTTAATCTCAGATGTTAATTGTAGTTGTGTCACTTTCACTGTGTGACTTTTCTGGGTAACTGTCAGGATAGGCTTTTCAGTGCGCTGTCACCTAGAGGGTGGTGTTACCCTTAGAGATGCCTGGCCTGGGCCACTGAGAGCCCACTAGGGAAGTGAGAGACAAATGCTAGTAAATAACCAAAATGACATATCCAATGCTATATGTATTACCCAAACAGAGATGGATCGTTGCGGAGACGAACCAATTATTAATAAATAGATGTGGTGCTTAGATGTGACGATAGCAGCAGCATTAAACCCATTTATCTTCCACTTTGCTTTTCGTCCTGGCAGTAATATTTCTCATCAGTCAGCAAGTCCAATGTTCAAGGCTCAGTCCGGCAATAGATGAATGTCAGCCTGATCTGAGCGAGTTTGGCCTCCCTGTTGTCAATCAATGACAATCCTGAGCTAATGAATGTATAACAAGCTTTGGAAGTGGTGGGTAATTAAATCTTCTCTTCATGAAAAGATCCCCTTAAAATGGTTGGTGACAAACTGTGGCTTATCTGGTGCTCTCTGATCAACAGCAGTACAAAGAAAAATATACTTCATTAAAAAGTTATAAGCATTATCAAATAAGTAAAGTCCAAGCCTGGAAATACTGTGGAAGATGCTTTAGAAGCTGCCACATTATTGATATAAGGAGAATAAATGTAATATAACAAATGAAATTCCGAACTGACATCCATTAATTTTACATTATAAAATAGTAGGATGTGGAAGAAAAAAAGGATTGTGTAATCAGCATTTTAATTGAGTCTTAATGTTTGCAATTAGCACATAACAAAAGTGAAGATTCAGCAGCATTTATTTTACACAGAAAAGAAAGATTAAAAGATCCCGGTGAGAAAACATTGATCTACTTTAAGAACAAGTGTACTTGCTGTTATGAAATTTCCCTTTCAGTCGGTCACTCTCGACACCACGTCGGTGACCGTCCCAAAATGGGATACCGCTTCGATAGACCAATCTACTTTGAATGTAAACTAAACGAGCCACTGCACATTGGCATGCAATTATTGCGCCAGCTGCCGCTGATCACTGCGTGTGTATAAGGCGGCAGCAGGTGCAATGCATACCAGCTTTTCGCTTCGGAGTCAAGCGTTAGTATCGCTCTGCTCAACTGTGTCTGCTGTGAACTACGAGTTCAGCACGCTCTCGGAAGCTTTGTGTGTTGGCGAGACGGCGCCTCAGCGGCTGTCGTTCCTGTGTCGAGTGGATTGCACACTTCAGGCTGCACTACCCCCTGTCGTGTTGCAAGCGGCCAATTCCCCTGTGCACCTCAGCACTAAAAGAGCATTTCCTAAAGAGCAAATTTCTCTAAAAGTGCTTCACGGGTGTGTCTTTGTAAAGAAGACGGATCATCCTTATAAGGATGCCGTTTCACCTGTGCGTTCCTGGGTGCGGTCGTTACCTGGCAATGGGTGATGGTCACGATCGCTGCCTCACAGGCCTGGCCGTCGAGCATGCTGAAGTGGCTTTCGTGGATGAGTCATGTTCTCACTGCGGCAACATGACAATCTTGGAGCTGCGAACCAGGCTCTGCTACCTTCAGGGGGGCGGTGTCCCTTTCCGACATTCATCAGGTCTAACCAGCGGAGCCTATGTGGCTTGCGGGGATGCTGCTTTCTCCTTACACGCCATGCCGTTATTGCAGGTTCACGAGGAGCCTGTTGTGCCTTTGGGTCAACTGGGAAAAGAGCAAACTCTTGCCGAGGCAGAGTTTGATTCGGTCAAACAGACAGCATGCCTCAAAGAGGAAAGTGTGCAGTCGGTGCTAGCCTGCTTGAATACATTCAAGGGCAGAACAGCGGTCCCACTGAAACTTTTTCAGAGGCTCCTGGGGCATATGGTGGCTGCGGCAGCACTTACACCGCTCGACCTGTTACATATGAGACCGCTCCAGCAATGGCTTTAAGGCCGAGTCCCGAGGTGGGTGTGGAAGCACAGCACACACGGACGCATTGGCACACAGCTGGCCGCGGGGCTTACGCAAGTATGAGTTTCCCCCAGTGAACCTTCTCGCAAAGACACTGTGCAAAGTCCTGGAGGACGAGGAGCAAGTCTTGCTAGTGGCACCGTAATTGGCCCACCCGGACCTGGTTCCCCGAGCTAGTGCTCCTCGCGACAGCCCCTCCTTGGCCGATTCCTCTGAGGAAGGATCTACTGACTCAGAGATGGGGCACCATTTGGCACCCACGTCCAGACTTTTGGAAACTCCATGTCTGGTCGTGGAGCCTCGCTGACAGATATGGGTCTCCGGCTCGGCTCCTCAGCGAAAACCTGCTATGCATTGCACCTGCTGCCGCCTTATACTCATGCAGTGATCAGCGGCAGCTGGATGCAATAATTGCATGCCAATGTGCATTGGCTCGTTTAGTTTACACTCAAAGTAGATTGGTCTATCGAAGCGATATCCCATTTTGCGTCGGTCACCGACGTGGCATCTCTATTCCCTCCTTCAGGGAAATGAGGGTTACTATAAGGAAACCGAGACGTTTCATATAATCTGCCTTCTTCGGTTACAGAAATTGTTTCATGAAACTTTCAGAAAGTTTATTTTAATAATATGGTCACACTTTATTGTAAGGTCCAGTTCTCACTATTATCTAACTATAAACTATGACTTTTACCTCAAACTTCTAATTACTACTTATTAGTAGTTAATAAGGTAGTTTTTAAGTTTAGCTATTTGATAGAATTAAGGATGGATATGGTCATAGATGCTTTATAAGTACTAATAAACAACCAATTTGCTAGTAATATGCAAGCTAATGAACAACTAGTGAGTATCCATTCTTAAACTAAAGTGTTTACAATAATATGTGGTAATATGTGAATAAACTGGCAAAGGTTTGTTTGATAAGTGTCACTTATTTTTGTTTAGCTGATTCAAAAAATTATAAAAATTAACTGAAATGAGAAATAGGATATTAATTATTGCACAGTTTTGTATGTCAAATACTGAAAAGCATGAATACTTTATCACCAAAGAAAATAAAGGTATTCTTGTAACCCAGAAAATGTTTGTTTTATAGATACAGTACATATTTGATGAAAGTGCCATCTGAGACCCAAACAAAGCATCCTGTTTGAAACCAACAAGCATGAGAATTGTTTGAGAAGTCTAAGGCAGGCCTGTTTTTGTCTGAGTCTTTTTGCCGTTGTACTAACAGTGACAGTCGCAGATGCAGCAAAGTCGGAATTCTCAGGAATAAAAAAACCAAATAACTTTTATCCGTATCATTTCTAAGAAAAAATAAAAATAAAATAATAATAAATAAATATATCTATTATATATATTTTTTTTTCTTGAAAACAGTTGTGCTAAATAATATATATATATATATATATATATAAACAATATAAATGTCTTTACTGTCACAAAAAAGAAAAAAAAAAAGATGCAAACTTTAAGCAAAGATGGTGGATTTCAAATTGCATATTTCCAAAGGATCCCATGCCAGATTTCTCCAATGGACAGCCAAAAGGCCATTTACGCTTAAAACAAGGAAACAATGGATTTACAGACATTTGAGAGACCTTGGAGAGTTGACAAATTCTATGTACATTGCATAAAAAGCACAGTTTATGTTCATAAAGCCCTTAATTGATTTTACTTTTTCGTATTTTCAGTCTACACTTTGTGCTTATTGTGATTGTATCAAAACACACGTTCAGTTGTGAACAGACACTGTAAGTGAAAGTGAATGTGAAAGATCATTTCTTGCTTGTCAGTCTTGGCATGCAGGTTTCACACATCACTCTCAAAGAAGAATGTGATGGGATCGAGAGACAGGACTACTTGTTTAGTGCTGTCACTCTCTTTTTACCGCCGCTTCAGGAAAATGAGTGAAAACAAATAGATAAGCTCAGAAAGAAAGGGCACACCCAAAGTGATTTCACAATGCCAGTCAACATAATGAGACAAGGGAAGCCCTCTCTGTAGAGTTTCAAGATTAGGGCTGTTCCTATCATCGAGAGGACCGCACTCGCTCACATCATTCACCAGAGAAGAAAAACATCTAAGGACCTTCACTGAGGCAGAGAGATTTTCACTTTCACATGTATATAAATGACTCCAAAAAAGTGTGTGACAAAGTTACAACATGCCAAACTTGAGATGATAGACTTTTTAAAGTCACCTTAATGCTTAACATTAAACACTTATTTTTTAAATGACTTTCTCACCATGTAATCCTCTTTGAAACAGTGAATGAAAGAATTGCTGCAATATTACACTAAAGCAAATCCACTCCCTCTGAGATTCTGCTTAAAAGATGGCATAAGTTGCTGTACGTCCACACTAATTACCACTACATGTTCTCAAAGATTTCTCCAAAAATTTCATAAAGCTAGAAGATGATTTATGTAGTCTTTTTGTGCAAGGATCACATTGTTAAAAGATATTGTACCCTGTCTGTGGAATCCTATTTATTCAGGAATTTAAATCTCAGTGACTTATTCAACCGGATGCTGTGCAATTTTTACTGTTAGTGATGATCTTTCCAAGATGGACGCATCAACGTGTCTGAAGCCGTTGAATTTGGCATCTAGGTATAAAAATCTGTGACCTACTGTCAGGTGAATTTGCATTTTTATTGAGTCATGTGGATGTTCATGCATGCCTTCGTACAAAGCATACACAATGTTGTAAACAATTCATAAAGCATCTAAAATTATTCTTGGTATTTTGAAGTGCCCATGATAACAACACCATGCATATTTATTAACACAATATTGTCACAGATCCACCAAGGAAGGCAAGCAAGATGAGAGTAATCCAAAAATAAGTCTTTACTTACAGTTTAATCCAATAGATACAGGAAAGGCAATAACTCTAGGTGAAAGAAACATGTGACTCTAATAACCGACCTAAACTGAACAGAGAGAAGACTTTAAATAGGGCAGATGATGAGGGGCAAACAGGTGATAGGAGTTAACTACTTAGGACTAACGAGTAAAAGAACTAATGTGCTAAAACAGAACAGGAACAAAACCATAAAATGAAAAACAAGAACAGGCAGACATAACGGCCCCTCCTGGAAGGCACAACCTCTCACCGTAAATAAAGAGGTAAGGGAGGGATGGTGGGGGCTTTGGAGGAGGGCGAGGAGCTAGAGGAGGGCTGGAAAGGAGGAGCAGGCAGAGGACTGGTGAGAACAGGTAGGCAGAGACTTAATGGAGGCACAGATGGGGGGAACAACCATTGGGGCGATGATGGGAGTGGCCAGATGTTTCAGACCTAGAGCGCAGCAAGGATGACAGCCCACGGTTTCGATGAAAGGAGGAGCCAAGGTGTTTGTGTGGCTGACGACATCCAGGGGATGACCAATGGAGACAGAGCCGATGTCAGGGGATCCCAGGGCAATGATGGAAAGCAGATGGAACCAAGCAACACCACTGGCACTCAAGACAAAGGTGTAGCCATGGCGACAAGCATCCGAGGTGGAGCATAAGTGACCAAGGATTAAGGCGGAGCCGGTGTGACTGAGTTACAAATTTTAAACTGAGTTATAAATTTTAAAATCTTGCTTGTTACTTATAAAGCCCTGAATGGTTTAGCACCTCAGTATTTGAATGAACTCTTGTTACATTATAGTCCTCCATGTCTGCTGTGTTCTCAAAACTCAGGCAATTTGATAATACCTAGAATATCAAAATCAACTGCGGGTGGCAGATCATTTTCCTATTTAGCACCTAGACTCTGGAATAACCTACCTAACATAGTTTAGGAGGCAGACACACTCTTGCAGTTTAAATCTAGATTAAAGACCCATCTCTTTTAACTGGCTTACACATAACACACTAATACGCTTCTAATATCCAAATCCGTTAAAGTATTTTTAGGCTGCATTAATTAGGTAAACCGGAACTGGGAACACTTCCCATAATACCCGATGTACTTGCTACATTACCAGAAGAATGGCATCTACGCTAATATTAGCCTGTTTCTCTCTTATTCCAAGGTCACCGTAGCCACCAGATCCAGTCTGTATCCAGATCAGATGGTCACTGCAGTCACCCGGATCCAATACGTATCCAGACCAGATGGTGGATCAGCACCTAGAAAGGACCTCTACATCCCTGAAAGACAGTGGAGACCAGGACAACTAGAGCCCCAGATACAGATCCCCTGTAAAGACCTTGTCTTAGACGACCACCGGGACAACGCCACAGGAAAGAAAAGGAAGAGACACAACAGCGTCAAATCCGCGGTTTTCCCGCTGAATTGGGCTACTTTAACAATTTTGCCAAGGGTTGGTTTACATGTCATAAAAGCAGCTCCAATAACATGAGAATTATTCCCTGGAATGGGAATTTAAGCAGGGGAACCCCACCAAAAAAAAAAAAAAAAAAAGATTTTTAACTGGGTACCCCATCGAGACGCGATTGGGTTAGTTTTGGGCTTGTTTTGACTAGCATTGGGCAGATTTTCTTGTGAAAACATGGCAACTACAATCTACCGAGGAACATCAATATATTGCAACGTTGACAAGAGCTTGTGAGATGGAGTTATGAGATATCCACATCTCTGGTTTAAAATGAGTATAAAGACAGTGTTATCGGTCTGTAACGATAAAACTCCATGATCACGGGAAGAAGGAGGCGGGAACCGGCGAACAATCAAATATAAACTTTAATTACAAAATAAAGACAAAACAGGCATCAGCCCCTCACAGACAACTGACGCGCACAAATCAAAACCAAAACACAAACTACAATCCAGGCCTGGTCCTCTCTCGTCCTTCACTGTCGTCACTCCAGTTTTATATCTTTAAGCTTAACGTATGCTGGCTATAGTCGCTTCAGAGAAGCGTGCCAGTAGCACTTCAAATGACAAAAACACACACACTTATGTCTAAATACAATGTTTTGGCGAGTGTTTTTTTTTTTTTTAAACGGCCTTGAATGAGTTATCAGTCCAAAATAATCGTAAAGAGCTGGGAGAAAACCTGATATGTGTCAGAAGTACCTCACACACTTCAGACTTTAAAGAGAGAGCATTGCTTTTAAAGTGAAACTTGAAGTTTCATTGATGGAAATCACGGAAACGAAAAAGAGAAATCACTCTTCAGAAATCAACTTTTGTTGCTTGAATAAAGATTAATCTATATAGTTTACATTTAGTTTCAGAACATAAATGTAAAAAACAACAACAATTATACTGTAATGTTGAATTACTATAATTAATGGATAAAGCTGAAAGGAAGGTGCATTTAATAGAGACATCATCAGCAGTATTATAAAAAAATATATAAAATGAGACTGTAAAAGAGATGTCAATATTAATATACCATCGTTATGTTGTTTCTACAATCATTTGGAGGTTCAGTGTGAAATGATGACAATATATTAGTAATCGATTAGTCACGATTAATTAATAATTAATAATGTTGTTCAGTTGCTTTGACTCAATCTTTTTTGTTTAAAGCGCTATATAAATAAAGGTGAGTTGACTGTGGTGGAGCCAGGGGAAAGGGGGAGCCCACTGAAGCCATAGGGGTAGAGATACGGAGCACAGCAAAGGGCTCGTAGGTCCGTGGTGCAGGCAGAGTGACGACTGACCAAGGTGGAGTAGGAGGGACAAGGGAACCCAGTGAAGTCATAAGGCCAAGGGTCTCTGGTGGAACCAAGGGAGGAGCCATGGTTATCCGACAGGTCGACATGGAGGGAAGGGATCAGAAGCTGTAGGTGGAGCCAAAAGATTCACTGACTCAGGCGAGGCTGGTGACTGCATGACCTGTGGCTTTACGTCCCTGCAAGGCATCACAAGGGAAGACAAAGGGCTGTAGACATGCAGCTGAGGAAAGGCTGGAGGACTGGCTGGAATCAGTAACAGAATTCACAGTTAATATCACGTGAAGAATCAGTCTTTGTACTGACTAAAACCAGCAATGATGAAGCAAGTCTAAAAATATCAAGGTATGATAGGTTGGGAAACAGTATTTCCATGTCCCAGTTAATGACTCAAACTGAACAGAGAGAAGACTTTAAATAGGTCAGATGATGAGGGCCAAAAGGTTATAGGAGTAAACTAATAATGACTAACAAGCAAACAAACTAATAATCTAAAACAGAACAGGAACAAAACCATATAAGGAAACAGGAACAGGCAGACATATCCGTGACAAGTATATTGTATTACCATATTTCAGGACACATCTAGATGTCATTAATTACATTTTGTTAAAATTCACTTGCAATGACTTTAAAATTTTGACTGCCCCTTAGAAAACAACAGTTACTAGGTCTGTAAATGGCAACTGCAAAATTAAGCTCACCAGCACTTTTTGTTTAAGACTTTGTCGGGTTGAGAAAAAAAACGCACTGATTGTCTTTCAGGATGTAAGGTCAGTCTCGTTTTATGTTGGCATTGCTTACACAGTCTTATGCCCTGGGCTTGCCGCCAGGTAGGCAGACTTGGCTCTAGGTGCATTTTTCTTTGGGCTGAAAACACCATCATGACTAAAACTGAAGGCAAAACAAATGGTAAGTTTATCTTCTGCTTCTCAGAATTAATTCTTCATGAGAGATACATGTGCTCCTTGTCTTCATCTGCCTTTGAATACATGTTCACATTAGAAGCATGAACAATGAATTTACCTGAAGACTTTGTAGCATTAAAAATGCAGCAGTGAAATTTTCAACTGTATTTTTTCCCCATTAAAGTCACTGAGGGATTCCAAGTCAGCAGAATTTTTAGAGGATTTTGAAGGTCAGATTTAAACCTGAATTACATACATAGGCACCAAGGCTCACGATAACGATAATTCAATAATTCATTGGCAAAATGCTCACTGTTCCAATATTATGCAAATAATATGCAGGTTTACATGATTTTACTGTGAACAAATATTGCTATAAATTCTAAAATACTAGGAAAAAAATATTTAAACAACTGTAAAGTTTTAACAGAATAATTTTGTTAAAAATAACATTTAAAAACAAAGACATTTTATAAAATTATAAAGCTTCACATTTACATAATTACTTCAAACTATAAAATGATTTAGTGGCACAGTCCCATTTTAAATTCTTATTTGTTTTTGCACTTTTAATTATGAGCGATTGCTTAAAGCAGCCAGTGAGGTGGCCAGCTCGGCAGCAGTGATGGACCTATAAATAATGTTATCAGTTCTATCTCCAGTGGCTTGCTTAATTACAGCAACCTTGTGTGCCTAATTATGTGCAGATGTTCTCAAGACCAAAGTGAAAGTTACTTGTAGAAAATCAAATAAACAGCTAAAGTTATAAACCAATAGGATTATAAAATGCCACAGAGAACTATCATTTTTATAATATGAAATTATAGTTTGTATAATACTTGATCATAAACCACCACTTAAACAATCAAGAAAGCTTTAATTAGATTTGAGGAACCTTTGTAATTCCTGCTGACTCCAGAATTTCCTCATCAATTAAAGTAATTAGTAAGGTATGATATATATATATATATATATATATATATATATATATATATATATACACACACACAAACACACACACACACACACACACACACACAGATCTGTTTGTACTGCGATTGTTATGGGCAAGTGACCTGCTTGATTAATTCTAGGTGGTAATACCTGTGGTATTAATAAAATGAGTCGTATTAGTTGTCTTAAATTGTTAAGGGAACAAACTGGTAACAAACCCCTCAGCCTTTCTGAAAATACATGCACATTCATGCCGAGTTCCGTTGATGTTTGGTGTTTTAAATCTGCATTTCTAATTATTTTTAATGAATGGTGTTGTCTATAAGGGAAAATGTTTTCCTCTGCACATCAAAAAAGGTGTGAACGTATGCATGCAGCCGAGACACGCGTCACATCAGTCATGGTTAGTCTTGCAACAAATGCATCCAGTGATCAGTGTGGCTTTTTCTGGTGGTGACAGAGGTAAGCAAAGCCATATCCCAGAGGTTTGAGGCATAAGTGTGTGAGAGAGGTTCATATTTCTCTGGGGTAATGCAGCTGATTGTTCAATCACGTCACATGCCCCACTTAGGGAGGCTGGAGAGGCAATCATGTGAATCTGAAGGCAAAGAGATCGATTGCTCCATCTTTTCCCTCCATTGAGCTCCTCCTCGGGCCGTGTTCATCTGACATGCTGGCAGCTGTTGAAGCTGTTTGCAGCAGGTAGAGCCTCTGGATGTGGATTTAAGGTAGAAGTTTTGCCCAGTTGATGACCTTCGGGTAGTGCGGTTAAGCCAGAGGACACAACGATAACATTTTTATAATGACCGCAGAGTTGCTACTCAAACTAATGCAATTCAGAACCACATGATACATAGTTTACTCTTGATATTGTACTGTATTACAGTTTTATTATGTTTTGACCAATTTTACTGCTAGGAGTATGAGATGAGAGAGCATATGAAATTATGGTGAGATGGGGAAAATAAATAAAATGAAAGTAAGAGTGGTTAGTCTCAACAGTTAAAAATATATTTTAATAAAACAGTAAAAATACACACATTTAAATATAACCATGTCAAATAAATAAATATAATGACACTTTATTTCTAAGAATTATTAGATGAGACAGCAGATGACATGGGGGAATGTCATATGTTTTTCCAGACAGACTAATGATGGTGAGATCAGATCTCTGTGTGGAGCACTGGCTGCTGTCAGGCTCCTTGTGCAAACAAAAATCTCACTGTATTATTACATTTAATGGCAAAAATAATGTTAAGAAATGTAAACCGATATTTACTACTAACACACTACAGCAAAACATATAAATAACTGACTTAAAACCATTTTTTGTGTTGGTGAAAATACTAGTGGTCTAAGACTTTTGCACAGTACTGTGTGTGTGTATATATATATATATATGTGTGTGTGTGTGTGTATATATATATATATATATATATATATATATATTAGGGGTGTAACGGTACGCAAAAATCACGGTTCGGTACGTACCTCGGTTTTAAAGTCACGGTTCGGTTCATTTTCGGTACAGTAAGGGAAAGAAATGGAAACATAAAACTGCAGGTTGTTCATTACTATAAACTTTTTTTAATAATTTGTTTACACTTTTTTTAAATACTTTTTAATAAAATATATATAAAATTAAAAAAAATAAGCAATAAAATACTGCTGCAAAGTTCTCCACTAAATAAAATACTCTCAGTCTCAAGCCAATATCATATAATAAAATATAATGAAAAATATAAAAAAATAACTCTGATTACAGTGCAGCATTACCAATCCCAGCTTGTAGGCCTGCTCATATTTAAAAAATATATATAACTTTTCCAAAGTGTAAAGTTGCAGCATCAACCGTTTCAGTTTTTAGACCTGCTCAGATTTCGTTATTGCGTTGGACCGATCGGAATTAAGAGCAAAGGTCTGTTTAAATGCCGACGGGAGCTGCGTTTGAATTACAATAGTTTTTTTCCTAGTTGTAGTGATGTTCACACTTGCGTGATGCCTTTTGAAAACCTTAGGCCGGTGACACCCTGACATATTGCACCTGTCAAGCATAGTCTGTTTTGCCGTCAATACTGTTGACGGTGTCGTTTATCAGTAGGCTTTATATTTATGCTCAACATGAAGTATAGATATTGTTGTCGTGAAGACAAGATCCTGGTCTGTCAGCGGCCTCCCTCCATGTCACCTACAGCACAGCGAAGGGCTCATGCAACTGACACGCAGCAGAAACACCACGCTCACGCCACGCAGCGTCACCGGCCTTAGAATGTGTAACGCATTCTCATCCCAAGGCGATCCCACCGGACTTAGAATCAGCTGCAGGTCGGGATTTGCGCTGAACGCAGAGACTTCCGCCACTTAATATGTACGTTTGGAAACACGAAAATGTACCTATGCTTCGCATACAAAATATTGCATTCGGTCATGCGGTACACACGTGCACCGTACCGAAAGCCCTGTACCGAAACGGTCCGGTACGAATACACGTACCGTTACACCCCTAATATATATATATATATATATATATATATATATATATATATATATATATATATATATATATATTATATATAATTTTTTTTTTTTACAGTTAAACTGTAATATATATTTGTGAACATGCTTCACATAGCAGATAAAATCAGTAATATAACTATTTAAAAGTACTGCAGCTGTCACAGTGTCTGGGTTGTGTCCCTGGGTTTCCACTAGATGTCCCCCTTTCTCACGGTGTCTGTCATCTTATCACTTCCTGTTCCCTTATTTGGTCACCTTCCTCCTTGTTAGTAATTGATTGTTCCCCACCTGTCTCCTGTTCCCTCATTATCCTTCTGTGTATTTATACCCGGTCTGTCTGAGTCTGTGTTACGGAGTCCTTGTTTAATGTTGAGGTTATTTCATGTCCGTCATCTTGCCTTGCCTTGCCTTGCCTTGCCTTGCCTTGCCTTGCCTTGCCTTGCCTTGCCTTGCCTTGCCTTGCCTTGTCTTCATGTCTTGTATATTTGGATATTCTGGTTTTGACCCTGCCTGGACTGTTTACCCCTTTGGATTACCCTTTAAATAAATATCATACCCGCACTTGGTTCTATCTCCGTGCCTCATTGGATCCCTGCCGTGACAGAAGGACTCCGTCACACTAGGAACCAGCGGTATGTCATTTTTCCATTCCCCAGCCAAGATGGCGGAGCGGCGAACCAAGTACCTTCGGTTGATCGCCCTCCGCCAAGAGGGCAATGAAGTGGGTGCCCTGGCTCAGGTGTTCTGGTCCCTGGCCGAGGGCATGGGCTACAACGATGCGGCCCTCAAGGACTATTTCAATGGCGGGCTGGATGATCCAGTGTCTCATGAGGAGATGGCGCAGTTAGAGACACTGGAATTCTGGGAATTCGTGCGCTACCTGCAGCATCGGCTTCGGTGGGATGCCCCAGCCACTTCGGTCTCTTCCGGCGGGGTGGTCGTCAGCCCAGCACCACTGCCCAGGATGGCAACCAGCCAAGCGCCACAACCCAAGATGGCCACCAGTCCAGCACCACTGCCCAGGATGGCTAACAGCCAAGCGCCACAGCACAAGATGGCCGCTAACCCAGCGCCAATGCCCAAATTGGCCACTTTTCCAGCGCCACAGCCAAAGATGGCCGCCAGCCCAGCGCCAATGCCCAAATTGGCCACCGGTTCAGCGCCACAGCCCAAATTAGCCACCGGTCCAGCACCACAGCACAAGGTGGCCGCTAACCCAGCGCCAATGCCCAAATTGGCCACCGGTTCAGCTCCACAACCCAAGATGGCCGTCAGCCTAGCGCCACAGCACCAGATGGCCGTCAGCCTAGCGCCACAGCACAAGATGGCCGTCAGTCCAGCGCCACAGCACAAGATGGCCGCTAACCCAGCGCCAATGCCTAGATTGGCCACCGGTCCAGCGCCACAGTACAGGATGGCCGCCAGCCCAGCGCCAATGCCCAAATTGGCCACCGGTTCAGCGCCACAGTACAAGATGGCCGCCAGCCCAGCACCACAGTACAAGAAGGCCGCCTGTCCAGAGTCATGGTCCAAGATGGCTGCTTGCCCAGCGCCGTTGCACAGGATGAGAGTCTCAGTTGACCCTCCGGAGTCGAGTCAGGTGCCAGTTGACCCTCCGGAGTCGAGTCAGGTGCCAGTTGACCCTCCGGAGTCGAGTCAGGTGCCAGTTGACCCTCCGGAGTCGAGTCAGGTGCCAGTTGACCCTCCGGAGTCGAGTAAGGTGCCAGTTGACCCTCCGGAATCGAGTCAGGTGCCAGTGAACTCTCCAGAGTCGAGTCAGGTGCCAGTGAACTCTCCAGAGTCGAGTCAGGTGCCAGTGAACTCTCCAGAGCCAGGGCTAGTCACCGCTGATCCTCCAGAGTCAGGGCTAGTCACCGCTGATCCTCCAGAGTCAGGGCTAGTCACCGCTGATCCTCCAGAGTCAGGGCTAGTCACCTCTGATCCTCCAGAGTCAGGGCTAGTCACCGCTGATCCTCCAGAGTCAGGGCTAGTCACCGCTGATCCTCCAGAGTCAGGGCTAGTCACCGCTGATCCTCCAGAGTCAGGGCTAGTCACCGCTGATCCTCCAGAGTCAGGGCTAGTCACCGCTGATCCTCCAGAGTCAGGGCTAGTCACCGCTGATCCTCCAGAGTCAGGGCTAGTCACCGCTGATCCTCCAGAGTCAGGGCTAGTCACCGCTGATCCTCCAGAGTCAGGGCTAGTCACCGCTGATCCTCCAGAGTCAGGGCTAGTCACCGCTGATCCTCCAGAGTCAGGGCTAGTCACCGCTGATCCTCCAGAGTCAGGGCTAGTCACCGCTGATCCTCCAGAGTCAGGGCTAGTCACCGCTGATCCTCCAGAGTCAGGGCTAGTCACCGCTGATCCTCCTGAGTCAGGGCTAGTCACCGCTGATCCTCCAGAGACTAGGCTGGTCACCGGTGATCTTCAAGGACTGAGTCAAGTCACCGGTGATCTTCAAGGACTGAGTCAAGTCACCGGTGATCTTCAAGGACTGAGTCAAGTCACCGGTGATCTTCAAGGACTGAGTCAAGTCACCGGTGATCTTCAAGGACTGAGTCAAGTCACCGGTGATCTTCAAGGACTGAGTCAAGTCACCGGTGGTCTTCAAGGACTGAGTCAAGTCACCGGTGGTCTTCAAGGACTGAGTCAAGTCACCTCTGATCTTCAAGGACTGAGTCAAGTCACCTCTGATCTTCATGAACAAAGGCAAGTCACCTCTGATCTTCATGAACAAAGGCAAGTCACCTCTGATCTTCATGAACAAAGGCAAGTCACCTCTGATCTTCATGAACAAAGGCAAGTCACCTCTGATCTTCATGAACAAAGGCAAGTCACCATTGATCTTCATGAGCAAATGCAAGTCACCAATGATCTTCATGAGCAGTGTCAGGCCAGCACCAATCTTCTGGAGTCCAGTAAGGACACCAGGGGATTACCAGAGTTTCGTTGTCCCATTGATCCAGCCGCACGGAGGCCTCCACCTGTCCGCCTCCCTCCTGGCCTCTGTTTTGTGTCTGTCGTGGAGCGTCAGGGAGCCGCTCCGTAGAGGGGGGTACTGTCACAGTGTCTGGGTTGTGTCCCTGGGTTTCCACTAGATGTCCCCCTTTCTCACGGTGTCTGTCATCTTATCACTTCCTGTTCCCTTATTTGGTCACCTTCCTCCTTGTTAGTAATTGATTGTTCCCCACCTGTCTCCTGTTCCCTCATTATCCTTCTATGTATTTATACCCGGTCTGTCTGAGTCTGTGTTACGGAGTCCTTGTTTAATGTTGAGGTTATTTAATGTCCGTCATCTTGCCTTGCCTTGCCTTGCCTTGTTTTCGTGTCTTGTATATTTGGATATTCTGGTTTTGACCCTGCCTGGACTGTTTACCCCTTTGGATTACCCTTTAAATAAATATCATACCCGCACTTGGTTCTATCTCCGTGCCTCATTGGATCCCTGCCGTGACAGCAGCAAAAATACTAAGAACTACTGTAGGAAGCGCTCATGGAAATGTTTCAGTGTTAGTGTGAATTTGCAGTGCAGCTGTAACCATCCACAGCGACATGTAGGGAATATGTTAAAGGATATAGATGAATCAAATGAATAAAAAAACTGGTTTGAGGTCCCGGTTGAATTGTTAGCAAGTCCTATGCATGAGTTTGGGAGCTGAGCTCAAACATTCCTGGTTGATGTCAGCTGGTATATCCACAGGAAGCTCATGTTCACAGAACGTGAACTTCAGCACAAAGGAATAATCTTGTCCCATGGTGAAAGACAGAATGCAGACCCATGCGAAGGAGCACAACTGTGCCACTTTTAAGGAAGAAGACTTCCAGAGTGGAAAAAGCATTGGTTTTTAGTGATGCATGCCCCTATAACCAAAATGGTACAAAATTGTAGCACAAACACATCACCTAGTGCAAAGAGAAACATAGTGTATATTATTTTAATCACGCCAACCACAGATGAGCTTACAAAAGCATTACCAACCAGATTCAAACAACAAAAAACATTGACTTGCAAATCAGAAAGTGAAGCTAAAGCCTCACACTTCTTAACAGATCAATATGTGCCATGTTTTAGGTTAGTGTGAAATGGCTGCTTTGAAGAAAACTAATTTTGCATGCATTACATGGCCTGTCTTACACTGAAGGCAAGAGTCTCTTTCCGTTTGTTCCTCCGTACCCCCTAATCTAATGATCACGCCGATCCCACCGGAGAATAAGCGAGAGGCATTTACATAACTCAGCAACAGAGAAATACCCAGAGCATCCATATTCTTGTTAGGAGTCTACCAGTCTTACAAAGAAAAATGACCAGAGCTACTGGAGTGGCAGCACTTGACTCAAGACTTTGATTCCCCTCCATCCCTACAGAATTCACTTTCATAGAGGGTGTACCAGTGCATAAAGTCTTCCCTGGTTGAGACCTGACAGCCTCAGATGCCAAAAATCCATCTTCCAATGCAATTTAGCACAGAGGGAGCAAGAAAGATGGGGAAATTATACAGGACTCTAGTCTGAGTTTTAACAGGTAGCTGTGGAGACCTGCAGACATATCTGAAAAAATGTCAAGTTGCTGGAATCTGACAAGTCAAAGTTAGTCATTCTAAAATAAAAATCCAGTCACCTCTGAAACATGAATGACAGTGGTGAATACTACGGCTGTCCTCATGTCTAGACTGTTTGAGGAAGAGTCACCTCTAAAACCTGGTAAACTGTATATTTTCCATTCAGTGCCTGGGATGATATACACTACTAAAAATCAATATCATTTTTAGGGGCAAAAATGCCAAATATTTATAAATGGAGCACAGGAGCATTTCTATGGTTTACTGGATACAGGCACATACTGAAATGGCATTCATTTGAATTAATTGAGGTTAATGATGAAGTATGTGAAATGACTAGTGAGCCACTGGCTCCTGAAATTAAACATTTAGAAGCAAAATTACCTTTTCACTCTTAGTAAAATTAACAGAATAACGAATGATGTCTTCAGAAGATCAATCGATTCAACATAAGAAGTAGGGCAAAATGACATCAAAATTGCAATCACATCATAAATATACTGTAATTTTCAGGGTGAATCACAGCATGGAAAACAACAAAAGATACAAAATCAATGGTTCAAAGTTTGAAAGTGAAAAATTCATGATGAATATTGCAATTTTACAGTATTTTATGAAATGCTGTGATCAGATTATGATGATACAATGCTTTGCATATAGGAAAAAGGGGATGCAATATTAGGGCAGCCTCATACACATATGAATAGGGATATTTCTCTTGTTTTAATAACAATAAGTCAGTACTTTAACACTAAATTGAGCTTAAAGTCATTTCTCACACATCACCCTTCATTATACTGTCCAGAAGCTTCTCCTGATATGAAATCACTGCAAACTGAACTGAGCCAGTAAAAGAGACATACATTAAGTAAAAAGACAGGATTGGCTCATGCCATAACTAAACAGACCTATGTGAGATTTCAGAAAACAGCTGCGAGCTGTTTTTATAAAGGCAATCTGTTTTAAATGGACTTAAACACACTGTGGTGGTGTGTCTTGTCGCTGTGAGGAATAAACGGCCATGCTGTCAAAAGCTGTAAAGCCAAAGGCTTGATTGGCAGAGTGTTAAACACTATGTTTGAACTTCTTAGTACATCAGGCCATGTGTTAGCATTCCACATCTGACAAGGTGTCTGTTTTTAATCACTCTTTTCATGTAGCCAAACAAGAATATGCTTTAAATAACCATGAATGTGTTTCACTTAATCATCATTAATACAATAGATATATACCACAGACAGACAGACAGACAGAGATAGTTATTTTATTCATATAACAAGCAGCTGTCCATATTTCATATACCCACAAGCCTATTTATCACTTTTATTATTTGATGTCATATCCCTTGTTGTGTGAATTTGAACACCAGCCAAGCGGCTGGTGGAAGTAAATGCTTTTAAAAATGCACTGCTGGAATATGGCCAAATTCTTCTGCAAGATGAATTAAATGGCAATCATGCTGTGGCAGCGTATTGTTTTAATTAGGACCCTTGTCTATTTAACAAAAAGACCAACAGAGTTAACAAAATGCAATAACAGAATAAATGGGGAGCTCAGAGAAATGTCTGGGCCAGTTGCTTACCAGTTGGATTTCAAAAAGGCTTTTACAGCTACTCAGCCTGAAGTACCTTTCATGGAAATACTAACTTGTTTTTATTTGCTTGTATTTTCACATAGTGAAATTCCAGCCATTCATTATAAATCCAAGGTCATGAAATTATTATTCAGTTTATCTGTTCATCTGTTGGCTTAGAATATTAAAGTAGAATATTCTCACCATAAAAAAGAGACCTGGGGTGCGTTCTCCGAAACTACCTTAACGCTACGTCGTTCTTAAGTTGTACCTTAAGAAGTACCTTATCGTTAATACGTGGTTTCCGAAACCTTCTTAGTTAAGTATACCTTCTGTAAGTCATGCGTTCGTAAGGTTGGTCTGGAGCGCTCTTAGCTATACCTTATCGCTGCTGACGGTTCATACCGCTAGTGGCCACCACTACGCAAAAAGATTTTTTACATCGCAGTTTAATTACACATAGAAAATTTTATATGAACTTTTAATATAAAATCTGATTTAGAATTAAAATTACATTTTTACTTTACTTTAAAATTATACACATAAAATACTTAAGTTGTTATAGCCTACACCCAGTGTATGGAAGTGTTTTCATTAATAAAGTTTCCATACACTAATGGTTGTTAGCTTTTTTAATTACTATCCTAAGGCACATCAGCTGGCGAACCATTTGACAGAAAAGGCTTAGGAGTCTATATAAAGAAAGATGAGTTTACACAAACTTTATAGCTATGGCAGCGAGACAGCGAGTACTTGTTTTAAATCAAAGACGGCGGCGTCCGCGGAGCCAGTTAGTGTATGTCAACTACTTTATAAGAGAACATTTTAGTCCACTGACTACCATGTCAGAAGAGACCATTGTAAAAAAAATTTGCCTGCCACGGGAGCAAATTCTGCAGCTCTTGCATCTTGTTGGCCCAGATTTGTCAAGACAAACTCGACGGAGCTACCCCCTCAGCCCCGAAATTCAGCTGCTGGCGGCTCTTCGTTTTTATGCTGTGGGGAGTTTTCTGGAGGTTGTTGGGGATGGATATGGGCTGAGTAAGACCTCAGTGTGGCTGGGCGATCTCTTTTTGCGGACTTTTTTTCCCCGACATAGTGAATGTCGGTATGTCTCTCATGTTTGCGCTTTTATTGAGAAAATCATCCAATTACACAAATGAGCGATTTACGCCAATAATGTGATACGGCTGGTGGATAATCAGCATACGTTGTGGAGAACATTAACACACTTATGGCCGTGAGGGTTTGGGATTGTACACTTGCTAAATTATAAACACATACTCATATTTATTTCTGCATGTACGTATTTCAATAAGCCCCGATAAATGCAGTTTGTACTATTTCTAAAACGCTTCTTTATAAAGAACATTGTTTTCTCAATACTTTACCTATACCGCTGTGAAGGAAAGAGCGCACAGTCGATCATCGAGGCGTCGATATCAACCTATTCAGCGCCTCCACCATGGACAGCAACTGCTAAGGTCGAACTTAAGAAGGTTTACCTTAAGCTACATCCTAAGGTATAGTTCGGAGAACACACGTAGCAAAGGTATACCTGTAGTTAAGGTGTACCTTTTGAGTATTCGTAGCGCGCTAAGAGACAACGTTATCGGAGAACGCACCCCTGGATTTTAAATGAGTTGTACTGAACTGATTTGTTTCAGGACTAGACCAGAATCTAAACTGTACTGAGTTTGTTGATGTTCAAAAACAATCACCCAAAGACTGAAATGCATGAATATTTCCATGAACCAAACAATATGAACAATTCTAAACAAGACATATGCTAAATATAAAACTGGCAATTTCATAAATGCATAAACAGTGGAAGTGTGATTTCCCAGACTAACACATGAAACAAAGACTGGGCCAAACATTTTATTAGTATTAGCCATTTTACTCACTAACAGATGAATTTGAGCCAAAACACACAGAGTTTGGACACTCCTGTTGGACACTCCTCAACACCAGCAAGTCACAGAAAGTGTATCAATTTTAAAAGTAAATAAAACTCTGTTTATATCTAATAATTTAGAGGTTTTATTTATCTAAGGTTTATTTTGTATTTTTTTTCTTTTTCAAAATACCACAAATGCAGGACATCACAAGGAATTTGCCATTGGAGGCAACAATTTAATGTATAAAGCTGAACTAGATGACTACAAGCTGCAGCCAAGGTGAGAGAGAGAGGGAGAGAGAGAGAGAGAGAGAGAGAGAGAGAGAGAGAGAGAAATAAAAAAAAGAGTCTGTCTTTTTTTTTTTGACTATATTAAACGACTAGTCATCATAATTTACTCACTCTCAAGTTGTTCCAAACCTGTATGAATTCCATTCCTTCTGTTGAACACAACAGAAGATACTTTGAAGAATGAGGTCAGTTCAAAATATCTTCCTTTATGTACAACAGAAGAAAGAAACTCATACAGGTTTGGAATAACATGACTTCGTACATTAACTGAATTCATTTTCATTCATTTCAGTTTTGTTCTTATATAAGTTTCCATTGTATGGAGTCACACAGGATTCATGGATTTCATGATTTATGCCTAAAGCCTGGTTCACACGGGACGATTTAAAAATTGTCGGCCGATTTTCCAAACCTGAGAGACCCCACACACGGCGATAAAAAATCACGGGTCTAACAGTTTTGCTCGTACAGTGTGTGGTGTGCAGCCACACGGCAAAATCAACACATCACACACGAAACGATTTGACTCCCGAGCATTCCCAGGTCAGACGGGAAATCTCGCAAAATCCCTCGAGATCAAACGTGACTTCAGAGTAAACAATCACAATAACCGAAAAAAAAACAACAAGAAAACGCGAGCATGGACTATACTTGTTACATCATGATATGGAGGTGAGTTGTTGTTTTATCTCATAGAAATGTCGTTACATACTACACTGATTAATTACCGTTGAAATAAACGTTCATATATTCGTTTCCATGTACTCTAGTGGACTGCAGTTGTGGATGTAGTTATGCCCATCAACTTTCTGGTGCGCCATGCCGCTGGCTGTTTTGATTTTGTTACCCGGTACTTCCTCGCCGCCTCGTCACCTTGCTTTCTGATTGGCTACACGCCACAGTCCACAGGCTGCGTGATCGTTTGTCCTCGGGGGACACCACACACGAGAAGAAATCGGGCCAAATAAATCCAACATGTTGGATATCCCCGATTTGAGATCGGAGCGGTCCCGACGTCCTTCCGAGCAGAGGAGAGCAGTCTTAACACACCACACACGGCAGGAATATCTGATCAGATTACTTTACGATAATCGGAGCAACCTTAAGATTGTCGGAAGGAGTGAATCAGGGCTAAAATCGGCCTAATTATCCTGCCGTGTGAACCAGGCTTAAGCAGTGTTCAGCAACTGAGCATTGCAGAGGCAAGTGGCATCAGGCTAATCTGTGGCATGAATCAAATGTCATCCGACCATCTCACCATACTAGTCTGTCTGATTTCAACATTTGTGGTCAAGAAATTTGGAAATCCATGTTAGCGTATAATTTTTTAAATATCCCGTATCTAAGCTGTTATCTGAGTATTTTTAAGATACCTCTATAAGAATGAAAGTGCTGAAATTACATACCCTAAAGTTGAAAGAAGTCTCTTTTGTTTAACAAGGATGCATTTATTTGATTACAAATATAATATTTAATATTATATAATATTATTTATTATATATATATATATATATATTTCAGATAGTGGCCAAGACAATATTTATAATTTTCGTTTAGTAAAACTAAAGTATAATATAACTAACTGAAACTAATATATGTATGTATGTGAATACACACACACATATTAAAAAATGGCAAAAACAATTACTCAAATATGAACTAAAATGAAAAAAAAAAGGTTAACATAAAAAAAATAGAATTAAAATATTAGGGAAAACTGTAAAAGTATTTCAATGATACTAGAATAACCATGCTACAGAAATCATTCTTATATTCGATTTGCTGCTCAAGAAACCTTTCTTATTAATATCAACGTTGAAAATGGCTGTACTGCTTAATATTTTTAGATAAACCTTTCTAATTGTTTTTTAATGAATATAAACTTTATTTTGTAACAGTGTATTTACTGTCACTTCTGATCAACTGAAGGGGTCCTTGCTAAAAAAAAACACATTCATTTAAAACAAAAACACTTTTGAACAGTACTGTGTGTTTAAATGCTATTGAAAATTCTAAAAACATTGATAAGTCATTGTCTATATTTGATTTTCAATGGATAAGAACTGCAATGTTGTTAGTATTTATGCCTAATAAGCCTAAGAGAGCAGTAAATACTGCTGCAAAACTGCGAGCCTACAGTTTCTTTTTCCCATTCGATCAATCTGGTATCACGACTACTCAACACCTTCCAGCCATACACAGATACAGATGCATGAGCTATTATCATCCTCAGTGGCATTGGGAACAAACCTGTGACAGTGTCTAGAAGGTGGCCTCGCTTTAATTAACAGGGACAGTGCATGGTTTGGAGCTGACACTGTTCTCTGGGCCTATAAATGAAATTTAATGCATTTCAGCCCAGCTGTGCAACTGCAAACATCATTTCAGAGGACGTTTTCCATCGAACACACTGCATATGAAAGCTGTTTGAGGTTCATCTTAGGAAATCATTCCTCCTTGAAAAAATTTTTATGGTGTGCTGGATAAACTCACAGCTTATGTTTGTTTTGAGAGAAATTCTATCAAAATTCCTGCGAGAGCACTATATATCTCTGTCGGCTGAATGTGCAGACACGTGCAGAGATTGACAAGGACAGCGTGTTATATCTATACACACTTCTTGGTGAGAATATGTTTAAAGCTTAAATCTTCTTTTACTAAACAGATGGGCAATTTGGCTAGAAATAAAACATGAATGAAAACAGAGTACCCCAAAAGTGTATGGAAGAATCATGTTGTGAAACGTCAGGGTACTGCTGACAATAACTCATTTATAAGTATGTTTTGTAAAGATGAGTGACAACCAAATGCCCTTCGAACTAATGAGACTCTGACGATCACACTTCATCCTGACACACTTTGTGCATGCCGATTATAATTAATTAATCTTTACAAGTAACCAAGCCTGTCAAGAAAATGTCTTGTCTCATTTTGATGTGTGAAGCATCTCTGATTACCCTGCAATATGTAGCTTAAAATGTAGTATCAGAGGATATTGCTTGCCTTCACCTCTGTTAATAAAGTTATAACTATAGCTATAAGTATAGCTCCTTTTTAATGTAGCCACAGTCATTTTATCAGTCCAGACCACTGTGAATAAGGGTGTCTGGGCTCTGTATAGTGTGTGATAAATAATTTAAGCCTGCTCTTTCCTCTCCTGCTCTCATTGGGAAGTGTGCGCGAAAACATCAACAAATAACATGATCCGCTATAAGAGACACTGATAGTGGAGAAAGTATTGTAGATGCATATACATATATTTAACATATCACGCCCAATTCTAATGATGTAGCAAAGTGAACTAGTTATACTTAGCCATTAATAAAACATAACTTGAATGCGGTTATACCAGCACTGGCAATATTCCATACTGTACTTCTGCAGAAGCATACGCAGGCATGTGCGGCAGTAAATTATCAGGCCTAAGGACATCTGTACCCCAGGAGCCCAGGAGATGCTTACTGTGTCAATAGCCTTGCGCAGCAATGTCCCCACACATCACACCTAAGCCATTACCGGGAAAATGACTGGTCAGGATTTCTCTGATCACAAGCGCTTGATCTCCTGTCAAAGAGAATGGGGGAAAAGCAGTGGGACACTGTAAAGACTTTGAAATACAATTTTAAATTCTGGATTTGTGACACAAATGCACGGAGCCATGTGATTGAACTGTACTAAAATATTAACCTAAAATCACAGAATACTGCATGTAACAAAATGAGGGTAAAAACACAGGTCATTCAGAGTTGTAACTAAAATAAACAGCAGGATAGATTATTTCCAATAATGCAAAGAGTATTTTAACTTATTTCCTCCATCAGTATGAAGCTTAACCATTAGAGAGGAAAGGGGGTCAGGGGATAAATATGAATTCCTTCCGATGCCAACACTAGCCCCTCCTTTGTCTGTGTTTTGATATCAGCACTATTAACTTCATCCATGAAAAGACCCTCACCATCCCAGTTTAACTGAAGAGACCACAGACAAGAATATCCAATGAGAAAGATCCAAAGTCCTTGAGTATTACAACATGCCTACTGTACACCACAGGAACTTATTCCCATTTTTTTCCATTTCATGGGTCTTGAACTGCCTTTTTTTTTTTTTTTTGTACTGTTTTTTATTTTTTACTCAGAAAAAAAGTATAATAATAATAATGATGATAAATTACACACAATATATCCCTTACTTTAATTCATAACCTATGGGGATTTATTGTAAAGTGTTATCAATTTCCATTTAAGTTTCCTAAGTTTAAACATTTTCATCTAAAATTTTGATTTTATTCTATTTCAGATTATTTCCGTGTTTTTTTTTTTTTTTTTTTAAGCTTTACAATAAGGTCCTATTTGTTAACTGTGGTTAACATGAAGTAATAATGAAAACAACCAAGCATTCAAAAATATTAGTCCATGGTGATCTAAACATTGAATAATACATTATTAAAATCAAAAGTCACTTCTCTTGATATTATTTCATGGATCTGAGCTGACATGAACAATGGACTGTTGTATTTTTATTAATTAATGTTAAATATAACTGCAACAAATTAATTGCTAATTGACAATTTTTACTAAGCTTAACTAATGGGGCCTTATTGTAAAGTGTTACCTATTTTAATGTGTAGTGGTATTACTTCACAATAACTTAATATTGGTTAATGCATTTACTGAAATTTATGGACATGTTGTGAGAGAGACTTTGAAAGAAACCTGTACGGATATTGTGACCCTTGGGAAACATAAACCATGGAATGACAAACTACAATGAATAATGAGTAGTCAATTCATTATAAGCTTGTTAACCAAGGTGTTAACACTGAGAAAAGGATTAGCACGTTTACAGCTGAATCAATTTTCTACAACTGAATGCATATTAAACTGTCTATAGGAGTTTTTTGTGGGAAGAAAACACCATGAACAGCACATTCTGGAGCACACTGAAATGCAATGGAGTACAGACAGTCTGCTATGATGAGATATCAAACCCCAGCCAACATCAAGACTGCGATTCAAGCGAGAGCTGAATAAAGTGTGACCTTTCAATCACCTTATGCATTCTGGACTGAATTCTGCCCCCAGAATCCCTCGGTGTAGGACAAATAAAGTTGGTAGAGCTAAAATGTTCTGAATTATTAACAAGCGGTTTTATATAAAGAAGACAAAGTGATTCTGCGAGAAAGTTTGAAACTAACTTAAATTTATTGTAGATCTGGGCCTTGGCATAAATTGCCAGTGCTGTCAGAATAATGAAGCGCAACAGCTGAAACAATTTGCTCCCTCAGCAAATGCAGACTAAAATAAAATAAGTTATCTGCATTTATTGATTGAAATAATCATCCATCAAAGATTTATTAGGACATGCCAATTATTTATATTTTAATTATTGGTTTTCAAGCGTTTCAACAGAAACAATCCTTAAAAAAAAAAAATGCATTCAAGGATGTATGAAGGGCATCCGATTAACAGCTTGTTATGGCAGATTAATAACCAAAATAATTGTTTTAGTTTTTCTTTATTTAATTATAACGATTTTCTCAACAAAGCCAATGTGTGTTTCCCAAAGTGCCAAGGCAAAATACATTTATATTTGACCTATGAAGCTTGCATCTTATTTCTGCATATACTTAACATTAATTTCTGTAATGGAAATCTATCATTAGCACAAAGTCTAAAAGTGGCCACATAACAAACAGCAAGTGAAACAGCAAGACTAGGACACAGTTCTGGAAGGATCGTTCTCCTGTGTTCGCAGCGCTCAAGGGAACGACTCCGGCTGACATGCTCCCAGATCTGAAGTGACGTTTCTGACAAAAAAAAATAAATAAATAATGGAAATACCAAAGAGGGGTCTCAGATCTGACAAACGTTTAGATGTTATTACCCAGTTACAGTGAATAACTACTGTGTCACTCAAATTATGCCCGCATGGCCACTGGCAATACCAGCCAGTCACCTAATGCCAGTAGACAGCAGATACGCACATCAAGCACAGCCACAAATTCAAGTAATTGTCAAAAGATAATGAATAGTTCGAGAAGACACACCAGACTTCCTACTGCTAGTGAGTTTCTCTGCTATTCTTTGCATGTTATTTGTATGTACCAGAGAATGTTTATAGACCAGGGTAATGTCTAAATAGTGTACAATCTGCAACTGATGAATGTGAACGTAATTAATTTTTACAGGTATAATGGGATTGTTGATGAGGTGCAATGCTGTGTAAAATCACAGCTGTTTGACAGTTATTTTGCAGTTTAGCATTGTATTGTGCAGTTTGAATAGTTCTTCTTCTTTATTTATTTATCTGCTGGTTGAAAAAGAATTAGTGGAATGCTTATGATCAGAAAGATTTATTTTAAAATATAAAAATTTTAGAGATGTCTAGCTGTGGTAGAAATCCATCCCAGTTAATATCATTGAGAAAAGGATGCTTCTTCAGTCTGGAATATCCGAAAAGAAGGAATTAGTGTTCCAAAAAGAAAGCTAATATCCGTTTTAAATTTAAAATGGAATTATTCCAAAGTTCTTCTTCTGAGCTCCATTAATGTTACACTCGCTAATCACTGTGGTTAAGTGCCTTGGCAGAATGGCCATTGTAAAGGGGAAAGTACAGCCCATGTGAGAGATGAGAGATGGCAGTCAGTGCTGGTAGAGCTCTGATATGCAGAACTGGTTGTACAACTTTATTTAATTTCAAACTGTAAACTGACATAACAATAATCTTCAAGACAAATAACTCTCATGTAGTAATCCAATATGTATTTTGAATCCTTTATGTGTGTGTGTTATGTTCAATATATAATAAGGTGGAGAAGAAAATCAAAAAATTATCAAAAATATTGGTATGTGTTCAAAAAAAGAAAGAAAGAAAGAAAGAAAGAAAGAGAACAAATAAATACAAATACAGCTAATTTAAGCTTCACTGAATGTTTAATTCATAAAATTAATAAGTTGTTTTTTTACAGTTTTTAAAATAATCAATCATTGTTTTTAAATAAGTTTAACAATCATGTGACCCTGGATCACAAAAGCAGTCTTAAGTCGCTGGGGTATATTTGAAGACATAGCCAAAAATATATTGTATGGGTCAGAATAACAGATTTTTCTTTTATGCCAAAAAGCATTAGGATATTAAGTAAAAACATTTAAAAAAACTAATTTTTTATTAGTAATATGCATTGCTAATAGCTTCATTTGGAGAAATCAATATTTTGAATTTTTTTATTTTTCACCCTCAGATTCCAGATTTTCCAATAGTTGTGTCTTGGCCAAATATTGCCCTATCATAACAAAGCATACATCAATAGAAAGCTTATTTATTCAGCTTGCAGAGTATGTATAAATCTCAATTTAAACAAATTTACCCTTTTTACTGGTTTTGTGGTCCAGGGTCCCATATAACTTGCTAACTATATCATGTAATACATGCACACAGACAGACTGTATGAACCAGCCTTCAGGAAGCAAATGTCTTCAGCAGAGACTTAATATTTCCAAATATTTATCTGGAAAACTTAGATTCATTTTTGGCCGCACAAGTGTTTTCCCCTGTAGATTACGATTCATAATGAAACAAATGTTTTCTCTTTTTTTATGCCTTCTTTTTTTCCGCTCTAATAGGCACAGTGGAAACTGTACTGGTAGTCAATGCAGCATACTGATGAAGCAGGAATATTGGCTGAAAAGTGACTGCTGCATATTCTTCTGGGTAAAGCTGCACTCTCGCGGAAGGTGAAAAAGCTATAATTATTCCATATGCATCAGCCTAAGCAAGCTGTTTTCATTTAAATCAGGAGTGAAAAAGGAATGAAAATGTCGTACCTGTCAGACTATCTATGCAGTATAAGCCATGACAGGCAGGAAGTTAATTTAGTGACAATGACAAATACAAGCAAACAAACAAACATAAATAAATAAATAGTAATTAAAAATTTACGAAATAGAATGAAACTATAAAAACCTTTGCTATGTCCCACCAAAACAGAAAGCTATCAAGTGATTTCATGATGTATTTAGCCACAGTTATGGTTCTGTCTCTAAACCAGATGTAAAAGCAGACCATGAGCAGCAGTCCTTTCAGCAGAATTAAAAGCCTTATTTCCACATTAGAGTTCATGTCACATCAGGTAAATTACACACTTCCTTGCTTGTGGTTTATAAGGCCTCCTGATAATCCTGAAATGTTTGTGGGATCATTTGAACCACTCTGATTTAACGGAGCATGCTCAAATCCTGTGAGGGGTCACTCATATATCATAAAAACATTGAGAAAGCTGTAAAATCAATGACCTGTTTTGTTACTTAATGAGTTGCTGGTGTGGGAATAGAAAAAAAATGATTCTGCAATTGATGTCTTGCCCATTAATAGTTTTTTGGTTGGATTTGCTGCATTGCTGTTATTGAAACACAAAGCACAGAGAGCTCTCTAAATCTCTTCTTATTCCAAATGCAGATGAGTAAAATGACTGAAACCACATAAACCATTAATAAACACATTGTCCCAACGAGTTTTAGAATGTAAAAGTTAAAATCCAAGATGCAAACTGACTTTCCAATCGAGTCGGCAAGCATCTTATATACTGAATGAGGGAGCGATTTCTGTTCTAGTGGAGATAATTTACATGTCTGCACACACTGCCTAATGCAGCAATCACATATGCATGGATAAAAAAAGGAAACATTTTTTAAATAATCTTCCTCTTTTTAAATGAAAAAAGCTGAAATAATTGGACTTATGCTGTGACTGGAATCAAGTGTTTTAGGAGGTCAAAGCCACTGGATCTGATAACAATGCAAAAAACATTCTTGAAGTGTCTCTGCAATTCATATAAGAGGGACAATGAAAATGGGATGACAAGTATGCATCTTAATGCCATGGAGGGGAGTGCGTACATAAATATACTACTCTATATAGTATGGGCACATTAAAGCTACTCAAGTAAGAAATTATTATAATTATATTATAAAGGTTTTTACGTACAAAAGGCTTTGTTTCCAACTCATACACTTTTACATACAGTACTGTACATTACTATGGCAGAGTTTGAAGCATGAAAGAGCTTTAAACTGCATTACATACATATATGAACATGCATAAAAATATATTAAATAAATCAATTATATTTTTATTATTCCTGGTAGCTATTGTTCACATGTGTTTGCCTACAAATGAAACTTATGACAGAACAAAGTGAACCAAACACTAATAACAGAAATAATTAAATATATATATATATATATATATATATATATATTATTGAAGAATACTTTCAATCCCAATGTGTGATTGTTTTTCACTGTTGTCTAAGTTTTCATGGTATTAATAAGTTTGGCTGATCTACATCTGTCTGTTGACTGTGAAGGCAGTCTTTCCAAGATGAATGAGTTGCTGAAGCTCACACCAACTAGCTTTCACATGCCAGATGGTGGGCATTTCTTCTCAAGTCAAATGAATCTGTCCTAAGTATTTAGATATCCAGCCCACACACTGTTGTTCAGGTACGGCACACATTTTGGTGCAGGTTTAGAGGTAAACATTCTCAAATGAGCTGGATGAGATATGTTAATGTAATGAGGCATGTTAACTTGCTTTGTGTTGAGAAACAGATGTATTTGTCCTTGCATCCATTACTGCTTTGCAAATAGTTTGTGGCCTCTGTGGAAATTGGGCAAATGTGCCAGCTCAATTCTACTTACGTCTGTTCATGCATATGCAGTCTGCTTAAAGAGACAGAGATGTTAAGTGTGGCATCGCTTGACTTGGAGAAGCTCATTACACATGCAAGTCCATCCTTGTAAATCTATAATCATTAACATCTGCAGTGTATTTTCTCATTGAACTGTTTTGGTCCTGTGTGGCCCACTCATCCTGCTTAATTCTTCCCGTGCAAACGCAGCAGAAAGTGGTGAGTTCGTGAGAGATAGTGTGAGCATCTTGGAAACTTTTTCACATTCGATTCATGGCCCTGGTCGCCGTCTGCACCGCTCGCGTGTTAATGTCTTTCAAAATTTCATTAGTTTTTCATTAAACACCACTAGCCGCCGATTTCATCTTGAGCTCTATATAAATAATATATACAATTGTGTTTTTGCTATTGATTCGGACAGGAAGAAAATAATGCTGAGGATGAAATGAGAATTTGTGGATTGCTGAAACAGAAAGTCGTTAAGTATAGAGTTGACCTTGCTTTAATTTGAAGCTTAGGACACTTGCTGTTGCTATTTGAAATACATTAATTGTAGTATTGATTTACTCAGGGAGGGAAAAATCTGATTAAAATAGAGCTTGCCAGTTGTTTACATGTCCTCACAAACGCTCTTTTTCCAAATGCATCACCTTGGCAAATCAATGACAATAATTGTCAACACTGAGAATGTATCTATTGAGGCTGTCAGCTGCATTAATTGGCAGCTATAGATATTTCAGACTATTTGAGGACTGAAAACAGCTGCCAATTCAGCATTAATAGATTGGTATGTGTTGAACTGTGGTATTTTTTCACTCATTTTATAATTTTTATTGCAGGGATTTCAGGAAATATTCAAATAAACCCCTATACTGCACGCACTTCTCCATGTAATAATAATAATAATAATAAATCAAATGTAATAAATCATAAGCATATATAACGGTGGGTGATAATACCTCTGCGTTCCAATCCATCAACAGAGCATTTTATATATCTGCTCATTTAGGGCATCATTTCTAATGCCAGCCTCAGAGCAAGATGCCATTTACACTAAATGAACCTTTTTTGCAGGCAGCCAAGGCTGTAAATAGAATATTATTTACTGGATTGGCAGAGTTAAAATTAATGTTGCAAAAATCCCTTTCTCCAGTTGGATTGTGGCTTTAATGAGCCTTTACTGATACGAACTCTGATGGCACCACGGATGGCGGGACTTCAGGGATGTCAGGAGCGAACTCTGCATTCGTCGTCCCTCAGCTGTATGACATAAAGATCCCAAAGATAATCCGCTTTCACACCACGCATCGCCATTGTTATGCCAGTATTGTGATCCTCAAAGTGTATTTGCATGTTACTTTGGAGAGTGGAAATGTCTCCACCTTCAAAGCTCTTAGAGCACTTTAATTTATTGATTTTGCTGCTCTTTTCTCCATCAGCGGCCCACTTGTCTCTGTGCTGCACTAAGCCAGAGCTGCCTTAGCAAAAAGGAAAACTCTGTAGGGTAGCAGATACAGCTTTTAGGGTAGAAAGTTGAGTCCATGCTAAAGCCACTTGCCAGAATAATTCAATATTGTGTCAGATTTTATTTTATCTTTATTTAGGTTAGAAAATCCTCTCAAAGTCAATACAAAATCAAGATTGATTCTATTATTGAAGAAATAGTTCACCCGAAAATAGTTCACCCTCATGTCATCCAGAATTGACATCTGTTTTATTCTTCATCCGAACAGATTTAGAATGAAAGTCCAAACAGCTGATAAAAACATCACATTAATCCACAAGTAATCCATAACTCTCAAGTCCATCAGTTGACATAGAGTGAAGTGAAAAGCTTCATGTTTGTAAGAAACAAATCCATCATCAATGTGTTTAACTTTAAACCGTCGCTTCTGGCCACATTATCAGTCCGTTTGCTTCTTACAGTGAAAAAAGTCCATCCTCTGTTGTCCTCTGACATCAAAACGCACCAACATATTTTAGAACTGTTTCTCTCATAAACTGCTTTATTGTGCATATTTCTCTTCTGAGATGAGACGACTTCTTCAATGGAGAAAAAAGTAAAAAGTTAAAACATCTTAATGATGGATTTGTTTATTACAAACACACAGTCTATAGGTTTATAAGATGTAATTTAATGGACTGGACTAGAGTGGTGTTGATTACTTGTGAATTATTGTGATGTTTTTATCAGCTTTTTGGACTCTCATTCTGACAGCACCCATTCACTGCAGAGGATTCATTGGTGAGCAAGTGATCTAATGCTAATTTTCTCCAAATCAGTTCTGATGAACAAATGAACTATTCCTTTAACACCTCAAAGGAAAAAAAATCCTTCATAATCTCCATAAAGCTCAAAATCAGAACTCAGATTAGATAAAGCAATTTTCAAATTTCACATTAATTTGGGCCACTTTTCATGATCCCATACATTACTGAAAGATAGCCATCATGTTACTGGAGTAAAATGGGTTGCAAATGGTTGACTTGATTCTCAAAGGATACTTATTTTACTCAGTGGGTCGATTTCTGTTTAAAATGAGAAGTTCAAGTTCATGTTAAACTGTAAAAGACTTTGGCCTTTCCCGAAACTTTATTGTCTAGTCAGATTTTGTTAGTTTGCTGTCACGTCTGCATTTGTCCCTGCCTTGCTGAGAGGATGATGACTATAGGTAAGGCCCCTGTGGCATCAGCTGAAACAATTTTATCTGTATGGTACATTTAGTGAAATTGACAGGGATGCAATCAGAGGTATGTTCAAGATGATTGCTTCTGATTTTACAAATACTTCTTTGTCTCAAAAGAGGCAAAATGGGTGACTTCAGTAGACACCAACATTTTTGTGAGTGTATAAATAAGGCTAAAACAAACAGGGCATATCGGTGCAAAGTCACAGTCTTGCATTGTTTAGTATTCCAGTTGGGTACAATAAAACCTGAAAGTCTATATTACAACAAATAAACATTTATCATACCAGATATTGCCTTTAATTTTGCAAATCTTCTGATTTGTATTGTCAAATACATCCATTTTCTTTAATTTTGTATGTTGAAATTCTTAGAAATGTAATAATACAATCATGCTGTGCACCTATTATAATCAGTCTGTTCTCATTTCAGTCACTCTGTGCATGAAAACGAAACAGAAATTGAAAGTAAAATAACAAACTTATATTCACTTTGTATTCAACAATTAAAGATAATGCACCACATCCATATGTGATCTTTTGCCAACATCTTATATACATGTGATATACATACGTTATAATAAATGCTGTATTTAGCAAAGCAAATCAACATAGGTGGTTTCTCAGCGTGAGGACACAAAGTCTTGAGGAGGCATACAGATCATGTCCTTTGGTCCTCAGATAATACTGTGTGTGGAAACACTGTCTGTAAAAGTTCTCAGAGATGCCAGAACTAGCGGGGCCCTTGGGGTCTGCAGCCCCTCCAATTTTAGCCCACTCAAGCGAAGGTAAATGCTCACAGCAGCAGTATCTATATACCATGTCCTAACAATACACAACCCAACATGTTTCGATTGACAAGTAGAAATGAGTAAAAAATTTGATTTTGCTGTACCTGATTCAAATAACTATAGGCTATACTCTGATATTATTCTCTATTCTGATATTATTTGCTGTTCAATAAATATTTACTATTATTATCAATGTTGGAAACAGTTGTGCTGCTTATTATTTCTGTGTGATTTTCAAGACTCTTCGAGGAATAGAAAGTTCAGAAGAACAGCATTTATTAAAATTATAGTTCTTATTAAAAAGTATATTTGTTGTTTAGTGAACAGCTACGTAGAATATCATTTGGTACCAATAACATCATTGGGACTGACAAAACAATTTTGTTAGATGTTATATTTCCAACTGAATCTACTGGGTAATGTCACAATAATGTCACTAAAGCATTTCTAATGATGTCTTCAGCTAGCTGACTGCTTTGATTACAACTGTTATGATTTCCAAGCAAGACAACTGCTGTATTAACTTAATTGTATGCATTTGTTTCCATGCCAGTTCATTTTTGAAATCATAAAGCAGATGAAAGTCCTTATTAACTGCCAATAGAATGAAAAATGTCTACAGACACTTGTGTGTGCCGACACGCACACAAAACTCCATGCACAAACAGACTTCAGATCAATAGCTTGCCAAAATTCCTCATTATTTGTAAATGGAAAGTGTTCTTTTGTATAAGATGTCTTAATTAAGCTAAAACAACAGCCCTGAGAATGAAATAGAAATGCTGCTCCCAACAGTGCATTTACAAGAGAACCAATATCCCATTCTTGGCCAGGTAACGGCTGGGTATAGATTGTGAAGGATTACCATTTTCATTGTTCTACACAACAGTGAATCCACTCTGTCACTCTCTCTCTCCCAGTTTCTCTTGTATTCACTGCAGCTGTCTCACAATCAGACCAGATGCAGATGGCACTCCCTTTGTACTTGTTAATGGTGATCAAGATCATAAAAAAGAACGAGCAAATGACAAGAAAATCAATAGACTGCTTCATTGTTTTGCTGGTATTTGTTCCATTGTGCCTCTGAAATCGCACTTTCACTCAAACTGTGAAAAACATAAAAAAATTGAGCCCACATAGCAAAACACTCTACCAGGAAATGCATGACTGAAATTAGATTAGGACATAAGCATAGATTCAAGGGGACATGTCCCCTCCACAGTGCTTGAAAGGGAGTGAATTGTCCCATCCAGTCATAAGTCTGTCTTCTTTTAAATTAATGCAGATTAAAACTTAGTGCAATATGCTGGTAACTTAAGCATTTAGGTTAATTGTAGGAAAACTCACAGGTCATACTTGTAATATTGAACTTTTCAATGATTGCTCATTAAAGTGTAAATCGTTGACAAGCGCAAGCAGCACGGTAAAAAACACTAAAATCTGCATGTCGCAATTGCTGATCTTGCGTTATGACTAGCATTGAGTTACTCAGTAAGCCAGGAAGCTTTTTAGGTGTTAATGAAATATAGTGAAGAGGCAAAGATGCACATTAAGTGTGTAATTGATGCTTCATCTTCATTTTAAATTATTGTACTGTTACAGAGAATCATGGGAAATGTAATTTACTCAAGTCTGTTTCCACACATACTCTCTTATGATCACCAAGGCTGCATTTATCTGATCAAAAATACAGTAAAAAAGAGTAATATTATAAAATATGATAAATTACTGTACTCTTTATTAATATATTTTTAAATGTAACTTTTTCATGCGATGCAAAGCTGCATTTTCAGCATACCGTAATTACGCCAGTCTTCAGAAACCATTCTAATATATAATAAACAAGTAAAAATAAATAAATAAACATTTAAAAACAGCATTTATTTATTTATTTATTTACTAATAAATTAAATATGTCCTTACTAAATAAAAGTAAACATTAGTTGGATGTAGTCCACGGGGGAGGGGGGAGGGGTTGGAACAACAACATTATTTCAAATGCTATTTGTCATTAACTATACCCAGATTCATACAAAATGTATTGTACTGTTTCTTAAACATCAATGCAATTAAAAATGTAAATGACTTTACACAAGCTGTACAGTATATCCACAATTCTTCTTATTAAAAATTAGTTCTCTCTCAGTATTCACATGAAACCCACACCACCAAATGATTTTATCTGACATTAGACCGGATGAAAGGGGGTAATTTAACCAGTTCTTTTTTTCTACACAATGATCCCATCTTTCGATAAAATCAAATAAAATACTGTGCATTTCCAATAAAAGTAAATAAAATGCTTTTGTGGTATATTTTCATTATTCCTGGTTTTATGCTTCATAACTCACAACTGCACGCTGCAGCTGGAATATCCATGCACATTAGAGGAAAGAACATTATTTTTCAGCATTGTGCATGTTTCATAGATCTGGTAACTGACTGAAATATGCATAAAATGGATGCACTCCCTCTTGTTGAAAAGTATCTCCTTTTCTCTTCTGTCTGATCTGTACTGTACTGTGGTAGAGCCTCTTATTTCATTTTGAATAATTTAGCGAGCAGCCTGCTCTTTTCATTTGAAGAAGCTTTGAGGACAGACCCACACACTGTGGCCCACTCAACTGAAATTTTCAGCCACCATATAAATTGAACCCTGTCACCTCTGTAAAAGATAATGACTTTTTAAGTGGAGAGGATTTACATATGGAACGTCGGATGACCAACAGTGGGATTCTTATTCGTAGAGCGGAAGATGATTGTCGGCAGAACTGATCGGGAAAAAGAGCAACAACGACTAGCAAAATGTCAAGAGGAGACTCGAGATGTCTGTGATGTATACTTAGTCAGTCTGTCTGTTTGGCTTTGATTCAGAGGAAGAATTATGCGGATCCATATACTTGGGATTAATGTCTGGAGGCATGAGGAAGGAAAAATATGAAAGTGTATAACCTGTTGGCTGAAAATCCATGTGTAATGTCCACTCTGCAGGTTTCAGTGCATGAACAGCTCTTCAATGATAGAAACATGTCCATGTTCTACCAATAAAAACATTTACATGATCTCTAGTTACCCCAGTAACTTTTGCAGGTCCTTAAAGGAATAGTTCACACACACAAAAAAAAATAAAAATAAAAAAAATTGCTGAAAATGTACTCACCCTCAGGCCATCTAAGATGGGGTAGTTTGTTACTTCATTTGAAACAGATTTGGAGAATTGTATCATTATATCACTTGCTCACCAATGAATCATTCATTAGGGATGTAGAATATGGTCATGTAGAATAAATGCTTTATAAGTACTAATAAACAACAAAGATGTTAATAACAGGCATACTAATAAGCAATTGAATGAATGAATGAATGAATGAATGAATGAGAGATGACAAAAACATCACAAAAATCCACAAGTAATCCACAGTGCTCCAGTCCATCAATTAACATCTTGTAAAGTGAAAAGAAAAAGTTTGTAAGAAACAAATTCATTGTTAAGGTGTTTTAAATTTAAACCATCACTTATGCCAAAATCCATAAATCCATAATCCATAATAACGCTTCCTCCAGTGAAAAGGTCCATCTACAAAATCCAACTAGATATGTTTTTAGAAGTGTTTTGGGCAGATTTATCTTGTAAACCGTGCTTGATCTGTAAATACTCTTCTGATTCAAAAGAAAGCTTTAATATGGGTAGGGGACTTGTATTTTAGCAACAGTTTGAGGTTAAGAACATTTGCATTTGTTTACTACAAACATACAGCTTTGATGGACTGGAGTGGTGTGAATTACTTGTGGATTATTGTGATGTTTTTATCAGGTGCTTGGACCATTAACTGCAGAGGATCCACTGGCGAGCAAGTGATGTAAAGCTACATTTCTCCAAATCTGTTCTGATGATGAAACAAACTTAACTATACCTTGAATGATCTGATGTTGAGTACATTTGCAGCAAACTGAAAATTTGGGGCAAAGCATGCATCCGATCTGCTCTGCAAGTGTACTAGACCAAGTCCACCTTCCTCTTTTGTCAGGTACAACACACTTTTCGGCACCCAGTGCAGTTTGTCCCAAAAGAAGTCAATTAAAACTGCCTGGATTTTTGTTAAAATATCAACTGGGGGATCTATACAAGCTAAACGGTGACAAAGTGCAGATGCAACTAGATCATCAATAATCAAAACACGTCCTTTATAGGACATTTTGGGAAGTAAAAACTTCCACTTATCCAGTCGTCCTTTTACTTTTTCAACAGTGCCTTCAAAATTCATTTTCACAACATTCTCACTCCCTAAAAAAACTCCAAGATATTTGAAACCATCTCTGGTCCAGTTTAAATCTTCAGGAAGCTTTGGTTCACCTGTTAGCCACTTTCCAACCAGTATAGCTTCACTTTTTTTCCAGTTCACTTTGGCGGATGAAAGAAAATTAAAATCATTTAGACGAAATATCAAACTGGAGACCAATAAGTTTATTATGTAATGATTACAAAATACTTTCCAAAACCTTAGCGGTTAGAGTAGGTAAAGTTCTTGAATATATTATTCATCCAGATCAATCTTATTGTGTGCCAGACAGGAACATTTTCGACAATGTCTCCTTTATTAGAAATATTTTAGACTGTGGAAGACTTTTTAATTTAGATTTTGGGCTGATATCAATTGACCAAGAAAAAGCTTTTGATATAGTCAAGCACATGTACTTATGGAGTGTGTTAGAAGCTTTTGGTTTTAGCTCAGGTTTTATTTCAATGGTTAAAGTCTTATACTGTGGCGTTGAGAGAGTTTTAAAGATTAATGGTGACTTGTGCTCTCCTTTTGGAGTGTATAGAGGTGTGAGATAAGGCTGTGCACTATCAGGAATGTTATACACTTTGGCCATAGAACCTCTGTTAAATAAATTAAGAACTGTTGTGTGTGGACTGTGTATACCAAATTGTACCAAAAATTGTAAATTATCAGCTTATGCTGACGATGTCATTATTATAATTAGTGGATCAAATGATGTAAATGTGTTGTTAAAGACCTTAAATCTCCTTTTTTGGGCAGTAAGGTAATAATCGCTCTACGGCAACTCCGTGGCAATTGCCCCTTTTTTAAACTCTCATTAAAAACGGTTAACATTCTGGGCCAACCTCTGACCAAAAGGTTTTGTAAAATTCAATTGTGATAACCATCTATACCGGGTGTTTTACCAATTTCCATTTTACTAAGGGCATCTTTAAGTTGACCTAAACTCAGTGTTTTACTTACTTCTTTATCAAGATCTTTAGTTATTTGTGGTAAGTTCTGAATAAACCCAGAAATATTGTCTTTTACTTCTGAGATTTCATTCTTATACAAATCCCTATAGAATTTTACAGCTCTTGTTCTAATATCAAAAGCATCAGTTAGTAAAACTCTGGTCTCGGACCGCAAGGCATGAATCAATTTTTTATTTTTTTTCCAAATTGAAAAAAAACTTTGAAAATGCATCTATTAATTCGGCACTTTGAAATCTAGATCTAATTAAAGCACATTTTGTTGATAATCCTAGCATTTCACCCAATAATTTTTCTTTTCTTTAACTTGCTCCATAAAATTAACATCTTTTGTTGATTCTACTCGTTCTTGTAACTTCATTAAGTCTTCTTCTAACAAACTCACTGACCCTTTAATATCTCTTGTAGCGTTGAGAGTGTAATGTTGACACAATTGTTTAATCTGTAACTTCACAAAATCCCACCACTGCTGTAATGTCAAAAACGCTTTACGCTTTAAAAGCTTCTCTAAAAAGACAGTCACATAGCAGGCTATTATTAAAATGCCAATAGGCACTTTTTGATTTGACACAATGTTTTGCCATAACACATTTGACCAAATTATGGTCAGAAAAACATACAGGAATTATTGAGCATTCTCTAAACATACTCGATTGATGTTTGAAACCATAAAATCTGTCAAGCCTTGCCAAAGACACCTGACCGTTGTGAACATGAGCCCATATATATTGTCTCTGTGTGTCATGAAAGTTTCTTCAAACATCAAAAATACTATCCCCCGGTTTCACAGACAAGGCTCAAGACTAGTCCTAGACTAAATGCAAATCTGAGTTGTTTCAACTGAAAGAAACTTGCACAAACTGATCTTACAACAGGCCAGTGCCTTTGCTTTGTCTTAAGATGAACACTAGTAATGCTTATTTCTAAGGCATGTTTATAAAAATTGTTTAAATGTCCTTATTGAACTATGGCTTAATCCTAGGCTTAGGCTAAGCCCTGTCTATGAAACCGGGCCTATGAGACTTTATTAGTTGAGTTAACCTCTTTCTTGATTGCTTGTGTGGTTCAACATGATTCCTATCCAAAGCATTTTCGGTACAATTGAAGTCTCCTCCCAACAATAAAAAATCATCAGTATTACAATCATTTAAAACATTGTCTAATGTATTCAGAAAAATCATTCTTTCCAATTCCACAGTTGGGGTATATATACACACAAAAACAAAAGAAACATTTTCAAATGAAGCTTTAACTTTCAACACCCTTCCTTTAATTACTTCTTCAACATTATAAAATTGTGGAATACATTTTTTTTGAAAATAACACAGCAACTCCCCCACTTAGAGAAGTATAATGGCTTAAAATCACCAAGTGAAGTATAATGGCTTAAAATCACCAATCCATAATTTTTTTTAACCCAATCTATGTCATTTAAAGCGTCACTGAGTCTCTTGCAAAAACAACACATCAATCTTTTTACTTTTCATTAATTCAAAGATTTGAGCTCTCTTCTTGATGTCTCTTGCACCATTTGGCATTTAAGGATGCAAAATGTGTTTCACCCATCAAAAAAGAAAGAAGAGAGCAAAAGAGGCAAAAAAGCCAATAAGAATTTTCCAAACTGCCCATTTTAGTTATTTTCACTTGACTCACTTAACTCGGTGTTTAACATTGTCACAATTTTTTTCAGCCGATAAACCTCTTGATCAGTGAAGCAGCTTTCACTTCTAAAAGGCTTAACTTTTTCAGTAAACTGCATTATATAAGGAAAATATTCATCTATTTTCACCTTCCTCAGATTTTTTGTCACTTTTAAGAAAGCCCTTATGTCATCAACAGTGTACGCTTGGCCGGAGAAGCCACTTTGAGGCAGACTGGCACTAAAACTGCACTCTGAGATATCACTTTCACTGTCAGTGTCAGTCTGACTCACACTGACGTTATCCGCTTTTTCTGCTTGCTTATCAGTATGACAAGTCATCAATTTTATTTTTTGGGGAGTTTTAAAAAAACACCCTTCATCTCCTAACACGGAGACATCAATTAATGGATTTACCAGTTCAATTGCCATAGCCTTATTTTCGCCATTACTGCTTTCTGACTCATCAGATTCACATACAATTTCTTTTTTCAACAGAGGAGTTTTTGATTGCTTCAGCTCCATCTGTAATTAATCCGTTTTTAACAACTCTCAGGACTGTTATGTGCATTTTCCAAAACAGCAACTGGTGTGCTTTGCTCGGACCCGGCATTTCAGCATCACGTTCATTAACGACATTCTGCACTTCAGTCACATTATCAGAAACAACAATTGATACGTTCGGTTCATTCACTTTTTGTGGACAGGCACGGATGAGATGTCCATTATCACCGCACCCATAACACCTCATTGTGTTTGTTGAGGCATATATGACATAATTAAAATCCTCATGACGAAAGTTGAGAGTCAAATCGAGTTCATTAGTATTATCTTTCAAAACCATATACACGAATCGCCTGAAAGACACAACATGTTTCAAAATCGAAGACTTGCTTCCGATTGGAATCATCTTTATTGGAGATATCAGTTTTCCATACCTGGCAGTCATTCCAGCCAAAGTGTCATTTTTGATAAACGGCGGCACGTTTGATAGCATGACCTTCTTTGAAGGGGTAGAAAGGGGAAGCACTGACGTTAAAATGCCACCAATCTCAACACCGCTCTCTACTACCAAATTTGCCAAGTCTATCGTCTTAAGAAAAATTACAATAGCATTGTTCATCCGTGAAGCTGATAGAACATTCTCATGTCCAGCTAAAGCAGCCACCGCTAAAACACACTCTTCTAAATTAGAGGTAGATCAATTTTCACTCCGTGGCGCCTCGTTAAAAACTCCAAACTCCCTGCACCTGGAGCAGCCATGCTCCCAGTACACCGACTGGGAGCGGAAAAAAACTCCCTTAAACAATCACCTCCTTTGACTATCTTTACCACAAAACACAATTTACACTGACACAGTTAAAGAAGATAGGTAAAGGTAGAAAAAGAAGTTATCAAACACTCGTACCTCACACCGCAATCAAACGCTCCACATCCGCGCTCCACGCTCACACCCACTCTACGCATGCGCACGAGAGAGAGAGAGAGAGAGAGAGAGAGAGAGAGAGAGACAGAGAGAGAGAAAGAGAAAGAGAGAGACAGAGAGAGAGAGAGAGACCAACAAAAACAAACTAAAAGCAGGTATTTAGAACAAGTATGCTGTTAATACAGTTAAGTAAAAGTTGTTAATGTTTCCATCTCTGTGACTTCAGTAGTGAGCCTATTATGTCTTTGACATTATAAAACAATGATGTGCAACTCGCACTGTCATGACAGCCCATTCATTTGTCACAGCAGTTATACTATCATTTTCAGCTTGATATAACGCTCAACAGCACACGTCGGTTAGTAACGTAGCCTAGCATACTGTAGGTCAGCTTTGGTGACAAGGGCCCTACGGCACAACTGAAACCTCACTATGGGATTTTTATTCTCTATGATGAGTCAACATTATAATACATCTCCAAACAGCAGCGAAATATATGCAGGATGCGAACATCTGAATCGCAAACATGCTGCTGTTGTCGTTAAAACCAGCTAAAGCCACTATACCCGTAGCTCTCTAAACTTTCACCTGCTGGGACCTGTCAAAAGCACTTAGACGACTATGCTGTACACTTCACAGAGCATTATACATGTGGTCCTCCCCAGATAATGCTATGGGAACAATGGCAAACTCGAACAACCTTTTCTAACATTTGTAGACACTAATGCCATGCAGTGTGCTTCCTTTGCCGTTAGCACCTTTCAAGCACTGTGACCGACTGTGCGGTCCCACTCAATTTCTTTCTTTTTTTTTTCTATTTATACTGATAACAGTGTACCATGGCATACATTTGCTGACCCAGTGGTGATACAAAAGCTGGAACGTAAGCCTGCACATTAGCAGGTGCTGGTGGACATTAAAAGAAATGCAAAGCAGTCAAAAGATATATGGAGTCAGCACAAGTGCTGAAAATGATATTCACACAACGGCAGCAATGATGTGAGTATTTCTGGAGAGCGCCCAGCTTATCCTGGTCCCATGCTGGGTGTTGCTGCTATGGCTGGTTGTGCATCTCTGATTTTGTCAGATGGAGGGACAACAGGTTGCTAAGTAACTATTAAAGGGTAAGGACAATCCTCTTTAAAAAATGATCAAATAAAAATATAACTTAAAAGACAGGCCTTGAAGCTGAGCTGTGCAGAAAACTGTTAGTTACATTCAGAGATCCACGAGAAAGAAAGAAAAAGAAATAGCTACAGTATTTTATTTGAATATATATTATATATATATAATATATAATATATAATATATATATATATATATATATATATATATATATATATATATATATATATATATATATATATATATTAGGGGTGGCACGGTTCGCTGAAAAAAATCCGGACCGCGGTTCAACTTTTAAATCTGACAAAGCATCTGTATGGTTTGCTGGTTTGTTATAAATAGCACGTAAAACAAACTGGGTTCAACTAATATATGTTTCTGTTGATGGATCCGCATTCTGGATTCCCAGACATTACAACATTAGCGATGAAAAAAAAAAAAAAAAAAACCTGGACAAACCATTCACTCTTGATCAATGTGAATTACTGCTGGAATATGGGCTGTCATTTATTCCGTCATCATCCGGGTGCTGATAGCGGGCGCGCACAGATGAGACCTGAACAGCACACGTTAATATGTGTTTAAACTAAACTCATTTAAGCTTTGTCAATTTAAACATTTAAGAGCCAAGGGACGCGAGCTCGCGCGCGCCGTGAGAAGATTTTATGCTTGCGCGCAAACCCGCGCCTCAGAACGCGCGCAAATATAAGCTCTCTATGAGGTATTGTTCAAATGGACAAATTCACACAAAAAAAAATATGTAAAAAGGACCGTCTCGGTAAGTATCCTACAGCAGACATAGCCGGCTGAACGTATGCTACTGGAGCTGTGCATTCTCTTAAAGTGACAGTCTTTATATTAATCGAACAGCAACAACAAAGAAATCACTCACTGCTCTTAATTAAAAAGCTTTTATAACTTTAATAAAGAATAATCTTTAATTTATACTGTCCAATATGCAATGCTGTTTTACATTTGATTACTTTATTCAATTTCTGTACTTAAAAACTTATGCTAGACCTGCCTAAAAAAAAAGAAAACTGAAAATCACTGTTTATATTTTGTATCTTTACTCTTATTATATTTATTTGTGCTGTTGCTTGTAGTTGGATAGAATATTATTATTCTTCTTTTTTATTAGAAAGTATAGTTTTTCCATAAACATACCGAAACGTACCGAACTGTACCCGAAAACCGTGACTCTAAAACCGCGAAACAAACCGAACTGTGAAAAAGTTGAACCGTGCCACCACTAATATAAACATATATATATATATATATATATGGTAACACTCTAGTATAGGGACCAATTCTCACTATTAACTAGTTGCTTATTAGCATGTTATACATATTTATTTCAACATATTCTATACATTTTGTACATCCCTAATTCAACCCAGTACCTAAATTTAACAACTTACTTACTATTAATAAGCAGCAAATTAAGAGCTTATTGAGGCAAAAGGTTTGTTAATAGCGATTTTAATTTTAATTTTCAAGAAATGCTTAATGATAGGCCTACTAAAAAAGTATGTTGTGCAAATATTAGGTAAATTCTAATGACATTTGAATATTGTTTACCTAATCATTAATATTTTACTTTTTTTATTTTTTTACTTATATTATTATTATTATTATTATTATTATTAATAGCTTGAGCTAGCTTGACTTCTAATTTTATATTTTCCATTCTAATTTTAGTTAAAGTGTTATACATTTTGATGTTTTGTTTTTTTATTATTATATAATTTGCTTTATTGTTATTTTCAGCTTTAGTTATTTTAGAACAGTAAGCTAAATAAAATGAAAATGAGAAATGTGTCCTTGGCAAAAAAAAAAAAAAAAAGTATTTCAAGTACTTTCTATGGTTTTATTTTCAGCTTATTATATTGTATTTTCATGTTGTTGTTTTTTTTATCTCAATGACATATTTCCATTTGATCCAACCCACACACACACACACACAATGACTTTATAATGTAACCTTATTTTATTAAATAATATTTCTGACATAAACATCCTGAATGAACTGCACTGTAATGTAATACAAAAAAATCAAGGCACAGTTAATTAGTAGTGAAACAGCTACATTTTACTAATTTATAAAAATGTCTAATTTTTTTCCCCTTACAAACTATCTGATTTATGTTTTGGATAGTCTGGTGGGGTGTTAATCAAAAATGAGGTCTTCTCAAGAGCAGCAGCACACATATTACCATCAATTAGGCCAGTTCAAGATACAACCATGAATGTCTTCATAGATAAGAGGCCATTTACTACACATTTCATTCAAAATGTTGTAAGGGCTACATCTGCTCTGTTATAGAGCAGGGGCCGATTTTTATCTGTCCTGAAAATTTCAGAGGCCATTAGTCCTGCGGCTGTCTTTACTTATAAATGTCACTCATAAGGCCACTGCTTCTGTCATATCTCCATTAAAACTCAATTTTTGCACTTCATAGTCTTGATAGACTGCCCTCCACAACAGTACTTTATTAAGAGCTGATTGTATAACACTTTGAAAAGGGAGAGCGAAAATGATTTGAAAAAAACAAATAATCACATTTGGTTCTCCATCAGAATAAAGTCAGAGCTCTCTCCTGCTTTAAGTCAATTTTTCATTATGCTCAGCTATTGACCTTTCCTCCAACAGGAAGTGCTGTGACTATCTTTGTGAGGATTGTAATTGACAAGATGTCTCTTCTAATAGAAAAATGACCACATTTTCTCACAAGTTAATAATAGATTCAGTGGTTGCATGTGTGCTGTCAGAAGAGACAAAAGTTCTGTAAACCTTGACCCGTGTCAGGCAAACAATCACATCGTCCATTATATCCATGCCACAACCATGCTTATTTTAGAGTTTTTCCTTGTGTGGAGCTAAAGATATAGTTCAGACAAAAATGTCAGTATTTTGTCGTTAATTACCAGGGATACATGAATGTTAAAGTTCTAGCTCACACCGATAAAGCTGGCAATTCTTTTCATGCTATAATCGATAACTGATAAACAGCCAGATATTAAAACTCTATTTATTAAAATAGTTACTCTGAAAAAAAGGATCTTTTCGCGGATTGCGAAAGATAATTCCAAATCATCAGTTCTCATTCTGCTACATCTGTCTCCTGCTATTGATACATCATCAGATTATTCTGTCCATCTTTTCATCACTGGGCTTTAGATGAATTCCACTTTGGTGCTTTAAATCTTACCTCATCAGCTGGTCACAGGGGTTCCTCAGGGATCAGTTCCTGGACCCCTCCTCTTCTCCATATACACTGCTTCATTAGGACCCATCATACAAGCACATGGTTTCTCCTACAGTTGCTATGCTGATGAAACAGCTCTATATTTTATTTCAGACAGATGATCCAATGGTAACTGCATAGATCTCAAGCTGCCTGGTGGACATCTCAACAGGGATGAAAGAACATCACCTGCAGCTCAACCTGGCAAAGACTGAGCTTTTCCCAACTTCCCCACCACTACAACTCTACAGCATGATTTTACCATCCAGCTATGTTCATCAACAATTACCCCATGAAGTTCTGTCAATGACCTTGATGCAATCTTTGATGACCAGCTGACCTTCAAAGACCACATTGCAAAACCTGCTCGATCTTGCAAGTTTGCATTGCACAACATCAGAAAGATCAGACCCTTCCTAACCAAGCATGTTGTTCTTGTCTATGCCCATGTCATTTCTAGGTTAGTCTACTCCAGTGCTCTTATGGCTAGACTTCCATCATGCGCAATAAAACATCTACAAATTATTCAAAATGCAGCAGCATGACTACAAATGAACCTATAAATGAGCGACACCTCCTGGTACCATCACAGATAGACACAAAATTACTTTCCAGAACATTTTCATTCACCATTTCTGGCTGGTGGAACAATCTTCCCACCCCCACCAGGAATGCTGAATCCCTAACTATTTTTGAGCGACAGCTCTTTCGTCAACATTTGATGAAAAAAATAAATAAATTGCCTAGCTTGTACTAATCTGAACATGTCTGAAACTTTGTACTACGAGAACGTCCTATGTTTATTAGCCTCTTTATGATGGCATGCTTGTTGTATTCCTCAATTGTAAGTCGATTTGGATAAAAGCGTCTACTAAATGAATAAATGTAAATGTGAAAAATAGCTACTAACTGGTATAGCAATGATATATTGCAGCGAACTATATTGCTATATTAATATATTGCAACTTAAAATGTAAGTTGTTAAACATTATCTTTGTGTCCATTATTATTTTCTTATGTTATGCTTTCTCAAAATCACGGGATTAAAAAAGCAGCTAAAAAAATTTCAGAAACTTTATGAGAATGAATTTAACTCTAAATTATATATAATACTACATAATATGATAATAATATAAATATATTATAAATATAATAATATAAATATATTATAAATATAATAATATAAAAACAATATAAATAATAATAATATCAATAATTGATGAAGTTTGTAATATTGACAGTTACTGAACTAAATTTAGCAGAATAATTATTATCCATTATCTTCCAAAGAACTTCTTTAGAGATTTCCTAATTTGATGGATAATAATTTGAATCAATTATAAATGTGACACGAATAAATGACTTGTCTCAACTAATAATCCTCATGTCAGTCCAAAACCATATGCTATTATTGTTCTATTAAAAACCAATACAAGAATAAAACAATAAATTTGTAGGTAAAGTTGCTAAAAGGCAGGTCGTTTTGTTGCTTAAAGTTAAAATATGTTATGACAAAAGGATGTTTTTGTCATTTTGTAACCATGACACAAACTGTGTAGAATACACAAAGAAATTACTCAGATTTTCTGAATTAATTTTCACTAGCTTTTTTATTTGTATTTTAAATTACACATTTCACTCAGGTAAACTGATGAAAAAGTTCAACTATGTACCTAAATGATTAACGATTTTAGGCACAAACTAACAACTAAGGTTTATCAAAAATTAAATTGTTATTATTGAACAAGTGCTCTAGCAACCTAATTCACATATGACATGAGAGTATTACTAGGCAAGTCTCTAGCCAACATGCCAAAACTTTCTTTTATGGGTGGTTAAGAAGAAAATGCATGTCTTTTTTTAACATTTAATAACTTTTTTAAGATGCTAAAATTTACCAAATAAATTTTGCAATAATTTGTTACTATGTGCATTGGAAAAAAAGTTGCTAGGCTAGACTGAGAAATTGCTAAATCAGCAACACTGTTGGCTATTTAGGCATTTCAGTCCTTTTTTGGGTGAAGTATCCCTTAAAATCCAAACTGGGTGGGAATCATATCTTCGTCTCAGTGACACAGATGTGTCAATATCTGAAAGAGAATATGTCCAGTAATCTAATAATACAGGTGATTTGCTTTGTATTACCAAACATTTCAGGAGACAAAGGATCATGTGTCAAGTTAATGAAAACATGACAAGTCTCCTCCGCATACATGCTCATCTGCCCTTCATTTGCCCCCAGCACTGCTTCCTGGAACCTGTGAGTGATAAGAATGACAAACACACTCAACAAGCTTGAAATGATTTAACAGTCTGTGAGAGCTGCTCATTCATTTCTGTCTGTAACTGAGCCCATCTGCATTAATGCTCGCTTCATTAACATCATGGACACTAGCTCCAGACTATAGGCTATTCCATCAGTAAAATGTAGATGAAATGAAAATGTGGAATTGTTTTCTAGTTTGTGGGTTGGGGGAGGGCATCTCAATGCTTTCAAACTGACCTTTTCCCAGGTGAGATTGAGGCTTTGGCTGAGTGTTCGAGCTGTTCCTGCAAACCCACTTCACTGGTGCCCACTGAAGCAGGGCTGATCACCCACGTGTCACGGCTGGCTAAAATGGGAAGCACTTGGACACTGATGGTGTAGGTTTTGGAAAGACCTTTGCTTTTTGCAGCTTTTAAAGCATGTTAAATCAAACAACACTAGACCAGGAAGATTGAACTGGATGAATCTGCTATGGTTCAGAAGTATTGTATTTGATTTCCCTAACAGTGTTGTGTCATGCTATGTCAGTCAGTCCGTGTCTGAGAGGATGTTCTGTCAGTCAAGTGATTTATTTGATATATTCTCACAACTAAAACTATCAACTAAAACTATCAAAGAACCCCACAGAGGAGAGTTGGCTGTCAAATTAAGGCACCAAATGTGCAGTTCTGTTCATTTTAGTATACTATGGAAGACTACCAAACTTTCCTCATCTGAGTAGCAAGCAGCATCTCAATATTATTCAGCTGTGACTTGATGGACATCCAAGTTGTGGAAGCAGACTTCTGCACATTCTGTAGAATCAACTTATATTCCACTTAAGGAAAAGTTCATTAACAAACAGGAACAATACAATTTATTTATTTATATATATATAATATATATCCTTAAAAATTTATTTTATATAGTTTATATAGTTTTTATATAGTTGTGGCTGTCAAACAAAATGTTGTTTGTAGTTTCATCTTTAGTACATCAATAAAATTGTGCTCTTTCAGTGAGTGGTTCATTGGGAGCCTGGCTATGTTTAAAATAGAAATAAACACCATTGGTCTTAAAATGTCAGGGAGACCACAGTTTAATTGGCTAATCAAAAAGGACTGGACAGAGGGATTACAGTCAGAACCAAGTCACCCTGAGTGACAGCCAAGATTTCTAGTGTGTGAAGAAGAGTAATTGGAAAGTGGTGTGGAGTACAGGGAAGGATTTTTCATCATCTTGCCAAATGGCACTAAGGATGTCTAGCATATCCTTCCTCATAGGAGTAACATCACTCTCTGTGGATTATTTCTGAGTCTGTATATGGATATCCCTGCAGATGGATATGGAATGATTTAAAAAAATTAGTTTAGCATCATTTTTCTTTCACCAGGAGTTTTACACACAAAACACACAACGGTAACACTTTTGACCATAACAGACGTCTGCAGGCAACACATTAAACACAACAAATGCACTGATAGAACATTCATACACATATATTGATATTCATACCCAGTAAATCCAATAAAGCAGTGCTGTTTTTTTTTCCCCTTTATGTCTAAAAGTCTATATATACATCTCTGGGGGAGTTATGGGATCCCCTTGACATGTTGTTTTCTGTTCATTAGCCCAACAGCTGTTCATTCAAATGAGCCTAAAGGCAATATCTCACTGATGAGTCATCATTCATTCTACAACTCTGTGTGTCCTGTCCTGCTTTCTAGTTCACACCTTTTGCAGGTGTAAAATCCTTTGCATTTTGTTTGGAAACTCCGTTCACATTGTCGAACAGTGATTGTTATGCAGTGCATATTTTTGCATATATCCAAAATCGGATTACATGCACATTTCATGACCATAGTGCAAAGCCTACAATACTTTTACAGACTTCCTTTTCTTCCCAAACAGTCATACATCCTATGATTGACTGTGGATATGCCCTTATGTGAAAAGCAGAAATACACAGGGAGAAGAGCTCCCTGATGTATCAAATTAAAATATGATGCAGTGCCGTGGTTTTCCAGATTACGCTAAATAATTCACTTGCTTTTAAAAAAAAATGTATGTGCATCAGTGCAGATTATTTACTGCTTTTAATTTTTTATTTTTTTTAATAATTAAAAAATATATTTTATCCGATAGTAAAAATGCAGCTAGGTTAAACTCCATTTGTCCAAATGCAACAGCAAAATAGCCTCTTTCCGAATGTCTTTGAAATGACAAGTAAAGTCATTTGAAGTAAAACCAGGATTTTAATATTTAGAATCACTCTAAAACACTTGCCTCACACAAGTCTTTCTCTTGAGAATTTCTCTCTCCCCTTTTTTTTCCTCCAGTGAAATTTTTAATAGAGACAATGAAATACTGCTATATCTGAAATATAGTCTGTTTTTTAATTTGTGTTGCCCTAGGCATTCATTTAAAAAAGATATGGTTGTTTTGTCAAAAATATTAATCCATATTTTATCATTAATATGTGACGTGCAGATAATGCTAAAACTTTCCCTGTTATTTAAACGTAAAACGATTTTTTTTCTCAGTAGAATATGAAGTACATTCCAATACATACTATAATATGCACAATACAATTTAATACAGTAAAATATTAGTTTAAGTTTAACAAATAAACAATAGATTAATAAAACTATATATTTTCCACTATTATATATATATATATGGTTATATATAAGTGGATTTTGCAAAAAATGCTAAATAAATAAATAAATATTGTCAAACCACTGCACACAACATGTTTTATGTTTTTCTACTTAAAATCTCAGGGCTCAAAGAAAGTTCAGTTTCCCACTCTTAATTATGATTTCATGTGTGTTTCAACAAAATTTGAGCTTTCTGACATGACTTTAACGCACCATTTGTCTCATTTGTCCCATTTGCTGACCCCTCAGAGGACCTCAGATAATGCTAACCCTGAATCAACAAACAGAACTAACAAATATTGCTACAAGTGTGACTGCATCATATAATAATTGCTGTTAATAATGATCATCTTCTGGTTGACTACGTCTTGTACTAATTTTTCTGAAAAATCCTGTCATACGCACACAAACTGACAGTCATCACTTATAAACTACTACTAAATATTGTAGAAATGTAATTTTCTGTAAAGTTGCTTTGTAATGATTTGTATCGTAAAAAGTGCTGTACAAATAAATAAACTTGAATTTGTCCTTTTCCCAGCACGCACTGTGGCATGATTAATATGGTAGCATTGTTCATCCATTTGCCAGTTTTTACACTGATGTTGATTATTGTCACATTTAATAACTTGTTTAGTTACTCTTAAAAAGATCATGTAAAAATCTTAATCTAATTGTTCATCTAAATGACTGATTTTAGATCAAGGCTATGATATTTTAAAATATAAGTCTAAAAGCGTTCTACAAACCAATTTATTTTTATTTTTTTTTTATTTTTTTACAATGGAAAATATGGTACTTGCAGTTCACTTCAGTCAGAGGCTAGATACTATACTTTAAACAAAACAACATGTGAAATACAGTGTTTGGGAGTAACTAGTTACATGTAACGGCGTTACGTAATTTAATTACAAAATAAATGTAACAGTAATCAGTTACAGTTACTAAGAAAAAATGAGTAATTAAATTACAGTTACTTATGAAAATTGTAACGATTACAAAGAGGATTACATTTGAATATTTACACACATCCACATACAGCTTATTTCTTTCCCAAATTGCACTAAGACATATGGCCCATAATCTCCGAGACGCGGAAAACACATTCGTAGAATCCAGTCATAAAAATGGAATTCAGCCTATAACGCGGACGCAATATGCAACATTTTGGACGAATAAATCAAAAGTATGTCAGTACACTTGAATCAAAACCCGATATGGACTGATGTCTGTGAATATTAAGCCGCAAAAAGACTGAATATGAATCCTGCACGTTCTGCGTGTCTGTGGAAATCAGGCGCTGACTGGACATCGGGAGAACCGGGACTATTCCCGGTGGCCTGGCAGAAGATTTGGCCTTCTACTTTAATATTGTTATTGTATAATTGCAGGCCGAATATACTAAAGCGATTATTTCCGAATCCGCCATTCGATAATTAAATCTCTAATAAATCATGAATCGGTTAGTCGTGACTGGCAATGGTTGGGCTCGCGCGCTCTCCGCGCCTCCGTCGAACGGTTTGGATCAGACTCCGAGTAATCAATGCGAGTGAGAGAGACCGGAGTGAACTGTGTAAGCGCACAGCTGGAGCAGAGAAGCGACACTTGTGTTCAGGGTTTCAGGTGCAGGTCAGTTTCATCTGTAAATATGCTAATGTAGTTTTGTCTTTGTTTACTTAGTCAAGCAGCAGCAGCACATTGCTCGCAATCACTCAAAATACTGTATAAACGACGTCATTATTATCTTTTGTAATGTTACAGTAGTAAGTTAGCAGACAAATCATCATATTTTATCATAGGTTTAGGGGGAGCTAGTGGATACAAAAACACAACCCTTAGGAAAATTAATGTAGCCTATGGTATATGGCACTAACCCTGGTTTAACTATGGAATTTGTAGTAAAAATAAATACAAGTGGTAATTCATTTGCCTTCAGTATTAAAGTCATGAGAGAGATGGATGGATAATGGAAGTGAAGGTGCAGTTCAGGAGAGAACTCTTAATTACGTTGCATGTCCCCAACCTAAGGATTCAAATCTTTTTCATGTCAGGTCCAAAAAAAAAATAGGGTTGTCCATGTTTCAGAATGGGTTGTGGGTGTATGAGTGTGAGATTTCCCAGCATTTTTTTTTTCCCAGTCCGCCCCTCATGGAAATTAATCTCTAGAACAGTCACTTCATGAGCATTTTTTACTTATTTTGAGAAACTATCATCATATCATATACAAAGAGACAGCAGTGTTTCAGAAAGACACCAATGTTTCAGGAGTTTAGTACACAAAATAGGACACATGCTTATTAGATAACCGTATTTGAGTTGATGTATATGCTTTTATTTTTTTATTAACTATTTTTCCCCAAACCATTGTTAAATGCAGTTAGATGCCTGTAGTTATGCAAAGATTTGGTTTCAAAAACAGTATCTATAAACTATTTCCTGCATGGTGTAAAATGGTTGAAGATGATTAACAGTTGCAAATTAACATTCATTAGAAATTTATAAAAGTAATCAAAATGTACTCAAAAGTAATTAGTTACATTACTTTATTAAAGTAATTAAAAAAGTTACACTACTATTACATTTTAAATAGGGTAACTTGTAATCTGTAACCTATTACATTTCCAAAGTAACCTTCCCAACACTGGTGAAATAATACTGGGTCTCAGATTTACACTTCCTTATTTTTTATTTATTATAATTATTATAATTATTATTATTATTATTATTATTTTTTATCCAAATGTTCAGATCTTATAAACATATGGCAATGGCAGTCAGATCAGGCTGCATGTTCAGAACATTTTAAATGATAACACAGATATGTTATGTTATCTGTATTAAAACTAACAGCACTCAGTGAAGAGCAGCTATGGGTCTACAGCAACCGCCCAGTTGTTTCAGCACAACCAAGAGGGAGCTAACATTAAAAACATATCAATGAAAGCATGCCACTGAAATCACTAATGAAGCACCCCCATCTGCGGTTGATTAACGGGGATCACCTGTGAGGGGACTGAGGCCAGACTGAAGCTAGTGACACATCTTGGAGGCTTGCCAGACTCCATTTGCTTATGTGAGGCTTGTGTCATTGAAATGTCTTTTATTTGATCTGCATTTGCATCTGCATTTCAAGTATCTAGTAATACTGTATTTTTCATATGCAGAATGCTGAAACAAGATGTGAAATGATATCTGCTGACTTATGTAAAGACCTTGTTTGTGTGGTAAATATCATGTTGGTGGTCTTGTTTTTCATTAGGTTAGGTTCATTAGCACTTGCCATTTTAGTAAAAGCTTTTTCATCCAAAGAGATTTAGTGCAGTGTAATTGCACGGATAGTCCCCTTGGAGCAACATGGGGTTAAGTGCCTTGCTCAAGGGCACAATGGCGATAAAGTAGGATTGTGATCTCCCAAAATCACCTATTCCTAGGTCAGCCATACTAGAAAGTGAACCTTATAGCCCAGATACTTAACCACAAGACCGTTGTAAACCGTTGTAGCCTTCTGTGTTTTGAATCACATCTAGTTTTAATATATTTCTAAATACACAATTTTATAAACAGTACACAGAAGGACACCACAAATTAAAGACATGTAGAGCTCAGCTTCTATTTTAGACAAAGATATCTATAAGCAAATAAATAATGTATATATATATATATATATATATATATATATAATAAAAAATAAAAAAAAATAAAGTGAACAGTTTTAAATGCTACAAGTGAATTTAAGTTTCAGAACATTTAAAATGTATAGTATGAAAAATAGATATTAATTTTTAAATATTCCCAAGATTGCATTAGAGCTTTGAAATTAGATGACAACAAACACAGTCTAAATTTTCTAACAGGAAAAATAAGAGCAAATTATAACTGGCAAATTATTGGCCCATTTCAAATCTTCCATTTATGTCTAAAAAATTTTTTTTAAAACATAAAAATTATCTAAGCTAACAGAGTGTGCTAAAAATTGATTGGATGACCAATAATCATTGCGAAGCTACGAAACATGTTACCTGTTTCTGATGCAGAAAAGCTAATTCATGCATTAATGACCCTAAAAACTGTACTATTGTAATGCACTTCTAGGTGGTTGTCCTGCTTCTTAAATAAACAAGCTACAGGTAGTCCAAAATGCAGCGGCTAGAGTCCTTACCAGATCAAGAAAATATGATCATATTACCCCAATTCTACAGTCTCTGCTCTGGCTACCTATTATGTTCCGTATAAGTTACAAAATATTATTACTTACCTATAAGGCCCTAAATGGTTTAGCTCCTGCGTACCTAACTAGCCTTCTACCACGCTACAACCCATCACGCTCCCTAAGGTCAAATGGACTTTTGGTAGATCCAAAAGTTCACTAAAGGAGGTAGAGCTTTTTTGCATTTAGCTCCCAAACTCTGGAATAGCCTTCCTGATAATGTTCGGGGTTCAGACACACTCTCTCTGTTTAAATCTAGATTAAAAACACATCTCTTTCACCAAGCATTCAAATAATGCATCTCATAATTTTGGATTGCAGTTATATCTGATTAAAACAGACAGTTTTTTTTGTAAAGTTGCTTTGCAATGATTTGTATTGTAAAAAGCGCTATACACATAAACTTGAATTGAATTGAATATTATTCTCTATCGATAAGTATATACATACTCTTCATTGGAGATGTAAAATGTTTAAGTAACCACAGAAGTTAGATAATAAGTTAGCCAGGTCTGGTATTTTCACCTAGTAGTAAACAGGTATTCACAGCCAAAAACTGTTCACCTGAGGAGGTAACCATAGCAATAGCTGTTCACCTGAGGAGGTAACCATAGCAATATTTCTTTACAAACATCAACATTACTGAATGTCATTGTATAATCTGTGCACTGAATGCCACACAAAACTGAATAGCACAGTAGAAATGGACATCCTTAATTTGCTGTCTTACTCTTGTTTGTAATCATCTCTAAGATGCTCTCGACAGCTAAGCAGAGATGTGAACGTGTAAAATCAATCCCCTTTCATATCTATCAAGGGAAAGAAGTGGAGAAAAAATTGGCATGGAGGAGAAAAACTTGACGAGATTTGAGACTCAGAAATCACTCGTCTTGTGTATAACAGTATGTGAACAGAGAAATAGGCAAAAGTATAGGCTGACTGTCCTCTCCAAGATTACACTCCAAAATAGTCCTAACATAACATCTGTATTCATTCGACTTCAAAGACAAAATAATAGCACAGATAAATCAATATTCTCTTCCTGCCAGACTGAAAGTTTGCCACTTTCCAAAGCAGCCCCTGCCAAGATAAGAAGAGGGTGCCACCAGACATACAATCTTCAAGTACAAATACAGCTAAGCTGTTAAGCTGGTGATTGGGGTGGGAACGCAGTATGTAAGTGAATGACTTTGTAGGAAGCGAAGGGGCCTGCTGATTTCTCAATTATACTTTTTCCAGTGGCCTTGGAGACACAAAGTGCTAAACTGCACTCATTGCCAGTCAATGACACCGGAAAAGGTAATTTGGTACTGATGCTTCAGAACCTGAACACACTGTTTAACGTACTGAACAGATGAATATTATGTTCATATTCCAGAAGATGCTGTTTCTTGGCACTTCAACTTTAAAATGAGGTTGGCATTATATAATGGATTGATCTATCTATCTATCTATCTATCTATCTATCTATCTATCTGTCTGTCTGTCTGTCTGTCTGTCTGTCTGTCTGTCTGTCTGTCTGTCTGTCTGTCTGTCTATCTATCACACACACACACACACAGATATTTAACATTATTTAATAGTTATGAAATAAATCAGGTATTGTTTAACATTAACCATATTTTTTGTTATTGTTAACATGTAACAATTAAGTTTTTTTTTTACTATAATTATAATTACTGTAACAAATGTATTGCTTGTTGTTAAGGTTAGTAAACTGTAAAGAGAAAGAGAGAGCGAGCATATCACATGTATTGCTTTAATTATATAATATTAATAATAATGTCTTACAACATAAATTCTGTGATAAGGAATGCTAATATATTTATATATATATTGGCAACATTGGTCTTTAAGTCATCAAATTAAGCTGAGCAATGTCTGTGGAACTAAAGAAAGCCTACGATAAGGCAAAAAGTAGGACCCTTGTAAATTTCTGATCAGGTTTCCAGCTCTCGAGAGACCTCAAGGAGTGTAAAGGCCTGTGATTGGATGCCAAGATTGCTTTGTTTCTTCTCTATAGGTGAGTAACATTGGTTTTGCTTTGTTTCACAAAACTAATATATGCTGGCTTTTGCTTGAATATGCTCATGTGTCATGTTCGCTTGTTTGTTCATCTGCAGTCGCATTGTCATTCCCTTCAGCTATGATAAAGACACATTCATTTCCATGCCCTATAAGCCTGGAGAATCTAAACCTCCTCTGCTGTCTGTTTCAAGCATCAGCTCCCGATGTGTGTCAAAAAAGTAAGATAATATGTTTAATACAGCAAATAATAAAACTGAAGATTCCACCCTTAATCGTTTCCTGCGTTGTGTACGTAAGTGTGGGGCAGAGCTATCAAAATAGGGGGAGCCAATATCAACATTGGTTACCAGATATCACATACCCTAAAACGTTTTTAAGTTGAATTTGTTGTTGAATGCCATATGAGAGGGAAAAGGCTTTCTTAATCCAAAGGTTTGTAATAGTGACAGATCACACTGGACACAAGAGCTATCTTGTTCTAACAGCACTGCACACTTTCCATTAGATGATCCCTGACAAAATTATTCAGAGACCTCAAAAAAATAACCTGCACATAGTCAATAAAAATAAATAAATATATAAACACCCATTTTGTCATCTTTCATTCACTCTGATTTAGCATAAGCCACTCCGATTTAAGCAAATATGCAAAATTCCCAGAGCAAGGAAAGTTTTTGTAACTATGAAAACCAAACTTCTGGGTTAAAAGTAACATTTACTTGTTTTTTTTTTTTTTTTCTTTTGTGAAAGCTCATCCAATTACAAGAAGGCCAGGAGTTTTAATTACTGTCATAGAGGTCAAACATTTGTAAGGTGTTCAATGTCAGATTTGTTGACAGTGCAGGTGGGGTAGCTTTGTAAATAATAATTTCAAGTCTGCAGTACTCTGCTTTTAACAAGATAAACAAATGTTTTTATTTTTTTATTTTATTTTTTTTTATTCAGTAAGGTAAAGTTAGGGACTTAAAAGTCAAGGTAACTACTTGTCCTATGCTATACCCTTTAATCATGAAAACACATTACTGTTGCCACCACTACTGACAGGATCTTGTCAAATTGACTACAAACAAAGCATCTACACAGGCTTATAAATTACATAAATTGTGTTTAAAGAAGAGCCCTTCAGGTTTTGAAAAGTGAGTAGACAGTAGACATTTTTATAAAAATGTATATTCATGTGGACTCAAATGTAGCTTGTCTTGCATGACACTGAGCGAATGAATCATATCTGTGATGGCCCATTTTGGAAATGGACTTTATTAATAGCTTTTAAAGTCTCATGATTCTCTCTCTCTCTCTCTCTCTCTCTCTCTCTCCAAAAGCCCATGCACTCTCACATCTTTCCATCAGAGTCAGATTAGCTTAATACATAATTTCTCAGAATTGCATTAAAGTACTACTCAGTAACCAGTCATAGAATTAATTGTTTATAAGGGCGACACAGCTGGCCCTGGAAGACTTAAGAGCCGTCTTTCATTATTCAGTCCCTGGCAGTGAACAATATAATAGTTTATTCAGCTCTGGTTTTCTTCAGGATTTTTAAGCTCAAATTTAAGATGTTTTAAGACCTTTTTAAGACTTGCACAAATACAATTTACCACACGAACAGAGTAGGGCAATTGTAACATTTTTTTTTTTTTTTTTACTTTTATAAAAAGCATGATTATTCTTCTTATCGATCCACCAGTTGATGTTTACAGCTCTGTGTATAGGATTCAAACATGGGTCAATTTTCACATTGGTTTGAACAAAAACAACCCCAATACTGTGATCCTGCAATACTGGAGGCTTCAGTTTCAGGACTGCATTTCTACTTGGACCCTTTTTTCTTTTTTTTTCTTTTTATGTGACAGTGGCATCTAGCAAAATCTAGACCTCCTGAAATCATAATTAAGGCTTTCTTGTACAATTTAAGACTTTTTAAAATTGGAAAAGATCCCGCGGACACCCTGTCAGCTACAAACCATTAAATTATTTTTTATGTAACAGCATTTATAAGATTAAGCATTGAATTTGAATCTTTACTGTATATTCACATTGAACAATTTTATTCATCCGTATAATAGTACAAATTTTCTGTATCACATCAGCTAGAAATATCTGGCTGTAAATGAGTATCACATATTGCTACTGCTACTGGGTAAAATAATACATATGCACATTTAAAAAATCTTTGGTTGACTTACATCTATTACTATCCTAGTGTAGCTCTTGGGGCAAGGCAAACTGCCAAAGCGCACTCGCCCTTTGAGGTGTTACGCGGTAAAAAAAAACAAAAAAAAAACAGTAGTGCACAGCAACGTTCACCACCTCCTACTAAGTGCACCACAAAAACTGTGCGCGTGCCAGAAATTGTACAAGGAGCATTAGGCACAACGGACATTATGCCTTTTTATGATAAATAACCTCTTTTAAAGTACACTAGTTTTACCAGAGGATTAAGAACGCCTTTTGTCTGTGCATAAATATTCAAATTGAGGCAGATAAGCATTATTTTGATCACATTTACACTACATGCTGCGTGTTCTTTCAAATGATTTTAACTAAATGATTGGCATACAGAGCAACGCATGATGGTAAAGTGTTGTCAATGATTGCTTGTAGTCAGTTGAGTGTCCAGCAGAGATCCATTTATGTGTTATCCATGTATACAGTAGCTAATGCTTTTTCTCTCCAAAAAAAATGTGAATTAAATGTGAAGTCCATTCTGGTGAAAGCGTTCTCAATGATTGCATGATTGCACTTGCATTTCCAAGTAATCGCAATGTTTCAGGTTATTTTTTACCTGGTCAATACATGATAACCCCATCTAGACAGCAGGAACCAATCAGGAGAGACTTAACTGTGATAAACAACATCACGTAGCTTTATGCTGTCTAAGCAAATCTTCACTTTCTGAAAAGTTTGGCATTTTTAAGACTAGGAGTCAATACACTGTAGGAGTGTGCTATTTCTCCACATGGAATGTGGTATAACAAAATATAACTTTCAGCATCATCCCAGATGAGCCTTATCATCAAAGATGAGACTCTGACAGTTATTTTGTTTTCCAAAGCGACAAAAGAAGAAAACAACTGTTTTATGAACTATTACAGGAAGTTAAACCATTTAGTGTGAATTATTTTCTGCTCCAAATGTGTGCAAAACATATCAACGTGTTTTGGTATATAACAGCAGCTTAAAACATAGACAATGAAAGAATATGCATCTGTAGACGGTTTAGTTCTGCAGAAAGAAACGTGTAACAATATCAAAGTTGGCTTGAGTGTGCAAATCAATGTGACATACAATGTGACAAATGTTTTGAACAGGGGCGCAGATGGGATTTTGTAACTGGGGGGGACCAAGCTGCTCAGCAGTAAAAAAAATTCAGTCCAGAAAAATCACCAGCTCAGTCATAGACAACAGTACAATTGCATCTCAAAAAATTTGAGTATCATAGAAAAGGTCTTGTAACTTAATTCAAAAAAGCTAACTTTTTTATATTCTAGATTCATTGCACACAAACTGAAATATTTCAATATTTTTTTGTTTAAATTCTGATGGTTACGACTTACAGCTTAAGAAAATAAAAAAAATATGTATCTCAAAAATTTTAATATTCTATTTTGAACTTGAATGATTATTTTTGAGTATAAATACAGGGTACCTCCTGGGCTAGTTCAGAACATGCAACCACACTTATGGGAAAGACTATTGACTTGACAGTTGTCCAGAAGACAATCATCAACACCCTCCACAAGGAGGTTAAGCCACAGAAGATCATTGCTGAAATGACTGGCTGTTCACAGAGTGCTGTATCAAAATATATTCATAGACAGTTGATTAAAAGGAAAAGGTGTGGTAGGAAAAGTGCACAAGCAACAGGGATGACCACAGCCTTGAGAAGATTATCAGGAAACAAGTGTCACAAGGAGTGGACTGAAGCTAGGGTCAGTGCATCAAGAGTCACTACACGCAGACGTCTTCAGGAAAAAAGCTACAGCTGTCACATTCCTAGAACCATGCAACTCTTGAACCAGAAAAAACATCAGAAGCATTTCACCTGGGGTAAGGAGAAAATCAACTGGACTGTTGCTCAGTGGTCCACAGTCCTCTTTTCAGATGAAAGTAAATTCAGCATTTCATTTGGAAATCAATGTCCGGAGTCTGGAGGAAGACTGGAGAGGCACAGAATCCAAAGCCCAATGTGAAGTTTCTAAAGTCAGAGGTGATTTGGGGAGCCATGATGTCTGCTGGTGTTGCTCCATTATGTTTTATCAAGTTCAAGGTCAATGCAACCATCTACCAGGAGATTTTTGGGAGCACTTTCATCTTCCATCTGCTCTTCCAGCAGGACTTTAGCCCCTGCCCACAGTGCCAAAACCACTTCCAAGTGGTTTGCTGACCATGATATTACTGTGCTTGATTAGCCAGCCAACTCACCTGACCTGAACCTCACAGAGAATCTATGGGGTATTGTGAAGAAGAAGATAAGTAACATCTGACAAACAATACAGAGGAGCTGAAGGGCGCTATCAAAGAAACCTGGGCTTCAATAACACCTCATCAGTGCCACATGCTGATCACCTCCATGCCACGCCACACTGAAGCCCCAACCAAGTATTGAGTGCATAATTAAACCTACTTTGGATTTATATTTTTCTTTAAAAGTTTCCTACTTTTGATTTTTCTAAGCTATAAGTCACCATCAGAATTAAAACAAAAAAACTCTTGAAATATTTCAGTCTGTGTGCAATGAATCTAGAATATAAGAAAGTTAGCTTTTTTAATTAAATTACAAAAAATAAATAACTTTTCCATGACATTCAAATTTTTTGAGATGATCCTTATGGTTACTGCTACAGGCACAATTGAGGCAGCTACCAGCTCCTCGTAGGACCCGGGGTCAAGAGTCATAGCACATACACACACAGAGAAAATAAATGTCAGTGGCAGCACCATCGTCGTGTGTTTGACAACAGAACAGCGTGTAGTGAGAAGTTGGGTACAGAGTAATGGTTAGATTATTATTGTGCTTCAGCCTGCGTCTGCCCTGACCCGAATCTTTAGCACCAAAACAAACACACCCATACCCCAACAGGACCTGCTCCGGTGGCCGAAAGAGCTAAATGTGCTGCAAATGACAAAAATACCTGCAAATTAAGAAAACATCTTCATCGGTTTGACAACACATGCTGCAAATACTCACAATACAAACAAATAAAAAAATGTGCTGCAAAAACACAGACCACATCAGAAATATTTAAGGGAACTGTAAAGTGACAAATATGGCTGGGACATAATTTATCAATGTTTGATCTGAAAAGATCTTTGTTTATTTTAACAATCCTGGTCATACGATTCCTTAGCTTTTTTTGTGTGTGGATATTATCAGCCTAAATAAGCTTACTAAATACACAATAACGGTAACTGTGAACGGTTATGTAAGCTGGCCAACTTAATTTTAAAACTTACCTTACAAAAACTAAACGTAGCCTATGGTTTTACTATTGAAATGAATTAATTAATAAATGCATTTATTATATTAAAAAAGCACACAAAAAGTGGTTACTGTAATCATGCACAAATTAACCATGGATTTACTACTCTAACCATAGTTTAACCATGGTATTTGTACAACTGTGGTTATACAAATGGTAATCAATACTCAAAAAATGTTTTAGCATTTGCAGCTTGTTTTTGTATTTCGTTGTGTTGCGAGTATTTGCAGCACGTGTGCTGTCAAAACTGATGAAGATGTTTTCTTAATTTGCTGGTGCTCTTTCTATTTGAACACGTTTTGTGAAGTTGCAGCGCGTTGAGCTCTCTCGGCCACCGTGCCTCGCCCCTTTTATGAAATCTTTACCCCACAGGTACATACACAACCATGGCAACGACGATCACGGAAACAAGCAAAGATAACAGACAAGCAAATTCAAACAAATGCAAAAAGAAACAAAGAAACCTCGGCATCCGATTCGAGCCCTTCCCAATCCTTGAGTTTCTCTCCACCGCTGGAAAGTTGCTCCGATATTTACGCGGGTCCTAACGTTACCTCTTGCCTGATTGTAAACCCTCTTTTTTATCTGCAAACTCTCTCAATCTGTAGTCGATCTGCTAATATGCTAAATTTTGAATAAAAGCGTCTGCTAAATGACTAAATGTAAATGTAATGTAATATGCGTCCTGTGCAGTCAAATTGAGCGCTCTCTTCTCACTATCAGGACAAGACACGCCCCTTACCGCTGATTGGCTACAAGTGTGTTTTGGGACTCTGTCAGACACACTGCGGTCAAAAGCGTGTTTCAAAAATCGTTTAGTACACGTTTAAGGAGCGGCGGGCCGGGTCGCCACTACTTAGGCTACTGTACATAGGAAACTCAGATTAATCCTCTGTTCACCAATAGAGCCTTTCATTGAGACAGTGAGGGGGACGGATCGGGTCACGGGGAAGTCGTGGCCTAATGGTTAGAGCGTCGGACTCCCAATCGAAAGGTTGTGAGTTCGAGTCCCGGGCCGGCAGGAATTGTGGGTGGTGGGAGTGCATGTACAGTTCTCTCTCCACCTTCAATACCACGAATTAGGTGCCCTTGAGCAAGGCTTCGAACCCCCAACTGCTCCCCGGGCGCCGCAGTATAAATGGCTGCCCACTGCTCCGGGTGTGTGCTCACAGTGTGTGTGTGTTCACTGCTCTGTGTGTGTGCACTTCGGATGGGTTAAATGCAGAGCACAAATTCTGAGTATAGGTCACCATACTTGGCTGAATGTCACTCCACCTTCAATACCATGACTTAGGTGCCCTTGAGCAAGGCATCGAACCCCCAACTGCTCCCCGGGCGCCGCAGCATAAATGGCTGCCCACTGCTCAGGGTGTGTGCTCACAGTGTGTGTGTGTGTTCACTGCTCTGTGTGTGTGCACTTTGGATGGGTTAAACGCAATTCCGAGTATGGGTCACCATACTTGGCTGAATGTCACTTCACTTCACTTCACTATGAATATGGGGGGGTCATGTCCCCCCCGTCCCTCTGCGCGCCTGGTTTTGAATCGTGTTTTCATTGAATACAGTCTCAAGGATTGCTGGAATCTTCTACACGCATATTAGCAGAATATCATGTCCTCTTTTGAAACCACTGAGACTCGGTGGTTTGCTCACTATACAAACTCCAAGGTCAGCATATAAAATCAAACAAACAATGACCCCTGACTATTCAGTCTATAGCAGGGGTTCTCAACCTTTTGGAAGCTGGGCCCCCCCAAAGCTGGTTCATTGCAGTTGGGGCCCCAGCGCCCCCCCACACACACCCCACACCAGATAGACAGATAGATAGCCCTAGGCTATTATTTTTAGGCCCACACTATTATTATTATTATTATTAACATCAGTAGCGGTAGGTAGGCCTATTAATTGGCAGTAGCACCAGACTTCTAATGTGAGCTTGTAGGCATTATTATTATTATTATGAGTAGTAGTAGGCCTATCATCTTTACTAGGCTATTGCTAAATAATTATATGAGGTTACATGCTTTATTGTTGTTGTTATTATTATTATTATCATCAGTAGGCCTGTTATCATTACTAGGCTATTGCTATATAATTATATGAGGTTACATGCTTTATTGTTGTTGTTTTTATTATTATTATTATTATCATCAGTAGGCCTATTATCATTACTAGGCTATTGCTATAATTGGGAATTGCACCAGACCTCTTATATTAATGTATGCTTTATTATTATTATTACTAGGCCTAATAGTAGGCATCATCTGCATTTTTTACAGAAGCTTGCAGGTAGGTGATGTTAATGTGAGATCTGAGCCCGCTTTGCCTTGCGAAGATCCTCAATTCTTGGCTCAATGTTTGATAAACATAGCCTCAAATCATCCTCAATTTCTGCTCGATTGCGGTATTTCATTTTGAGTGCAGTCATTTTGAGAATCCTGCCTCACACAAGTATGTTGACCCGAAAGGATGGAGAATCTTCAAGGCAACATCATTGAGTTGAGGGTATTCCTGCATCAATGCTGCCCAGAATGACGAAAGAGGGCAGGAGCTAAAGAGTTCATTCAGTCTACTGTCACTCTTTAGCTCAATAAGCTGTTCCTGCATATCAATTGATAGCTCGTTTGCTGTGCACACAAACGGATCTCGAACCCACGCAAAAGAGCAATAATACTCTTTAAAGTATGTCGCAAATTGTTTTCTCATTGCTGACAAGTGCTCAGACGCTGATTGAAATAGGGAGGAGAAATCGTGTGACGTGCCTGCATCAGTGATAAAGTCTGCGAGGCTGGGGAACATGTCGCAGTTCCTTCGACTGATGCGGCCATGCCAGAGGTCTAGTTTTTGTGTGAAGGCGTGCACTTTGTCTGCAAGGAGCAAAATATGAGTGTTTTTTTTTTTTTTTTAAATCGGTCCAAACACATTTGAATTTTTATTCAGGAGTTATGTATATACAAAACTAGAAATTTTATGACAGTAGTTTAGTGATAAAAAAAATTTGCACATTTTTTTTTTCAGGTTTTTTTTTCTCCTTTCCTGTAGCCTACTTGCGCCCCCCCCCCTCACAGACGTGCTCCACAGAAAATGCAGACATGCTACACAAAAAATGTATCAATGCAAAAACAGACATTCTTAAGAACACAGAAAATGTAACCACATGACCTAGGAGTGATACAATACGCAACATACGTACAATACAATGGCCTTACAGAAACTCTTCAGAAACAAGCACATTTATACTCAAGTTCCTGTGAGGTAAACTGGACATGACCAAGTGTGAAGGCTTAGCTGGAGCAGCTCTGGTATATATAAAAAAAAGTTTTAAAAGGGCCACGAGAGAGGAAAATAACAGAAAATAACACAAAGCCGCAAGTGGTTTCAGCTAAAAAAAAAAAAAAAAAAAAAAAAACAACGGAAAAAGGATGCCAGCACTAAAGGTTTGTGAGTAAAAAGTAAATAGACTGCTAATGTTTCTCTGCCTTCCCACACAGATTGATTGACCTGGATCACCAAGGAAACCCGACAACCTCCTCGCCCAGGCGCGCAGATGGCACTAGGGACTGGGGGGACATGACCCCCCCAGATTCATAGTAACCAGATCCGTCCCCCTCACTTTCTCAATGAAAGGTTCTTTTGGTAAACAGAGGATTCATCTGAGTTTCCGCGATGTACATTAGTCCAAGTAGACGCTTTTGACCGCTGTGTCTGACCGAGTCCCAAAACACACTTGTAGCCAATCAGCGGTAAGGGGCGTATCTTGTCCCGATAGCGAGAAGAGAGCGCTCAATTTGAGTGCACAGGACGCATATTACATTACATTTACATTTAGTCATTTAGCTGACGCTTTTATTGAGAGAGATGGTGGATAAAAAAAGAGGGTTTACAATCAAGCAAGAGGTAGGTAGGACCCGGCTAAATATCGGAGCAGCTTTCCAGCGGTGGAGAGAAACTCAAGGATTTGTTAATGATTACAGAAACCATTTTTTGTTTGCTTTTCTTATATAATAAATTTATTTTTTCATTAATTCATTTCAATAGTAAAACCACAGGCTATGGTTAGTTTTTGTAAGGTAAACCAGCTTACATAACATTTCACAGGTACAGAAATTGTGTATTTAGTCAGCTTATTTAGGCTAATAATATCCATAAAGCTAAGGAATCGTATGACCAGGATTGTTAAAATAAACAAAAGATATTTTTTCAGAGCAAACATTTATAAATTATGTCCCAGCCACATTTTTCAGTTTATGGTTCCCTTTAATATTTCCGATGTGGTCTGTGTTTTTGCAGCACATTTATTTATTTGTTTGTATTGTGAGTATTTGCAGCATGTGTTGTCAAACTGATGAAGATGTTTTCATAATTTACAGGTATTTTTGTCATTTGCAGCATGTTTTTCTCTCTCGGCCACCGTTGCAGGTCCTGTTGGGGTATGGGTGTGTTTGTTTTGGTGCTAAAGAATCGGGTCAGGGCAGATGCAGGCTGAAGCACAATAATAGTCTAACCATTACTTTACCCACATTCTCACTACACACTGTTCTGTTGTCAATAAACACACATGACAATGGTGCTGCCTGCCACTGATGTTTACATTCTCTGTGTGTGTATTGCTATGACTCCTGACCCCGGGGTCCTACGAAGAGCTGGTAGCTGCCTCAATTGTGCCTGTAGCGGTAACCATAGTGATCATATACAGGTGCATCTCAAAAAATTCATGTCATGGAAAAGTTCTGTATTTTTTGTAATTTAATTCAAATAAGCAAACTTTCTTATATTCTAGATTCACAGACTGAAAATATTTCTGACTGAAATATTTCAAGAGTTTTTTTTTTTAATTCAGATGGTGACTTACAGCTTAGAAAAATGAAAAGTAGGAAACATTTAAAGAAAAATAAAAATAAAAATCCAAAGTTGGTTTAATTATGCACTCTTCAGTGCATCAGGGCTTCAGTGTGGCGCGGCATGAAGGCGATCAGCCTGTGGCACTGCTGAGGCGTTACTGAAGACCAGGTTTCTTTGATAGCGCCCTTCAGCTCCTCTGTATTGTTTGTCAGATGTTACTTCTCTTTCTCTTCACAATACCCCATATATTCTCTGTGAGGTTCAGGTCAGGTGAGTTGGCTGGCCAATCAAGGACAGTAATATCATGGTCAGCAAACCACTTGGAACCACTTTTTTTTCACTGTGGGCAGGTGCTAACGTCCTACTAGAAGAGGAAATCAGCATCTCCATAACTCCATATGCTGATGATACCCAGATTTACCTAGCCTTATCTCCAAATGACTACAGCCCAATTGACTCCCTCTGCCAATGCATTGATGAAATTAATAGTTGGATGTGCCAGAACTTTCTTCAGTTAAACAAGGAAAAAACTGAAGTCATTGCATTTGGAAACAAAGATGAAGTGTTCAAGGTGAATGCATACCTTAACTCTAGGGGTCAAACAACTAAAAATCAAGTCAGGAATCTTGGTGTGATTCTGGAGACAGACCTTAGTTTCAATAGTCATGTCAAAGCAGTAACTAAATCAGCATACTATCATTTAAAAAACATTGCAAGAATTAGATCTTTTGTTTCCAGCCAAGACTTAGAGAAACTTGTTCATGCCTTCATCACCAGCGGGGTGGACTATTGTAATGGGCTCCTCACCGGCCTTCCCAAAAAGACCATTAGACAGCTGCAGCTCATCCAGAACGCTCCTGCTAGGATTCTGACTAGAACCAGAAAATATGAGCATATCACACCAGTCCTCAGGTCCTTACACTGGCTTCCAGTTACATTTAGGATTGATTTTAAAGTACTTTAACTCGTATATAAGTCACTAAATGACCTAGGACCGAAATATATAGCAGATATGTTCACTGAATATAAACCTAACAGAGCACTCAGATCCTTAGGATCGAGTCAGTTAGAAATACCAAGGGTTCACACAAAACAAGGGGAGTCCTCCTTTAGTTACTATGCCGCCCGCAGTTGGAATCAGCTTCCAGAAGAGATCAGATGTGCTAAAACACTGGTCACATTTAAATCTAGACTTAAAACTCATCTGTTTAGCTGTGCATTTATTGAATGAGCACTGTGCAATGTCCGAACTGATTGCAATATATATATATTCACTGTTTTTTTTTTATTTAATTTTATCTAAAATCATTTTCTTACTGTTTTAAATAAGTACAGTTTTAATAATTTTAAAAGTTTTAAAATTGCTTGTTTTATTCTTGTTATTATTTTTCTTCATTACTATTTTACTTTCTTTTATGTAAAGCACTTTGAATTACCATTGTGTACGAAATGTGCTATATAAATAAACTTGCCTTGCCTTGAGTGCCTGCTCATGGTTGAGATTGGGGAACAATCATAAGAAAACTACAATCAGAGATCAGTTCAGAGACTCCTAACCACTCGTTCTGGTGGTTGATGGATGTAATTGTCTATCCACATCAAGACTTTGAAATAGCCTAGGAGGATGATGTAATCGTCTGTTATGAGAGCATCTGAAATGAGTTCAGAAGGTGCAAGAAGAATCGCCTGAAGAAGCGACATCCAGGGTTATAAGAAACATGTTACCTGGGCTTCCAGATCAGATGCCATAATAAAGCTGCTGGAAGAAGGTGAAAGCGGTCAAGTCTTTTTCCAGACCCACTACAAATAGGCAGGTACATGCTTTTGAGAGCTTTGCAGGGTATTACAGGTGCTCCATGCCCCTTAATTTCTCTCCTGTTCTCTGTAACCTGACAAAGAAAGAGCAGTCAAGAAAAATAGTTGAGCCTGAGAATATTGAAGCTCTCATTACAGAGCCATTTTTGCAAATTGAAAGTATGCCATTGTCTACCTGGGATGACATCTCACCCTGGTTACACTGTAGCAGAAGGCAAGGGCTAAAAGATAAGATGGTACCACAGAAAAAGAGTAAGCCCTCACAACAGGGTACAATTTGTGAACATGAATGTAAATGCACAATATTTATAAAATCTAAAAACAATATTGAATCTAGATGAATACTCAAAAAGCCATTCATACAAAGGAAAACAACTATAAAAATAACTACTACATTAGCATCCGCACCACCACATGCTAACCTTCTATTAATCAGCATGAGCTGCAGTTTTGTCATATGTTGCTTTAAATGCTTCAGCCCTCATCCTGACTGGCTGGTAGTTTTTGGCCTTTTTTTTTAAAGATGTTTAACAGGCAAAAGTCATACACATCTGGAATTTTAGATTTGTGCTATTTAATTTTTTAGGCCAATAGCATCAGTGCCTGCACCATAAAAAAGGCATAGAGTTTATATGCTGCAAACCCATGGCCATGACAAGACACAACAAAACAAAAACCATATGGGTGACAGGTAGGACAACAAGGCACAGCTAAAGGTGATATCGACCCTTAAGCACAGAATACAAAAGAAAAATGGCATAGTCCAGTAAAATGCAGAGGAAGCTGCTATTATTTCCCTTTTTCCACGTTTCTCTCTCAACCCTGTGGCCTTTTGATTGCTCTAAGGCTACATTCACACTGCAAGCCTTAGTGCTCAGTTCTGAATTTGTTTTATTTATTTATTTATTTGTTTTTCCCATCTGATTTTTAGGTATAGCTGTTCACACTGTTGTTATAAATGTGGCCAATTAAAGATTAGCCGACTTTAGCTTATTTCAATAACCTCCTAATATCGCATTTTAGAATGGCAATTATGCAATAATATTTGCGTAACAGGATAGATATTGCAAGAGATAAGATGAAGGTGTAGTTTTTATTATTACTGACTAGCTTCACAATGTCTCTATTGCAGAAATTGACATAATTTGAGAACACTGCTGCGGGAATCTTTTTTTTTTTTTCTTTTTTTTTTTAAGGACAAAAGAGTAGCTTTCAAATTCAAATTATATATATATATATATATATATATATATATATATATATATATCGTATATACCGTATATACCTATATATATAATTTTAAAGCCAAAAACAAAAATAATTTAAAAAGTAGACATTCAGAAATTGGCCGAAATGCCTTGTTCTTTGATCCTTGGATGCACTCTAAGGATTCCTTGACACCACAGATAAGGGTTTCTGTCAATGATACTCAAGAGTATCATGAACCTTTCCCTGCAAAGAGGACATCTTGTGAAGAACAAGGAGGTATTGCAAAAATGAGTGGCCCCTCAGAAGAGACAAAATATCAGGCTGGACAATGTCTATCTAACAAGACAATGACTGGGGCCAATTAGGGCAGCATGAAGGCTTTGGAAATAACAAGATTCCCGGGCCTGAAGAAGTGGAAGTATCCTTGAAGTGAAAACCTATCAGACATCTCTTCTCCGTGTGTTAGAGGGCAAGCTCAAATATAGGATTCAATCTCGCTCCCAGAATAAATCAGATTTCCCTCGGTGTGAACATGGATTGAAAAAAGTGCAACCTGGCTTAAAGTTCACTCTGATTGGTGGAGATGCTAGCCATGCTCACATATGAGACATGTAAATCACAGTAAAAATGTCATTTTCGGCTAAACTGACCACATCTGTTATTCATACATACAATGGCTTTATGCATATTGTGAACACATCAGCACTGTCTTTCGCTAAAACTATGATGTCATTTGACAGTAATCCACTCTGATTCTTTTTAAGTGTCTGTCCATATTTATTAATAAGATAACTAATAATTGCTCCATGGCATATTAGGAGTAGAGAAAGGGGCGTCCTTCAACTGACATGTCATGCCATAGTGGATGCTTCCAACCTACACAGCTACTTTTATTAAAATAGGAACGATGCAAGTTTGATGTGATATGATGAGATGAGATGACTGACTTTGTTCACAAATAACTTCAGTGCAAAACTTCTCCAACAATATTACCACTTCTTAAAATTGAATATTTCTGGATCAGACATTTCTAGAACGGGTCGTGCTTACACATGACCTCTGAATGTAAAAATGCTGCTAAATATACAGAAAGGGGAGTCATGATCTATTTAGATTACATCAGTGAATGAACTAGTCAACATGAAAAAATAAAGTATTAATCTTTGATAGTGTTAAATTGTTCATTGTTCATTTTGGTTCACAGTGGATTAACTAATAATAACAATTATGATAACAAATGTAGTAAATACTGAAATGAACATTAACTGAAATTAATGTCTGCTTTAGATTTATTTTACTTCAAAAGTTGATGTTAACGGAATAGTTCAACCAAATCTTTGCTTTAAAAAAAATGTAAATGTAAAAGTGACATCCGGTATTTATTGTGTTAGCTAGAGGCTTCTGGCACCTAATATGCACATAATGATTGGAATATGTAACTTGGAGTGAGTCAAAACAGTCTGTAATGTGTTCAGGTAACAAACTGGTTCATTTTCTTTTGAAAGATGAAAGAAACTTACAGCATATTTGCTTTTAGCTCCTCCAGTGTTTCGTCAAGGATGTGCTGCAATATGCTGATAAAGCAGTGGTCGTCACCCAGAGGGGCCTTGCCTATTTGTTTATTAACAAATCCACATGCAATTAAGCTCTTTATGCGTGCAAAAGCAGTGGAACCATATGGGTAACTGTAATAGATTCCTATTTTTAAGTCATTTGTGGGAATCAGCAGCTGCAGCTCAGATCATATTTGTTGATGACACTCCAGATAACTGTACTTGCAAGTAGATTATAGTAAACAGTGTTAACATGACTCAATCTTGTTATCATGTACGCAGTAATACCGAAAGACTCTGGTGCCTTTAGCATCATTTGATTCGCATAAAGACTGAGCCGTTTTAAGCTAAGCAGAACTACAAAGAGGATAACGGCACCCACTTCTGCAATTAAAAACAGATTATGGCGAATTTGAAAGACTCTGCAAAGGTAAAGCCTACAGACAACAGGTGATTGTTAGACAGCAAATGCTTGCCGATGGAGGGGATAAATGATCTTTTTGTTGTTTGTTTCTGTTCGAGAGGTGCAGTTTAACACCAGAATTCATTCTACCTTTTATTCCTGCTGCTTCCTGTCAAGACGCGCATACTTCTGTAGACTGAGGAGAAATTAGACTGTCAAACAAAACAAGTCAGCCATGTGACTTTACTCAAACCCAGCCTCGCACTGATATGTCTCGTATTGTTCTCAGAGATGCAAGGTGTAGATTCATTCACCTTTTCTTCACTCATGTTTAGGGATGGGTACCTAAACCCGGTATTAAAATGGCCCCGGGGCTAAATTATGAAAGACCGTAGTATCAGTAAGAAATGACGGTATCGGTTCTGCTTTCGGTACTGGAGGGGAAAACATTAATATACTATGTATTTTTGCTTAATAATGTTATCGTGCACATTTTATCTCACCAAACATTTCTAATGTGCGATCATATTAAGACGTTTGTCTGTGAGATCTGCGAGATCCCTCATGAGCGCCGCGGAGGCTGTCTGTCAGTCACACACACACACACACACCACAACGAGCGCGGCGCACGCACAGACATAACAGTATGAAAACTCCCGCTTAATAAAAAAGAGTGACGATGGCGAAGAGATTTGCTTAATAGCCTAATGTTATCGTGCACATTTTATCTTACCAAACATTTCTAATTTGCGATATTATTAAGACGTTTGTCTGTGAGATCTGCGAGGTCTCTCATGCGCGCCCGCGGAGGCTGTCTGTCAGTCACACACACACACACAACAAGAACGAGCGCGGGGCACACACACGCATAAGGGGCCGTTCACATATCGCGTCTTTTGCGCGCTCAAGTTCGTTATTTCAAATGTAGGCGCGCGGTATGCGCGCTCATAATGGAAGCGACGCGGTCGCGACGCGCTCGCGGTGCAACGAGCTCGTTTTCTCCAGGCGCGTCCGCACTGCATCGAGTTAAAAACATCTCAACTTTTCAGAATGCCGCAAGCGCACCGCAGGTCATGTAACTTCCTCACCTTTTCCGTGACAACGTTGAAAGCTCAGCCAAGATGAAGGAACAGCTGATAGCTGTATGTGGATTTTTAAATTAATTTAGTAGCAGTGCTACTGCAAGCAGTTTTTAGTGCTGCAAATCCATTTATAAATCCATATATCCTTTTTATATTTCCGCGTCTTCATGGAGAGAGCAGGTCATGGTTGCTTAGCAACGGCAGACTCCTCAGGAGCGCAAGTGCCCGAAGGCTATGGGGGGAAAAAATCAGAAAGCGGCGTGCCAAGCGTTTTCCACGCGTTTTTAGGCGCGATATGTGAACGGCCCCTTACAGTTTGAAAACTCTTGCTTAATACAAAGAGTGAAGATGGCGGAGACAGCAAAACGTTCCAAAGTGTGGTTATACTTCACTAGAGTTGATGCAGACAACGCTGGTTGTCATAAGTGTAACAAAATGTTTGCATGTAAGCGCGGAAACACAAGCAATCTGTCAAACAGACAGATTGTTTTAGACTGCCTAACAACACAAAGTAACACAACACAAAGTACCAATAAGAATACCGTTAAAGTACCGTACCGTTAAGCAGTATCGATAAGAGTAGTACTAGTAATACCGTTAAAACCTTAACGATACCCATCCCTACTCATGTTTGGCTCCACTGTTACCTGGCTTTCTGGAAGAACAAAAGACGAAATTCTTTAATAGGAAAGCAATGAAATGTGGAGAGCTGAAATGATAGTCAACACAAGCAGACAGCCACACAAATGCATCATCCACTCGGTTTGATGCAATGAACAAGACATTTAGTATTCAACAATACCATTAACCTTCTAACAGTGATACTAATTAATAACATGCAACACATTTCCTGATAGTCTTAATGGTAATGATCAAATGAGTATGTCACAGAAATGCCACAGACAGCAAGACTGCAAAAGAGGGAAAATGGTACTTGACGAGTTCATGAAGTGGGTTCAAAGCATTAAATCACTGCAAACAAACCTCAGTGTTAGGTCACGTAATCTTAGTGTGCTTTGGGTAAACTCTTTTCAAAGCAGTATCACTGTATGAAAAGTCAAGTTACATGCTAAACTGATGATCTAGAGTGTGATCATCTTTAAGTCAAACTTCTGTATTTACTGAATTTTAATTATTCAAGTATAGACTAGTCAGAGGGCAATGGGATATTTTCTTTTGTTGTTTCAGGTCAGGATGAGGTTTCGCCTGTTCGTTCACCTGCAGAGGCCTATGTAAACAGTAACAGCATTTATATTCCACACCAGAATCTGTCAAGCCCAGTGTATTCATTTAAACCATTTGACACATGACCCTCACATTGTCTGCATTATTATTGCAGATTTTAAACAAATTGAACATACCGTTTTGACATGACACTGGCCAACAGCACACTTAACTCGGGTTTTGAGAGCTTTTGCTGATGCTGGTTGTTATATTGCCATGTATTTTACAAAACCTGTGCACTGTGGTTTTCACAATGGATACAAACTAGATTCATTTTTTCACATCAGAGCATTAAAGGAATGGTTCACCCAAAAAGATGTCAACTAATTAAAATTTTAGGGTAAACTGATTATTTAAATGCCTAATTGCTTGACTAATACATACTAACCTATATGAAACTTGGAAATTTTGTATAAACTTCAACTAGTCAGGTGTATATCTAAATATATCTGTATATCTATATCTTCTATCTAAATACTGTAAAAGATGATTTTTACAAGTGGTAAATAAAGATTGTTGGAGTATTTTTAGAAGGAAATACAATTTCAGTTATTCACCTTCAAAATGTCATATTTAATTCAATGTGTTTCTTTCCATTTGTAATTATTCGAGAAATTTAGCACTGTTACACCATTAATGAGACTAAAATGTGCTGCTGCCATCTTTGCCTCCATCTATGTCTTTTACATTTTATGTACAGTCAATCCCACTATTAGTGTCATTCATGTAACTTGCTGAACCCAAAAATGACTCATATTTTGTTTTCTTTCCTTACAAAATATTTGAATTTCTTAACTAAAAATATGAGATTATCTGAGATTAAATATTGTAACTTTATGACGTGTTCACTGTCTGTGATTGTGTTCACTACTGTGTGTGTGCACTTGGATGGGTTGGCCACACGTCACTTCACATATTACTAAGTAATATGAATGAGTTAGGAACTACATATTAAGTGGAGTTTCATAAATGCAGTTTTATACTACTGTTATTATTGTATAAATCTATTTTGCATGTTAAGTGTAACATGGGCATTGTAAAGTATGACCACATGCACATAATATTATGTACAAAGACAATTTTCACTAACCTTTAGTAGGTGAGATGTACACAAGAAATATAATGAACAACACTTTATAGAGCAACCAATGTGATTTCATTGAAGTTTAATCAGAAGCCATAACCCATCCAGCTTATGACACTGCAGCCTTCTCATTGAAGCTGTGTATCTCACCTTTCTCTTCCTGTTATGCTCTTCGGTATGAAATATATCACACAAAGCAAGTAGAGCCACTATTTCCTGCTTGTCAAACTCCATGTTTGTCTTGGCATTGTTGTGAAATTATGTGTGGTAGCACTTTGTAAAAAAGCTAGAAGTGTTTTGAGGCCCATATACAACCTCAAAATGAAGTGGAAAATCTCATAATATCTGATGTTCTGTCCTCACAAAAGCATTATTTATTTCATTTTGGGCCAGATTGTAAAACGTGAATAACATCCCTAAGTAAAATACCCAGTTCTTCAAATACTACAGTATAGACGGTTTCAACGGCAACAACATAAACAAACGTTACTGCGCATGCGCGCTTTTGCGGACCTAACTTAACTTCCGGTAGACTTCCAAATAGAATCAATAACAACAGCCAAGTCCCTCTAGAGTAGATATTTTTTGATAACAAACAAAATATGTTTGCTGCATGGATCAGGCAGACTTAATGAAAATGCAAATCCATTCTTTGCCAATAGGAGATGTTTTAAAGCATAGACATAAAGCGCGAGAAATGGAGGTTTCCCCAGTAACAGCTGTAAACAAAGCAGAGCTGGTACGCTCACACGCTGCTTTATCAGGCATATAACATGCAAGTCTTCCTTCAGAAATACAGCGATATAAAAAACACCTGTGCCTCGTTTTGATATTTAAACATATAAATGTAAGGGATTATTATTATTAAACGTGCAGTACATAACGTTACTCATGTTTATTCAGCGAAGCCTTTTTGAAAATCGATCAGTTTTAAAATTGTGTTGAGTTTCCAAAAATAAATAAATGTATGGGAAACAAATCCCACAGCACAACCACCTGAGCCCTCAGTCTACTCATCGCCTTGACTTTAACTGCGTTTGTAGAAGGCACTGCAGCCAGACCGATATACACAACACAGACCGGAAGTTAACTTAGGTCCAGGCGCATGCACCCAATGAAACCGTCTATAAAACCTTCTCAATATGCAAGAAAGGGCATATTTGGTATGATTATATCTTTAAGGATCAATCTGCCCTACCTCATAAAAAGGCATTATGTAGGGTGGATGTTAACGCTAATGTCATCTCCACAGAATAAGGAGAACAGAAGGTGCCTGTTTCTGCATTTTATTCATCTTAAACATTACTTCAGACAACTTTATTTGTTGAAAATTTAAGCGAACGTAAAAACGCCGTTTATCCAAGTTAAAAAATAAGAACCTGTGTCTCTTATGAGCGAGCAAAAAAAAAAAAAAAAAAAAAAAACACCTTCTTCTTTGATTCAGTTAATGCTGAATGCAAGACTTAGTTGAGTAGCACCACTTGCCTTCCCAAGCGAATGTCCATACATGCTTTGATTAGCTAAATGAATATGGGCCATTATATTAATATATCCAGGAGGATATGTCTGGAGATTTAGGAGAAAAATTCACCATGATGTTCATTGCTGGGAATCAACCCTGACATGTAAGCAGCACCAGCGGAGCCCTGAGGCACAGTTACCACCAGCAACTCCATGGTGCAGTCTGAACTTTTATACGTCCAATTGATTATGCATATAATGCATTAGTGTTTAACCCCAGATAAAGCTGCATTCTAATTAAATCAACTCTTTGATTGAGGACATCTTAACAAGTCCAGGCTATGTCATATGAATTAGAATTCTTAATGATTTCAAACATTAAAGAACATAGCACAAGGTTTTTTTTTCTCATTGTGATTTTTGACTGCCTTGTGAGGGAGAAAAATTTTTTTTATATATATATATATATATATATAACACACAGATATTGAAATTTTATTACAATAATTACATTGCATACATTTTCATACCTTTAACCCGGCACTTTGGCAGTGTTTACAGATTTTAGTAATTTTGAGCAAGCTTTGCATATCTGCATATAGGGATTGTCTGTCATTCTTGTTTGCAGATACTCTTGAACTCGGTCAGGATGGATGGGGACCTTCGGTGGACTGCCGTTTTCAGGTTTCTCTAGATGTACTTGATTGGTAGTGTGAAGTCCAAGCTTTACTGGGACACTCAATCACATTCACAAAGTTCTCTTGAAAAACATAATTAAAAACCCTCTATGGTACGTAATATGATATCAGTGAAGAAAAAAATATTTGTTATGTTTTTCCTGCTTAAAATTGGACACTATCAATAAACATAATAATTATTTTTTAATTTATTTATTAATTAAAAGTTTGTTGCCTCAAGGCAACATTGTACCAAAATGGACAAATTGAAACATTTGACATTTTCATGAAGAAATAATTTATATACTTACTGAAATCATCAACTTCTTTAACTAAACACTTGAACAAACATATTTATCAAGTTTTTAATGAATTACACATTTCATATTTAATAAAAAGTAACATTTATAATCCAGCTGTTGCCCTCAGGCAACATTGTACCATCGTGGAACGCAAACCATCATATCATCAAATTATGATATCAAAACATTACAATTGGTTGTTTTTTCAAGTTAAAACATTAACAATCACCATAACCTTATCCTAATATGAACCTTATCCTAACAAGCATGCACATACTGTACACACACACAAGGACCTGCATGTACACGAGCACTTACACAAAATCTCCTTCCTCACTAATGGCACCTCGCTGCTTGTGAAAGCTGAGGAAGCAATTCCTCTCAACACATTTTGAGCACTGCACTTTTACAATGAACGGTCTGAACAATGCAAACCAGTGTTGATGGTCGTGGTTCTACAGGGGTTTTTGGACGCTTCTCAGGCTGTTCTTCCTCAGTGTGCTGTGATGGTCTCCCTCTTCTCTTCAAGGTCTTCTTCTCCATACAGAGACATCCTGCAACTTCAGCTTTGAATTTTGCAAGGCTGCTCACATCCTTTGGGGGGATGCCACAGTCTCTGCTGTCTCTCCGGTAGAGGAGCCAGGCCTCAACAACAGCAAAATCAAACATGCGGAAGACCACTCGGTGATACCACTTTTTGGATCGAATCTTTGTTCTGTAGAGGGCAATGAGGGAGTCTAGTAGATCAACCCCTCCCATACTTTTGTTGTACTTGGTGACAATGCTTGGGCATTTCACCTGGACTGTTGTCTTCTTTTTTTGTCCCATCTCATCACAGTGGTTGCTGGATTCGCTGACGCAAAGGTGGAGAGGAGAGTGACTGCTCGATCATCATGCCACTTCACAGCCCTAAGAGCAACCCCATTGTAAAGGGTCTCCTTTTCCTCAAAAGCCCCCCTTCCTTTCCTTTTCATGTCCTATGTTACCACTAGCGCCTATGTCAGGCTGCCCATTGCAAGGAGAGATACACCCAGTGTACACCTCAAAGTTGTAGACCATGCCACTGCTATCAGCAAGAACAAAGACTTTATATCCCCAGCGTTTTGGCTTCTTGGGATTGTACTGTTTCATGGGGTGTTTCCCCTTGAATGGCACAATTTGTTCGACCACACAAATATTTTCACCAGTTGGGATTGCTTGGAACTGCTCAAAGAGGGATGTCAGCAGTGGTCATCTTATACAGCTTGTCATAAGCTGGTTCTCCAATATATTTGTATTCAAACCTAGTATGCCTGGTATGGCCTTATGTGATTCCATTATTGTACAATGTTGCCTCAAGGCAACATGCAGTTTTATGTAATTTCCTATGATATATTTGATGATATATAATGTAAAGTTTTTGAAAATACTTCTTTACTAACCAATGAAGGTGATTCAGATTTTTTGTAGCTGATTATCTGGACAGAAATGAGTGGAAAATGCCTTTTTCAGTGGAGAAAATATGGAGCCATGTGACATGTGCACGTGTGCTGAAAGAGGGAACAAAATGAACCCATGTGGATCATGTGACCACTCTTTTGCATTTTCATTGGTTAAATATGAGTTCCCCTCACCTTAGAGAGCATTGAACAATTACATTTTATTAAGTTTTTTTATTAAAAAAAAGCTAAAATAGACAATGTTGCCTGGAGGCAACACCGTACCATAGAGGGTTAACTAAAGATGAACTCTTAACATCATCACACAACAAATTACTAAATGTCTAACTGACAGTAAATATGAGTATCCACATTATTTATTCATGCTGCAATGGACACTGGAAGCTCACAGACAAACCAGCATCACTCTCCAACATGAAACTGTTTGTTCAGAAACTAGAGTTGGCTTTTGACAGTGCATGTGTTTTTGTGAGGTTTATGAATTATGTAATGACTTTTCAGAGGTATTGACTAGTTTAAAGTAATTTTATGTCTGTTAAATGATTACATGTAAATACGAAAAGGTCATTTTGGGCTAAAACTGCCATCTAAAAGACTTCTTTAACAAAACTTTTGAATATACTATTGATATATATGTACACGTGCAATAAACTGCTATGCTATACCAGTGCTATATCAATGTACCACTTGAAACTGATTGTAATTAAAAGTGGCCAAGCAGCATGCTGTTGTTATAGTTACCTGTGTAACTATAATCCGCAATTACAACACTAACTATTACAAGAACACATAAAAAAATAACAAGCCCTAACACTTGGTTAGAGTAAAATTAGTGTGCTCATTTCAGCAAGCTGATTCTCAACATTTAATGACATGACTACTTTTGAAAGCAATCAGAAATCTTGATGTCTCTCTGCCTCAGTGCCTGAGCTGGACGATGAGTTAGTCCTTGGAGGGCCAGTTCATCTGCTGATAGCTACCAGCAAATCTGAGCTTAAACTCTACATGGTGCACAAGGTGATATTGGCTACTTTTGCTCCACTTGAGCAGAGATATATTGCCATTTAATGATGGAACAACAGGTACAACAAAGCTCAGTCTGCACTACAACACCTACCAAACATTTCAACAAGTGCTCTTACCTGCAATGTAAAATTAGAGTCATATGCATAGAATTTGTATTCATTTATTTTTAATCACATGGGGAATAACAGAGACAGGTGAAATGAATAATATAAAACTGAATGACCATCAAAACATGGCAAGTACGCTATTTTCAATTTTGTCATTTCATTTGTATATCTACATTGGTGTGATTCAGTCAGTCCAAACAGTTTGAGGTTAACCGATCTAATTTTGTGTACCTGGAAACATCCATTATATTGTATTATGGTGAATATGATACTTTTTTGTGTCTATTTATTATTGAGGGATTTGTGGACATATTAATTTTTTAGATGTGTCATGTGTGGAGTAAAACATATTCCTCTTCTGCCTTGCCTGTCATTGATTATTCAATTATTTAACTAAACTGTCAATATTTGATTATTTATGGTGGCCATCCAACAGGTTTTAGGTCAGACAGTCCGGTTTTGAAATCAGTGTCCATCAATGTGACACTCATTTGCCCTCCTGTTAAGAACACTATTTTATACTTCATATATTGGCATTTTTTTATATTATGTTCACATGGGTTACCATACTTGTCCACACGTAACGTCACGTCACTTTCACTTCCACTTCAAATCGAGATCAACAAATAAATAAATCAATAAAGACATATTTATTTCCCTTTATAACTACTGGCTGATGCATCAACATCCTACACATGCTTAACGTCTATCTAAATATGTCACAAAATAAAGTAAATACACAATGTCATTAAACGGGGCATCTTATGGTACATACATATAGGTCTTTAGTGAAGTCACAGGCTATCTAAGGGTAAATGATGAGCAGGTTTCTAAGCTATGATGTGATAATATCTTATTTCATTTTCAGAGAATGTGTCGTAATTACAGCAATCCATACAGTCTCTAGTGTCATCAAAGAACTATTATTTGGTGTGAGATGTGCCTGTGCATTCTGTGGGCTCTGAGGTAAAGGTGATTATCAAGGAAAATCGACACTGTAAGGGGTGCCACAGGTAACGTTACTAAGCTCACAAAAGTATGCCCTTAATTTTCTTGCATCAGAACTGTGAAAAAGAGAATAAAATGCACATTCTATTTGCACACACACACACACACACACACACAAAGAACATTGGCATATTAATTGGTGAAAAAAATCAGTCATAAATATTCATAACATTTAAGCACTACAGTGATTTGCAGGCTCAAACAAAGAACCCTTTGTCTTAAGCATTACCATTACTGCTTTCCATGTAGTAACCATGGCTTGGGTGTTGTCTTAAAAGAAAATAATAATAGATTCCCATTCTCCAAAGCGAAGCAGATCCCTCAGATATATAAAGCAGTCACCTAGGGGACACGCATAGATACAGACTCAACAAACAGAGTGGCTATTTGTCACTGGGCTGTTCCGGTCTTCCATGATTGCCACATTGACACATCTATTAAACCTCTCAGACACCTTTTGATTTTTAATTTATGAAGATTTGGCTTTGTCACCTCACATCTGATGGTATTAATAAATCAGCATGCCGCAATGATTTAAACATAACCAATGTGATCGAGACTGGAGTGAGTACTGCAAAAATGGCTCAAGTAGACACGTCAAGTCTTTAGAACTTGATTTTTAGAGAAAACGTCTCACTGAAACAGTAGTTGAGGCCATACAAAGGTTTAATGAGGACCAGTAGTAAATGGCTAGTGTATTCATCATTGATTTAAAGCTCTGATATGAAAGATTACAACACAGTCTGAAATTCTTAAAAGCGCCATGACAAATCAAGAGATATCTGCTAGCAAAAGACTCATTAAAAACCCTGCTAAGCTAAAGTGCTGTCTTTAGACACTATTGGCCTTTTTAAAACTGACCCCACTTTGATGACACCAAAAAAAAAAGAAAAAGAAGACATTTTGTATTATATGGTACATGTAGATGCAAGATCTGAAAATAAAAATGCTGATTCACTAGGTCATTTTGTTCTGAGATGTGCAATTATGTTGTTTCTATTGGAGAGTAAAAATAAAATATTTGACCTCTTATATGTGAAGTCTTAAGCCGCTGGGGTATATTTTTAGCAATAGGCAAAAAAAAAAAAAAAAACACCTGTATGGGTCAAAATGATCAATTTTTCTTTTATGCCAAAAAAATAGGATATTAAGTAAAGATCATGTTCCATGAAGATATTTTGTAAAAAAAAAAAAAAAAAAAAAAAAAGCACCCTCAGATTCCAGATATTCAAATAGTTGTGTCTCGGTCAAATATCACCTTATCCTAACAAACCATACATTCATGGAAAGCTTATTTATTCAGCTTTCATATGATGTATAAATCTGAAAAAAAATAAAATAATTAATTAAAACTGGTTTTGTGCTCCAGGGTCACATATCAGTAATTCAGATTTATTCATAACATGTGCATCATCTATATACAAATATCATATAACGGTCTTAAAGGAAGAGTTCACCCAGAAAGAAAAATGTCATAAAAAGTAAATCATCCGAAAATTTACTGACCCTAAAGCCACCCAAGATGTAGATGAATTTGTTTCTATATACACTTGTATAGTATTTACACCATTTGGTGACATACCTTTGAATTCTACTAACACAAGAATAATTTGGGGGTAATAGTGTATCATATGCTCAAAAGTTAATTGTTACTTTGTAGATTGAGGTGACAAGCAATAAACATGTGTTGATTGTGATAACAGACATGTATTACACCTCTGATGTGATGTGTAAAAGTGCATAAAGATGTGTAAAAGATGTGTGTATTGAAGAACAGTAGACTGTAACTCATGCGACACTGAAGTACCAGAGCAAAAGAGAAAAACCCTCATGCATCCATATTTTCTACTTCATTCTAGTGTGCATGCATTTTTTGTTTATTGCTTGCACTATAAAATAAAATATGATACATAAATGTTAGCATTTTTATATATATATATATATATATACACACATACATACTCCTGCCAGTTCTCTCAGGGGGGTCAAATGTTTGCTCGATTAATGAGGATAGGTCACCCATTCAATTGATAAATTAACGGCTAGTTAAAGATGTAAAGGGAACTGAACTACTATAGTATTAATTCAAAATAAATTGACATTAGGAATCAATCTCTTGCTCTCCTTACCTATCTATATGCGTGTTAACATAATTCAGCAGCAAATAAAGACTGACGCCAGGATGTGGTTTTTCCAAAAAAAAACTTTTTACTTCGATTTCAGTTTAATAAGAAATAATTTAAGTCACATAAATCACTGTTTACACAACTCACTTTACACAACTGCTCATTTATATCACATTCCTCACTTACACTACACTGCTTACTTGAATTACTCACTTAGCTCCCTACTATCCATATGCATATTTGCTCTTTCGTGTTTTTTCACCTTCTCCAAGAGATGATGCATTTCGGTGACACCTGTAGTTGTTCACGTGATGTCCATCATGCTCTCGCGATGGAACAAAATGCAGCTGTAAATTAGCAGAACAAAGCATCAGCTACTTTGCAGCCTATTAGCCTTTTTCTCCGCTCATATCATGTCCTCGAAAATCCTCGTTTATACGACTTCCCGCCCTTTGTAGATATTTGTTTGATGTTTAAATTTGGTCTTGGTTGTCCTAATTCTTTAATTGCCAATTTATCCTTATTGCTGCGATGACACGATGACACGTCTTTCAATGACACGACAGAATTAATCTGTGCTGACCAGAGGTGGGTAGTAACGAGTTACATTTACTTCGTTACATTTACTTGAGTAATTTTTTGGGGTAACGAATACTTTTCGGAATATATTTAAAGATGGGTACTTTATACTCTTACTTGAGTAAATTTTTGGGGAAAAATCTGTACTTTTACTTCGTTACTGTGTGTTACGCTCCTCTCGTTACTTTATCTTAATGCAATAAATGTTATAATGCTTCAGTTTATTCCAAACGCGCCGTCTACTTTTCTCTGGGCAATGAGCGATGCCCATTCGCGAATGATTCATTCTTATGAGTCAATTCTGTTCAAAGGCTTGATCAAACCAATTGGCAAACGAGTGAATTGGTTCATGAATCAGTTTGAATGAGTCGTTCAGTTCCCTGCCGCACGCGCTGAGCATCTGAAGTGGTTCACTCGGAGTTGTAACGTTTAAGAACAGAAAGAGCGTTGAAAACGTGGCTGGAACTGCACTGAATTGAAATCTGCAAAGGCTATTATTTGCTAGCGATGGAGATCCTTATTAGATGAACACCGCGTGTGCTGTCTACTGTTTAACAGGTAATAACTTGGGCTACATTCGATTACAGTACACGATACCACTGTGACATTAGTTTGTTGTACGTGTGTGGCTTATAACAGAGGGGAGTCAAGTTGAATGCAGCTTCCAAAAGACAAAAAATAGCCGATTAAGATTTTATTAATTTTAATACAATCACACCTGTGCAAGTACGTTCAGCGAGTCATATTATCAGCTGCTAAATTCAGATCTGTGATTGCTTGCTGGCGCTTAGCCAGAGATAGATGCGTTTATACAGCGCTGCACATTATAACCAATCACACATGATTCTTTTGAGCTTATTAAAGCATTGGCCAATCAGAGGTGTTCCGATGAGTCATCGCTAAAATGCCGGTGCTTCCTTCACTCGCTCACTGACTGGAGACCTCTTTCTGGCGAATTCTCTCGCAGGAACAATAAAGTGCAGATAATTAAGATATTGATTTCACAGTGTTAACAGTTTCAGTGATTTTAATGGGAGTTTCTGAGAGTGATTGAAATCTAGACTGTCAGTGAAAATTATCTTTAATAATGTAAATGTTATTTGCTCTCTTTCTGAACAATGAAAGATTAGTAGCAATATTTATATCACATTAACTTTCAATGTTAAATTCACATTTAATATAAAGTCAGTCGTATTAAAAATATGTTATGGCATGACACCTATATCTGTTACTTAAGTAAACAGACAGGGTTTTATAATAAATTACATAAATTGGAGTAAAGGCTGATGAAATATATACATTTATACACGCACACATACATTACATACATTTTATCTATATATCTAAATAAAAATAGGCTCAGTACAGTATATATGACCCAAAGTAACTAGTATCTAACTACTTGAGTAGATTTTTTATCCGATACTCTTTTACTCTTACTCAAGTAACTATTCAAGACTAGTACTTTTACTTTTACTTGAGTAAATATTTCTAGAAGTACTTTTACTTTTACTTGAGTACAGTTTTTGGGTACTCTACCCACCTCTGGTGCTGACTGAGGTAACGTTCGCCGTGATGTCGATCAAGTTCAGCTGACAAAGGCATAGCTGTCCCCATCAGTTTTTTTTTTCACATTTTATAAAGATATAAAAGTAGTTTTTCATTTTTTTTCTTGTTGTTAAAATTCAAAATAGTTTTTAAATATTATTGGATGTCACTGTTCCCACCAGTCGTTGCACAAATTAAGGTTACGCACGATGAAGAAAGCACGTTAAGGCTAGCCCTCCCTGAACTCATTGAGATTGCATTGCAGTGCCTGCAATTCGAAAAAAAAAAAAAAACTCTTTGAATGTAAGTCTATGAGAGCACTCTGAAATGTTTCATGAACAGGGTACTTTCAGAGTAGTGTACGCAACAACTAACAAGAATAATCAAAAACATTAACTCTTTCATTGATAATAAACTAATCTCAGAACATTATTATGATGTAATTTATTCCCCAGTATCTGTTGTACAGCCCATGTGGTGTGTCTCCCTAGACCACATATCGTCTGAACATATGGCACAGAGTGAAGACTGACACTATAGGACTAGTGTGACATTTCTCAAAGAATAAAAGGTGAAAAGGAGTAGAAATGTTCAGGCAGGGTTGTGTGAATGTCTAGGGGACGTGGTGTTCATGTTGTGCTGGAAAGGACAGATGTGTCAGTCAGATAAGGCAGTGAGTTCAGAGACACAAGGCCAGGTGGTCATTGCTTTCATGGTGAGGCATACCTGAAATCTGTTAATCAGTTCTGGAAAAATTTATGTTGAAACACAATTTGGGCCCAATAAGCATCAGATGGTTCATTAAAAATTACCATATTTTTTTGTACCTATTTTTCTTGGTTAAGTTTAGCAATACACCGGGCCAAAGATGACGGCAGGGAACAAGTGAATGCACAATTTCTTCTCCTGAGCTTTATAGGCTGTGCATCATAAATTCACGACTTCCTATCCTTGAACACAACAGCTTAGGGGTGAACACAGGGCACACAGAAGTGTTCAAGAGATGGGACCGAGCTTTATCTGGGAAGATGGCCTCCTCGCTGGACACTGAACTCACCTTGTCAATCATCTGTCAGTGGCATTATAGTTAATCGACTTTTATATGTTTTCGGGTCTCATGTACTATGGGGGCAGGTGGCTCAGTGGGAACAGCTGTATAGCGTGCCCTGGAAGATTCAGGTTTAAATTACGCTTTAGGCCCTTCCTGTGACCGCTGCTGGTTTGCCCTTCGGCAAAGCACTTATTGTTCATCTGGTCTAGAGGTGCTATGCTGTGATTGCACCTGTGCTCTGTTATAACTTTATGACTGAGAAATACAGCTTAAAGAATTATGCAGCTGTACTGAATATAAATAAATGAAAATATTAAAACATAAAATATTACAATATTTTGAGTGGAAATTACAATTTATATATATATATATATATATATATATATATATATATATATATATATAATTATATTTTAATTGTATTTTTTACGTGGCACAAAAGAGTGGTTGGTAAGATTTTCAATGTTCATGAGAGAAGTCACTTGCTCTCCAAGGTTTATTTAATCAAAAATGCAGTAAAAACAGTAATATTGTGAAATGTTATTATAATTTAACATAAACAGTTTATACTTTGAAAATGAATAAAGTTTTTTTTGTCTATGTTTGATTATGGCAAAGCTGAATTTCCATATAATTATTCTAATATGCTGATTTGGTGCTAAAAAAATTCTTATGATCAATGCTGGCAACAGGTCTGCTGCTTAAATGGGTCATAAAACGTTAGTAGTAGTACTAGTAGTAGTATGTTTCTTTATTTATTTTTCACACACACACACACACACACACACACACACACACACACACACACACACAGACACACACAAACTAGTAATAATAATAATAAATATTATTTTTAATCCTCATTTCCATTAAATGCCTTCTGCTGTCATTGGCTAACTTCATGTATTTTGATACGGTGACGATGATGATTAATACAATCATAATTAATAATGATTTTTTTTTTAGGTTTAACCAAATACACTTCACAATCATAAAGAAACAAATATAACAAACATTGTTTTTGAAAATGTTTCAGTCACACATAACTTGAGGCTAAAGGCACTTGGACAAGGATCATAGCATCAAATGTGTTGCTATGGAAACATACCATGCAAACAAAGTACTCAAGAAAACGAGTGGGTGCCCTAGAGATCTAGTTGTCATTGTTGCACGTTATATAATTTATTTATATATTTCTCACATTATTCACATTCTTGTTCACATCTTTTATTGCTATTCTGTTAGCACAACAAAAGAGAAGGAATTGATTAACTTAATTTGGCTTATTGCAAAAGAAAAAGTTTCATGAAACAGAGCCATTTCATTTAAAGTTTATTGTAATAGGATGAAAACTGATCTTGGAGAGCATGTAGTGCAGCATCAGGACAGGATATTTGGATTGAAAAGCACTCCGTTGTATTCAAGAGGACAGCAGAATGGTACAGATTTCTCATGTATTTAATTTCCTGTTCCGGTTAGATTCTAATAGAGTTATGGGCCATTTTCAGGAACATGTCTTCCTGGTGCCTTTTCCCTTTGGTGTGTCGCTCTTATGTTTTTTTAGTACTATTAAAGTAGGTTATTTTGTGGTTTGAGAACCCTAAATATGTACATGGGGGTGGTAGAGAAAATAAATGAATTGCTTTAATTTGATCTGGATTCAACCTGATGCTTAAAAGCTACATCTTATTGGTAGCCGAGACGGAGGATCTGTCTCCTCATTGCCAGAACATCATCTTTCTAGTGAGTGGCCAAGAGGACGGGCACAAGCACAGAGCCCTACTTGCAGTGCTTGATGAGGTGCACTGATGCTTATTGTGCCTTATCATTGCTGCCATAAATCCAGAAAAGCATCTCTCCTTGACTGAGACTGAGCTGGCGTGCACCAGATGTCCCCAAGGTTCAGGTATGACTCGTATTTATAGAACTTGAAAGATGGTCATATGAAGCAATAAATAACACCTTAATCTAAAATCTAATATCCTTCAATGCTTAGATATTTGAGTTACTGCTACAAATGAATAAGAGTTACTCCTGGAAATGAATAAGAGTATAAAAGAACAATGAAATAAAATCTATGTGTAAAATCACATTAAGTAAATCACGTTATATTTGCTCAATATTACAAGTGTATGTTTTTTTTTTTTCATAATCATTTTATTATAGAACTACAATGAAAATGGCTTTGGAACAGTTTTCACTTAGAAATTGCTAGTATATCTAAGAAATCATTTCCGAGAAACTGGATCACATCGTATTAAATTGAAAATCTAATAAACATGAACATAGAAAGACTAAAATAGTATTTCTTTGTAAAACAAAATCAAATAATATTTGTTTTATTAAACTCTGGTGTTTGTTTGTTTATTTATTTAACAGTTATAGTTCATATTTAGCTTAAAGGAATGTTTAACCGAAAAATAAAACGTTTCTGAACTGCACTCACCCTCAGTCCACACAAGATATATAGATGAGTTTTCTTCATCTGAACTGATTTGGGTACATTTATAATCTGCTGTGAATGGGTGCCGTCAGAATGAAAGTTCAAATAGCTTAAAGCAATATCATGAATAAATGGCTCGTATTATAGCCATAAGCAACAGCAAAAAATGAATAAATAAAACTTTTTTTTTTTTTTTGCTTTGCTTCACAAGGTATTAATTGATTGTGATGCGCGGGTTGATTCGAAATGAGCGGGTGCCTGCGGTCACCTGCGGTTACGAGTCATCCAAAAATATTTTTCATGATATTCGGGTTGCGGTCGGTCGGGTCATTCGAAATAAAGATGCCAATTAAACCTTTGTTATTTATATAGTACTATACACAGTTTTGAAATACATAGGCCTACACTTTATTGGCTGAATAACTGGTGAGAGTAGAGTGACCACCTGTCCCGCTTTATGTTGTACTGTACAGCAATTTTACCCTTTGTCCTGCCTCATGCAAATTGAGCATCTGTCCTGCTTTTCATTCGACCCTGCCTAATAAATACACGGATACGTCCATAGGCGTACTGTTAACTTATGTCCAATAGTTCAGAGGAGAGCAATAAAAGCATGGTTGCCAACTCTCACGCATCTGGCGTGACACTCACGCTTTCAGCATCAATCTCACGCTGAAGTCCAAGCATGAGTGTCATGCCAGATGCGTGAGAGTTGGCAACCCTGATAAAAGTGTTAGTCGATAGGCTGAGTCGTACGTCAATCAAACTGTTGACTGATGCACGAACACCTCCTCGACATTGTCAACAATCTCAAATTGGGGAGCGCGCACAGTTCGCTCAGGTTAAGCCATGGCCGCGAAAAAGAGAAGATGCACTTTTAATAGCGAATGGACCGCTACATACTCTTGGTTAAGACCTGTAGATGGCAAAGCAGAGAGAGCAGTTTTTCTGTGGGACATGAACACGACGTGAAGCGACATGGTGCATGTGAGTACCACAGAAAAAAACACATCAACAAGAAAAATGCAAATCAGTGCAATCGTTTTTCAATATACCAAATGACCCACAGGCTGACAAAGTTTGGGCAGCAGAAGTGATGAGCATTTATCATCACACACATTCATATCGCTCTACTGACTGCAGTAACAAGTTAGCCCCAGTAATTTTTCCAGATTCTGAAATAGCTAAGAAAAAACTGTAGAAACTTTGGATGATTATTTTGGGTCAGGTAGTGTCTTAATCTTTTAGTCGGGGGGGGGGGGGGGGGGGGGGTTTAAAAAGAAATATAGGCAATATATTACAGAAAGCTCGAAATGTCTACTTTTAAACGAAAATATTCCAATAAAAATACATTTCTCTCTGGCGTTCATGGCCAGGGTCGTAACTGGGGTTAGCGGGGCCCCGGTGCAGGTTGTACCAGTGGGCCCTGTCTGAAAGTGTTTAATTTGTATGTTCGTTCTGTTTATTTGTTTGTGCTATTTACACAAGTGTTTAAGTTTTGTCAAGTTTGTAAGTGTCCAGGTACAGAAAACAAATAATTAAATGCAAAATAGCACTGTAAAAATTAAATATACAGTCAAAGTTTATTCAGACACTTTCAGCATTTCTCACATTATCAGTTTATATATTTACAACTATATTGCTACAGTTTAGAAAATGGTAATAAAATATTACAAGAACTCAGAGTTTCTCTCTCACACACACACACGGAGCAGTGGGCAGCTATAGATCCAGCGCCGGGGAGCAACTGGGGTTTAGTGCCTTGCTCAAGGGCACTTAAGCCATGGGTATTGATGGTGGAAGAGAGCGCTGTTCATTCACTCCCTCCACCTACAACTCCTGCCAGCACCGAGACTCAAACCTGCAACCTTTACAAGTCCAACTCTCTAACCATTAGGCCACAGCTGCCCCTCTTATTATGCTATAGACACTTACATAGATTAATTAATAGTGCCCTGCACATACTAGTAAAAAAAATCTATATTTTTTTCATTTTAATTTTTTTTATTTTTCTTTTCATTGGATTAACATTAGAGCAGCTAGTAGCAAAATTAGGCGTGGTCACTTTAAGAGACAATGAATGCATCCAATATCATACACATACGATTTTTTTTCTCAACTATTTACTTTCATTTAAGAGATAACAGACAGTTTTTTTCTCGGACATACTATCCAAGACGGGTATTTTCACATATTTTTTTTATGTATTTGTCGGTACAAGAGCAAAAACAGATTCGGTGTTCAAGTGTTTTGAGACGCCTTTCTCTGCGTGAGCCTGAACACTAGTGATGGGAAGTTCGGATCATTTTACCGACTCGGACTTTTGAGTCTCGTTCAGCAAAATGAACGAATCTTTTTTCGAGTCATTTCGTTCATTTCGTTCATTTTAGCAAAATGTAATGAAAATGTTACGTGTTACTTCCCCAACACATCTAGTACTTACGCAAACGTTGATCACACTAAAAACAATATAAAACTAAAATGCTATAAGATACAGAAAAAAAATAATTCTTTACCTGGGTCTTTAGTCTGTGACAAGAATCTGACAAGAAGTCCTCGGGTTTAAGTCATTCCTTAATCACGTGACAGCCCCATACGCAAAACTAACACAGTCTTGAGCCGGAAAGAGAATTGATTAGTTCATCTCATGTTTCTTTCGGGTCTCGGGTCTCGGGTCGAGTTTGACTCGTTCCTTAATCACGTGACAGACCCATACGCTATTTCTGACATTTTCTTTCACTGTGTTTTTGTTACTATTTGTTGAGGATCTGTGGTTTGTTATTATTTTATAAATAAATAACACCCTGTTATAAATAAAATATTGTTTAATGTGTCTTTTTGACTGTCTATCGGTAAATAAACACTAGGCTATATAATAATATAATCCAAGCTTACAATAAAAAGTATTTATAGACTAGTTTGTTAATTTTTACTCCAATTTTGAATTTGCTTGTAATAATAATTTCTTTTCCTAGGCAGACTTGACATATTGGTGTAATATATGTATAAGAAGATTGCTCAAAAAAGGACATAATGACATATACATTAAAAGCAAATAAAATTTTGAATTTGAATTATTAGTTTAAAACATTAAGGTTATGATAACTTCATCTTTAACAGTTTTAACCCAGCTCAGAGTGAGGAGGATACTTCAGATCCTGGTGCTACTGCCAGTGCAGGGGCCATGTTTTGGGAAAACTTTGACGAGAGGGTAGCAAGCCTGAGGCATTCTGCTACCTCTCCTAAGACCTCAGATGCTATAAAGGTGCAGGCCTACCTTGCAGAGCCACTCTTACCCCGCACATCAGACCCTCTGGCCTGGTGGAGGAGATGTTCACCAGTATACAAAAGCCTTTCTGAAGTCACAAAGACAAGACTTTGCATTGTGGCCACATCTGTGCCATCTGAAAGAATTTTTTCTAAAACTGGGCAGATTATCTCAGATAGAAGAAACAGACTCAGCCCGTCCAAGGTCAGGGAGCTTGTTTTTTTTTTTAATGCAAACATGCCTTAAAGCAAGTCCTAAAAATATAGCCACAGTGTGTTATTTATTTTAAAGCTTATTTATTTTTATTTATTTAGAAAAAGACTAGCTTGTTGTGCAATATTTTTGTTGTTGTTGTGATTTTAAAGGTAATTTGTTATTGTTATAAGGCTCCGTAGCTTTAGTATCTCTTAATTTTCATTTATTTTTATTTAAATGGTTTAAAATTATTTGGGGAATAGTTATCCTCTTTGATATAAAGTTTTTATTTTGGCACAAAAGTGTTATTTATTTTAAAACGTAATCATTTTAAATTATTATATAAAAAAGCAAAGCTTGTTGTGCAATATTTAGTTTTTCTTTTTTTTTTTCTTTTTTTTTTTTTATATTGTACTTTTAAAGTTAATTTGTTAAACGCACAGTATGGAATTTTTGGCCACCAGGGGTCATCAATCAAAATAATAACATAAGACGTACTTTGATGACGTCGGGAAAGAGCGTAGGCTCATGGGAGTTGTTGTTCATTGAACACGCGCTCTGTCGCTCCCCACATTCCTCACTCATTTTAACTGAGGCCGGCGACACACTGGATGCGTGGCGCAAGCGTCTCAGCCAGGCGCGGCTCAAGGCGCGCGGAAAACGTGTGCTTGCTAGAAATAGAACCGACGCCTATTTTTCACGCGACACGCACGCGTGTTGGAAGCATTTCCAGGGAAAATATGTTTATATGTAATTTTGTACACAAATACATATTAATTCATGACATTTTGATGTTTGAAGTCTATAGGTTGACATAAATTCAGATATAAATGTAATTTAAAAAATAAATAAATAAGTATCGATTTTCAAATATTGCAGCTGTCAAACATCGTCTATTTTGCCGTCAATACTGTTGACGGTGTCCTTTATCAGTAGGCTTTATATTTATGTTCAACATGAAGTATAGATATTGTTGTCATGAAGACAAGAGCCTGGTCTGTCAGCGGTCTCCCTTCACCTACAGCAGCAGCAGCCTAGTATTTTGACAATCACGTCTTTTCGAACGGAGAGATATATGAATTATCAGACCCCTATCAAATCAATATTCCATCTAGCTAGTAGTAATATATGTATAAAACACAATATATGTTAAAAAAAAGCTAGGCCTACTTTATCCAGCTAGATATAGAACACATGTAGATTTACATTATACTCTACATGAGAGCTAGTCCGTCTGCGTTTTACACAAGACATCATCGTTTCACAAAATATACGGATAGATACAGTTAGCTGAATGGATGCATACCTGTTTATTATAATGCAAACATCTCTCTGTAGTTTCAGCTTATCACGAAGCTCTCTCTATCTTGGAAATGCAACTCCAATATTTACCCGTGTCTTGTTTGTTCTCTTGTCCCAAAACCTTCTCAGGTCATTTATTTCACCCGTACGTTTGCGCTTCACAGAATGTGCAGGCAAAGCATAATCATGATCCATAACTAAGTTATTGATTGAAGTATAAATACGAATATAAACAATATAAATATAAAATATAATAGTCTCGATCAAGACTAGCTACTACTTTTTCTTCTTCGTCTCGTCTTTGCTTCTGTTCACCTTTGTATTCGGCGGATCCGCCGGGTTCCGCAGGATGTTAGATAAACTAGAGGGGTCAAAGTTTATATGACGCCATAGACGGGCGACAAAACGGAAATAAAGAAACGTGCCGTGTCTTCTAATTAAACTATAATTTTCTCTGGATTTGAAAGTTCGTGGAAACTTTCGGGATAATGTAAGTACACAACTAACAAATATATATAACATAGATAAAGTGATATCTGCTATTTTTAAAGCGGAAAAATTACATATTGCGCCTTTAAGGTTATTAGACCCTGTGGCTTTATTATCTTTTAATTTTAATTTTATTTTTAATTATTTACTTTTCTATTATTTTGATTTTATTTGGAATAGTTGTCCTCTTTGTTACAAAGCTTTTCTGGCACAAAAATAAACAATAAACATCAATTCAAAAGTATGTACACTGTGTTTTTTAATGTTTATAAAGTGTCATATGTTACAAAAGTATGGTTTATACAGACAATCTGATTTAATAATTACTCTAGCCAATGTTGTCACATCACGGGACAAAAGAACGAACAACCCGAAGAACCGAAAGATGAACTAATCAATTCTCTTTCCGGCTCAATACTGCATTCTTTGACTGTCTATGGTTTTAGCGTATGGGTCTGTCACGTGATTAAGGAATGACTTGACCCGAAGACTCATGAGATGAACTAATCAATTCTCTTTCCGGCTCATACTGCATTGGTTTTAGCGTATGGGGCTGTCACGTGATTAAGGAACGAGTGAAAGACCCGAACTATGAACTAATCAATTCTCTTTCCGGCTCAGACTGCAATTGGTTTTAGCGTATGGGGCTGTCACGGGATTAAGGAACGAGTCAAAAACCCGATAGACCCGAACTATGAACTAATCAATTCTCTTTCTGGCTCAAGACTGCATTGACTGACAGGTGAATCACTACTACTAGAACAGAACCTATAGAATAATGCGCATGCGCGACTGAACGAATCACTCCCCGAGACGACTCGTTCTTCCCAAGTCACATTAAAGATTCGTTCAAAATGAACGAATCGTTCAAGAACGACACATCACTACTGAACACCAGAACACCGCGGTGCTGAAGTGGGCTCATACACATCCTTTTCTGTTTGTTTAAACTGCGATTTGTGTTTGTTCGTTGAGGTGCAGGAGGAACTTAAAAGAGAACTTTGCAAATGAGAGCTCGGTTCAGTGTTGCTGTCTGTGAGACGCGGCTCTCTCTCCGCGTGTGCACCGAACACAGCGCGTGAGTAACCAGCTACTCAGTTCAGCTTTTCTGCATCTTGTGTTTAAATGGTTTAAAGTCTTTTGAATGGTTAAAGGTTTAATAACAAAATTATACGCTTTCGTGACGACGCAGAAGCGTTCTGTCAACTGTCCTGAGTGTCTTTTTTAGACTGACCTCAGCCAGACGGTCGAGATTGCCGGGGGCTCCCCCTCTGCCGTGGGCCCCTATAATCGTCACCACCTTTCACCCCACTAGCAACGGCCCTGTTCATGGCGAGTCTGCATCGACAACTTCATCTTTGCAGCGACACAGAAAACACCAGTTTATCACTAAACAATTAAATGTCTCCTTGCTAATTTAGACACATTCATAATCATTACCGGTTCTTTGTGGCAAGCTTATGTGTGCGGTCATAACGCTTATTATCCTGTAGGCTATAGCCTATTTAAGTAATTAAATTAATATAAAGGGGCGACACATTTACTGCTTGTAAAAAATGCGGGTCAGGAAGTGGGTCGGGTAGGCTACAATATTTTCTTTTTTTTTGCGGTCCGAGTTGCGGGCAGATTAGTTAAAAACATTGGTCGGGTACGGGTTGCTTATGCATTGACCCGCGCATCACTGACTGGAGAGGTGTGAATTACTTGTGGATTATTGTTATGTTTTTATCAGCTGTTTTGACTCATTCTGATGGCACCCATTCACTGCAGAGGATCCATTGACAAGAAAGTGATGTAATGCTACATTTCTCCAAATCTCTTCCGATGAAGAAACAAACTCATCTACATCTCAGATGGCCTGAGGGTGAGTGCATTTTAAGAAAATGCTAATATCTGGGTGAAGTATTCTTTTAACACCCCCTGCAGTGCTGGACATGAATGAGAGTAAATGGCTGTACTGGTACCTATATAGAAAGCTATTAGAACTATCTCTGCTATTATCTTCACACACAGATATAGGGAGAAGTGGACCTGTGGGAGCAGATGTACAGTTCACACATCTCTGATGGGCATGAAAACAAGCTGCTCCCCTTTAGGTACAATAGCTTCTGCACAGTTTATTGCAACTTAAGTGTTTATTATGTTCCCCTGTGACAATTGATACTATGATTAAGGGTGGTTAACACACTTGAAGAATCTAAAGAACCTTATTAAAGTTCATAAATTTTCATATGAACATTTATTTTGGGCATATGCAAATATGCCTTTTCTCCATTCAAGTGATCACCAAGATGTAGCCTATATTTATTACATTCCATAATGAAAATAAACAGCATTTTTTAATGTGCCAGATTAGCATTTTTATGATTTAACTGCTTTAACGATGATGACTAGGAATTTTCTTTCTTTCTTTCTTTATTTTATTTATTTATTTATTTATTAATTTTGTCATAATACTACAGGAAAATATGCTTAACTAGAACATATTTTAAAAGAAAAGAAATTCACAAGACTGACTACAAGAGCCAGGTAGGAAAATCTTCCTTTCTGCTCTCTCCCAAGAGGTAGTACAGTCGTGGCCAAAAGTTTTGAGAATTACATAAATATTAGTTTTCAAAAAGTTTGCTGCTAAACTGCTTTTAGATCTTTGTTTCAGTTGTTTCGGTGATGTACTGAAATATAATTACAAGCACTTAATACGTTTCAAAGGCTTTAATCAACAATTACATGACATTTATGCAAAGAGTCAGTATTTGCAGTGTTGGCCCTTCTTTTTCAGGACCTCTGCAATTCGACTGGGCATGCTCTCAATCAACTTCTGGGCCAAATCCTGACTGATAGCAACCCATTCTTTCATAATCACTTCTTGGAGTTTGTCAGAATTAGTGGGTTTTGTTTATCCACCCGCCTCTTGAGGATTGACCACAAGTTCTCAATGGGATTAAGATCTGGGGAGTTTCCAGGCCATGGACCCAAAATTTCAACATTTTGGTCTCCCAGCCACTTAGTTATCACTTTTGCCTTATGGCACGGTGCTCCATCGTGCTGGAAAATGCATTGTTCTTCACCAACCTAACTGTTGTTGAATTGTTGGAAGAAGTTGCTGTTGGAGGGTGTTTTGGTACCATTCTTTATTCATGGCTGTGTTTTTGGGCAGAATTGTGAGTGAGCCCACACCCTTGGATGAGAAGCAACCCCACACATGAATGGTATCAGGATGCTTTACTGTTGTCATGACACAGGACTGATGGTAGCGCTCACCTTTTCTTCTCCGGACAAGCCTTTTTCCAGATGCCCCAAACAATCGGAAATGGGCTTCATCTGAGAATAAGACTTTGCCCCAGTCCTCAGCAGTCCATTCACTATTCTTTCTGCAGAAGATCAATCTGTCCCTGATGTTTTTTTTGGAGAGAAGTGGCTTCTTTGCTGCCCTTCTTGACACCAGGCCATCTTCCAAAAGCCTTCGCCTCACTGTGCGTGCAGATGCGCTCACACCTTCCTGCTGCCATTCCTGAGCAAGCTCTGCACTGGTGGCACTCCGATCCCGCAGCTGAATCCTCTTTAGGAGACGATCCTGGCGCTTGCTGGATTTCTTGGATGCCCTGAAGCCTTCTTTACAAGAATTGAACCTCTTTCCTTGAAGTTCTTGATGATCCTATAAATTGTTGATTTAGGTGCAATCTTAGTAGCCACAATATCCTTGCCTGTGAAGCCATTTTTATGCAACACAATGATGGCTGCATGCGTTTCTTTGCAGGTCACCATGGTTAACAATGGAAGAACAATGATTTCAAGCATCACCCTCCTTTTAACATGTCAAGTCTGCCATTCTAACCCAATCAGCCTGACATAATGATCTCCAGCCTTGTGCTCGTCAACATTCTCACCTGAGTTAACAAGACGATTACTGAAATGATCTCAGCAGGTCCTTTAATGACAGCAATGAAATGCAGTGGAAAGGTTTTTTTTGGGATTAAGTTAATTTTCATGGCAAAGAAGGACTATGCAATTCATCTGATCACAAATTGCTATTATAAAAACTTAAGCAGCAACTTTTCCAATTTCCAATATTTATGTAATTCTCAAAACTTTTGGCCACGACTGTATAGTGTTTGCACAAGCACATTCAGCTTTCGAAGGGATTTAAGGCACTTATAGCAATTCACTTGCATCTGTTCTCGTATAATTATTTTCAGAACTATAGAATCTGCCTTTTGAACTAGCGTGCTTGAGGTTAAATGCGCGCTTTTTACTATGGAATCGCAGTAATTAGATACACCCGGTTTTGACTCTCTCTTGAAGGATGAGAGTTGAGCGCCTGCACCCCGTTCTCGGGTGCCGTGGCCGCTATTACTGTGAGGCGGGATTTAGCGCTGGGGTTGTAGGCAGAGCACAGACGAGTCAAACAGGAAGTTTTCGTTTTTTTGGCTCCCCTTGTTGACTCAAATATCACTATTGTTATTTATTTGTATAATTATGAGGAATTAGAGGCAGAAAAGTGCTGCAGATAGGTCGTTACCTACATTGTTAGGCTCTCTGTGAGCCTTCTTGATTACTGCTAGCATTGTTAGACCTCCTCCTACTTTATGTGTGGGTTATCTTTATTGAGGCTATCACTCCTTAAGAGTTATGCTACGACAGCTGAAGTGAATTGTATACTTTCAGAAAAAAGGGAAAAGTTGTCACTGGGGTGGTACCACAACTTTGTAACTAAAGAGTCCATATTGGTACCATAATGACACATATTAGTACCTAAAAGATACAATAGTGTACCATCTGTAAAGCCCCCCCCATAAGAGCTTTTGTACCTTTGTTTTCGGAGAGTGTACGCTTTTTGTGAGTCTCCTTTGTTAATGCCTTCTCTAAAATCCATGTTTATGGTAATAGCATGTGCTGACTGCTTTGTGACTTTTCTAAAAATCCATGCTTATGATAAAGTCATGCTTCATGACCTTTCTACATTTGTTAGACCCCCATTGCTCTTAACAAGAGTAGGTTCTCCTAGTTGACCAGGTTCTCTGTGAGCCTCCTTCGATACTGCGAGCATTGTTAGGCTTCTTCTTGCTGGAGAGAGATATCTTACTGAGGGCCTGATATTGTTAGCCACACTGAGGCCTCCACTCCTAGAGCTCTGCCATCTACTGCAAGAGTTATTAGGCCTCCTTTTGCTATGTGGAGTTATCTTCATTGATGCCTCACTTCTATAACTCAGCTAGGCAGTATATTATGCTTGGATATTAGGTTTTTTGGAAGTATCCTTGGTTACTGGCCTTAGTATGGAGTGTTGCTAGGCCGCCTCTCATTTTGAGAGGTGTGGTATTTAGGCCTCCACACTGCAGAGCATGAATGAGGACTCCTTTGGGTCTTTGACTAAGCTCAGTTTAGGTATACCTTTCCCCATAGCACCCTGTAAATGATGCAGCACATGTTCCCATTCGAAAGGGAACGTCTCTGGTTTCGTATATAACCATGGTTCCCTGAGAAGTAGACTGAGATGCTACATCCCTTTGCCATGCTTCAGGAATTCCTGAAGACAAGAAGGGGATGACATATTTAACAGGCGCTCTTTTATACTCTTGTCTGCATCTGTTGTGATGTCATAGGCTGCTGCCTGCCAATGTCAAGTTCATTGTCATGGTTAGACTCATGCTTCGGACATTGGTCATGCTTGAGGCATTCCCCACAGTGCCCTCTAGGGGAAGCAGCAGACGTTTTCTGGAAAACCTAATCAAACGCACATACAACTTAGTCAGTGAACTAGTGCATCCAAGTATTGAGAGCAAATTTCTATACGAGCATGAATTTGTGTTATGGATAGGTTCAGGGTTGGTACCTGGAAAGATCCTGGCTCAAAACCTGCAAGGACGGCCATGAGCCACCATTGTGCCCTTGAGTGAAGCAGCTCATGCCAGTTGTTTCAAGGAAATTGCCCTTGTAAGGATCCAGTACCTGGTCATGTGAAATAATAATAATAATAATAATAAAAAAACGGAGTTGTGCCAAGTTAAAAGAGAATGATTCTATCATATTTAAAAGCCAGATGAAACTGCTTGTAGGCCTTTTAAAAAGCCAGTGGGGTGTAGATACATCACATATGTACTGTAAAGTCGTGGCCAAAAGTTTTGAGAATTACATAAATATTGGAAATTGGAAAAGATGCTGCTTAAGTTTTTATAATAGCAATTTGTGATCAGATGAATTGCATAGTCCTTCTTTGCCATGAAAATTAACTTAATCCCCAAAAAAACCTTTCCACTGCATTTCATTGCTGTCATTAAAGGACCTGCTGAGATCATTTCAGTAATCGTCTTGTTAACTCAGGTAAGAATGTTGATGAGCACAAGGCTGGAGATCATTATGTCAGGCTGATTGGGTTAGAATGGCGGACTTGACATGTTAAAAGGAGGGTGATGCTTGAAATCATTGTTCTTCCATTGTTAACCATGGTGACCTGCAAAAAAACGCGTGCAGCCATCATTGCGTCGCATAAAAATGGCTTCACAGGCAAGGATATTGTGGCTACTAAGATTGCACCTAAATCAACAATTTATAGGATCATCAAGAACTTCAAGGAAAGAGGTTCAATTCTTGTAAAGAAGGTTTCAGGGTGTCCAAGAAAGTCCAGCAAGCACCAGGATCGTCTCCTAAAGAGGATTCAGATCGAAGTGCCACCAGTGCAGAGCTTGCTCAGGAATGGCAGCAGGCAGGTGTGAGCGCATCTGCACGCACAGTGAGGCGAAGACTTTTGGAAGATGGCCTGGTGTCAAGAAGGGCAGCAAAGAAGCCACTTCTCTCCAAAAAAAACATCAGGGACAGATTGATCTTCTGCAGAAAGAATAGTGAATGGACTGCTGAGGACTGGGGCAAAGTCATATTCTCAGATGAAGCCCCTTTCCGATTGTTTGGGGCATCTGGAAAAAGGCTTGTCCGGAGAAGAAAAGGTGAGCGCTACCATCAGTCCTGTGTCATGCCAACAGTAAAACATCCTGACACCATTCATGTGTGGGGTTGCTTCTCATCCAAGGGAGTGGGCTCACTCACAATTCTGCCCATAAACACAGCCATGAATAAAGAATGGTACCAAAAAACCCTCCAACAGCAACTTCTTCCAACAATCCAACAACAGTTTGGTGAAGAACAATGCATTTGAAATTTTGGTTCCATGGCCTTGAAACTCCCCAGATCATAATCCCATTGAGAACTTGTGGTCAATCCTCAAGAGGCGGGTGGACAAACAAAAACCCACTAATTCTGACAAACTCCAAGAAGTGATTATGAAAGAATGGGTTGCTATCAGTCAGGATTTGGTCCAGAAGTTGATTGAGAGCATGCCCAGTCGAATTGCAGAGGTCCTGAAAAAGAAGGGCCAACACTGCAAATACTGACTCTTTGCATAAATGTCATGTAATTGTCGATAAAAGCCTTTGAAACGTATGAAGTGCTTGTAATTATATTTCAGTACATCACAGAAACAACTGAAACAAATATCTAAAAGCAGTTTAGCAGCAAACTTTTTGAAAACTAATATTTATGTAATTCTCAAAACTTTTGGCCATGACTGTACATATGCAAACACAAACACACGTTGGTGTTTCATGTTTTATGGGGACATTCCATAGACGTAACGGTTTTTAGCAGATCTTATGATGTTATATACAGAGTTCTGGCATGAAACTCTAGATGGTGCTTATCACTAGATCTAGATCACATGGCAGAGCTGATTGGTTCTCTCCTGTATTGGGAGCCAATAAGCTCACTGCTCAACATTCAAATATATGATTAGTTCATGCTGTAACAGCTGCAGCTTTCTTAAGAAACCCTACACCTTCCCCAGCTCCACCTGTCTAGATCTGCTATGAGGTGCTATCATGTATGCTATGTGGGGGTTATTTCATGTATGTTATATTTGCAGCAGCAATATTTCTTACATGCTCACAGCAGCATGTTGTGGTTGTATTAGCAGTAGCAGTAGTTATATATAGTTATATATTGTCCATTCATGAATTAATTAATGCATAATATTTTGTTATTTTAAAACATGTCTATTTATTTATTTTTATTAATTTTGATTTCAGTTTTAATTATTTTAGTACATCATGTTGAAAATTTTATTTCAGCTAGTTTCCAAGGAGACATTTATTTAAAATTTAGTTTAAGTTTTTAATATGATATTTTATTTAAGTTAACATTTATTTTAATTCAAGTAACACATTTTGATTGGTTTTGGTTTTAGTTTTATATAGTAACTGCTATTTTTATTGATCGATTGATTGAAAAATGAAGATCTGCTAAAAGTGAGCTCAATGAGTTTAGGAATGGACTAGAATGACCAAAGCTAATGGACATGGCTAAAAGCTATCTCAGATTGAGTTATTAACATTATACAACTTCCATACAGTATCTGTTTTTCCCTAATCTTTTTGAAAATGTTCCTAATACAGACTACGGACTGCCTATGATTTGTTTTGTCCCTTTTTAAGATTGTGGCTATGTGACAATAATGAGCAAAATGCAATAAATGATTCAAGAAAGCTCATTTGATCATCTCTGCAGTAAAAACAGAAATGCAGTAGAGACATTCTGCACAGTAAATAATGAGCCAATCAAACTTTTAGTCACAAGATCAAGGGAGTCAAATGTACAAACCTTGCATGCCATCTGTTGTTAGTATGTTTCTTCACCTAAGAACAACCACCTCCGCACCTTATCCACCTCTAGCCCCAAGAGCGCACATGCGAACACACACTCAAAGCTTGAGCCAGGAGCCCCACTTCTCTAAAAATCAAACAATTAAGAAAGTTGCTTTCCTGAATCCACCAGCTGGATGTGCTTTAATCTCAGATTCTCTGCGAACTAGAGAGACAGTGGTGCAAATTATTTGCTTGTTTTACATCACATCACATGTCAACTATAATGATGGAGGCCCACGCAAGATTTCAGCGGACAAAAAAGCAGCATGCGTATGTCTCAGTAAACCCACGAGAGCAGCAGCCTGTGAAGCAAAACAGCTTTCACTTTCATGCCTTTCTCTCTCTCTCTCTCTCTCTCTCTCTTTTAAGTTTCAAGTAAAATTCTCCATTAGAATGGCAGCATGAAGCATAGTTCTGTAAGCCTTGAGTCGTTTGAAGAAAGTACATTTTTGTTTAATGCATTACTTTTAGATGGAATGCTGATACAGAAAGGATGAAATTGATCACACTTTTCACACTTTTTTTCTTTTTTTTTAGGTTTTGCTGTTTCAAATTTAAGCATTTATGTTTAGAATTAAACTGTAAACATTTGCAACAATGATCAAAGAAGCAATATCAACTGATTTTATTTATTTATTTATTTTATTATTTTTTTTAATTACACCATGCATTATGAGGCTGCTGAAAGCTGATTGTGGACCAGGAATAAAATAGAATATATGTGTTTTATTTAAACTCCACATTATTCGATCTGATTTTATACACTAGTTATGAGTGTACAATGACTTCTGGGAAATTAACTGTGTATCATGTTTTACCAACAAACAGAATTCCAATCATTTAGATGCATGCTGTGAGAATTCAGACCTGCAGAAAGGGGTCACATGTATGAAGCCCTCTCAAAAATTCACCAAGAGCTTTACGTGAATATTGAATACCAATCTCCATATGAATTTAAATATTATTGGTGATGTGAATTGGAAAAAACACTTTATAAAACAAATAAAGGATAAAGTATTGTTTATGCATCTGTTGTTTGTAAACAATTTCTATGCTACATTTCAATAGTATTTTATATCTGTTCACCCAAACCGTGGTAGACGAGGGAGTGTTAGGGAAACCTGTCATAAATTTTAATTTTTCTTTGGTTAAAAATATCACCATATACATTTAATAATAAATCATAATGTAGAATAACAAACATGCATTCATGTAAACCATCTGTACTTGACAGTCAAGTCAAACCCTTGACATACTCAAATATAAAATAAACTGGATTTTTACAATAAATCTTTAAGAATATCTTTACAATACTTCCATGCATCCACATCCATCTCTGTTTCCTTCCCCACTGACCAATTTCTTCCCCAGACTACAATAAGTGGGACAAAACTAGATGACCTATAAGGAGTATGTCGTGATAGTGTCTGATAAGAAGGTTCCTAAGCATGTTATACTCTAGTTTACCACAGCTTGACTATGTCAGTGTCACTTCCCCAATGCAGCCATTTCCTAAATGTATGTGATAGAAGGGATCAGAAAAAAGCACCATGCTTTTGTGTCAGTCTTGGGAAAAAAAGGAAAAAGGAAATTTCAATCTGTTTTAAGTAATGCTGAATGACAAAAGGATGAAGAGGCTTCAGCAGCAGTCTGACGAGATTACCAGTGGGAGAAGATTCTTAGAGATGGCAGTCTTTCACAGCCCACTTGACTTAAGCTGTTATGATAACATCAGATATTCCACACTTGCTCAAGTTATGCCATCCCATAATATTTTAGGGTGAATGTCACATGCTAGGAAAATACATATAATAATAATTATAATTACTAATTCATGTAAGCATTTATATACCTCTACTACTATTTTATCACACACACACACACACACACACACACATATATATATATATATATATATATATATATATATATATATATATATATATATATATATATATATATATATATATATATATATATATATATATATATATTTCATACTATGAAAGTCAATGGCTATTGTCAAGTGTATGGTTACCCACATTCTTTAAAATATCTCAAAAATAAAAAATACAAATAAATGAATAAATAAATAAATACAAATAATTATTGTGTGTGTGTGTGTGTGTGTGTGCGTGTGTGTGTCCCCGTGTTCATCAGTTCAGCAGATTAAATAAACTCATGCAGGCGCAACAAATTGAGGGTGGGTGAATGATGACGATATTTTGATATTTCAAGATACATGATACAAGTTACAGGATACATTGCATGCAATATGGAATGCCATGATTATGAATTTCTGACTTTATGCTCTAATTTGAGACTCATAGAAACCCTGTACACTTCCAGGCCAAATCTCAGAAGGTAAATTGTGGCATAAAGGAATGTGTTGGAAATCTCGGTGGTGGTCAAGTGCCATAACACATTTCCTCTGAACATAGTATGAAATCATGAGATGATCCAAAAGGGCTGACAATTATGACCCCCTTTTGAGCTCATTTATGAAGAAGTACCAAAAAAGCAGGCTTTCATGCTAGAAATTGTCAGGAAGCACATCACTGAGTGTTAACATTTCAACTTCTTCACAGCACTTGCCATAAACGTGGCTTTGTAAGGCTTGTTCAGTATGTAAAATATATTCATTGAAATCCTAAAGCTGACAATGTTACACATTTCCTTTATTAACTGAGGCTACAGGAATCCCGCTCTGGTGATTTATTTAATGAAACTCTCAAGTGGCTCTAGGGTACCAAGGCACCAAATGAATAAGGCGTGCACCAGTGCTTCTAAATTCAGATATATCACTGCAATTAGAAAGGCCAAACTGCCTGTTCAGTATTCAGATTCAGACTACAAAATGATCCACCACAGAAGCTTGTGGTATTGAAAAGATTATTATGCATCAAAGACATTGGCAAAGGCTCTGCCCACAGCAGAGCTGTGGCACTTGCTCCTTATTCGTGGCACTACTTCACTTCTGCACTAGTTAGAAGTCACTGGGGGATTGTTATCGGGACTGACTCTTCATTCCGAATTGGAATGTGTCAGGGATCAGTGATTTTAAAACTGGTCATGGGGCAATTTTAACCACCACAAAGCCTGCATGTGGCAGGCTGGAAGTGATAGTGACAACTGCAACACTAGAACACACATCTCCCATTGGATCTGCATGACATCTTTTAGCGTGTTTGGAGACATAAAACCACAGTTTGCTTTTTAAATCTTGAAATCTCATGTAATCTTCAACAGAAAATGTATAAAAGGCTGCAAATGCAGTGAATGTGACAAGGTGGAGAGTATACAATGGATTTCTTAAAGAGTCATTTGCTAGGAGATTCATATTCAAGACTATGCTTCATTGGATCCAGACTTGAGCTTCAAATTCTTAACAAGATGCAGGAAGACTGAACATTGATTCTGCTGCTTCTCCCCTTGGAATAATAAACCAGTTGAGTGTTGCAGAAGCTACCTTGTAACTGGCTTTCTAAACTGCAAGCTACTCATCATTTAAAGTTCAAATACAGCAGTCAATATATATATATAATATATATATATATATATATATATATATATATACTTTTTAAATTGTATGTGTGTATGTAAAACGTTCAATTATTATTATTATTTAACCCTTGGCTTTATTGTACACTATGTGCAAGGGGTATTATTATTATTATTATTATTATTATTATTATTTATTTATTTATTTATTTTTTACTTTATTTCTCAACAATACTTACTTAGAAATTGTTAGTAAATTCCACAAGTAATTACTTAAGAAATATCTAAGAACACATTAATAGTTAAGGGGAATATCCGATTACATAATTTCTTTACAAAATCTGAGAAAAAAAAAATCCATTAAAATCTCAACTGTGGCAACAGCATTAAATGTTAACAAGTGAATCTGCAGAAAATAACACTGAATAACTGAATTTACTGAACTGAAAACATGATGATTAACAGCACTACTGCTAATAAATACTATTTAAAAGCCAGCAAACAAATAAAAATAGACTGTCAAAACAATCCATTATTTCATTGTTCGTCTGGGGAAAATATTTACATATTTTTGAACCATTTTAATTAAACTAACTTTAATGAGGATGCACTTCTACTGTAGTTTAATATCTGTATATTATTTTAAAAGCAAATGAGCTACTAATGAGCAGTTGTCACTTAATGAAAAATGTTACTAGCAATTTGACTTTTTACTCATACTAATTCCAGTTGGAATATCAGAGCACTGAACATTTAAAAGTTCTCACCGCATGCTATTTCAAACAATGTGCGTGCTATAGTGTGCTATATTCCAATGGTTCTGAAAACATATTAAATAAATTAAAACTCATTCAGTAATATTTTCTTCTAAATATGAAAAATGAAAATTTCAACAATTATATTACATTCTTGGCAGTGCCTGATCACTATGAAAATCGCATGGAAGAGGACGGCACAAACATTTTTCAGATTTTCTTTTGTATTAATAACAGCATATGGTTTTGGAAAGGGGTGAGCAAATGAGTGTGGATAAATAATGAATTATTACTTGAATATCCTCATAGCTCAAAGCTGTATGAACCTTTATGTGTTAATTAGCGGAAACTCTTCTATTGTTGGTTTTCAGACTATTTGACAATTCTATTTGAGTTCCCTTGAACTGTAGCTCATGGCAGAGGTGTGGACTCGAGTCATGTGACTTGGACTCGAGTCAAACTCGAGTCATGAATTTGATGATTCAGACTCGACTCGACAAAATGTACAAAGACTTGCAACTCGACTTGGACTTAACGTCAATGACTCGTGACTTCACTTGGACTTGCGCCTTTTGACTCGAGAAGACTTGCTACTTCCCATGAAAACCTGGGGGAAAAAAAATGTTCACACGGCCGTGCCGCTCTCAGTGTATCTGCATCTGTGAAAAAAATATGCACCACCTGTATGCATGCAGAGAGCATGCGCGCTGCCTGCACGACATCCAATCACTGTAGTCCCACGTTGGTTTGATTCGACAGCTTCTAAGCAGGCACATTGCAAGACAACCACTGAAGCGCAACAAGAAACAATGTGCCAGTTGGGAAAATGATACCAAAGATAGTTTCGTTTGGCTATAAAAATTACGAGGTTGTCGACAAAAAACAAGTTGCAATTTGCAAAACATGCGGGTCGAAGATTACAGACGGAGCTGCAATAACGTCCAACTTTGTTCGACACTTGAAGTTGCACAAAGAAAGTTTAGTTTTGAATGAATGCTTAGCACCTTATCGGATGTACCGTACTGTATCAACGAGACAGTAAACGCACGTCTCCCTTGCTGGTTCATGATAACAAAAATAGGGATTTTTGAACCCGGATTATATGAGGTACATGAGTGTAGCACACTCAGATGGAAAACCTCGCCAACATCATGTCAACGTCCATTTTAAAGTACCATTTCTACCTTGCTGCTAGACGGATAAACACAAATGTGTATCTCAGTCTCTCCAACACACATGGGACAAAAACAGGCCATTGTTCTATTGCAATATGCTGTTGAAATACAAGCATTTTTTGTGAAAATTTAATTTAAAATTAAAATTAAAAATCAAATTAAAGTGTAATTTAATTTAATTAATGTCATTGTATTAAAAAGAGGTTTGAATAAATACAAATCTTACAGACATACATGATTTGTATCAATTCTATTTCTGTGGTAAGAGGACTTGAAATGACTCGAAACTAAAATGGTAGGATTTTGGACTTGACTTGAGACTTGTTGGCTTTGACTTTTGACTCGACTCGGGACTTGCCTCATCTTTGACTCGACTTGACTCGGGACTCGAGGGAAAAGACTTGAGACTTACTTGTGACTTGCATAACAATGACTTTGTCCCACCTCTGGCTCATGGACACATGACTTGGAATTCATTGGTCACTCAGTAATTGCAAACCTCCCAGCACAGCAGATCCAGACTCTTCAATTCCTTCAATCGTGCTTCACGGACGAGATGGGCTTTTGATGTTGCTATGCACTATATTCTTTGTTTCCAACATAAGGCAGTGCACATAGCATAACCATAGACATCATCACATGCAAGAGGTTCCTGCAGATTCATAGCAGTCACCAAGGAGTTATTGTTGTCATCTATTGCTGTCTTCACCTTTGAGCAGCCTAGTGCTGGTCTTTTTAGGGTATTCACTTCCTGTTTGAGAATCAACAGTGCTGAACTTCTATTTATAAACTGTATAGTCCATTTCCAGAGTATGTGCATGAACAGTTTTCCTGACTGTAGAGTCAGACCAATGTCCCAGTTTCTGAGTTTGTAGTAAATTATTTTAACAGAATAACATAGGTTTCATAGACAATTGGATGAGCTTTTGGGGCAAACCTGACCTGTTGAAAAGAGATGGTCTTCATCCCTCCTGGGGTGGTGTCGCTCTTCTCTCTGGAAATATGGCACATAGTCTTAGAGATTGTACTTTTCTAATTGAGGCCCAGGTCAGAAAGCAGACAGACTGGCTAAACCGACCGTCTGCTAGCCGCCCCACGTCACAGAAGTAAGTTAATTCTTAGCACATAGAGACTCTTTCATCTAGATATCACACTATAGAGACTATGTCTGTTCCCTGAACTAGAAAATGCAAAAAACATCCAAACCAATTTAAGAGTAACAATTTAATTGAGGTTCAACAAAACAGATGCAATACGGATAAACATATGATAGAGCTTGGCATATCGAATATCAGGTCCCTTTCTACAAAAGTTAGGGCACTTTTTTGCTTCCTATAACATTATCCAAAGAAACAAGTGTTGATGATTAATCCCCTGTGATTAGGGGTGTAACGATTCACTCATTTTCTCGATGCATCGATTACAAACCCTGTCGATTCATATGCATCGATCTTGAAACATGATTTTTGAATCGTGAATCACCGATCTTGGACAGTAATCGATTCAAAATGCTAAGAATCGAATGAATCGCGATTTCTATAGCGATTCAATGCTTTCAAAATATATACTGTACACACTATACACATTAAATTACTACACGCACGAATTAATGGAGACCTTGAAGAGTGTTCATGAATCGTGCCTCTTATCTGTCCTTCACGCGCTCCACTGTTTACCGACTGAGACTGTCACAGGATTGCGCTCGCGCTCCGTTCGTCTCTGACGCAGCTGACGTGTGATCTATAGGACTCGTGGCCAGTAGCTAATGCTAACGTGAAGTAGTTTTACTTTTCTGTAGTTTGTCAATGGCTCTCTGCATCTTACCGACGGAGTTACCGGAGCCGTCGACAGCTGTGTTTATTGCATGGACGGAGCAGAAATGTGCGTGTCTAAATCATACGCACAGATCCATTGAATGATAAATGTTTTTAAACAATGTGGATGAACCGAATATACGGAGGAAACTCGCGATTTCTATAGCGATTCAATGCTTTCAAAATGTATACACATTAAATTACTACACGCACGAATTAATGGAGACCTTGAAGAGTGTTCGTGAATCGTGCCTCTTATCTGTCCTTCACGCGCTCCACTGTTTACCGACTGAGACTGTCACAGGATTGCGCTCGCGCTCCGTTCGTCTCTGACGCAGCTGACGTGTGATCCATAGGACTCGTGGCCAGTAGCTAATGCTAACGTGAAGTAGTTTTACTTTTCTGTAGTTTGTCAATGGCTCTCTGCATCTTACCGACGGAGTTACCGGAGCCGCCGACAGCTGTGTTTATTGCATGGAGGGAGCAGAAATGTGCGTGTCTAAATCATACATACAGATCCATTGAATGATAAATGTTTTTAAACAATGCGGATGAACCGAATATACGAAGGAAACTTTTAAAATTAACCACAGCATTAACAACGACCTTGAAATAAGAGCGCGAGATTTATCTCATAATCAGATGCATGAAAGTAGCGTTTGTTTCATTAGCAAACAGACATCTGGCACGTTTTCTCTCAGAATCATTCGCTAATGGAGAGGAAAAGTTAAATAGAGATGATGACGTTTTCACACTGAAAGAGAAGCGATCTCGCTCTCATAGACGTGCCAGGCTATATCTGCAGCTAAACTGAATAAAAGCAGAATGAATGAAACTAAAAAAAAAACCACAAACAATTTATGAATGATGCAGTGCTAATTGACATTTATTACAGTACAGAAACTATAAAGTATATTTTCTACCTTATTCTGTGCAGAAAATTTTAATAATTGCTAATTAAATGTAGCCTAGTATATAAAACAATCATAAAATTGCCATTAGGAAAAAAATATCAATTACAAATGATTGATTATTGTCCAGCAGTGTATTTGATTTATTACAACTAATTAAAAGTAATTAAAAAGGAAGATAATTCCTTGTAAAAAAAAAAAAAATAATAATAATAATTATTATTATTATTATTATAGGCTACATACATAAAATGATTGTATTTGACATTTCTGTCACTTCTGAAATTATGGCTACGCCCCTGGTGTGACAAAATGTTAGCTTATACATAATATTCTTTAAGCTCTTTTTTAAAAACTTGGCTTACATACATTTTTACGTATGCCATGTCGCATCATTAAACTAGCATTTAACAATGGACAAAAGGTTTTTTGTTTTTTTTTTAACCTATGGTTCTCTAACCATAAATGCTACTGTAATTTGCCCCCTGACTAAGCATTTAAAGAATTTAGTAGAAGCATTTAAATAATCCCGTGAATGCACTTAAAGAATGCAGAATCGATTCGTTATAATCGAATCGAATTGAATTTAATTGTGAATCGAATCGAATCGTTCTAAATTTGCAAAAATCGTTCTTGAATCGAATCGAAAACCTATGAATCGTAATCGAATCGAATCGCTGCCTTGCCAAAGATTCACAGCCCTACCTGTGATGTTTTTATTGGCTACTGTACACAGGCCACCAGGGCACCATACAGACTTTATTAAAGAATTTGCTGATTTTGTAACCGAGTTGGCTGCAGATAAAGTTTTATTTGTTGGTGATTATAATATCCATGTTGATAATGAAAAATATGCATTGGGATCAGCATTTATAGACATTCTGAACTATATTGGGGTTAGACAACACGTCTCAGGACCTACTCATTGTCAAATTCATACTCTAGATTTAATACTGTCACATGGAATTGATGTTAATGGTGTTGAAATTATGCAGCCAAGCAATGATCATTATTTTGTTTTGTGCAAACTTCATAGAGCTAAAACTGTAAATTTGGCTTTTTGTTACAAGTGTGGTAGAACCATCAATTCTACCACAAAAGAAGTAAGTAATTTTCCTGATGTATCCCAATTCCTTAGCATATCCAAAACCTCAGAACAACTTGATGATGTAACAGAAACTATGGACTCTTTTCTAGCATTTTAAATACTGTTGCTCCTTTACGATTAAGGAAGATTAAGAAAAAAACAGTTTGACACCGTGGTATAATGAGCACATTCAAACCCTAAAGAGAGCAGCCTGGAAAATGGAGTGCAGCTGGAGGAAAACATAAGTAGAGGTATTTTGTATTGTTTGGTGGGAAAGTAACCTATCCTACAGAAAATAATTAAAAACTGCTAGATCTGATTACTTTTTCATCTCTTTTAGAAGAAAACAAACATAACCCCAGGTATTTATTCAATACAATGGCTAAAAAAAATAAAATAAAGCATCATCAAGTGCTGACATTTCCCAACAGCACAGCAGTAATGACTTTATGAACAATTTTACTTCTGAGATCGGTATTATTAGAGATAAAATTGTAACCATATAGCCGTCAGCTACAGTATCACATCAGTCAGTGCACTATAGACCCCCTGAGGAACAGTTCCACTCATGCTCTACTATAGGAGAGGAAGAATTTAAAAAACTTGTTAAATCATCTACAACCCGAATTCCGGAAAAGTTGGGACGTTTTTTAAATTTTAATAAAATTAAACTAAAGGAATTTCAAATCACATGAGCCAATATTTTATTCACAATAGAACATAGACAACGTAGCAAATGTTTAAACTGAGAAATTTTACATTTTTATCCACTTAATTAGCTCATTTAAAATTTAATGCCTGCTACAGGTCTCAAAAAAGTTGGCACGGTGGCAACAAATGGCTAAAAAAGCAAGCAGTTTTGAAAAGATTCAGCTGGGAGAACATCTAGTGATTAATTAAGTTAATTGATATCAGGTCTGTAACATGATTAGCTATAAAAGCTTTGTCTTAGAGAAGCAGAGTCTCTCAGAAGTAAAGATGGGCAGAGGCTCTCCAATCTGTGAAAGACTGCATAAAAAAATTGTGGAAAACTTTAAAAACAATGTTCCTCAACGTCAAATTGCAAAGGCTTTGCAAATCTCATCATCTACAGTGCATAACATCATCAAAAGATTCAGAGAAACTGGAGAAATCTCTGTGCGTAAGGGACAAGGCCGGAGACCTTTATTGGATGCCCGTGGTCTTCGGGCTCTCAGACGACACTGCATCACTCAGCGGCATGATTGTGTCAATGACATTACTAAATGGGCCCAGGAATACTTTCAGAAACCACTGTCGGTAAACACAATCTGCCGTGCCATCAGCAGATGCCAACTAAAGCTCTATCATGCAAAAAGGAAGCCATATGTGAACATGGTCCAGAAGCGCCGTTGTGTCCTGTGGGCCAAGGCTCATTTAAAATGGACTATTTCAAAGTGGAATAGTGTTTTATGGTCAGACGAGTCCAAATTTGACATTCTTGTTGGAAATCATGGACGCCGTGTCCTCCGGGCTAAAGAGGAGGGAGACCTTCCAGCATGTTATCAGCGTTCAGTTCAAAAGCCAGCATCTCTGATGGTATGGGGGTGCATAAGTGCATACGGTATGGGCAGCTTGCATGTTTTGGAAGGCTCTGTGAATGCTGAAAGGTATATAAAGGTTTTAGAGCAACATATGCTTCCCTCCAAACAACATCTATTTCAGGGAAGGCCTTGTTTATTTCAGCAGGACAATGCAAAACCACATACTGCAGCTATAACAACAGCATGGCTTCGTCGTAGAAGAGTCCGGGTGCTAACCTGGCCTGCCTGCAGTCCAGATCTTTCACCTATAGAGAACATTTGGCGCATCATTAAACGAAAAATACGTCAAAAACGACCTCGAACTCTTCAGCAGCTGGAAATCTATATAAGGCAAGAATGGGACCAAATTCCAACAGCAAAACTCCAGCAACTCATAGCCTCAATGCCCAGACGTCTTCAAACTGTTTTGAAAAGAAAAGGAGATGCTACACCATGGTAAACATGCCCCGTCCCAACTATTTTGAGACCTGTAGCAGAAATCAAAATTGAAATGCGCTCATTTTGTGCATAAAATTTTAAACTTTCTCAGTTTAAACATTTGCTATGTTATCTATGTTCTATTGTGAATAAAATATTGGCTCATGTGATTTGAAAGTCTTTTAGTTTTCATTTTATTCAAATTTAAAAAACGTCCCAACTTTTCCGGAATTCGGGTTGTAAACCAACAACATGTATGTTATACCCTATTCCATCTAAGCTCCTAAAAGAAGTGCTTCCAGAAGACATAGATCCTCTTCTTACTATTATTAATTCATCATTATCATTGGGATATATCCCCAAAACCTTCAAACTGGCTGTTATTAAGCCTCTCATTAAAAAAAACGCAACTAGACCCCAAAGAACTAGCTAATTACAGACTGTCCAAGATACTTGAAAAGGTAATATCCTATCAATTGTATTCCTTCTTAGAGAAAAATTGTATCTGTGAGGATTTCCAGTCAGGATTTAGACCATTTCATAGTACTGAGACTGCTCTCCTTCGAGTTACAAATGACCTGCACTTATCATCTGATTGTGGTTTTATCTCTATTAGTGCTATTGGATCTTAGCCCTGCATTCGACACTATTGACTACAACATTCTTTTGCATAGCCTAGAAAACTTTGTTGGCATTTTGAAAAACTAACGGAATGCATAGTCGATATAAAAAACTGGATGATGAGTAATTTCCTACTGCCAAATTCTGAAAAAAAAGAGGTGTTAATTATACGACCTAAAAACTCTGCATTTAATAACCTAGAACACTGTGTAAGACTTGATGGCTGCTCTGTCAATTCTTGGTCGTCAGTTAAGAACCTAGGTGTGCTATTTGATAGCAATCTATCCTTAGAAAGCCACGTTTCTAGCATTTGTAAAACAATTTTTTACAAATGCATTTTTGCATTTTTCCATCTCAAAAATGTATCTAAATTACAACCTAAGCTCTCAATGTCAAATGCAGAAATGTTAATACATGCATTTATGACCTCAAGGTTAGATTATTGTCATGATTTATTAGGTGGTTGTTCTGCACGCTTAATAAACAACCTCCAGCTAGTACAAAATGCAGAAGCTAGAGTTCTTAATAGAACCAGGAAGTATGACCACATTAGCTGGTGCACTGTTGACAGACAACTTATAACAATGTAAAAATCATAAAGTAAACACTGTCATAATTAAGAACAAAATAATAAGCAATCAATTGACATAAATGTGTGGTATTCATTCACACACACTGGTTTAGCTATATAACCTTTTGAAGTTTAATGAATCACAATATAGCTATGATATAAGTGTATTTCAGAATCGCTTGAACCTTGCAAGTTTTAAACATTACTGCTACAATTGCACATACTTAAATATACTTAAGTAAATCTAAATGTTGAGCACAAGCCAAACGTATAGTCTGAATGTGTATACATGCCAAATGAAGCTAAGCTATGATCATATTATCTAGATCTATTAGTTTAACTTTAAATGAATGAATAAATAAAATAAATAAATAAATAATGAATGATTTCAGTAGGAATAGAGCGCTTGCATTATAAGACCAAATGTTATTTCAGTCTTACTGAAATGTAAATTTTAAGGTGCGTGTTAACTTAGTTTTTTGAAAAACAAAACATGTGGCTTCTTAGAAATTACTTTTCCAAATCAGTTTTATTGCCAGTCCTCAAAATCAACAATTTCTTTTTTTTTTGCCTGTAGCACAAAATAACCCTGTTTGCATTCCGACTCATTTTGACAGCACGAGTCACATATTATGTTCATTATAATAGCAGAATGGCACACAGTGTTTGCAGTGGATGTTTGCACACATTTATTTTGTTAGGGTGTGCAGTTTTCAATGGGTTGCCTGTGATGCAAAGATGAAACTAAAATTTATTTTGTCTTCCTCACAGAATACAATATGAATCAAACAAACCACCCTTTATAAGCACAAAGCTTCATACTAGGAAAACTTGAGAGAGCAACTTAATACGCATTAGACTTCAGATCGTGCAATGAGATAAATTGAGAGGGGATACCAGGAAAGCAAAATGGCCTCTGGGCAGAATGTCTGTCTTACACAAGCAGAGCCTCTGGGTCGCTGTAGGCAACATTCACGACAAATGACAGGCTCTGGATGTTTCTCTGAGCATCTTGTGAAACTCCACAGAGCAAACATTGGGCCAGTCACCAACACATGTCAACGCACACCAGCCCTGTCCCCATCAAGCGGAAGATGCGAGACGGAAGTTTCTCAAATGAGTGGTTCGATTCCTCTGATCGTTATCAGTACACTGCTCTGTTTTCACCAAATCCTCATAAGAAATCATTTCACCTTGGGCTCAGTATATCTGAAACTGTCTCTGTTATTCAAGTGTAGAAGATTATATTCACTGAACACAGAAGAGCGCAAGATGTGAGTCAGATGCCTCTGAGGGACTGTAATGTTTTAAGATCTGCAAAAATGGAAAGCTCCTTTTTAAATTAAAAAGACAACAAAAAATGGCAGATATATTTGGCTGTTTGTGTAGAGTGTTAGTCACTATACATACATAAAGGGACAGAGGACAAAATTTAATGAGCCCTTGAATATGTACCATTAACATTTTCAGTGGCCCCTTCATGCAGTGCCATCCAGACTCTAACCTCTTAACACTTTTACCATGGCATAACATATTTGCTATATTTACATATTTCATAGCCTCCTTGATGGATTGTTTTTATAATGCAAATATTTAACATCTATAGTATTGCAATCTGTATTTAGCAATACATGTATTTTAACAATAATTTTTAACTTTTTTGGAATCGGGTTTGTATAAAATAATCAACCCCACACACAGTATTTGTTTAATCCAGGTGTATTTAATCAGATAACATCCAAGTGAAAGATTTAACACCAGCATGTTATTAAAAAAAAACACACACATCACAAAGAAACTGTGTCCTTCTTCTTTCAGGCTGAAAAGCAACAAATTGTGATTCTTTTAAAAGGGGTGATTATTTCCTATACACACTATGTGTTACTTCCGACATCATAATGAATTAATTCCATAATAAATAATGATGCAAATTACTCTCAACTAATAAATAAAACAACCAAGATCAACTCACACTGGACATTACACAGCGCACTACTCAGGGTGTATATTGGAAGATATTCTGCGCTGCTCTCTCTCGGCAGTAATGGGAAAACCCTGCTGGAATTCTCTGCAGGCCAGAACCCCTAAAAAACATGAGGGAGCACATCTGGGGCCCAGCAGGTGTGGGATGTCCCATGAGAGGTTGTTGCCAGGTATTAAAGACCAGCTTCCCCCAGTGCTCAAAGACATCTAGATAAATGTGATAATCAGCAGCAAGCCCAAAAAAGACCTGTTTGCCAGAGGGGCGTAATTGTGTACTCACTGACATTTTTCTATAATTCTTACATACATGTACTCCACCCTCCTCCTATTTCAGAGTAGAGATCATTTTTTACCCTGTCGTGCCCTAAGGACAGTCTGTGTTTACAGTGTAGCTCAGGTTTATTTTTGGTTATGTTTATGATTACAGTCACCATTGCAATTTAAGGAAAAATTCAGCCCAAACATGGAAATTCTGTTATTATTTGCTTACTTTTAAGTTATTCCAAACCATATGACTTCTATTGTTCTGTGGAACATAACGTAAAATAGTCCATATAGCCGCTAGATTCATTTTACAAGGACCAGTAAAATACAGACGTGTCTAGAAGGCCACTGTAGTTCTGAGTGCGAAATTCTCACACAAGCACATTATTATCTATATTATTATTATTATTATTATTATTAAGTTGTCTGTAAGAAACTTTACGTTACTTTACCATTTGTACCAAACTGTACCATTTACTTCAGTTCAAGAAAAACAAATCATTTTACAGTCTATGCATCAAACCATTTTACTATATAGTTGAGGAGGAAGAGTTACTGTATGTTTGTTCCCACCAATCGTAGTGTGGATATATATATATATATATATATACATACATGTTTTGGAAGACATATATTTTTGAATAAGCTATTGCTATCCAAATAAACACAAACTATATTTGCATGAGGCTTCCGGAAACAATGATGTTTTAAACAAATATGTCACACCATGAGAAGAATTATACAAATCTAAGTAAATGTTGCAGGTCATGTTACATGGGAGTCAATCAATCATGTGAGGAACACTTGTAGTGTAGTGCTGCTGAAATATACTACAAAACACAAATAATAATGTAGACATTTTTAGAATTGTGTAGATTGTGTTGATTAAACCAACAATAAAGCTTGCATTTGCAGGACTCTTGACAGCCACTGTACTGTACAATCTTTGTTTACATGTCAAACACTGAAAGGATGAGGCAAGGGAAGCCAAGAAAAGTGCCACAATCTCATCAGCATTCCAGAGAGCTGGCTGGCCATGTTATCCTTGATAAGGAAGCCCAGAGTAATTGGGGAAGATAGCTTTTATTTCAGCCATCATTATCTCCCCCTCCTTTCTGTTGAGTTTTAATTGTAATCATTTCCTCCCCAAAATATCATTGACTTTCATATTGTCTATGAGGTATCTGCAGCAAGTTCTGAATAATATTAAGGTGTCCGACAAGGGACACTGGGGAAGAAAGGTTTAGGATTAGGAAAATTTAATTGATTGTGCATTTGGAAAGGAATGCTTCAAAGAATTGTGTGTGTGTGTGTGTGTGTGTGTGTGTGTGTGTGTGTGTGTGTGTGTGTGTGTGTGTGTGTGTGTGTGTGTGTGTGTGTGTGTGTGTGTGTGTGTGAAGAAGTGATGCAGATCTGGGACAACATGATATTTAGATTTTTCTTTCTTTTTTTTTGGTAAACAATCTAATTTACCCAGAAATATTTAGTCATTAATTTACTTTAATTTTCATTTTACTCCAAAAATTCCTTATTAGTAGTATTATCTAGATTTTAGCCATTTGTGTTTTATGCAAAACAGTGGCCAGGTTATAATTCAAAAGTTCACCATCTGTAATCCATGGATGAATGAAAGTCATACAAGTTTGGAATGACATGAAGGAGAGTAAATGATGACCTTTCATTTATTTATTGTGAATTAATCATACAAAAAAAAAAATAGGGTTTATATGACTCCTGTCATTAATCATTTTAGGGGTAGCAATGATCATAAAAGTCATGCCAGGCTCTGCTTTAGATATGTCGCACCATATGAGCAAAATTTATCAAGGTACTAAAAATCATACCAGTCACCATCGACTTCACCCTGCTGAAATATGCACATGTCTGGAGGACACTATGTAAAGCAGAGGGGCAGTAAATTAATTTTAGATTGCATCTAGAGGACTACCTGGTAAATTTGGACTAAAAATAACTTAAAGGGAAATGACAACTAAGGATAGAGATGTTACATATATTCTTAAACCTGTGTAAATGAGCAAAGTCAGCTTGTTGAAAAGGGTTGTGGAAAATACGATAGGTTTGACCTTTCTCACCTCAGTTGTGTACCCACAGCTCAAGGTACACATACACACTGAATGGGGTTACTGTGGTAAACTGCTTTTTTTTTTTTTTTTTAAATAAAATAGACATATGTGTGTGTGTGTGTGTGTGTGTGTGTGTGTGTGTGTGTGTGTGTGTGTGTGTGTGTGTGTGTGTGTGTGTGTGTGTGTGTGTGTGTGTGTGACCCTGGACAACAAAACCAGTCAAAAAGGACAATTTCTATATATAAGCTTTCCATTGATATATGGTTTATTAGCATTGGACAATATTTTGCGGAGTTAAAACTATTTGAAAATCTGGAATCTGAATCTAAGTACTGAGAAAATCACCTTTAAAGTTGTCCAAATTAAGTTCTTAGCAATGCATATTACTAGTAAAAAATGATGTCTTGATATATTGACAGTAGGAAATTTACAAAATATCTTCATGGAACATAATCTTTACTTAAAATCCTAATGATTTTTGGCAAAATTTTATCATTTTGACGAATACAAAGGTTTTTTTGTTTTTTTTGTTTTTTATTTGAATTTTTTTTTTTTGACTATTGCTAAGAAAATACCCCAGCGACTTAAGATTTTTGTGGTCCAAGGTCACACACACACACACACACACACACACACACACACACACACACACACACACCAACAAACAGTGTTGGGGGTTGGTTTGCAGAACTTCGGACAATGGATGAGAAGCGGTAGTGTAATGCATTATAAATGTACTAAATCCTTGTTGTTGTACTACATACAGTCTGTAAGATTGTACATTTTATATCTTAGCCTACATTTTAATAGGCTATTAGAAACAGTAATAATACAAGACTATTAGTTAAATGCCAGATATTATTTAAGCTATGACTCTGGATAATTGATTTTTATAATAGAGACCACGGTTCTCCCATGATTCTCAAAACAAAACATATATATATATATATATATATATATATATATATATATATATATATATATATATATATATATATATATATACAGTCCAGACCAAAAGTTTGGATACACCTTCTCATTCAAAGAGTTTTCTTTATTTTCATGACTATGAAAATTGTAGATTCACACTGAAGGCATCAAAACTATGATTTAACACATGTTGAATTATATATGGAATTATATACATAACAAAAAAGTGTGAAACAACTGAAAATATGTCATATTGTAGGTTCTTCAAAGTAGCCACCTTTTGCTTTGATTACTGCTTTGCACACTCTTGGCATTCCCTTGATGAGCTTCAAGAGGTAGTCACCTGAAATGGTCTTCCAACAGTCTTGAAGGAGTTCCCCGAGAGATGCTTAGCACTTGTTGGCCCTTTTGCCTTCTGTCTGCGGTCCAGCTCACCCCTAAACCATCTCGATTGGGTTCAGGTCCGGTGACTGTGCAGGCCAGGTCATCTGGCGCAGCACCCCATCACTCTCCTTCTTGGTCAAATAGCCCTTGATGCCTTCAGTGTGACTCTACAATTTTCATAGTCATGAAAATAAAGAAAAGGTGTGTCCAAACCTTTGGTCTGTACTGTATATATATATATATATATATATATATATATATAAACAGTAATAACACTAGGCTATTAGTTAGATGCAAGATATTATTTATTAAGCTATGAACAAAACATTAGATATATATTAGGCATGGGCCGATTACTGGTTTCAAGGTTTACCACGATTTGAAAATTTCACGGTTTCAAAACCACTAATATATTTTCCATTATACCATTCCTGCGGTATGCGCTGTTTTCCATGTCTCCTCAATGACTAAAAGAGTAGGAATCCCTCAGGCTGAGTGCAGTGCAGAGAGTAACACTGACCCCTCCTCCTGTGTGCGAGCGAGCGGTCAGTCACGTGTGTGTGTAGGATGGCCCAGGTACACTTCATATTTAGTGTTCCTTTCCGTCACACACACAGCCACATCCGCTGAGCTTTCAAAAGTATACCGCAGATGAGCGCGGACGGATGAGCTCAACACATGCGCAGTACCACAGGGAGTGTGGCTGTCTGCGAGCCCTCTTGATGACGAAACTAACATAATGCCATCAGTGGTTTTTTTTTTGCCTTATTGCAACTCTCTGTTCTCAACTTGCACAAACTATGTTGCAATGCAATAATTTTCCAAAATGTCAATTTCAGTGAAAATATGAAGTCTGTTAATGCCCGTTAACACAGGCCAGTGACACAGAAGACAGACGCACAGAGAAAAATACTGTAGCAGCCAGGACCCGGTTCCCCGATACAGTCACTCTTAGCGCGCTAAGAAGACATCGAAAGATATATCTTACCAAAGTTGTTGATGTTTCTAAGTGTGTTCCCCGAAGTGTCCCTTAGGAAGCTTCTTAGCACGCTGCCTCTTACGTCCGACATTACAAGAGCGCTGTCCAAAGTCAGGGTGCTGAATTAGTTTGCATCGATTGCTCAGGAATCGATTTTCCACTTCACGCGAAGGTGCAATACAGCGTTAAGAAAGACAACACGTTCTATGCAAATGAAACATTCCTCAAATTATTACAGGTAACATTTATTTTAACGTAGTTTAAGTTATCAGTAAAATATAGACTATAAATTAAATTATCAAATGGTCAGTAATATGTTCACACGATATGTTGTGACAGTTAGACGAACCGAGTATCCCTCGCTAATCATCCACCCTCCTTATCCCGTTGTGCCACTTGTGCCGCTTCTTGACATGGGTTTAACGACTTATAAAAATTATATAATACACTTTTATATTAATGCTAAGGTACTTTACAATCAGAATTGATTGGCAAGCAGCTGCAGTTACTTCTGTTTAATGCGGTATTGATTGCAATTGGTTTATGTTTTTAATAAAAAGCAACCTATCTACAATGAACAGAGAGATAGAGAGAGAGTTACTTTCTAGACTAGACTAGAGCAATTATTAAATATCTTTCTTGTTCCCCCTTTTTTGTTACATATACATGGCTAAAATGTGACTAATATTTCTATAGGCTAATGAAATAATACTGGCATTTTAAAAAAAATTCATTAGGCTATTTTTGGTGCCCCCTCAGCACTTGGTGCCCTACGCACAGTGCGTGATGCGCGTGGTGGGAGCGGCGGCGCTGACCAGGATGCAATCCCCGGCACGGCGCAGAAGGGTGTTGGAGACAGTGTGGACGCACCTCCACACCGAGGTCTTGATTAGGCCGTAGCCCTCTCCCATGACCTCGATGAATCTCTCTGTAGCAAAAAAGAAAAAGAAAATAAAAAAAGTAGCGCTGGGCTTCAGGGCTTAAAGCAAAATTCCGCTGCTTTAGCCTGGCAAGCGGAGGTCTGAGAAGGTCCAGCAGCTCCATAATGAGCTGTCTTGGGAGGCAAATTTTTTTTTAATATAGCCACGTCAGGCAAAATGTCAAAAGGGCTTAAGTTTTGCCAAATAAAAAAAATTGACATGGGCTAAACGGCTCCGCGTCCGGCTCCGTCTTTGATTCAATACAAGGACACGTTGGATCGCTGCTATAGTTGGTCGCTTACTGGACACCACCATGATTACCCATTTATAGATCTTAGCCATTTAGAGCCATATTGTTTGCCAGATTTTAATTATCAAAAAATTGATTGTCAATTCGCTTTAATTACATTACGAAAAAGCCTAGGCTAATTACCACCTTATTAGTTCTGTAACCACATAAAGTCAACTTCATAAATAGGCCTGTATCCATTGCGAACATAATTTATTATGAGTCTTAAAAAATAACAGAAAATCATTGTTGAGCCACAAAATTGTCAACGTACCATAGTTTGACTTGTACTTCGCTGCGCTGGTTTCTAAAGACTGCTGTACAGTAGCGTCATGAGCTCAAAAAACGCTAAGAGAGAGCTACGAAAGTGTGACTTACAGAAGATATACTTAGCGTACGAACGTGTCGGGAACCATGCCATAAGGTTAAGAGAGAGGTTAAGGAATAGGTTAAGAACTACTTAGCGATATGAACGTTTTGGGGAACCGGGCCCAGATCACTCACTTTTCATGATGCACAAACTATTGGAAGAAAATCCTCAATATTGTTTTTTTAGGTTTATATCAATGTTTTTCTGAGGGAAGCTGACTGTCTTCTGAAAAGTTTACATGGTATAATTTCACAAAGCTTGTCAGAACATTCTGTTTTTGCTTCAAATTGGGTTATTATAAAAATATGTCAGTCTTTATATTTTCTTTTTAGGAAACAATTCAAAGAAAAAAAAACGAATTCTACTGTTTCTAATATTCATATGTTGCTGGAAAACTAAATATATTTTGTCCAGCAGTCATTTAAAAATGACACATTTCAAAGCTGTAACAACAATACCGTGATATATGTTATAGGCTAATTCACTTAGGTTTCTTACAAAATGTTTTATTTATCGTTATTAATGAGTCTAAAATGTTTGAATTGATTTGAAATAAATTAATGAACTTGATTCAATTATTTTGAACAAATCTTTTGATTGAATGAATTTGACATCAAATGCATTTCAGACAGGACCACTTTGACAAGTTACTTGAGTTTACTGAACACAATTTATCTTTGGTGGTATGGTTCCTTATGGGGGTTCTTGCTCCCAAACAGTGGGACGTCTATTCTGTAGCTTGGTTATGAGGATGAGTGTCTCTCAGCAGTGAAGTTTCATGCCAACCGGGTCTTGAAAGCCTTAGTGATCTGAAACAAAGAGGCGACAAACAGAAGGTGCATGGCTCATGCTTATAATGGGGAGGGAGGGAGGGTTGCGAGCTATTTGAGCATACTTACCGAGCAGTAGTGCCACGTATATATGTCCCGTGTCTAATAGTAGAATGGTAGTGATTGGAGCTATTTGATAGCTGACCGCATCAGCTGGCCACAGCCTATGCCTCCGTGGCCTGACTGAACTAATGCTGCGCTCGATTTTAACAGTCACTGTTCGCAACTGTACCTATTGGCATAACATATAGGCGTACAATCTTTATTCAAAGCATAATGAGTTCCAAAGGTAGTTTTCTCATTTTGAATGCGGCTGCTGCAACATCAGCTATATCTGGACTATAAACTTTTATCCCAATACTTTCGTTATTAGTAGGCCTATTTAATGTTTGCAACACAGCAATGTAACCTTCCGTGTAACTGTTTGTGAAGCTGTTTCAAACATTACATGAGGAGATCTCTCTGGATCAGCAGCTGTGTGAAAGCAGGTTTAAATATTCCGATGTGATTGTGATTGTGATTCAAATGTTTAATATACGTAGTGAAATCATTGTCATAGCGATAGGATTGCGTGTGTTTGAATTGAGATTGCAATCTTTTAATGATTAATCCATATGAGCCTATGTCATAATTTGTACCAGACCGTAATTCAGCAGTGCAGTTTCAACAGTCAGTAAGACTGACCTAGCCTCTAACCCAGATGCTGTGTAACAAACACTACCAAACACTAACATTCATCACAAAATGTATAGAAAGGAAGCTCCTTCAGTCCACGACACACCACTGATCAGCAAAAAGGGATTGCATGCTTCTCTGAGTATGCAAATCAACTCTCCACTATACATCGGGCGCAAGGGTGCCATGCTAAAACAGTTAAAAGGGCAAAACTGAAGGATGACTCTGACCTTTGAGACCTGCGGGTCGGACCAGCGATACCTTTGTACAGTGCTTAACATTTGCTTGGGCAGACGTTTAAAAATATCTCGGTGAATTAGATTACGCTTGACTTTCCCACCTCCCCTGTTTTGAGAGAAATACTGTGTGTTTTAGCTGCATTTGAATCCTTCCCTTCAACTTGTCAGTGCTTTGATTCCTTGACAGATTTCCTTGCTGCATTTTTGCTTCAGTGCCATAATGCTCTGTTTTCTCCGTACTTTCTGGATCTGCCTCAAGTCTCATCTGACATGTGCGCAGAGACAGCCCTCTGCTCATCTGCTATTTTCCATATACCATGTACAAGGTGTGGCGATCTGCTATGCAAGCAACAGTGTAAACGTCTTTCCTAACAAGTGAATCAGTGCCAATTAACAACTGTATGCCATGTCTTACCATTCATCCTGTTGTTGGACTTTTTCTGGGAATATTTAATGGGCAACAATTCTATTTTGGTCTTCAAAAAAGTTGTGTTTTGTTTATAAGATTTGTTTTGCTCAGCACAAATCTGTGATATGTTTCCATGCTGCTTTCATCGCACCACATCAAATGATAATCTAAGGATTTGATAAAAACAAAAAGATGTCTATGTTTTTCCCCCAAGCACAACCATTCTTTCTATTACATGTCATTTGACAAGTATTTGCTCCAGAATGCTGTCTCGTGAGATTAGGGAGGAGAAGTGAGAAATAGTCACACCATCAAATCTGGGGCACTATTTCACCTGCTGAAGTCTGCCGTCCCAAAAGTAAAACTTTCTTCTTTTGCTCTCTTGTTTTCTGTTAGCGATTACATGGCTTGGGGTAAACAACAAAAAGATGTGACTAATGCACTACGTCCATTTACAGTGGAGAAACCAGAGTCTATAACAGCAAACCCAGACTCCAGTTAGTGTTGTATTCTGCAGTGTTTGGTTTAATATTTTGAGTCCGACAGAACTGACAGAATCAGACCACTTTCACTAATAACGAACAAAGCTGTGTGGGTGTTCTGTGATGAATTCATAATGAACTGGCGATAACATGGGGTCGGTGAGGTGACTGTGACCAATACAAAGGCATAGTAGTTGCTTTTTATGAACGAAATTAGTATTTCATGAAAAAAGGTGGTAGCTAAAAGGTAGGAGTGAAAATAGGTCCGAAAGAAGTTGTCAGATTATTAGGATGCATATAGTGAACCACAGCAGGTTATATAAAATGAAAAGCATATTCCAACCTAAGTACATAATTAATATGACTGTTGATCAATTTGCATGTCATTTGGTTACTTTGCTGTTGTCACTTCTTATTTTTAGTCTGCCAATCATAAGCGAAGGTTTACAGGCGATGTGGCACAATCTTACACAACTGCAGCTGTACCGCAGAGTGGGTGAGGGGTCAACACAGCAACAGTCGGGGAATGCTGCAGGGACGTACATAAAATTGGATCTGTCATTTCTGAAAATTGTAGAGTTGATTTGATCCTCCTCAGGCTAGACTTTGTGTAACCGGCGTTGTCCATACAGGCTGATGAAGACAAATTACAAGTATTCTTCCCATGTAAAATAACACTAAAACTCTGGTTTTTAAATCTTAAAAGTGAACGCCACTTGATGATTGACATTGTTAATCAAGTGATTACAGAGAAATAAAACAAACTTGATTATCTTGTTTTGTTATCGTAACTTAATTCGTAATTATTAATTATAATCATCTGTGTTCACAGTGGTAATTCATCATATGTGCCTATACAGAAAATATATCATAATAAAGCAAAAGGTCACAAAAGTGATTTCTTGGGCATTAAAATAAGGGTTTTAAAAAACAATATAATAGAAGACACTAATGTTAAATAAATAATTAACTTATTATGTATTAGTAATAATGATCACAATAAATAATTGTTTCACCAATTAACATAATTATCATTATTATCAAATCAACAAACATTAACCTATTGTAGATTGTTTACAGATTCTGTTTAGCATTGTTTTTCCATTAAAGCGAAAAAACATTCTCTCAATTTTTTTTTTCTCCATGAAACACATAATTATACATTTGGTAGAATCTTCATCATATGAATTCATTAAAGTGTGTCATTGATATAAAATGGCATTGGTTCATGTGTCATTGTAATTGAATGTGTAATTTTGAATATGTGGAAAAGGGAGTGATGTAGGCAACATAATACTAAATTACACATTACATTGAATTCAACTGATGCTGAGTTCACAGGTGTGTGTATAATGTTTTTTTTTTTTTTTTTTTTTTATCTTTTCATGGCTTTAAAGGAGGTTCAACCAATCAAAATAGTTCAGATTTACAACTCAAATCAAGCATACAGTAAGGGTGGTTTATTCCAGTATGCACGTCTAGATGTGTTTTGGCATTCCTACTGCAGGGCATGAAACTTCCAAAATTTTAGCACTGAAGCTTGACTAAGAAGCCTTTCCACAAGTCTCATGTTTATCTGTTCAAGCTGTCACTACCACATGCTGTGGCCCAGCCTAACATATGTACAGCATTTACAGACATTCTTCTTCATCTTTGTTCTTAGGTTTTTCTTTTTTTCTTCTTTCTTTCTTTCTTTCTTTCTTTCTTTTTTTTCATTTGAATGTTGCAACCAATGTGCAAAACAAAAGTAACAGAGAAGTGATAAGAAGAAGTGGGGTGTGGATTTTTGGTCTTCCATGCATGATGGATTTTTTCCTTTAAAACAGGGTATAATCATTCCTTATATTTTAGTAGTAGAAGTAGTAGTAGTAGTAGTAGTAGTAGTAGATTTGCCTTTTTTGATTAATAAAACTTGAAAAAGTTATATATTTGTCAATTGCAGTGGACACTGTGCATTAAGGTTGTAATATCAAATTGCAATATTTCCATATGCTAGCTATATATATATATATATATATATATATATATATACAGTGTTGGGAAGGTTACTTTGGAAATGTAATAGGTTACAGATTACAAGTTACCCTATTTAAAATGTAATAGTAGTGTAACTTTTTTAATTACTTTAATAAAGTAATGTAACTAATTACTTTTGAGTACATTTTGATTACTTTTATAAATTTCTAATGAATGTTAATTTGCAACTGTTAATCATCTTCAATTTACACCATGCAGGTTTAACCTTACAGTAGTGCTCAATACTGTCAGACTTTCACCATCCTTCATCACCTGAATTAAGATGATCAATTTTGAACAAATCCACCACACAATCAGACTTTAGTACTGCATTTTACTTAGAGATTGATCTGAAGTTCAAAGCAGATTTAAAATCAAAAGAAATAGTTTATAGATACTGTTTTTGAAACCAACTCTTTGCATAACTACAGGCATCTAACTGCATCTAACAATGGTTTGGGGAAAAATAGTTAATAAAAAAAATAAAAGCATATACATCAACTCAAATACGGTTATCTAATAAGCATGTGTCCTATTTTGTGTACTAAACTCCTGAAACATTGGTGTTTTTCTGAAACACTGCTGTCTCTTTGTATATAATATGATATGATGATAGTTTCTCAAAATAAGTAAAAAATGCTCATGAAGTGACTGTTCTAGAGATTAATTTCCATGAGGGGCGGACTGGGAAAAAAAATAGGCTGGGAAATCTCACACTCATACACCCACAACCCATTCTGAAACATGGACAACCCTATTTTTTTTTTTTTGCACCTGACATGAAAAAGATTTGAATCCTTAGGTTGGGGGACTTGCAACGTAATTAAGAGTTCTCTCCTGAACTGCACCTTCACTTCCATTATCCATTCATCTCTCTCATGACTTTAATACTGAAGATTTTTATTTGACTTTTACCATGTTTTGTAAGTGCAATTTTGTTTTTTTGGCAAATGAATTACCACTTGTATTTATTTTTACTACAAATTCCATAGTTAAACCACGGTTAGTGCCATACCATAGGCTATATTAATTTTCCTAAGGGTTGTGTTTTTGTATGCACTAGCTCCCCCTAAACCTATGATAAAATATGATGATTTGTCTGCTAACTTACTACTGTAACATTACAAAAGATAATAATGACGTCGTTTATACAGTATTTTGAGTGATTGCGAGTAATGTGCTGCTGCTGCTTGACTAAGAAAACAAAGACAAAACTACATTAGCATATTTACAGATGAAACTGACCTGCATCTGAAACCCTGAACAGAAGTGTCGCTTCTCTGCTCCAGCTGTGCGCTTACACAGTTCACTCCGGTCTCTCTCTCTCGCATTGATTACTCTGAGTCTGATCCAAACCGTTCGGCGGAGGCGCGGAGAGCGCGCGAGCCCAACCATTGCCAGTCACGACTAACCGATTCATGATTTATTAGAGATTTAATTATCGAATGGCGGATTCGGAAATAATCGCTTTAGTATATTCAGCCTGCAATTATACAATAACAATATTAAAGTAGAAGGCCAAATCGTCTGCCAGGCCACCGGGAATAGTCCCGGTTCTCCCGATGTCCAGTCAGCGCCTGATTTCCACAGACACGCAGAACGTGCGGGATTCATATTCAGTCTTTTTGCGGCTTAATATTCACAGACATCAGTCCATATCGGGTTTTGATTCAAGTGTACTGACCTAATTTTGATTTATTCGTCCAAAATGTGGCATATTGCGTCCGCGTTATAGGCCGAATTCCATTTTTATGACTGGATTCTACGAATGTGTTTTCCGCGTCTCGGAGATTATGGGCCATATGTCTTAGTGCAATTTGGGAAAGAAATAAGCTGTATGTGGATGTGTGTAAATATTCAAATGTAATCCTCTTTGTAATCGTTACAATTTTCATAAGTAACTGTAATTTAATTACTCATTTTTTCTTAGTAACTGTAACTGATTACTGTTACATTTATTTTGTAATTAAATTACGTAACGCCGTTACATGTAACTAGTTACTCCCCAACACTGTATATATATATATATATATATATATATATATATATATATATATATATATATATATATATATTGTGCCGTCCTCGATATCTTAACTTAATATCCTGACGGCCAGCTAAACTTTTTCCCCACACCAAGACTCTGAAGATTAATTCTTAGTTCCACAGGTTTATTGGAGTTAAGGAAAATAGTGGAACTGCAACACACAAAAGAGCAATGACAAATAACACATGAATAAAGGCTAATTTGCACAATTACAGTTGCATTTTTGTTTGTACTCATTTTAACACTAATAAAGAAATACATGTGAACTACATTCTGGTCATTATAGCACCTTTACCGTGCAGCTTGTAACAAATGAACACGTGAGAGCTAGCATATGCATAGCCGACGTGAGTTCAAACCATTGGCAGATTACACTCTACCAACTTACAATTATTGTCAAAAATAACGAATAATACTTCCAGAATAATCTCACAAAACAAAGTATACATACCGACGATGCTACGTCAGACATGAGAAGTAGACAGATGCGATTGAAGCACCATGAAAATAAACTCGAGCAAACCGCTGAAAAGCGCATGAAGTGCGTGAGTATTTTCTTCCCCACTACGGATCGCGTAATAGGACATTTAGCACAGCGCGATCTTAAAGTGACCATGACCTAAATACAAACACATATGAAATGCATATTCCTGGAACACATTAGAACTCTGAAATGCTGACTAAAAGTAAAGCATGTTAAAGTAACTTTAAACTTAACTTAAATAAGCATTTTCTTGGAGACACGTCACCCCACAGTCCATGCACAGTCCATTTACTGTGCCCCTGGAGGTAGAAGGAGAACTATTTCATTGACTGGCCTGAGAAAGAGGCTAGTCACGCCTGGTTTGATGATCTTCACCTCAACCTGGCGCACTTTCCCATCTTTACTAGGGAAGGCCTGTGTAATCAGTCCAAGAGGCCATTCATTCCTAGGTGCTTGACTGTTCTTAAGGAGAACAACGCTTCCAGACTGAATGTTTGGCTGAGTGGACTGCCATTTTTTGCGGGCCTGCAGTGTTGGGAGGAATTGTTTCCTCCAGCGGTCCCAGAAGGTGTTGGACAGGTGCTGAACCTGCCGCCACTGGGACTTGTAGAGGTCTGCCACTCCAAACTTACCAGCAGGAGCAGGCACAATGTTCGTCTTTTGTGTGAGAAGAGCAGCTGGTGTAAGTATGAACAAGTCATCAGGGTCCATAGTCACTGGAACAAGTGGCCTGGCGTTGATGATCGCTGCAACTTCTGCCATGAAAGTCACCAGCACTTCGTGGGTGAGCTTGTCTTTCAGCTGGATGAACATTGCGTCCAGAATCCTCCTAGCCAGCCCTATCATTCTCTCCCATGATCCACCCCAATGGGATGCATGTGGGGGATTAAAGGACCATATGCAACCCTCGTCTGAGAGGTAAGTCTTTACAGCAGTGCTGTCAATGTTTGAGGCTGTCTTCAGTTCCTTACAGGCACCAATGAAGTTTGTGCCACGGTCGGAACAAATGTATTTGACCGGCCCACGTATTGAAAGGAAGCGCCGTAGCGCATTGATGAAGCTAGAAGTGTCGAGGGATTCTATGACTTCAATGTGCACAGCTCTTATGCTCATGCACGTAAAGATCACTGCCCACCTTTTACTTTGAGCGAAGCCGCCTCTGGTCTTGCGTGAGGAGACGTTCCATGGGCCGAACACATCAAGACCCACGCTGGAGAACGGAGGATCTGTTGAGAGACGATCGGCTGGCAGGTTAGCCATTTTCTGGATGCTGAGTGGAGCTCTGAGCCTTCTGCATGTTATGCATTGGTGGATGATGCTGCTTACTCTTTTCTTCCCTCCGACTATCCAAAAGCCAGCTGAACGGACCGCCCCCTCAGTAAAGTGACGGCCTTGATGATGAATTTGCTCATGGTGGTGTCTGATGAGCAAAGTGGCGATGTGATGCTGGCCAGGAATAATCAGGGGAGTCTTTTCACTTTGATTGAGACTTGAATAATGAAGACGGCCTCCAACTCTGAGAAGACCGTGTGCGTCAATGAACGAGTCCAGATTTCTGAGAGGGCTTGTTTTTGGCATCCTTTCCTGTTTTAAAATGCACTTTATCTCTTGGCTGTAGACTTCCTGTTGAACTGCTTGGATGATTACAGTTGACGCTTTCTCTAATTCCTCAACTGTGAATTCAGCTTTGCAGTAATGCCAGCCCTTGCATGCTCTGTTCTCTCTGTGAGCTGTCTTGAAATGACAGGCTATGTGAACGAGGCGAGTGACTGCACGAGTTAATGACTTCCAGGTAGAGAACTTAGCAAAGCGTTGTGAATTCAGTTGCTTGTTTGAGGCTGTAGTGCTTAAGACGGATGCCAGAGGGTGGATGTCTGGGTCTGTGCTTGGGTCAACAAGGTCATAAGTGCATGCAGAAATGCTGGGCCCCGGCTTAGAGAGAAATTTTGGCCCACTCAGCCAGTTGGTGTGTTTCAGTTGGCCAGCAGGGACGGAACGCGTTGCGTGATCTGCAGGGTTCAGGTCTGTTGGCACGTAGTGCCACTGGTCTGGTCGGCAGGATCTTCGGATGCGTAACACCCGGTTGCTGACATAGACATAAAAGCGCCTGGTCTCATTGCAAATATAGCCCAAGACTACTTTACTGTCTGAGTAGTCGGTTACGGCATCAAGCTGTAGGTCTAGTTCTGCTGAGACCAGATCTGCTAACTCAACAGCAAGCACTGCTGCGCAGAGTTCAAGTCTTGGCACTGTGTGTTCAGGGCAGGGGGCCAGCTTGGCTTTGCCCATTACAAATCCAATCTGGTTGTTGCCATTACTGTCTGTCACTTTCAGGTAGCACACAGCACCGATAGCTTTGACTGATGCATCACAGAACACACACAGTTCTCTTCTTACCGCTGCTGACGGTGAGGTTTCCGTGTAGCGCCTTGGGATGGAAAGCTCAGCGAGCTCAGACAGAGAGGTTCTCCATGACGTCCAGGCATCTTCCATGGCTGGAGGTAAGGGCGCATCCCAGTCACCATTCTCCACCTCGCAGGATAGCCTTGCCTTGGATTGTGACCGGCGCAACGAATCCAAGTGGGTCGTAGAGGCTATTGATCGTGGATAAGACACCCCGCCGGGTGTAGGGCTTGGTCTCACTGGAGACATTAAAAAGGAAACAGACTGTCTTGAGATTCCAGTCAAGCCCGAGGTTGCGCTGCAACGGCAGCGCGTCTGTGTCGAGGTGAAGGTCTTTGAGGTCACTCGCATGGTCACTGGATGGGAAGGCGTCCATGACCTCTTTGTTGTTCGCTGCAATCTTGTGAAGTCTCATATTCGACTTGGAGAGCACATCCTGTGTCCTTTTTAACAGGCTGATAGCAGCTTGAACTGTGGGCAGGGACTTCAACCCATCATCGACATAGAAGTCATGCAACACGAAGTGCTTCACATCTGGGTCGACGTGGAACTCGTTGCCTTGAACAGACTTGTGTAGACCGTGAATAGCCACTGCAGGTGAAGGGCTATTGCCGAAGACGTGGACGTTCATCCGGTAATCCACGATGGCTTTGGAGAGGTCATTGTCCTGGAACCAGAGAAAGCGTAAGAAGTCACGGTCTTTCTCTCTTACCCGGAAGCAATAGAACATCTGTTCTATGTCGGCTGTGACGGCGATGGCCTCTCTTCTGAACCGAATCAGCACTCCCAGTAGTGTGTTATTCAGGTCAGGACCCGTTAACAGCACGTTGTTGAGTGATACGCCATTGTATTGGGCACTGGAATCGAATACCACACGGATTTTCTTAGGTTTTTTCGGATGATACACCCCGAACGTTGGCAAGTACCACCTTTCTTCATCTGAACTGAGAGGGGGGGCTAACTCTGCATGACCGTTCTGAAACATGTTGCCCATGAAGGCGAGAAAGTGGTCTCTCATCTCAGGCTTTTTCTCAAAGTTACGCTTGAGAGACATGAGACACCTCAGCGCATGTGGCCTGTTGTCCGGGAGCCGTGGGCGTGGGCTCTTGAATGGTAATGGCACCACCCAACTGTTGTTTGGGTCCTTTTGTAGTCCTTCATCCATTATCTCCATGAACATTGTATCTTGAATGGAGGGAGCCACCTGGTTGTCATCCCTGGTCCGCCTGAACACTGTGCATCCAAGGTGGTCGGTTTCACAGATAGGCTGGTCCTCAGGATACACTGGAGGCTCACTGGTGGCCTGGGTGTTGCTGAACCTCTCCTTCACATGGAACACGTTGGGGCACGCATCAAAGAGAGTGGGCCATTGCAGCTCTGTGGTGTTCGTATTGAATGTGCTAATTGTCAGTGGCCTGTGAACATTACCTAGGCACACATTTCCAACAATGACCCACCCCAGGTCTAACTTCTGAGCGTAAGGCAGGATGTGAGGGCAATTCACCTGTTTGCGGACTTTATGCACTCTGATAATGTCTCGTCCTAAGAGAAGCATAATGGGGGCTTGTGGGTCAATGTCTGGGATGAAGTGTGCCACTGACCTTAGATGAGCATGATGAAGAGCTACTTCGGGGGTTGGAATCTCCTCTCTGTTGTTCGGTATATCGTTACATTCAATAAGGCTTGGCAACGAAACGCGAACAGTTCCATCCAAAGACTCCACTTCATAGCCACTGGCCCTTCTGCCTGCTGATGATTTCACTCCGGCACATGTTCTCAGTGTGTAAGGAGCGCTTGGACTTTGGTCGTTGAACACATCAAAGAACTGTGAGCGAACCAGTGACCTGTTGCTCTGCTCGTCCATGATCGCATACAGTTTCACAGCTTTTTCTCTGTGACCAGCTGGGAACACTTTGACGAGGCATATTTTCGAGCAAGAGCGGTCTGTGAGTTCCCCTCCGCAGACTTTCGTGCATTTGTTGGTGACCTGAGACTGCAGTGAAGCTTCATCCTCCTCCCCGCCGTGCTCAGCAGTAGGACCAGCCCTCTGCTGCCAGGGTGCTGCTCCAGGGTGAAGCGCTGTGTTGTGCCTGTCGCTCTTACATTCAAAACACCAGACATTGACTTTGCAGTTCTTTGCTATGTGAGACGAGGAAGAAAGACATTTAAAGCACACATTGTTTTCTTTGAGGAGTGTTTTGCGCTCGTCGATGGGCTTCTCTCTGAACGCCCGGCACTTACGGAGAGGGTGTGGCTTTTTATGCAACAGACACAGTTTGTCGCCTTCGTCGGATTTTGTTGGAGGCTCACCCGTGTCAGATGTGGCTCTGGGTGACACCTCTGGCTTGTGGACGGAGACTTCCCGCTGTCTGTTGGGCTTTCACGCTGTCTTCTCTGTCCTGGGGGCCATGTCTGTGTTGCCGATGAGGCTGAAGCTTGGGTCATTTGCGATGCGAGCCTGCTCGCTGACAAAATCAACAAAGAAGCCAAAGGGAGGATAGCTCACATGGTTTTGACGCTTGTAGGCTGCACCAGCTATCACCCACTTGTCCTGGAGACGAGGTGGGAGTTTCTGTACAATTGGGTTGACGCCTCTCGACGTGTCCAGGAAAGCCAGGCCTGGTAAGTCTCCTTCAGCCTTAGCGGCCTGCAGTTCCATTAGCAGATCACTCAGCTTTGTCAGGTTAGATCCATCTCGGTTTACTATTTTCGGAAAGCTGTCAATGCGTTTGAACAGAGCATTTTCTATTGCTTCAGCTGAGCCATATGTTTGCTCGAGCCTTTCCCAAGCCATGGCCAGTCCTGCTTCTGGCCTATTGATGTGTATAGCTCTTATCTGCTCAATATGCTCTGCTGACTCCTTCCCGAGCCACTTTAGCAGAAGATCCATCTCCTCACTCGGTTCCAGGATAAGGCCTCTGATGGCAGTCAAAAAGGAACGCTTCCATGCTCTGTAGTTTTGGGGTTTGTCATTGAATTGAAGCAAGCCTGTAGCTACAAGCTCACGCCGGGCTAGATACCTGACAAAGTCGTTTATGTGTGAGCCGCCCTCATTTATGTGTGAGCTGCCATCGTTGTAGTCTGGCGGTATGGCATGGTGTACGGGAGGAGGCTGGGTGTGGTGATTTTGTGTTTCGAAGTGGTGTACTAGAGAAGCATGCTCACCGCTGGACTTGATGTGAGGTAGACTTACGTCTCCAGGCATCCTGTTGAATGGCTTGTGGCTGCCCTCGTACATGCTGATGTAAGGCTGCTGTGAGATGAGACTACGTGTAGCAGTATTTTTCTGATGTGGATAGAAGGGACAGGCTTCAGGCTTTAGTGGAGGAGGTGACACGTTGTGGTTAAGGACCGGCGCGGTCTTTGCTTGTGTGTCACCGTTATCACATGACTTAAATTCTGAATCCCTTTTTTTCTTTTAGTTGATCAAGCACATACTGCCTTGTGCGTTGTGAGGCTTCTAAAGGAACAGAGTCTTTGTTCAGGTCACAACTATGTTTCTCGCTCTTTACATCAGCAGCAGCTTCAAGTGACTCTGCTTCTGCAATGGCTGCTGCAGCCTCTTTTTTATGTTTTAGCATTTCTATAGACACTTCCAACTTAGCTTGTTGTAGCCTCAGATTATCTTCCTCTTCAGCATAGCATAGGCGTGCCTTTGCTGCTTCGGCTCTCGCTCTTGCTCTGACTGCTGCAGACCCCGCTGACGATGAACTGGATCTCACTGAACAACATACTTGCGAGCGTGTTCTTAACGATGCACTGTATGGGTTCTCCTGTGTTGCTGTATTTTCATGCAAACTCTCCTCTCTAGCCTGTAGCTCGGTGGTGCTCAGTGGTGCTCGCTGCTGCAGTAGCACTTGGCTGTAGAGTATGGTCCGTTGATCGTCCACTGGATGCGTGTGACGACGACATGTCGGCTAGCTTCCAACCTGCTCTGCTTTATCTCGCTTGCTTGATAGTCGTCGTTTCACTGTGCCGTCCTCGATATGTTAACTTAATATCCTGACGGCCAGCTAAACTTTTTCCCCACACCAAGACTCTGAAGATTAATTCTTAGTTCCACAGGTTTATTGGAGTTAAGGAAAATTGTGAAACTGCAACACACAAAAGAGCAATGACAAATAACACATGAATAAAGGCTAATTTGCACAATTACAGTTGCATTTTTGTTTGTACTCATTTTAACACTAATAAAGAAATACATGTGAACTACATTCTGGTCATTATAGCACCTTTACCGTGCAGCTTGTAACAAATGAACACGTGAGAGCTAGCATATGCATAGCCGACGTGAGTTCAAACCATCGGCAGATTACACTCTACAAACTTAAAATTATTGTCAAAAATAACGAATAATACTTCCAGAATAATCTCACAAAACAAAGTATATATACCGACGATGCTACGTCAGACATGAGAAGTAGACAGATGCGATTGAAGCACCATGAAAATAAACTCGAGCAAACCGCTGAAAATCGCATGAAGTGCGTGAGTATTTTCTTCCCCACTACGGATCGCGTAATAGGACATTTAGCACAGCGCGATCTTAAAGTGACCATGACCTAAATACAAACACACATGAAATGCATATTCCTGGAACACATTAGAACTCTGAAATGCTGACTAAAAGTAAAGCATGTTAATGTAACTTTAAACTTAATGCTTATTTAAGTTTTCTTACTCATAACAAAAACATATATATATATATATATATATATATATATATATATATATATATATATATATATATATAATTTTACAATTGATAGGAACTTTCTTAAATAAGATTATGCAATGGATTATGATCTGAGAACTGAAAGCTGTATACAGTACATATTGTACACAATCCACTAAACACACACACACACACACACACACACACACACACACACTTATTGTATATTTATAGTGTATATATACTTATTCTGCATATCATGATCAATAACAATTTATAATTTACAAGTCTTAATTTTCAACTAATTATATTATTAATTTCAAATATCCATTGAAAGTTGCATCATTATTTAATTATAAACAGCCTTAGTCACAGTAGATTTGACTGAAAATTCCCTTTGAAATGCAGTGAACAGATATTCTCTTTACGCATGCCATCAACTTTAATAGACAGATGTGTTTGAGTGGATGCTCACAAATATACCAATGATACCAAAATAAAATCTTCTTAAATTACTCTCTAGAATACTTTGTTATTGATCAGTTTTGGCATTGAGTGGTCAGCCATGCAAAATAGATTGCTTATACAGAAATTTTGTTTCTTACATAGCTGCATTCAATCACTTCAAAGCAGCTTTAAAAAAAAAAATTAATCGTGAAGGAAATGACAAGGTAATTATCTTGCCTGTTAGCAGGGTAATTTTTATCTGCAGACAGAATAAAGTAAAAACAAGAGAAACATAAATAATGGAAAATCACTTTGTTGTTATTATTAGGCAAAATCTTTAATCAGAACAAATGCAAAGAATGAGGTTAATACTAAGCCGGAATATAATAAAATAGCAAACAATGAGTTATTATAGAACAAGAATACATAGCATGTATGAATTTGCCTTTCAGATATATATAGGGCAGACTGGGGCTAGTTGTCACAAGTTTTTGAATAGCTAATAAACATTTAATTCTACAAACATCACAAACTTTGGTGAATAAATCTGTTAAATCTGTGTGTTTACTTCATACAATTTGGATGCTGACATTTCTAACTGTCCAGTTTGTCATATTCATGTCATGTTCATTCTGTGTACTGTATGGAAAAGTAGTGCTGTCTGGTCTTCCCGGTGCACACAGACCAGTTGAAGTAGGTTGAAGTAGGTGGAATTTCTTCAAAGTGGACAGTATATTGATATTTCTTCCAGTTAATTATTTCTAATTAAATGCTGTGATATATTGACAGACTCTCTAAGATATTGTCAAAATAATAATAAATAAATAAATAAATAAAAAATTGGTTGATCAGTGGTCCACATATGCAAGTTCTGGTTTTTGATTTTAAAGAGTGTTAAATCTTTCTTCTGAACTGAAAATTATCTTGAAAACTTTTTGGTTTTCACATTTTTATTATTGAGATGAGTTGTAACATTTTACATATTTGCTGTTTAAAGAGATGATTTATGTTTCATTATATAATCACTAAATTGCCAATTATGTTATTTATATTCACAGCAGCTGAAAATACTAATATATGATGTTTAACGACAGGCAGCAACCCCGTATAGTGTGGCAGCATGCCATGCTATTGTGCTTAGTGTACTGTATCTTATTTCCTGGGCACTAATAGTGGAAAAGTAAAAAAAAATAAATAAAATTAAAAAAATTTAGTCAGGGTATGTACCTTCAGAGAAATTGACTTTCAAGAACAAATGCTGAGAAGCATTCAGCAGAGTGAAAGTGTGATAACTAACCCTGCTTTCTCCTATATGTTTCTTAATTCATGGAGTCTATTACTATGGCAACATATGGACGATTTTTTATTAATTTAAAAGACACAGGTTATGAGAACATGTTGGTGACGTACAATGCAGGTCCCACTCACAGTAAATAGAGCCTCTCCTCGTTTTTATCTTTTTCTTTAAAACACAAACGCGTCGGCATATGATTTATTGGCGTTTTGTTCTGCCGGTTTAAATGGGCTTACTCTATTAGAATCACAGAGGGTCGCAAATTTTCCTTAGTAGTGCACATGTGAAAGCAAAGCAGTCCCCAGAGCCTCTGTTTACCAACCAAGTCGGATTTACTCCTTTCATACCCAGACATACGGAGGCTCACCTTCTCCCCCGAGGCTTTCATTTTGTCTCACATCCTAACTCCACTCCAGCCACAATCCGCTCAAAACTTAGCAGACTGAGGGGCTTTTATGCAAATCTCTGCACCAAAAACATAGTCGCAAGCCCATTCCTCATTCTCAGAAATACACACTTCAAAAAGAAGCCATTTAATTCTCTGATGACAAAATTGAGAACAGTTCTATTATTGCCCTCACCAGCTAGAGGGGACAACTTAAGGAGCTTGTCTGTAAACATAGCCATACAAAACCACTCTCAAGGAAAGCTTCATCAGGCAGGGAATCATTTGCATTCTTTTAAACAAATGTTTTGATGGTGAAACAAACAGGCCCGCCCTGCCATGTTTGATGGCCATCATTTTCACAATGCACTGACACTAAGTACAAAAACAACTTAAGGTCATATCTCCATGACTATGACAGACAATTATTCAGCTGCATTTCGTATGAGGAGCTATGGGGGCGGACACGGATGATGGGTGAATGGATCCTGAGATTACTGTCGCGTTTCAGCAAACTGACCAAAACAAAGCCGGATTCTTCTGTGTCTAATGGTGGCCAGCGGAAAAGCTTTTGAATCAGATCACATTGAGGATAAATTAAGCTTCTTGAAATGGAATGGGGGGTGGGGGGGGTGGCGTGGTTTGCAAAAAGAGGGACCACAGGGAATGGTAAAAGGGTTCGAATAGCAGCCTTATTCATCAAGTAATTTATGTCATTCCTGAAATATGTCAAACAGCCATTAGGAATGCTGTTCTGATTACAAAAAAGCGAGAAATAATTAAAAAAAAAATTTTTTTCTTTTAGCCAAGTATGGTGACCCATACTCAGAATTTGTGCTCTGCATTTAACCCATCCGAAATGCACACACCCGGAGCAGTGGGCAGCCATTTATGCTGCGGCGCCCAGGGAGCAGTTGGGGGTTCGATGCCTTGCTCAAGGGCACCTAAGTCGTGGTATTGAGGGTGGAGAGAGAACTGTACATGCACTCCCCCCACCCACAATTCCTGCCGGCCCGGGACTCGAACTCACAACCTTTCGATTGGGAGTCCGACTCTCTAACCATTAGGCCACGACTTCCCCAAATGTATGAACTGGGGATGGCGGGTTGTGAGCATTGCATTTAAAATAAAATAAAAAGTTTGACTCTTAACTGTCCCAATTGGCCACTTCAAAATACAAGTATTTTCAGACTGCACTAGTATGATAAGGCAACAAACAAGGAGCATGTTTAAATTCATTATAGATAAATGTTCGTACCCCATCAGCACTATTATGTTTTTTTTTTTTTTTTTACCTGAACTAAATGAGGTCATTTAGTTTAACACTCTTAAAAACAGAGGTTCAATGATTCCATGAAGATTATTTAACTTCCATGGAACCTTTTCATTGAACAAAAAAGTTATTTCTAGTCGAAAAAGGTCTTTTTTTTTTTTATAATGTGCGCATAACATTTAATAGCATGTCTTTTCCAGTCCAAAAGTACTCAAATGCCATTCATTTATCAGTATTGTGTATATTGTAAGACTCTGAATGACTGACGGCTGCCAATTGCAGCTTGTGTCACTGGGAAGCTGAGCCACAGCCTTTCACTTCCTACTGTTCTTTCTACGGTCACACGACATGAAATCAATACTGAGCGTTCAGCAGCTGATAGGGATGCCGTGAAAAAGAAACATTCCTTCGAACAGACTGCACTATATTTAAGTCCACTGAAGCACATAGCATGACTAACTTGACAGAACAAACTGTATATTATGCAAATACATGCACAGACACTATTTAACTGAACAGAGATGACATAACTGAATCCAATGATGAACTGCCTTTAACTATCATTTTTGCATTATTGACACTGTTTTCCTAATGAATGTTGTTCAGTTGCTTTGACGCAATGTATTTTGTTTAAAACGCTATATAAATAAAGGTGACATTGACATTGACATATGCATGAGATCACACTTTTATTTTATTTATTTATTAATTTTGTAATATCTTATTGTCTAAAGCCAAATATCATGGATAATATAAGGTAGTTATAGCACAAATTTCCATCTGTTTGTGTTGAAACTGAGACCTATGTTATTAACATTCTGACAGCATACAAACATTTAATAATCTGACATGCAAACAACTGTAGAGATGAACCAACTATTATGAATCCTTTCAATATATCATGTTTATTTAACCCATTTACCTATTTTGATACTTATATGTATTCTTAAACAAACAAACACAAATCTTTTTTTTTTTTAATGATTATGAACATGGAATGATCACCATATGGAAACAAGGACCATTTAGGCAGTCTTTTGAATACTATATTGGCATTGTTTTGGAGGTTTAAAGAGCCACTATATTTATGTGTTTAAGGCTAGAACAATTGAGATGTTAATGAATTCAGTGTTTAATGTGAGCAACATCTGTTTGAAGCTCTGATTTATTTAGTAGTACACATCGATGGCTTATGTGAAAGATTTTAAATGTCATCGTAAGTGTCCCTTGGAGCATTACATGAGACGAAAGCCGAAAGAAACATAAAAGAGGCTAAAGTGATTTCAAGAATAAGACAAGCAGTCCCAGAAGACCCAGTTTAAGTAGGGCTCCTTTGGTAGAGCCCTCATACGCGATACCTACATTTGTGACCATTGTTCAAAATCTTGCTGCACTGAGCTCACTGTCTGTGACTAAGAGCCTTTGGAAAGAAGTAGCTTGTTTCATGCACTCCTGAGGGAGTATGCGACACATATCAGATTTCAAATCAGATGGATGTTATTCTTTAAGGAGGACACCTTGACACATAGGATAGTAACCTATAAAGATCGTAGAACTGCAAAACAGACTTCATTTCTTTATTTTAAAGTTCTCATAAAAGCTTATCAACCACATCTTATACAAAGCATGGGAGGAGAGCTAGCTTGTGAAAAATCTGATAACAAAGTGTTAAAGTCATTTCAGAGGTCACATGCATGACACCGCTATCCCTTTAGTGCTGTTTGTGTACATCTTATGAACCTGTCACTCACCCCTTTGGCCCTAATGACAAAGAAAAGTGAAGCCTCAAGCTTCTGGTAATATCTCAGAAGGTCATTCTACAGCTGATAATGCATTCATCAGCACTTAAGGAAATTAACTATATAATTTCACATTCGTAGTTCTAATGTGGAGATGAATTTGTGCCATAGACCATGGGAGAGCAATATGCCATTAGTTTTGGTTGGCCAAGTGAGAGTGCTTTCATTGTGTCTAATGCATACCTGAGTCTAATAATTGTAAAAGTTAAATCTTACTGAAAGGGTTTAGCAGTTTTACACCAATGTGTACTTCATTGCATGTGATTTTTCACTGTTGAAGTGCCATGATTTGCAGGCAGTTGGACATGAAAATCTATGCAGTGTAGAAAATCGTTTTATTCCTTTTGCTGGTTATGTAATCACATGTTCATTAGCTGAAAAATCATATTAATCTTATGAAATGGACATCTTTAGAAAGCTCAAATGAACACATCTTTCTGTTTTTACATTATTAGCTCCGTGCAACGGAGTTAAGATTGATTTAAAAGAGTTTAGATTGATTTGAACAATATGTTGCAATCAGGTGGTTCAGTGGTAATTTAGTTGATATAGCTGATTTACAAATTTTACCTTAACCCCCAGAAACACCACACTATACACGCGCACACACACACACAAACACACACACACACACACACACACACACACACACATACATGCATATATGTCTTTATGAGTCTCTCTTCTGCAGATGAAGGCTTTCACCAGAAATGCAGTTGTTGTTGTTTTTTTTACTATTTAAAATAATGGTTTTCTAGCTTAATATATTTTAAAATGTATTTTTTTACTTTGATGAAAAGCTGAATAGGTGTGTTTTTCAAAATATTTTTTATGTTTTTTTAAAGAAGTCTTTTTTGTTCATCAATTGTACTTTTAAATATAATTTATTTCTGTGATCAAAGCTGAATTTCAAGCATCATTACTCCAGTCTTCAGTGTCACATGATCCTTAAGCAATCATAATAAAGATTTGTATTTTAAATAAGTGCTATTCTTTTTAACTTTATTAAATTAAAAAAGGTCACAGGTTTCTAAATAAATAAATAAATAAGCAGCACAACTGATTCCAACAACGATAATAAATCAGCGTATTGAAATGATTTCTGAAGATCGTGTGACACTGAAGACTGGAGTAATGATGCTGGAAATTCAACTTTGATCACAGAAATAAATTTTTTTTTTTTTATAATAAAATAGAACAAACATTATTTTAAATGATAATAAAATTTTACAATATTACTGTTTTTTTCAGTATTTTTGGTCAAATAAATGCAACATTGATGAACAGAAAAAAAAACTTCTTTAAAAAACATTAAAACTCTTTTGAAAAGCACACACACACACACATATTACTGTTCAAATATTTAGGCTCAGTAAGGTGTTAATACTATTTGGTAAGGATTGAAATTTATGAAAAAAGACATTTAATTAAATCAATCAATCAATCAGTCAATAAGTATATGTTCATCAAAGAATCCTGAAAAATGCACCGTGTTTTCCACAAAAGAAAAAGAAGAAGAAAGATGCACAACATATTTTAAATGTGATACTAAAGGCTGCTAAAAATTAAACTTTGCTATCACATGAATACACTACATTGTAATTTGGGAACGCTTTAGAATAGGGAACACATATTCAGTAGTAACTATGAGTTTTCCCGGAAACCTTGAAAAAACTCTTAATTCACTATGTAACAATGTATAAACTTTCATAGTCACAGGAAGAAGGAGGCGGGAATCGGCGAACATTTAAATGAAACTTTAATAACAAAATAAACACAAAACAGCGCAACAGCTAAAGTCTTATTATTGTCTGTTTTTAAAGTAAATAAATAATACTAAAAAAACCAGCAATGGTGTCTGTGGGCAGTAACCATGATGTGTGGCATTGGCATGCTCGGCTGTTGTATTGAATATTGTAGTAACAAAGTGGCATTATTTAATTGCTTTGCAAATGTGAGATGAAGGCCAGAAGCGCTGGTGGAGTTCAGTCCACATGTGTTCCAGATCAGTCATTAATGTCAGACATAATGAACAGCAGGTTCCCGTGATATATTTCCCGGATTGTTACATGAATATATGTAGGCCATTGTGTTGCTAGAATATATCACACTTTTTAAACAACAGTGGCGCCGTCTAAAGAGCTCCAAAATCAAAGAACGTTGAGGAAAACTCAAGGGATATTAGCCTGTACTAAAAGGGTTGACCCCATAAAGAGTTGTAGCCTAATTATGATCTCATTTAAGTGTTTATTCAATAGAGGATATAGGGTCGAGATGAAATTGAATTGTAGGATAAGATGATGACAGTGTTGTATTGAAGCTCAGAGTTGAGTTGGGCTTTCATCCTATTTCTAGGTTAATTACATGGAGCCTTCACTTCAATTGTCAGAGGAGGAGCATCACTTAACCTAAATTACACTAAAACCCTAAAGAGAAATTGTCTCAGCCATGTAAACCCAAGTCCTCTCTCTCTCTCGCTCATCTATCTCTTCCCCCCGCCTAAGATGCGTAGCCATCTCAATCCCAGCACGCGTCGCAATCATGCCACTTACTTCATTCACGTAGCCTACACAGAGTCAAGTCTGGGAGACAGCGAGTGTCCTGCGCAAATCGTCCCGTTTCCTACATCAGATGATGACGGTTTACACAGATTGCCTTCAATTTTCCTCTTCAAACAACAATTGTGTACACAGTTCATTTGAACACCAAGCATTGGACCATCTGGGCCACATTACAAGCGCCAAATAATGACCAGTCCTTCATTGCTCCTCTATGTTGTGTTTCACTTATATCAGTGTTGAGCAGATACATATTTCCATGCGATTATATTTTCATGCAGCTGTTTATACGTGTGGCTGTCTTCATCTCATTTGTCCCTAAACCACAAAGAAAAGGCTCTATTAAAATGTTACACAGACAGAGACAGGGCTGCCGGGCCAGAGGCTTGATTGATGGAGAATCTCCAGTCGCCACATGCCATTCATTTCACCTGCTTTTGTTGTTATCAAGGCCGGTCTAATCCCTGATCTTACAGAGGCTGGTCATTAAGACTGAGCATTTCAACAAGTAAAAAAAATCATTAAAATCAATTCAGCATCATTCCTATGCAAAGATGGGTCACTTAGGTAGGTAGCCATACGCAAGCTAATTGGCATCACTTGGGCGCATTCTTAATTAAGCATGTTTATATCGAATGGCTCATTAATTGTAAACTGGTTATTAATATTCATGTTTTTATTAGTGTTTTATGAAGTAAAATCATTAAGTTCAAGCATTAAGTTGTCTCTCTCCTGTAATTTAGTGAAGGACCACTTGAAAAGTTTCTTCCTCCATTTACTTGTGATTATCAGTGGGAGTTAAATGCAGATCCCTTAAATTCCTAAGTTCCCTCTGAAAAAGAAAGGCATATTGCTTACAATTGGGCCATTGGTTCAAAAGAAAATAAAGACAGATGACATAAATAAGAAAAAAATACATCAATGGGTTTAAGTAAAAAAACACATTGAAACTATTCATATGTCTCAAGAATAGATTTTTGTTGAAACTAATGCAATTTTGCATCGTGCAGCCTCCGCAACCAATTTCCTTGATTTTTTTCAAACATGATTCATCAAGACAAAAAGTATTTTAATGTAACCCCTCCTCTCTTCGATTGCTCTTTCTTGCTGTCACCATTTTTTCTCTTCCTCTCTCTCTGTCTTGCACTCTCTTGTTCTCTCCTTTCCTGTGTGTAAGTGTGTGTACGGTTTGTGAGCGTGTGTTGCAGCTGAGAACTATGGGGGGGGGGGCAATGTAATAAATTAGTTATGCATGCACACAACAAATTGATCCTGCTCTGTTCTGTCACAGAAAGCAGATGTTGCATGCAGTGATGTATGTGGATGAGCAGCATGACTACAGTGCATTAATATTATTTCTTATTCAAATGTAATGCAAAGGACAAACAGTGTCTCTCATTCATGGCAAGATGTGCAAACAATAATAAGCTGTATTTTTCCATTGCTTGATGTATGAACTAATACATCACAAATTCAGAGAGACCATTTTTTTTTCTTGCTTTCTATAAGACATTTTTAGGATAAGTCATTTTCTCATTGAACATATTTTCCTCTTTATTAGAATTAATTTGTTTACGACACACTAAATTATTGTCTGTTTTGCATTTCCCTTCTGATTTTTCCTATTTCACAATACATTGTTGTGAGATGTTTTAATAAATACCAGTGAAATGAAACATTTTCTACTTTTTAACTCCCATTTACTGCAACCAGATCATTATTTTCCAATGATATTGCAGGAATAACAAGTTATTTCTCCTGCCATGAGTTGTTTGTCAATGTAGCATAATGTGTAAACAGCATATAAAAATCTGAAGCAATCAGGAAGCAAGAGCCGTGATTGTCGCTGTGATGACTTACAGTCATAAACCAAATGAATAGCCTGTTTTCAGAATCTACAAAACCTCTTCGAATAGCTGTTAAAAGGACATACAAACATCCCAAGGTGTTTTACTTCTCATTAAAAGTCCCATCCAGCAACATCTGGACAGTTGGCATAAGGTGTCCTCGGTATGCCATAATTATTGGTCCATGTACATAATTTGGAGCCTCTTATTAGTCTTTGAGGCTCTTCCACATGTACAATCTACCGTTCAAGCCCAGGATCATGGAAAACATCCAGTGCAACACAAGCGTAGCTGTCACGGATTGGTGGATGCGGGCTTTAGGACAGATGCATCCTTGCTGTTGGATATCTCCTTGGCCTCCTCACCTCATAATATTCCCCAAGGACGTGGCATAGATCCACTCCATGATTGCAATCAACCTTGACTTCCACACAAACAAACAAACAACTATCCTTCTCCCTGACCATCGGCAAGCTTGCTCATGCCAGGCAATTCACTGAGCACCAGCATTCAACTGAATCGCTTCATCTCATCTAACTGAGAAACCCCATGGCCTGTGCAATTGACTCTTCCATGAGCCGTACAACAGCTCGGGAATACTGTGTGAGAAGCTACTGTGCATTAAACTCTGAAATCTTTTATGTAAGACTCTCCTTATAGTTGGATGCATACCCTAACGCTCACCCCTGATGGTAGCAGTCATTGACATTTTGAGAGACAGGCAGGATTTACCCTCTGCCTTCCTCCTCTTTTGTAGGCAGAAAAGCATTTCACACCTACCTGACAAAAAGACACTATCCAGTTCAAATGGCTTAAATCCTTACATATTTCATTAGTTTCCAAAAGGCCTTCATAATTCATGGCCCTGACTGTATTACTGCCCACTTTTGTTTACATTTTGCCATTTTCCACCACAGTGGAACGACAAGCCTGCGATCATCATGCCTGAAGGGCACTTTCATTGAATGCCAGCTTACTTTAACGGGTTGAGCTGAGATCTTGAATGTTGTATGTTTTGAAGGAGAAGGTCAGATATGGAGCTCCTTTCAACCTCAGACACCTCTGTGTCTTTGTTCATTCTGTTCGCTAGATGAAGGCATCTAGCCAGAGTAGGATAAAAGGGTCAGCCTATATATGCAGTGTATAGAAGAATGGACTTCAATTATAGTTGATGATAATTCAATCATCCTGTTAGACATAGAAAAAAGCAGTGGGCCAAAATGTTGTATGCAAGGTTAATAGACTACTTCTTGCTAATAACGAATTCAAGGTAAGTGTGCTAAACATCTTTTGAATACAAGCCTGTTTATTCGTTTATTCGATACATAATTATATGTATCCACTGCATAGCATGAAAGGATTTTTAAGAGGCCAATGAATGCCTGGAGGAAGAGGGAACAGTAACAAGTCATTCTTTAAAGGTAGGTTGGATAATACAGAGGCATGGTCATGTTTTATAGGAAAGAAAGATCAATCCTCTTTGAATGAACTTGAATGTTAATATACTGAGGCACACCTTGCAATTTACCTCCCTGGTCTTCAGCACCATTCTCTGCCAAGCTGTGCTAGACTGATAAGGTATATTAGTATGTTCTTTCCTCCAATGCTTTCTCTTTGTACCGTTAGTAATGAGTCATGGATCCGGTAGGGGGCCAGTCGCATGCAGACTAAGGGATGAATAGAGGAAAACCCCTTTATTAAAAAAAAAGAAAATAAAGAAAGTGAAACCCAGCTCTGTGCAATAATCTAGACTTTTCATGAAAGATCTCATATTATACACAGTACATTTTTCTCACATTAAAGAAACTGCATAATCACTGAAATAGTTTGGATTTTACTGCAAGAGGTGTAATTAACACTCATCTTGATTACATTTATTGGTTCGATCTGATATTATTATTTTTTATAAATATTATAATTGTTTTATTTATTTAATGTTTTACAAGGCAATTTTACTGTAAAATACTTTTAGAATTATGGTTTTATAAATAAAAAAATATAAAAAATTGCCACGAACCATCATGTTTTGGTTTTATTCAGTATTTATTGTATTTATGTATGTATGTGCACTGTATATGATTGTTTTATCTCTTATTAGACTCATTTGATGGGAAGGCCACTTTTGATGAACTTTCATCAGAAGTCATTATCATCGTTAACATATTTAGTAGATGAAAATGATTTTGTATATTAACATTCACATCTTTTAATGACATACAGTTATGAACTCTATAAGTTAGGGGTAGTTAGTCACCAAAATGCGTCTTATTATGGCTATAATTTAATCAGTATATCAGCTTCCTGATTTTCCAGTAAATTAGAAGATTGTGATTTGCTTTATTATTTTATTATTGGTTTACATATTTTCTTTCTTACTTATTTATTAATTATCTTTATTGAAAAATTGTAAAAGATCCAGTGCCAAAAATGCAGTGGAAATTTTTTTTACTGCAGGGCTTTGTACTTTGAGCATGAATGTGGTGTTGAATTCTGAACCCAGCACAAGTTAACCAGTGAAGTTTTAATTAATGAGCACAAAAAGCAAACACTTCACACCATTAAATATTGTAACTCTGTCTTTATGTGGCCCTTAAACTTCAGATACAGGCATCCAGTGTCACACATCATGAGATTATCATGGTTGAGATGGTGAAGAACAGCTATCTAAAAATGCTTGGCGTACAGTTCTCTTGAAAGACAATATGCAGAGATGCAACAAGGACAACAGCAACGACTCAGATACTATAAAATCATCATCATTTGTGCTTGCTTTACATGCAATGTATTTAAGAGTTTATTCACATGTGCTTCCTTTCAAATGTTACCCTCAACACAACATTTATAGCAGGAAATTAAACAAGATGTCCAAGATTAGATGGGCGGCATGACATTTAAACTTCTCAGTGCATTTGGTGGATTCTCTAACCCTCTCAGAAATGCATAACTGGTTTCTCTAAAAGTTCATTTTGAGGGTGGCAAAATAGCCCTCTGAATAATTCATGAGGTATTTTGTGCCTTTCATTTTGCTTTAAGGCTCTCAGATTTGCATTTCTTTAACATGCCTAGGATAAGTCCTTAAGTGACAAGAAGTATGAATCTTAAAAATATCAAGGGATCAACCCTTTTAGGTATAGCTCTCGGATAGATACATTACTTGATGAGGGAGAGAAGCTCCCTGGAAACTCCAAATTCCTCCAAAGATGTAAATTTCCCGGAGTAGATTGTGCAACTTAGCAATCTAATTGGGAGACATTTTCCTGAGGTGTTTCGAAGGAAGCCATTGTAAATGTTTCCCTAAAATAATGCCTGGTAATGGGATGTTAAACACTACGATCACATACACATTAGCCTTAGAAAGAGTTCAAGAAATAGCTGTAAACATGCAATTGTACACAATCATTGATTTTATTATTATTATTATTATTAAATGCCAATTTTCCAAGCTTAAGGGCACGTCACACTCAATTGAAAGTGTGATCATTTAAAAGCATGCTGAGGTGAAGCATCAGGATGTGATTGATTTTACGAAGGTTATGGCTTTTAGTAAGAAAAGCTAGCTTGAGGGGACCAGTCAAAGACTGTGATTTGTTACATTGCAGCAGTGTAAAAATTAATGGGAAGATCAATGTGTACATGTTGTGTGAGTGACCTTTATTGAATGTGGGGCTGTGCAAGATTTTCAGCCATCCCTGGCAATAGAAAGTGTTAAGATTGTGCTGACGAACCATAGCGCTTTGCATTAGTGGGGCCGGGGCATGTTGTGTACATTTTGTTTATACATCTGAAACTTTGTGGTTAATCCTAAGGATTCCTGTAGTCCTACTTTGTATTAATGTTGCATAAACAAAAAACAAAAAAGTTAAGATATATGCTGAGATTTATGACATTCTGTTCCTGATGTTTCAGACATTAGATTTACATGTTCTGTGTGTTTAATGTAATTTTTCTTTATGTACAGTAAATTAAGTCTGTTGGTTATTGTTTATTTATGTTTGCGCAGTTGTGCATTTGGTAGATTGGTGATGAATGACATTCATTATTTATGGCTGTTGTGATTTTAGAGACTAATTATATTCAATGATTTGGATAAAGTAAATGTGTTAATTGACTGTAATAATGATAACAAATTATTAATTGTGTAAATAGTGTGTGGAGATGATAAATGGATTCACACATTGAAGAAGGCCTGACAGCCGAAACATGTTTATGTTCCTTCATGTGATTAATAAAGTTACAAAAATAAATAAATAAATAAATAATAATTTCTAAACTCTCAGTGTGAATTGAATTTGTGGTGAAAGCATATAAATTATTTTAAACATAATTTGATTATCACAATAGACTCATGCACACAATTTTAAATATTAATGTTGGTGTTACAAACCAGGCTGGTGGTGTACTTGTACTGTACTTGAACTTGACATTAATTAGACTGATTAAAGATTAAATTTGCTGTTGACAAATATGGAAGTATCAAAATTTGAGACATGTGACTAAGAAAAAATAAATATATATGTACATATCAGTATCTTGTTATACAAAACATAGATATCTGTTTTGTCATAAGATGTGTTTATAGTGACTTTTTAACAATTTATTTATATTAAATAAATTGTTATTTAATAACCGCCACTGATATAATATATATATATATTATATCAGTGGCGGATCTACCGGGGTGGCATGGGGTGGCAAATGCCACCCTAAAAGAAAGCCTTGCCACCCCAGTTTGCAGGAACGAATTAAAAGTTATGGCCAATTTGAAAATTTACGAGCGAGAATCTCCAATGTCCGACCGCGACTGCAGTGAATGCACGAGAGGACAGAGCGGAAAGAGACTGATTTGTTTGGAAAACATTCTGACCGCGTGCGCGACGTGAGGCTACAAGTCGCGAGGAGACACAGGAGAAAAGAGGTAAAAATTGATTATCTATCTATCAAGAAATGAAGCTATAATGAAAGCACAGTGCTAGCATAGTTGTGTAGTCTACTACGTGATACGTTACCCACTTTTAAAAAGCGCGAGGATACGTAACAACTTCGTTGTCAGAACTTTCACACTTTCGTTCATAAATTCACCCTGTCTGTGTTTGCGAAGCGACGGTGATTGAATCGCGGATTTCAGTCACAAATGGAACTTGCTGTATAAAGCAGAACGTCACGGAATTCGGCCATTTTTGAATGAATAAATCAAAAGTAGGCCTGTACATTTAATCAAATCTCGATATGGACTAATATCTGTGAATATTAAAGGTCAAATAGACTGCAATTGTTGTTATACACGTCTCTGGGAATGAGCGCTCAATGTGTGCTCTACCACACACACTGAAGAACGCGTGGTGTTTCAGCTCTTCACTCTTCTGATAGGCTACATGTGCACGTCAGAACGCTATGAGAGGATTTCACCATTTCATTTGATAAAACTATCGTCATTCATTCGTATATACACAGACAGAAACTGCAGCCTTTACTAGAATTTTGGTATAACTTGAAGAAATTTAAACAGAAATATAGTACTATTGCACAGTAGAGTATGCTATACTTCAAGTAGGCCTAATAGCTAATTATAATAATAATAATAAAAATAGTTTATCAAAAAACACCGAAACTCCGTTTAAAACTCACCACTGCAAATGTCTACAACCCACAAAAATAAAAGTTCGGTCTAAATGAAAAATAAAAAATATGTAAGAAATTGCACAGTAAAATATACTTAATAAAAGATCTACTAAAACGTTATTTTAAAGGAATATCACACAATTTTTCCTTTGAATTTTTTTTCTTTAAACTTGCCAAAACAAAAACACCATATGTTTCAAAAACAATTTCTAAAAGTACATTAGTATTTGTGCCTATAATGTTTATTTATTATTATTGTCAGCTAAACAGTTTGCTTCCCCTCTCACACATTGGCCACTCATCACCTGTGTCTTAACCTTAATGCCTCTCCTGTGATAATGCCCCTTACTTCTACCTATTAAGTGAGATCACATGATGGTCACTTGTTCCTTATATGAACTGTTTCAAATGCAAGACATTGATTGCATGTAGGGCTGGGATAAACGATTATTTTTTAAACGATTAATCTAGTGATTATTTTTTCGGTGCATCGATTAATCTAACGATTAATTTTTCCCAGACCGATTTGATTTCGATTATCTCCCCATTAATTGACTACTAACAATTTATACATGTTGATTTACATATCTGAATGAAAAAAACATCAATTCCTTAACATTGCAATATATGTTTATTGCTCTTAAAATTACAAAATAAAAGACTGACTAAGAATGCATTACTTTGCACTTGTATAGAGATAGCATTCAATAAAACCTTGAAACCTTGAAAACACATAGCTTACTGAAACATGCTTACTGAACACATAGTCTAGCATTCAATAAAAAAGTTCACCCAAAATACTTGTTTAGAGCAATTGAAAGAATACAGTATATAAATGTAAACTTGAGGGCTTTAAGCCAATACAGAGAGTGCTTTTACAAAAAAATAAAAAATAATTAACAGTGGGAGCCAGCAGCCTGTCATGGAGAAAAAAAAATCTCTGAATGCTCCACGTGAAACTTTGGCGTTCCGCCCTTTTTCTATCGTGTCTAATGATTTTGATTAATATGCACAAGGGAGGGAGAGAGCAAGAGGCGCTCGTTTAGTTTGAAGACTGTGAGTGCGCGAGCGCGCGTGAAACTTTGGTGTTTCGCCCTTTTTCTATCGTGTTTAATGATTTTGATTAATATGCACAAGGGAGGGAGAGAGCAAGAAGCGCTCGTGTTGTTTGAAGACTGTAAGTGCGCGCGCAGCCGGGGCTCTCTCTCGTACGCGCCCTGTCACTGTCACTCACCGATCAAATAAGGCTTTGACAGCCGCCAAAAAAAAGATCAATGCAGAAAAACCCCTGGATTGGTTATATAACGTTGGACAGAATGTTGATCCGGCCATCGCGTATATTCAGCGCACATAAGGTAAACGTTTTGCAAACGTTTTTTAGAGAAATAAAAACAGGTCGACGAATCGATGCGCATATTTTGCGTCGACGTATTTTTTGCGTCGACGTCATCGATGACCTCGACGCGTTGTCCCAGCCCTAATTGCATGAGATTAAGTTTGTAAACGGCTGCCTGTGCCCTTTTGTAGTGTGTGAATGTACTATTTGTCATCAAACTGTGACTAAATTCAGTATATATACGTCTGCCATATGTTGCCACCCCTCAAAAATTCCTGCTCCCTTCTCGCCACCCCATCAATATATTTCTAGATCCGCCCCTGTATATAAATACATTTCTTGTAGTGTAAGTTATGTTTATTTAACCTAGAAAAAGTGACTAGGACAGGAACATCTATCTATCTATCTATCTATCTATCTATCTATCTATCTATCTATCTATCTATCTATCTATCTATCTATCTATCTATCTATCTGTCTGTCTGTCTGTCTGTCTGTCTGTCTGTCTGTCTATCTGTCTGTCTGTCTGTCTGTCTGTCAGTCCGTCCGTCTTTCTGCACATTAGTGAAGTCTAATGAAGTAGTTTGTCGTTGGACTTTGCACACTAACTGATGTTTGCAAGCAAAGAGAACAGTGCCCCCTTTTCCTCTCAGGCGAGTCGCGGCGTTGGAGTGAGGTATCAGTCCGCGGTGAGTGCGAGCGAGCGGGGCTCTGACTCCGGCAGCAGTGCGGCTTTAAGATGATGAAGGCTGTGAAATTTATCGCTGGCTCCTCCTCCCGCGATGATGTCAGTCGGAGGTGGGCAGTACTAAGGAACTGAGTTCATACAATACAACAGAGATTGCTGGAGCTCTGCGTACAACTACGCCAAAACGCAGTCTCAGTTTATGGAAGTGATGCTGCATCTACAGGCGCACTCTCCACCTGCTCCGGTACACTGACAGCCCATGAGTATTTCTCAAAATAGATATTTTGCTCTCTATCATTTTGTCAAACCACGGGATGACATAAAATGAGGATGTTTTAAACGATTTACAAGTTCTTTAGCTGTCAATAAAACGTACAGAGAAAAAGAAAACAATTTAACTAAACAGTTACCGTACATGACGAGCAGCGTTCCCGGGTTTTTCCCGTTATGACTGTATGAATGCACTGAAATAAAAGTCAAACCCATTTGGAGCAGCACTATCGCTCTGCGCGCGTGGGATTCAAGCAGTAGCCAGCCGCGAGACATCTGAGGAATTACATCGTCTCTCCTAAAAGTCACTCGCAGATATTTTTCGCTGTTCGTCCGTGGACCTTGGACTTTTTCATGGACATGGATTGTTTTCTCTAGTTGGATGCCGACTGGTCACTACGTGAAGCTGTTTGATTCTGGGATTTTCTTCAGTCTGCTCCAGCAGTGATGCCGCTACGTGACGGGAATTGAGAGTTTCCATATTCACAGAGAAATCCGAGGTAAGACACGTCCTCTTTATGCACATGTATGGGCTTTTTTTGTGTGCAATTTTTGCGAAGAAAAACATTAGCAGAAAAAATTAGCAGAATTTGACCGCGCTCCCTAGTTTATTCAAGCGATCGGTTGTAGATTAGGCTACTTTAACGTCTTTAAAAACTCAGGAAAATCGCGAATGAGATTAAATATAGACTACACTTTACATGCGCTTTTACTGTTCGAGAAAAAAAAGAATAAACGCAAATATCAAAGGGCCTTTGACCACAAAAGTCGATGCGATTTTCCCAGTTTGCCTGAGGGAAATAAATTCATATTGATATTTTAAAAAAAATTATAATAACAAAACGAACTGCAGAAATTCCAAAGATACCCTACGGCTTCACTTTCCGATTGAAGATACGCTAGTCTAGTTTGTCCGTTAAAAAAGAAAAAAATTATATATATAAAAAAAAAAGTACAATGGCTAAAGCAACGTGTCGTATTGAACGCAAATAAAAAGTCGTGTTAAAAATATAATTCTGAGGGAACATCTAATGAATAGCAGCATAGAGACTGCACTAAGATGCCATCCAACAACTTCTGAAGCGTTCTTCTCAGTCTCCTGGATTAATGAGGTTAGGTTTTGTAATTCTTCAGAACCTATGAGGGAAATATTAATGTATCCCATAGTTTAGTTTGCATTTAAGGAAATGGAAACATCACATAGGTTAGGCTACTCGAAACATGCACGGCTGTGTGCAGCTCGCGAGACAGAAGAGCATCGGCAGATGAAGTCGGAAGCTGATCCAGGAGGATGCGTCATTTTCTGAACCGGTGTGCCGAGGCAGAACAGAAATACTTTGTTTTAAACACAGAACCGGTCCCTTAAAATGCCATGGTAACCAAACTTTCCACTAGAATACCATAACCTCTTGGGCACAGAGAGAGAGAGAGAGAGAGAGAGAGAGAGAGAGAGAGAGAGAGAGAGAGAGAGAGAGAGAGAGAGAGAGAGAGAGAGAGAGAGAGAGAGAGAGAGAGAGAGAGAGAGAGAGAGAATAAATAAATAAATAATAGGCAAAAAAAAAAAACATTCTTCAGTGGTTTGTCAAGAACCGTTTTTGGCTATATAGAAGTTGTTGATTAATATATAGTTTCACTGGCGATTACAAAGTTCTTGATTTCTTGATTATAGGTTCTTCAGATCAGTGCATGGTTTTGTGACCTTTAATTAAAGAAGTATATAAATAGTTTTCTCAACAACTAGAAAATAATAGATGACAATAATCATACAAGATTTAAGCTTATGTGTGTAATTTAAAATGTTCACCTATTAGATCATGCTAAACCTTGTGGTTCTAATTGGAAGCTTTATTAAAAGTGAAGTTACTACATTTATTGTTACTTCTGAAAATGTGTTGTAGCTTAATATTATAATACAAAACAAAATAATAAAATAGCAAAGAGCCTTACACTTTTTGCAAGGATCTCATATTCATATATTAGTCTTACCTTGGTAATAACTGTAGTGACGATGGTATTTTGGAGCAAACTACTGTAGTTACACTGGTAATTTTAAGTGTAATCACAAGTGTACAAGTGTAATCCATTCTTCATGCTTTGTTCACATCATGTTATGCACCAGTTGACCTTTGATGGCAGGTATGAGTGTCAAATCTGATTAATTTCTCATTTTTATAAGGACAAGAGTTCAACATTGTTTCATGCTTTAAGGCAAAATAATGCAACAGGTTTTCAGTTTTACAGTGCATATCTGTTGGCTGGGCAACACATTGAGAAATTCAGTAGGCCTTTCTCTTTATAACCCATTGTGTTTAGTACACATTACTTCATGGAGTGTGAAAAGGACTGAGCCCCTATAGATTATGAAAGAATGTATCAATATATTTTTTTTTACAGTATACAAGAAACTTTTTTTTTTTGTTCATACAAGATTTAAGCTTATGTGTGTAATTTAAAATGTTCACCTATTAGATCATGCTAAACCTTGTGGTTCTAATTGGAAGCTTTATTAAAAGTGAAGTTACTACATTTATTGTTACTTCTGAAAATGTGTTGTAGCTTAATATTATAATACAAAACAAAATAATAAAATAGCAAAGAGCCTTACACTTTTTGCAAGGATCTCATATTCATATATTAGTCTTACCTTGGTAATAACTGTAGTGGCGATGGTATTTTGGAGCAAACTACTGTAGTTACACTGGTAATTTTAAGTGTAATCACAAGTGTACAAGTGTAATCCATTCTTCATGCTTTGTTCACATCATGTTATGCACCAGTTGACCTTTGATGGCAGGTATGAGTGTCAAATCTGATTAATTTCTCATTTTTATAAGGACAAGAGTTCAACATTGTTTCATGCTTTAAGGCAAAATAATGCAACTGGTTTTCAGTTTTACAGTGCATATCTGTTGGCTGGGCAACACATTGAGAAATTCAGTAGGCCTTTCTCTTTATAACCCATTGTGTTTAGTACACATTACTTCATGGAGTGTGAAAAGGACTGAGCCCCTATAGATTATGAAAGAATGTATCAATATAATTTTTTTTACAGTATACAAGAAACTTTTTTTTTGTTCTTTTTGGTTCTAAATATATTGAATGCTGTGCTGTTCGATATGCAGTAAATTATATCTAAAACAAAATATTATCTTTATAGACAAAAGTTATGGCACATTTAAGGGTGTGAGTTAAGAATTATTTTATGTAAAACGAAAGACGTTCTTTTCAGTCTTGATTGGCTGCTTAAAGTACGATTATGTCATCGAACATGAAAGCACTATACTGTACTGTACCATACATCACGAAACAGTTGTTACTGTAATATAGTCCTGCAATGCAATATTGCAGCATAAATGGATAAGACTTCAAAAATGCATTATTGTGAAGTCAGATGTTTTAATAAACATTCTGTATTGCTTTATAAGCTACCAGTATCATCAATTATAAGTAACAACAATTTGAGTGAAGATCTTACCTAGCAAAGGTTGATGATATCAATTGTACAGTTTACCTTAGCAAACTCAAATAGTAGTAAATATTAAATTGAAAAAAAATAATAATAATAATTTTCTGCACTGCAGGGCTGGTCAAGGTGGTTACACTTGAGACAGTTTCCTAATATATTATACAAAGTTATCTTGAACGATTTGATAATTAGAATAAAAGTTTGCCTTCCAACTATGTAACCATGCATATGAATGGTTATTTATTCTATAATAATAGTTTTATTTTGAACTCTCTGTGACCACTCCAGTGCCCTCTAATGGCAGTTTTATTTATTTATTTATCTTGCCCTGCCTTACAGTGAAAGAAAAGTCATGCTTTATCACTTTCAATTTACAGATTAGTAGCATAATTTATCTCTCCTTATACGTTTCAACAATTTACAGTCTGTGTTTGTGTGCAAGGTGAGCTGAATTGAATATGTTTAAAAGAAAATATTTTCCCTATAACTATGTGCTTTGAAAAAAAAAAGACATATAGTTTATATAAGTACTCTAAATATGCATAAAATAAACCATAAACTATATAGTGAAAAATGAGTGATGCAAGCATATACGTCTATCATTTTCAAGTCTGTAATAAACATAGTCCTTCATTTGTGAAATCCTGTTGTGCTCCTAATTCCTATTTATAGTTTAGACATAATATATTTAATTATGTTTTTTATTTGAAGATAAAATTTAAGAGGAAAGAGTTAAGATGAATGGTGCATCATATGCCAAATACCAGTCTTTAAGATTTAGAGTTTCAATGGCATGTTATACACTTTGCAATGTTTGTCCATATAACATCAATTTGGGAGAATGATATATCAACAACTGACATGTTGTTCCACTGAAAGTGCCCACGATAAATTGCCTGATGTTGGTCTAAAGAATTAAATCAAGTTTTAGTATGATAATTTATGATGCAAATTAGCAAGATCTCAACCATGATTCACTCCACACCATTTTATGTAAAGAAAATCACTCTCGGTTCCTTCTTGGCTGAAGTTAGCCATAACTTATTTTGTCACCTGACCGCATGGAAACTTTGATAAATTGATAAATGGCAGACATGACAGTTTGGATGCATAATCTTTGCTGACAGACCTAAATCGACTATATCTGTTTATCCATTGCAACTGGCAGCCTGTATGTTTATACCTCCCTATTGATCATTCAATTGATCATTGGTTCTTAGGATCGCCATCAAAGCTACTCAAAGCCAGACTGTGTATTTCAGAAAGATCCTAGCTTTATATTATGCATCACTCTAGCCTGTTCAGGTACATATGAGCAATTAACTAAGAGATATGAAAATACGATAATGATGTTGCAGAACAACAAGCCAATAGTAAAAGTAATATTCGTGTTTAATAATAATAATACCAGATGTTTTTCATTACCCCCTATTTGATTAAAAAAGATGCCTTCATGATGTATAAAGGCTGAATAAATTATGAAAAAAACATGTTTTCTTTTGATGAAAAGCCTGACATCCTGACAACACAAGGATGGGTAGGCAAGTAGGCTGGCCAACAGCTGCCAGGGGGTTATGGGTCTCAAGCTGCTGATGGCAAAAGGTGTAGGGCGAACTCAAACAAGACATCAGAATGTCAAATAATCGTGCACACATGAGGTTTCTTTAAACCGATAAAGAGAGCAAAGCTTCTGCTAAAAATGAGTTAAGTGACATGCTTCAGGCAGTTGTCCCAGTTTAACTTCCTTAAGCGGCTTTAATCATTATTTCGAAATGTCATTTTGCTTTAATTACCGTTCGTGTTCAATTTGATCATTTTAATCTGATGCCCGTTTGGTAGGTTGAACTGTATAGATTTTTCCACCTCTGCAGCATTTGGTTCCTGCTGATTCATATAGACAGATATTCTGCATGAACTCGCGGTTGACATGTAGAATTATTTTCTTCCTTGACAGCTCAGCTCAAAATAAAAAAACAGGCAGGCCTGTCCGTCATGTTATCACGTAAAGCAAAGTCTGTGTGCCGCTCACTTCAGGCTCCAGAGGGAAGTATGGCTTTTGCATACTCCCTGGAATGCATGGTCCGCCGCTCAGAATAGATCACTGGAACCCTGCGCAAGCAGGAAGAAAGTCGCACCGATACCCCTGAGCTCAATTTTCCCAGCTAATTCTTTTTATTCACTCTCGAGCTGCAAGTTTCCAAAGATTGGGAATTTTGAAACTTAAAGCATTGCAAATTCATCCAGAGTACAGTTTTGAAAGAAGTGCTCCCAGGAGTAAATCTGAAAATGTCTCCATGAGTTTTCGCAACAAATATAAACTGTCCTAAATATGTGGAGGAGTGACATGTGAGTTCCCGTATGGAATTTTAAAATCCCAGCACCATGTCCCTGGGTAGCAGAGCTCCATACAAAATGCCAGACATCACTTAGTGAGAGCTGGAGCTTATATTGTCTACACTATTTGGTGCTATTTTGAGTTATACAGGTTCATCAGCATTCTCTCTCTCCTTGGGATGGTTTGATTTGTTATTGTTGAAAGTAAACTGATTAATTAGAAATGCAAGGGAATTGCAGAACAGGAGACCCGTCGCCCTTATTGTCCGTAATAAAGGCCTGTCTGCGTCATGGCTAATGTCAGTTGCCGTTATTTAGATGTAGATCGTCTTTTCATCTTTTATGCACTACTCTGCAATTCACTCCTTAGCCAGTAAGTCCTCTTCATTATGCATTGTCGGATACAGCCTTGAACTCTTTTGGGCTAATTAGAGTACAGTAGGTGAATAGTAATTGCTTTGCTCTCGCCAACTCAAAAATAGTGCAATCTTCAAAAGCAAACCAAATCATTTTTCACTTCTTTCTTCAAAGAACAACATAACAGTCTGAGAATATGTGCAGATCGTAAAATGGCCATTGATCACTGTCATGTAAATAATCTGAGTGGTGCTCGTCTGGCCAACAAATCTTTAATGAGTCCCTACACTCCAGCCGGAGTTTTCACTGTGAAAAACAGAACATTGAGGCCTTTAGCTCAATGTGTGTTTAAAGAAATCAGCCTTTGTGATGAATTTTTGATGTGTGAAGCAAATCTTCAAGGTACACTATCGTGTATCTCTGCTGCGCATGGCTTTGCTTTTAAACAAACATCCTTTTGGCGCATAGAAATTACACATTAATGACTTGATGAATGGGGAGTCATTGTTAACAGTATTTTCAGGACATCCCATTTCAAAAACATTATGCCGTGAGCTGTAATTTTTCTTTGTCGCTCTAGACACATGCACTATTTGAATAATTAATATGTTGAAGCTATTGGATACTCCTGCTTTGAAATGTTTAACTTTTATTAATGAGCTAGTAGGGTTGGAAATCGAAAATAGATTTCGATTCCTGAATCAGATTATTAAGGTCAGGAATTGGATACTTTGTCAAATTAAAGTTTCAAAAATGTAAATATCAATTCCGCCTATCAATTGCTATGCACTTTTTTTTCTTTTCATTTCTGAGGACCAGACCTAGCGATCTGCCAGGACCTTGGAATGTTTGATATCATTAATCACATACGAATCAAAACTGAGAATTCAAAAGAATTGGAAACGATAAGCAGAATCGGAAATGGAATCGGAATCGGAATTGGAATCGGTATCGGAATTGATAAAACTCAAACGATACCCAAACCTATGATCTAGTTGTATATTATTACAATCAATTTGATTTAAAAGAAAGTCAAACCCTTGCTTTTTGGAGTTATCAATGTGGTTATTGATATGTAAACAGAAATAGCAATGCTTGGACAACTCTGTAAACTAACAAAACCCAGAGTCTGGAAGTGTTAGGCTTATCCCCCAACAGTTCTCTGTGACCTAGTTGAGCTGTTGGCACATTGTGAAAGCCTCAGCCCTCTGGCTACTTTTATTTATATAATGCCCTGACAGGATTTATGTGGCCATCGAGCAAGTTGGCAACAAACACTGAAATGCTGATTCATAAATCATGTCTTGGTACTTTTGAATTATGGCTTTGTCCAATTCTTCTGAGGGATATTGACAGTCATTTGGAACTCATGTCTTTATTGTTAAACTTTAAATCATAAAACTCTTACTCACACTACAGTTACATCTTGGCTGCTCAGAATATCAACATACTGCAATCTGATATCAGGCATTGTAGCTCTGTTGAGTGTAGCCAATGGCATAAAGGAGTCCATTATGTTCAGTATGAAATCTGGACAGCCTCTCTAATGCAATGGTATGTTGTATTTGGTAGCATTTGAATGTTTTACACAATGATTCCTCTTGTTAAATCAGTTTCTTTTTCCTTTTGTGTTTAAATAAATAAATGAATTAATAAAAAGTGCCACTTGGTTAAAGTTGTAGTTCACCCAGCAATGTAAACTGTGTCATTTACTCAACATCATGTTGTTCCAAACCTGTATGACTTTCGTCTTTGGAACACAAAAGAAGAAGAAAAAATCAATTTTCTGTCAAGTTTCTTTCTTACTATTTTTCACAAAAAAAAAAACAACAACAACACTGATATTTCAATGAAACCAAGATTATTTCATCTTTTTTCTGTCTTGTTTTAAGATGTTTATATATTTTTACTTGAAAGACAAAGATACTAAACCATTTCTTTGCAGTGTGAAGAAAAAAAAGGACCACAAAAGTAGAATAAAAGTAATCCATATGCACTGTGTGAGCTGTTCACTACTATGTCTAGTTTTAGTCCTATTCACACTCACAGTGAACCGGATCAGTCCAGTGACCAGTCCAGCGAGTCATTTGAAAAGATCCAACTCAAGATAAATTTGTTCACATTGCATACTCATGAACATGGATAAAGATTTAAAACCTCTGTCTCCATTATTGTCATTAAATGGAAGAAGAGCTACCAGCATTTGTTTGTGTGTGTTCTTTTCCTGTACACAGAAGAAAGACAGATGGTTTGGAAGTACATGAGGGTGCGAGAGTGAGCAAATTTTTTATATCTGGCTAACTAATCTCTTTAATTAATTGAAAACGTGAATATGCTTTCCCAAAAAGTTAATGTTTTAAAGGATCAAAAAGCTATTTGTATGAAAACTGTTTTATGGTTGTGAGTATGACATGACCATCTTGCTTTTTTCCCTCTTGTCTTCCTCTAGCAGACTTTGCAGATCTTTGGAGAGAGTGCAGCACCTACTCTGAGTATGGACTTGGCAAGTGAGGCCCATGTTCTGGTGGTTTTACTCACCTGCCTGTTCTTGATGTGCCAGGCTCAAGAGAAGGACTACACCATAAAAGAGGAACAGCCGGAGAATGTGCGCATCGGAAACCTGCGCAAAGACCTCAACTTGAACCTTGATCCAGACATTAAACTGTCTTCTGCGCTGCAGTTTAAACCTGTCTACAAGACGGGTGATGTGCCTTTGGTTAAAGTAGAGGCAAGCACGGGAGAGATCTTTACCACAGCCAACCGCATCGACCGTGAGAAACTCTGTTCCAGAGTCTTCAATGATAAGCGCTGCTTTTACGAGATCGAGGTCGCCGTGCTACCAGACGAGATTTTCCGACTGGTCAAGATACGTTTTCTCATCGAAGACATCAACGACAATGCCCCGCTCTTTCAATCAACTGTTATCAACATATCCATTCCAGAAAACACAGCCATCAACAGCCGCTACCCTGTCCCTTCCGCATTTGACCCTGATATAGGGATCAATGGGATTCAACACTACGAGCTTGTCAAGGTGAGTTCAACGTTCAGCTGTGATTTATTACATGATTTATTACTGCCATTTAATGGGCCCTTAATATCCAGAATAAAAATAGCACAGTAAGCAATAAAAAAATAGTTTTCAAGGATTTAAAAGTAATTTCCTCTGTTTTGTGTTTGGTAAGTTGTTAATTGCACCAAGATAGATATGAACAATGGGGAGAATAGTTATTTCTTTTAACTGATGTCTTCTGAGAAACTAGCGTAATATTCTCAGAGGATTAATATAGTCAGCTCAAACTGAAAAGTAGGATAATGAGTAGGATAATATGCGTGCCATTAAAATATATACAGAAGCTGATATGTTACTTGTGTATAATTTAGCATTTTATACAGTGTGAGAAGGCCGATTAACCCCAGAAGTGGTAAAAAGTCACAAAGCACACTCATGTACATCTGGTCTGTCAGTCACAATGTGTAAGATTACAACAAAGTACGTAGTTCAATGAATTAACTAGTATTCCCTAGAAAGGTCGCCCTGTGTTTTAATTAAAATTCAAATACAGTGTGAAATTCAAATACAGTGTCAAACAATGAGCTCAAGACTGTCATTAAAGTGTGAAAGAGTAATTTGTACCTTTTCTTTTGAGAATTAGGCGAATCCTTGCTTTTCATGTCTGATTACGTTACCAATTTGCATGTTTAAAGAGTCTCTTTCTCTCCCTCTCTGCCAAGACTGCTGCGGCTCTCTCGATTGCCTGTGCTTGGAAAATGACCAGTGCATTGCCTCACAAAATTACAATAAATATGTAAAAGATCTGTTGCCTTTCAGATGATTTCATCTGTTCTTTGTCTGTAAGTGTAGTGTTTCCTTTTATGAATCACGCACAGAGTTTGGTGAGGGTAGATCTAAGTAAACAGAAATGGAAAAGGAGGATATGTTTCATCCTCTGAGGTTGTTGAAAGTATCCCACGAGCAGCATCTGGCCGTGAATCCACCTCTTGGACTGTATTTGCATGGTCCTATGAGAGTACGTATCTCTGAAGCTCCCACACAGTAATGGTTAGACCGGCTCACCGTCAGCATGGAGCTGCAAGATTAGCATTGTGGGCCACAGCTGCTGCACACGTAGCTTTGAAAGAGCTCTGATAGCAATCCCTCTTCTGCTCTTTACTCATTCCAGTCATGTCCCCAAGGAGGAAGCCCTCACTTATTACACAGAAGGCCGTTATTGCCTACCCCGGTTTTAATTGCGGTGCCATATTAATTGTTCCATCAGCTTTAGTGTTGCCATGTCACCTGGAATGATGCACAGAAGCACCCCTGGACACTATCAAGGTCAGCATACAGAAAGTAACATGCATGGCTGGAGGAGTGCTTTCCATTAGAAGAGATTTTATCACTCAAAGAGAACCTCTTTACAACTCCTATCTGGAGGCATGTGGATCAGATCAGGCTCATGGGATGAGGATATTGACTTTTCTGTTGTGGGTTCCACCCAACTCATTGTTATTTTTCCCTGCCATTTAAGCACTCTAACCTCACATTAAGAAAGTTGTTTCTCTCCTTTTGAAGCCATTTGTGTGTTTTTAATCACCTGGGACAACTGGCACTGTTATTTTAGATCCTTCAAAGGACTTTCATTTCAGCAAAGTCTCCATTGGATTGCTTATCTGGGGAGTCAAGGTCAGCCTTAAAGTTGTTATCATTTAATTTCAATAATTCATGAGTATTTTGGTTTTCATCTGTCTATGATTCTGATTTGAAACTAGCTTGGAAGAAAAACTTGCTCGGCTTAAATAATTTATTGAAAGTGTGATTTTTTTTATTTTGTAAGCTCACACTTCTCACTCTTCCAGTTATTTCTGTTCAAGACAATGAGAAGAGCCAGTCGAATGATGCATTAATGATCAAGGGTTGACAAGTAAATGTCATAAAGAGTTTCCATGAATATTGCACCACAAAGGCTTGCGATTGATTCTTGAGAAAATATTATCCTCTTTGAACAAAGAAATTGTTCTGCCTGAAGTTGAGCTAAAGGGTTCTGACACTTCTCACAAAAGGTTTGTTTCCCAGGAAACGTTTACAGTATATAAAATAAATACTATTAATTTTAACAATTAGCTTATGAGAGTATACAGGTAGATGCTCATTAATACATTTTTCTCTCTTGAGAATCAGTCTGAGTAAAACAGCATTAAAATTGAGGATGAGTAGATAAGGTAAACTGATTTCTGCTACTGTTCTGGACAATAATGGATGCTGGGCATATATTAGCTGATTCTAATCACATTACTCCCTGTCAGTTGGTTACATGTTTCATTTGTGCCTAATTTCTGGATGATTCTTCAGCCAAAGGTTCACCAAGGAGACAATGCTTGTGTTTTGGTTACTTGCAAATGGCTGATTAATTCATAGTGAATCAAAAAAGGTGACACAATTTTCAGACTGTTTAGTGTAAATTAAATATTTATGGCATTGTATTATATGCATTTACTACTTTATATTGTATTCTAACACAATACAATAGTGCAAGGATCTAAAATATTCAGTTTCTCTGTTGTTGATACTGAGTTCATTCGTTGCTGTAGAAGGTCATTTCATTGATTCGTACAGCAGATATTTCAGCCAGTCTGTAAAGCTGAGAGAAAATCTGGGGTTGAACTATGCAAAATGAAGCCTACTGATTCCTACTATTCTACTGTAAAGATACCCCTCTCTTTGGGTTATTTATAACTGACATTCGCTTTTGCATATATTTCTTGATTGCACCAGGCAATTGGGTTCAGTTTAAGCAAGTTTCTTTGGCATCGTGTCACACCCAGTATTATCCCCTGTCAGTCTCGACTTGAACAAAAGAGATTCATCCCATGTGTCTTTTATAATGCTCCATGGGTCAGTTGCTATGAATATGTAGATTTTTATGCATTACCTGTATTGATTTCAGGCATTTGTCACTTCAGCTTGGACTGTGAGTCATGTTCTTTTTACTCTATCTGAGTCTGTCTGAAGATAATCAGAATTCCCTAGCCTCATTTTCTATGGGCCTGGCTTGAAAACTTATGATTGATCTCCTCAATGCTAGGCATTTTAAAACCAGACTCATTAACTAATCCATGTTTTAGCTCCCTGTATAAATATGAAACAATCAAAGATAACTAGTGAAAAAAAGCTCTATGGTCACCATGCATGCATTTGTAACTGACAAACTGTAACCCATCTTTATCATAACCACAAGTGCACTAAACAGATCCACCTCTCCTAGATTTTCGTGATCTTCACGATCTTCACGTCAGTCACATTTGACTTTTTTAAATGAAGAAAAAGTTTTGCATGTGCTAATATATGTAGGCATCCAAATGGTTCCTTTTATAACCTTTCCATTTTAATGCTAATTATGTTCTTGGATGTATTTTGATATGTGTTTTGCATGTGTTGGTAGTGCTGACAGTAGACCACAGATGGTCACAAAAGTGTGCCAAGAACCACCAAAGGGGGGGCTTACATGATTTTAGCATGTACAAAGCTTACTTTGTCAATCCAAAATATAAATTGTCTTTTTCCATTGTAGTTAATTTGTGGCTGCATGCAGTGTGCCAATAAAAGATGGGTTGTTAGTGCCAGACTAAATGATTCAAGATTAACCATGGCATGGGAAATGCATATATGTATCGTAATTTGCCTAGACAGAGTAATCGTTCTCAGCTTTATGTGAGGCAGGAAGCTTATCTCTTAAGGAAGTTGCCTTTTCTTGTTCTAGCATGAAATGTTTTTGACTGAAAGAGCTTCAAAGAGCCTCTTTGTTTCACAAATGTGATTGACTCTCATTCAGGCACTGTTCCCCTGTCTCCCTCGTTCGCCAATCGTGGAAATATAGAATATGTGTGATGTTTTGCCATACTATGCAGCCTGATCTGTAATAATAAATATTAGGGATAGTTAGGTAGGAAGGCAATTATTTTAAACAGTAGAAGCTGGTTTCTCTTGGGGATTACAAATGCATTTGTTTTAATTTTTCCCAGGCTTTGCTGTTGCCTAGAATTAGCTCCTTGCTGGGAGAAAAGCTTTTTTTAATGTTCAGATTTTTCACTTTTCTTTAATCTGTGGTGGTCTTGCAGTATGTTTCAAATTTAAGCTTATCTCTTTGACTCCTTTTTCAGCTTCTTTCTTCACATATGAACTTGAAACTGCACAAGCTGTCTTCCATATACTAAATCCAAAGTCTTGCTAGTTGTATAAAACAGTAAGTTGTGTGCAGGGAAGCAGAATACACAAGAGGATAGGGCTAGCTCACTGTTTCATTATTATAATTTGAGATGCCGTGTGGCTTTGTTACTTGTAATTGTTGGTAGAAAATTTTGTTTTTGAATGTTAAATCTGCAATTTTCTGTCAAACTGGCAAATAGTTCTTACGTTTTTAAGAAAATGTAAACTTAGCATGCGTATTAAGGAGTCAGCAAAGGCCAGGGAAGAAAAAATGTAGTTCATCAGAGTCTAGCAAAGGCTTGCTGTAATATTTCCAGACAGGAATATTAGCAATGATTTATGCTTACCCAAGTAAATATGGAATGACACAAGGCAATTTCCTCTCCAACAAACAATTTTTGATTGTTTACCACATCTTAGACCTATTTACTTTGGGGGCAGAAACAGTGCTCTATGCATTGTTTATGGCACATATTTTAGTTTTCAGGTGCTCGGTGAAACAGTTTACTATGTAGGGATCCAGTGTTAGCTTTATAGGATCATAACCCCCGGATGGGCTTGTCAAGTAAATATTTTGAAGACCTTGCGCATTTTCTCATAGGAATAAAGAACTTTAACCCCAAGGTTTAATGCTGGAGCTAAAGCCAACATTTGTTGAAAGCCAGTATAAATTACTGGCTCAAACACACTAGTATTTGTATGTTTTTTTTTTACTTCTGTTCTGTCTGAGAGATTATCATAGCATACAATTCAACATACACTAAAAGTAAGAAAAACTAGTAATAGACACAATAATTACAATAATATTAATGTCAACTGAAACAGAAATTTTAAGTTAAAGTATAAACATCAAGTGGGGGTGTTCTCTTACTGACTTTTAGCTAAACATTTTAAAGATGTACTGTTCTTAGTCCAATATACTGCAAAGACTTTACATGACTGCTATTATTTTATTTTCCAGAGTGTAAGTGAATTTGGTCTGGACATCATTGAGACGCCTGAAGGAGACAAATGGCCCCAACTCATAGTCCAACAGAGCCTCGATCGGGAGATGAAGGACACCTTTGTGATGAAAATTAAAGTAGAGGATGGTGGCACCCCTCCAAAGTCCAGCACAGCTATTCTGCAGGTCACCGTCTCAGATGTGAATGACAATCGGCCAGTGTTCAAGGACAGCGAGGTGGAGGTAAACGTTCCTGAGAATGCCCCAATGGGAACATCTGTCACTCACCTTCATGCCACAGATGCTGATCTGGGATCCAATGCTCAGATTCACTTCTCCTTCAGCAACCAAATATCCCCTTCCACCAAACAACATTTTGCTATTGACAGCACAAATGGACTGATTACTGTCAAGCAGCCATTGGACAGGGAATTCAACCCGGTGCACAAGCTTATAGTGCTGGCCAGTGACGGTAGCTCTACCCCTTCAAGGGCTACAGTGATAGTCAATGTAACAGACACTAATGACAACGTCCCCTCTATAGACACCCGTTATATAATGAATCTTGTAAATGGCACTGTGCTGTTGTCTGAAAATGCCCCCCTTAACACAAAAATAGCTCTAATTACTGTGATGGACAGAGATTCAGATCTGAATGGCAAAGTGACTTGTTACACTGATCATGATGTACCTTTTAGACTGAAGCCAGTCTTCAATGACCAGTTTTTGCTTGAAACTGCTGCTCCTTTAGATTATGAGACCACTCGAGAGTATGCAATTAGGATAGTTGCATCTGACTCTGGGAAACCTGCTTTGAACACTTCGGCAATGGTTCTGATTAAAATAAAGGATGAGAATGACAATGTCCCAGTTTTCCCTCAGCCTGAAATCCAGCTGTCCATTCCGGAAAACAATGACCCGGGCACACAGTTGATAAAAATCAGTGCAACAGATGCAGATAGCGGTTCTAATGCCCTTATTATTTACAGTCTTGGCCCAGATGCTCCTGATGGATTTAACATAAATCTCCGATCTGGAATCCTTTCTGTTGTCAAAAGGCTGGATAGGGAGAAGCAGGAGAAGTATTCATTCACAGTCATTGCCAGGGATAATGGTTCTACCCCTCTCCAAAGCAATGTCACAGTGAAGCTAATAGTCCAAGACCAAAATGACAACAGTCCAGCCTTTACCCATCCCGAGTACAACTTCTATGTGCCTGAGAACCTGCCTTTATATGGGACAGTGGGTTTGATCACTGTCACTGATGCAGATGCTGGCGACAATGCAGTCGTCACTCTCTCGATCATAAATGGGAAGGACAATTTCATCATCGACCCCAAAACCGGGGTGATCAAACCAAACATTACCTTTGACAGGGAGCAACAAAGTTCCTACACGTTTGTTGTCAAGGCTGTTGATGCAGGTCAAACGCAAACCACCTCCTATGCCAAGGTCACCATAAATGTTGTTGATGTGAATGACAATCGACCAGTGTTTGTCATTCCCTCCTCAAACTACTCCTATGATCTAGTACCTTCAACCACCAGCCCTGGATCAGTGGTGACCAGAGTATTTGCCATTGACAATGACACTGGGATGAATGCTGAGTTGCAGTACAGTATTATTGGAGGGTCACCGAGAGGATTGTTTGCCATTGACAAAATGACAGGTAACATTACTCTGCAGGAGAAGATTATAGCTTCAGATCAAGGTCTCCACAGGCTGGTGGTAAAGGTAAAAGACTTGGGACAGCCTGAGTCCTTACATGCAATCGCCCTTGTCCATTTGTTTGTCAATGATACTGTCTCCAATTCCACATTCATCCAGGAGCAACTTCGCAAGAGTTTGGAGACTCCTTTGGAGCGGAACATTGGGGACTACGACGTGACACCCCAGACAAATGGCTACGTAATTGTTGTTATTGCCATAATAGCTGGAACTATGACCGTTATCTTGGTGATCTTTGTGACTGCTTTGGTACGTTGTCGACAGACACCTAGACACAAAGTTGTCCAGAAGAGTAAACAGAGTGGCGAGTGGGTATCACCCAACCAGGAGGGTCGGCAGATTAAAAAGAAAAAGAAGAAGAAGAAGAGGTCACCAAAAAGTTTGCTGCTGAATTTCGTAACCATTGATGAAGCCAAGACCGATGACCCTACTCACGAGCACATCAATGGCACCTTAGACCTCCCTGTTGAACTTGAGGAGCAGACAATGGGAAAGTATAACTGGGCTACCACACCAACTACCTTCAAACCCGACAGTCCTGACTTAGCCAAGCACTACAAATCTGCTTTCCCTCAGCCAACATTTCAGATCAAACCAGAGACCCCTGTGGCTCCCAAAAAGCATCATGTCATTCAGGAACTCCCGCTGGACAACACATTCGTGGTGGGCTGTGACACACTCTCCAAGTGTTCCTCGAGCAGCTCCGACCCCTACAGCGTTTCAGAGTGCAGCTGTCAAGGGGGCTTCAAAGCACCTGGACAAATCCACACCAGACAGGTAATTCACAAGTTCCTTTCTTAAACCACTTGCTGCTCCAGCTCCCATTTGTACTGTCCTTCTGATAGAAAGATGTAGAATGGAGGGTGACAGCCGCATTTGCTGAGCTTCAACAAGGGCTCAAAGATGCATGAATGTCAGGATGCAAATGAAAATCTGAAACTTAAAAACTGGGAGGTTGTTGGTTTTATGGTTGTGTGAGCAAAAATATAATTTCACGTCTTCACTGAAGAAGACTTTAGAAACAAATGCCACAATTTACCACCTGAAGGGACACTGTACATATTAGGAAGACAGATAGCGAGATGTTGGACGACTTTGATTGTGGGATGTGTCTTCCAATCAGGTGTTTAATTCAAAAGAGTAATTATTAGCAAAACAACTTTTTGTGTGTAAAAAAAAAACAACAACAACAAAAAAACAAGATTGCTAGCTTGAGATTACAGCTATGTTTGTTCTTGACTGACATGCCAAAACCAAGCATGCTTGACAGAAAACCAAACAAGATAGGGTTGTGTTCCAAAGCAACAACTGAACAGATGCACACTGCTAAAACAATTGTTTTCCACAGAAATGCTTGATAGAACTCATTAGAGCTGAAACTTATAACATAGTATGGAAATATTAGTTTTGAATAGAATTTCAAACTCAGTCCAAAGGAAACTTTATAAGTTGTCTCTGAGGAAAATTGCTGGCATTAATGAGACGATGGTTAATTTGAATACTTATATTCTAGTCTATGGTTTCAGAGGAGATGTGCCAAATGCAAAATAGCTAATAAATAACAGCAAGTGAGGGACATAAATGTAAATTGGGGTGGAGAGAGAGGTGGCCTTGCTGCAGCAATTGGTCTTTCTCGCAGAGTGGAAGACTGAGCTGTGCGATTGTAGGTCAGAGAGATCAAGGTGAAGACAGAGCTGTGGGAACATGAGACTTAAATAGAAGCATATTCACTAATAGCTTGAAACACCATTCATTTTACCTGTCAACTGCATGTTGCTAATGACCAGGCATTGAATCTGCAGTGTAGCCATTTTCTCAGGCAGGTTAGAAAGCCGAGGACTGGGGTCAGGAATTTAAGTTTAGGAGACTCCAGGGACCTGAATTCAAACAAGACTGAGCATGAAGATTGTGATAGGACACTAAATAGGACACTGTCTAAATGATCAGTGACTAGCTGCCCCCCCCCCCCCCCCCCAAAAAAAAAATATATATTTATATATATTAATATATATATATATTAGCAATCATGTTTTTTTTCTTCTGTAATTTCATGTCATCCACTGTGAGCTCTTGTCCTTATTGAAGAAAATCCCCCTTTGCACATTTCTTACAAATTACAGTATATCCACTCAGATACATTGTGCGAATGATAATTTAAGGTGACACCCACACATAGCTGATGTTCCATTTCCACCATAAGGCCTTTATTTTAAAATGCAGTTAAAAGCAACGCTCTGCCATGCTGCATTATACATAAGTCTGTTTATATAGTGAGATTATGGAATGACACATAATTCAGGTTAGATTTGTAATTCACCCTGCCATAGTTGTTGTTCTTTTGTATATTTTGAAATATGCAGCAATATTTGTTGAAAATTTTAAAACTTGCATCATATTCTTGAAATGTTTGTGATTTAAATCCTATTCAGATGGTGACTTGTGGTGCCTGGTTCTGCCAATACCATAGCTACTACAGTAAATTAATGTGTGTGTGTGTGTGTGTGTGTGTGTGTGTGTGTGTGTGTGTGTGAGAGAGCAGGTATGTATGGAATATGAAGAGATTGATGTTTTATTTATTTATTTACTTAACTACTTATTTTTATTCATTGTAGAAAAAGAGTGCATTCTTAATGAGACTGACCAGTTCAAAACAGCAGTTCAAAACCTACTGCAGGCCAGGTTTTGACCGGATTTTTTATTTATTCATTTTTATTTATTTATTTATTTATTTTGCAGAAATAAACATAAAGCTTTTCAACTCTTTTCAAGATGTTGAGTTTAACATTGAATGCCTAAGTCATGTTATTGCTGTACATCTCAAAGGTATCCTGCATTTTTGACAGGTAAAGACTATTGAATTATCTTAAAGAAAGTTAGTGTTGAATCATCTCCAATTCTGAATTAAAGTACTTTTTATGTTGTATCCAACCATTCCATAATCTTTGTAAAGCTAACTTTTGCTTTCATATTAGCTATTGTCTTTAATATTTCTTCTTACTTAGTCATTGTAAACCACGACTTGGATAGAGCCATTACTTACCTAATCTAGAATATCAGATCATGTCTGGACCTAATATTTGGTGAAAAATCTCTAGTGTCTCACAAATATCAGCATTATTTAACTTTAGCGACCCCATCTCGATGTCTGAGAAACATCATGTCTGAATTGGCCATGATGAATTGGTGCAAGAACATTAGTAGGGCCTATTAAAGGATGCATTTCTCCCAGGAAACATTCGCTGATGAAGGTCAATGGGATGCTTAGCAGGGCCTGGGATGATATCAGCATCAAAGAAAAGCTAGACAAAATACAACATATTTATGGGCCATATGGATCATAATACCATCAGAGGTCCATTCTCCATTCAGAGAACCAGTATGAAACCCTTTCCCACCCCTTTCACTCATATTTGCCTTGCTTTTTTTGTCTTTCGTCTCCCTGTTCTCAGACAGGGATTTTAGAGGTCAGTCCCTCCGGTGGTGGTGGTGGTGCTTCTGTCTGAATACACACTTTAGGTGTGACAGATCAAGTAAATTCCACCGTACTTGACTGATCCCTGGCTGGGCCATGAATATGCAAGAACTCTAGTCAAATCAAATGCTATAAGGTCTCTTTATTCAGAGCAGGTGTGTATTTGAGGTCAGCAGCTTTGCTATTCTAACCTCATGTCTCCATTTGGATTGTTATGTATATACCCTCACAGGCTTATGGGGCCTCACAGTCAAACACATTTTTTTGCATCAGGCTTCTTAGTACATTCAGCATTTCAAAACATCATGAAATATGGGAGAGGATGTCCTTGAGTCCACAGTTTGTGCTCTCACCCACCCGGGTTTCAATAATTCAAATTCTACTTCATTTTTGAATCTTGCTGGGTTTAGAGCAGATGTGTCTAGATTTACAACCAAACACATTTTTTAGAACATGGAGTGATTGAGCTCTCTTGAAGTTCTCTCTCTCTATTGATTACATCAATTTGTGTCCTACCCCAGACAATTTCTGCAACGTTTAGCCCATCAGCAATTCTTGCACATCTTGCCCTTTAGTAATACTTATATTCTGCATGTTCGTTTAAAATTCTCAAGTCTTACCTATGTTTATGCCTTTTTTAACCATCTGTTTCTGCCACTGATAATTCTAAGTAAAATACAATTTTACTTTAGGTCCAGCCATATATGTATGCATGTGTGTGTGTGTGTGTGTGAGTATATTAGTTATGAAAATGTTCACCCAGTTAACGCACCCACCCCGCCCAATATCCGTACATTATCTTACATTTAGGGATAATTCACACAAAAATTTAAGCTCTGTCATCATTTACACAAACTGTTTTGTTAATCACTGAATTTCACTGTGTGAAAATAATAATAATAATAATAATAATAATAATAACACTGAGATATTTCTCAAATTAGTCTTTTTTATGTACTATAAATTATGTTAGGCTATTGTAGCTATCAAACAATCAAACAAAATATTTCTTTCTAAAGCTACTTTTTGTTATGTCTACTTGATACTTTTTTTATTTAACATTATTGGCTTTAAATTATCTTTTGGGGCTATTTTTACAGACATATTTAATTTGCAATTAATTAGATTAATAAAATGCCACACACACACATATATATACATATTTATATACTTTTACTCAGCAAAGATGCATTAAATTAATTAAGAGTGACAGCACAGGGATTTATAATGTTTTTTTTTTTTATTCTTGGAAACACATAAGGTTGAGAAATACATTTTTGTTTGTTTTTGCATTTCTAAGGCTTGAGTTTTTTTTTTAATTATTATTATTATTTTTCAAATAAACCAGAATTTATGCATATAGGTTTTATCGGCATATGTGTTCCCTAGGAAACAAACCATGACCTTGACATCACTGTCGTTGTGTTCTATCAGGGAAGGCTTACTGTAATATCAGTTGTTTAAAAGTCACTCAATGTTAATTTAGCATGGCTGAAGATTGAATCTACGATATAAAGAGCTTTGAAATGGTATTTTCCTCTTGCACATGCACATCAGATCAAACACATCCACAGCTGCTCACAGATATTTCAATTATGGATTTAACAGATTGAGTTATAATGAAGTAAATATAACCTTATTAGTTGAGTTTATCATATAATAAAAAATAAACTTCATTATAGTGTTGTACCACAGATATCTTAAAAGGAAATTGGTTTTAGTCACAAGAGCTTCCTGTAGTCATTAAATGAATGAGTGTTGCTGTAGTGTGGTGGCTGTCACGGCACATTTGGAGCAAAAAGCAATTTGGTTTACCTGCATGCACTGACTAGTCACTTTTCCAAGCATTCTTCAAGGTAAATCTGAAAAGATAAAAAGAATATCAACCACTCTTGGTCTGTTCCTTGAAGAATGCTATTTCTCTCCCTCTCTCTATGTATGCATGTGAATGTATATGTCCAGAGAGAGAGGCCTTCGTTATCATGGTACACAGTACATACTGCAGCTTAGCAAGCCAGATGATTTTGTAACTACAATCTCCCTATATCTGTCTGTCTCTCTATATTACAGGAGACGGCACTGAAACCACCACTCTATGGCACACTCTGTGGCACAGGTACAGCTCGCTCCCACAGGATAAAAATCAATCTCTAGCTGCCATTTCCTAAAGAGAGGGAGGGAGGGAGAGGAAGGCACTCACAGAAGAGGTGAAAACATGAACTGTACACATTCTCCAGCCTCAAACGAGTCCTAGAGAGTAACACAAGACTAATTTAACTGTCCGAAACTCTGCTTGTGACATGTAGGAGGTTTGAAATGCATTGTTTACCCCTTTTGTCCTCATTCACCGGTTGCACCGAATAGGGCACAAGAGACACCTCCACTCTGCTTATCCAAATTGAATAGGTATATGGTAAAGACCTCTGTATAGAATGTTTATATAGATATGTATTTATGTATAGCAGCAGCCACAGTCCTTGTCGTCTGTGTGTCTATTTATTGATTTTGTTCACTGATTTTCTTGATTGACACGTTCGATGAAACTTTGATGTGCCTGGTGGTTGTTTTTTTTTTTTTTTCATATCCTTTGATCACCTGCTTTTACTTTTTCATTTGCTCAATCTGTGCTTGTATCCGATAGATCACAGTAGTGAGATGGAGATCTCCTCATCACTGATTGCCACAGCACACCTCACACTGTCCCAGCATTTGTTAACATTGAAATGCATGGCCCTCCATAGGAGGTACCAGAACTTTTTAACTCTGTCACTGATTGCCTCCAAATTTGGGACGTGGAAGTTTCAAAAAGAGCCCCAATTCTTTGCTAGGATGCAATCATATGGGACAGTGGCCTGCTTCTAATCAAAGAATCCCCTTGTACGCAGTAAAAAGGGACACCGGGTCTGACCTTTATTTGTTGTCTGTTGGCTTTAACCAGAGCCAATATAACTTCTGAGATGTATTAACTGATTTTGAATAGAAAGCCTTCAGCAATCTTGTCATACGAGATGGCAGGTTTTAGTTACATCATCTGGGTGTTTGTATATTCTGAAACTGACATGCTATGTATTCATACAACCGGAGATAGGAAAAAAAAGTATATATATATATATATATATATATATATATATATATATATATATATATAATACAAGTATATTAAAAGTAGAAAATACTGCAACGAGCACGAGAATACAATGTGGACTATACAGGTTTCATGTCAACAGCAATAAATTTATGATAAATCGAGAACTCACCCTACATGAGCACTTTAAAGTCGTGATAATAAGCATCCCACAGCTAAAGCTCTCTTTTGTGAAACTTAACAGTCGGGTATGTCTTGAATGACTATTACATCACTTATAAATTGCTTCAATGGATAGCACTTTTGTTCAAGCAGTAATTTACTCCTTTTTAGCAAATGGACTGATTTGTAGAAGTGTCTTTGGGCCCAAATGTTTGACCTCTTATTCTTGCGGCGGTATCAAATGTCTTAATGGTGTCAAGTGTAACACTCTGGAGTAGGAAACACAGAATGTCTCACACTTAAAACTGTGCACAGTGCAAGAAACAATTAGACATGCTGGACATTTGCACATACAAAGAATGAGAGGGGGAAAAAGTAACAAACTGACTTTTTTCTTTTCATGTAAGGAGTTGGTTAAATCACGTTCATTATAAATGAAGCACCTTACATCTTTGTATTCTACATTGTTTTGCCAACATGTGAAGTCAACTGTATATAACTGTTTTATGTATGTCTGAGCTTTGGAAGTTTATTAAAGTCTTTTGCATTGTATTGTAGATTTCCATGTGTCATTTATTGACCAAACAATTTTATGTTCATATACTATGGGGTCAAAAAATGGAGATGACTAGTGTTAATGCTTCTGTATTGTAGTTTTCTAATGTTATTTACTTACTTGTTCTTATATAAAACACAGAAGTCATGTTAGCCCACATGGGCTACAATTACAAAACCACGTTTTCTTTTTCTTTTTTTGCCCAAGTATGCAACTGCACTGGAATTTATGCATCTTTAGAAATATACCTTATATACCTATATATATACTGATCACACAACTGTATTTCTTCGACATCCGTTTGTGAGCATGCCCAAGAGCCAGCCATTGTTCCCATGTATCTGTTTTCAAAGCAGCTGTTCCAGAAGTTCACATGAAAGAATGGATAAATGAGTGGCGCAATAGAAAACAATTTAATTGCTTATCAAAGTTACTTTAAATTGCAAGACTGGAGAGCTAATCATTTCCCTTGAGGGAAATATGTCCTTGGTGATTAGAGAAAATGGTGCACATTCACTATGTTGAGCTTGTATCTTTTTTTCTTGATAGTGTGCAAATGTCAGCCTGCTATTAATATCTCAATGTAAACTCTCAGTGTGCTAAACTCTGTCTACATTCATGACAATGTTGGTATGCACTCTTCCATAAGATCTGAATGATAAGACCATCATCAAATCACATTTGCTCTTTCGTTAAACTCTTTTTGCTCACTCAACTTGCACAAGTGTTACCGATAAATACGAAACCATGTTTAACAATTCAGTGTAAGTTATGTAAAAGATAACTTCAGCAGGGTTCTGATTCGACATTAGACAGCGCTAGCAACATCAAGGTCATGGGTTCAATTCCCAGAGAATACATGAGCTGATTGAATGTAGCATGAATGCAATGTAAGTCACTTTGGATAATAACGTCTGCCAAATGCATAAATGTAAACATTTTAACAGCTAAGAAAATACAAAAAGTACCAAACAAAAAAAGAATCTTTTGCCTTGTACAATGTCAATTATAGGCTACTGTTATGTGGTCATTATACAAATCTGAGTGCAGAATGCCACAATCGACCAATCGCAATCAAGTATTCCAGAGAGTCTTATTATTTGGATTTAAAGTTTGGGCAAAAATCTTCCAACAGATTGGTCTCCATCTGCTAGCAAATTATGTTTCTTAAAGATATGAAATTTAGACATTGTTATTCTTCAAATTGAGTGTGACAACTGAGGAGAGACTCTTGTGTTGGCTCTGCTTGATTTGTGGCATTGAGCTTAAATGTATTATTTGTTTGACAGCATTTAGAGGAAAGAGAATTCCCACTGAATCAAACAGAAGTGCTAGCTCCATGCAGTGGATTATGTGGCTCCATGTGGTGTGCACAAAGCTGAAACACCTGCTCATTTGCTTATAATCTAATAAAGCAACTGTCAATAAGGAGACTTGTTAACTGGGTCTGTAAAGTTATGGCCTTAATAATGGAGATGCCTCAGGGATTGACCGCATTAGCCTAGAACAACCTTCAACATATTAAAGGTGCAGTTCACCCAAAAACTGAAAATCATTTACTCACAAAATGAGGTAACGTTCATTTACACTATACCACTATACCGTTCAAAAGTTTGGGGTCAGTACCAAAGATTTCTATTTCAAACAAATGCTGTTCTTTTAATTTTTTGTATTCATCAAAGAATCCTGATAAAAATGTATCTTGGTTACAAAAAAACAATATAATGTTTTCAAAATTGATAATACTAATAAATGTTTCTTGAGCAGCAAATCAGCATATTAGAATGATTTCTGAAGAATCATGTGACACTGGAGTAATGATGCTGAAAATTCAGCTTTGACATGATAATGGAATAAATTACATTTTAAAATATATTAAAATAGTAAACTGTTATTAGAGTTTACAGTATTATTGTTTACAGTAGAATTTTATAAAATAAACATTTTACTGGGTTTTTTTGTATGTAATAGATGCAGTTGCTTTTTTATGTCATGAAAGTGTAACTTTTTAATTGTCTCATTTGTTTGCACTTTACCTTTACATCTGACCTTCCACAGTGTTTTTTGGTCTTCGTTTCCAGTGAGTGTTGGTGGGAAAGAACAAATGCATAAATACATAAATTCTATCTAAAATTAACTAAAGAGCTGCATTTAATTTAGATTATTTAAGGAAACGATTTCAAACAAACTGCACAGCCAGGCACAGCACAATGAAAGTGATACCAGTGAGGAATTGCATTACTTGAGTCTGAATGCCTGTGAAAGTACGTCTCCAGCAGGTGCTGACTATGAGAGTAATGCAACATAGAGAGCTCATGAATTAATAAGTCGCCTGGACTTTAGAATGACAAAATGTATCTTGAGGAGGACAGACTAGGATCAGATTGCTAAGAAAGTGCAACAAAACATATGTCTTGAGATCGTATCTATAATTCATATCGATCATATCCTGTGTCCTCAGTTTTACATCACACACAGAGAGGGGCAGAATGGGGCCGGGATTTGAGGGTACAGGAGAGTCATCCGTCGTTATAAATGATCAGGTACACCAGGGAATTACTGCAGACTGAGAACATTGTGTCCAAGTCCCAAAGGGTTTGCTGATTATCGCTATGTAGTGCTATTTGTGCATTTTTGTACAGCAGGGTAGGAAACAGGAAGATGGTCTCTGTTATTTGCACTCAAGGCAGTGCTGCGTGCTCCTGCTGCCAAATCTCTGCCAAACTGAATAATTCAATCATGCTATCCTTTCTGCACTTCCACATCTGTGTGTTCAAAAATCGGTGTCTCAAAGACACTGGTTGTCGCTGTGGCTTGTTAAAATGTGCCCACTGGTTAAAAGTACAATGGTATAAATATTCACAAGCCACACAGTGCTGACTATTTTTAGCCTGCATGGATTTGCATACAATTGCTCTGAGATGGCTGATATTAATGCTATTGATTAAGGATGCGAATTGTGATTCTGTATGTATGCAGACATTTCTTTGAATATAGAACTGAACAGTGTGTTTTGTCAACTACAAACTCTGTTTCTAACATTCAAATGCAGGAGAGATTGTCCTAAATGGGTCTCTGCAGCTATATAGCTTTTTGTTGGTTTTCGGGGACTTAAGAATTGCTTTTAAACATGATTGTCGTTCTTGTTTGTTTTGGATTGCCAGGTTGCATAGGCTTATTATTCTTAAGGGAAAATGTAAAAAAAAAGCTTCAAAATGAATACACTGCTGTCTGATTAAATGCTCGAAATTCAATTGAAGAGCGTTGTTATACACTAATCTTCTGGAGGATGCTGTCTTAGAAATACATTCTTTTAAACAAGGGATCAGAATTCAATTTCCAGGGCTTGTTTTTCATTTTGTCTGCATAGTCATTCTAGCAAGGTAACGTTTGTGTGTCACATCTTTGCACTGCTCTGCAATGTATTGTTAACAGCCAAAATCAATATTGTCATCATTTACATATCTCCATGACTTTCCAAACCTGTATGACTTGCTTTCTTTCTTTGAAACATTGAAGCTATTTTGAGATAATTTGTCAATGGAGGTCAAAGGTCACCAAGTGGTTTGGTTACCAACATTCTTCAAAATATTTTCATTTGTGTTTTGCAGAAGATGGAAAGTTATACAGCTTTGGAACAACACGAGGTTAAGAATAAATAAATACATGTCACTCAAAACTCTTATGACTTACTTTCAACACAAAAGGGTACATTTGTTTTCTTTATTTTCTATTATTAATTAACTATTTAGTGTATAGCAATCTTAAAAACTAAATGTTTTACAAAAAGCTCTCAGACGCCTTCCACTGTACACACATGCAGGTTGCAAGTAGAAATACTGAAATAGTATTTTCCTTTTCGTACTATAAAAATCCTTGTAAAACAAATGTCAAACAAATCGCTTCTTACAGTGAATGGAAAAGTGCAGCATGCACAGTGTTCAGAAGCCCTCTCTTTTTATATTATATTGTTCAAATGAAGTCAGATAGGTTGTCAACATTTATGGGTCAACTACAATAAGTGATAAACACATATGCTAATTTTCCTTAGAAAGCACTGCTTCTAGCTGCAGATCTTATTGTGTCTAGAAAACGGTGTCATGTGGAAGTGTGTCTGACGGACATTTGAACGAGCTCTTTTCTAAGTGAGTAAGCAGAAGATCGGGTTGGGAGGCGTTGATTTACAGACATTGTTCAGATCCACTGTAATCCAGGTAATCCAGCACAGATTTCTTGATTTGCGCTTGCAAAAGAGATTGAAGGAAGATAAGAACCCAGCCTCTTCTTAGAATAGTTGGTAATCTGGTTTAGACAGAGGACTCAGGGGTATTTACCCAGCCTTAACATTTGCTGAAGCAGATGGTAAGAAGGAGGGGTTGGAGCCACCAAACTTGCTCATCCATCTACAGGACAAGAAATAAGGTGAAAAAGAACAGTGGATGATAATCAATGCTGTTTATTTTGCTGCTTGACTCCTTAAGCACTGTCAGCCAGATTATAGGCTTTCCTGAGGATAACCGGAGACAGCAGACAATTGCCTTTTTTCCAACCTGAAAGTATCCCCTGTGACGGCGTAAAGAAGGCGGTTTAGGGTGGATGCCGACTCTTAATTCCTGATTAGTCCTGTTCCAAACCTTGCTAAAATTAACTGGGCAGGGTGCTAATCACTGAGCCTTAGACACTCTCCGCTTCATTCTGCCGCTGAGTTTACGCTATATAGCTGACATGGAGTAGACGTCTCTGGAGTGAGACCCAATTAGGGCAGGCTTTTGAACCCTGCTCCGAACAATATCTGACCACACAATGGACAAGCGTTTTTGTTTTTTTTCGAGGCGTTTGTTGACTTGACTTTGTTGACTTTATAATAGCCCTTCAAAAGAGCTGTCCCTCAACACAGCTTGTGTTTTTTGCGCTGAACAGAAAGCCGTCGCTCCCTAAGCCTGGTCTGAATAGGTTCTTATGAATAGCTTTCCGGATATTTGGAAAGAAATAAAAGTAATAATGACATACAAGAGAGTTCAGAAGTTTAGGGGTCTGAATATTTTGAATATGCTGAATATTTTTAGTCCAAGGCTGCTTTTTATCACAATTTTGACTTTTTTTTCTCTCAAATTATGAGATTTATAGAGAAGATTTATGGAGAAGGAAATTCGGTCAACACCACTACGTCTAAACCTTAGTTTATGCATCCCTGCTTTTTAGTTACCTCACCATCAAGGGATGGACTGCAAGCATAGACGGGACATATTTCTCTAATTAGTCCGCAGAAGACTCATTAGCACTCGGAACGACAAGAGTGGATGACATCTGGACGTCACGTAGCCAGGAGACCATATAATGCACTTTTAAAGGTTAACCGGTGCTAGACTGGAGGGGAAAAAAGTGTTAACAGAATAGAACAACATTTTATAATGTGGTCAAATGGTGCAAAATGGAATTGAATTCAATTAGCCGTCCTTTTTAATTGGACAAAAATGAGGTGATCAGGGGCCAGACTGGATGACCGGTGTGCTTTATTTAATATGCATCTCCAGCAGGTGGCCAGACGTGTTCAGAGGACAGTAAACAAGAGCAGACTGACTGTTAAGAATCCAGGAGGCAACAAAATTAGAATTATGCAAGCTTGTATTGACAATCTTCCAGTGTTAACCTGCTGCCACAGGTTATTAACACATGTCAATATCAGGGCAGAAAGCTTGCTATTTTTAAGTTGGCTATTCATTGTATGGTTCATCACATATTTATGACATCGAAACTTTGTGTTGCTTCATGCAAAATCCTGATCTGGAATATCAGCTCAGTACTACACTGCAAAACAGGCAAGACAAGATTTCATTATAGGATAGTGTGTGTGCCATTATGCATTCCTTATATTAAATTTGGCTGCAGGCAGTTGAATGTAAGAGAAGTGGGCCTGCTGTTCAGGGGAACGCGAGCAGGAGCTGGAAACATACTGTTCGTAAAGATTGTCTGCCCCAGAGATCTGCCCTGTAGACCCCGCATGCCTTCAGATGCCTGCCGCTTGCCTAGTAAGCACTTTGAAAGCTACTGCATTGTTTCCTCGGCTGCAGTCTTGCGCTTCTTTATGAAACATTTTTTAAAACTGGTTTTCATTGCTCAAATAAAACAAATGCTGTTTCAAACCAAGCACAAGCACTTCTCTAAATACACCAAAAGCGCTCCTTTCAAAGTGTTTGAGATTTTAATATTTGAACAGGCTTGGATCGTAGTTCAAATCTTTAACAAAAACAAAATCATAAGACCAGACCAAAGTACCCCTGTTTTTCAAAGCTCATTGATGTTTTGAGATCACATAAAGGCATAAATACCTCATATGGTCATTGCTGTTTCAAATGTCGTATTTTTTTTTTTATTATTGTTTGATCGCTAGATAAAAAACAGTAGTATTCTCTTTTGTGAGCCATGTACTTTCATATTGCTTTTTTTTTAAATCCTGCCATATTTAAATGCAAATGGGGTTTGACTGTTCTGCAATCTGTCTGCATGGGGCGAAGTCATCGGAGTGCTATGGATGGTGGGCATGATAAATCTTTATAAGCAGAAACCAAGCACATGGACAGATAATGTTATTCCTCCCCCAAAACATTGAGCCACTGTCCCTTAAAATGAACAGCTGAGCTCATGCAATCAAGTGAAACGTGTTAAAACGCTCTGAAACAAATGACGGGAGTCATAACTGATTCATTAGCTTGAGTATGTGAAGTCTACCTTTGATAGATCAGTTAAACGGATTATTGCATGTGATTTCTGCCAACACCATAGTTATTTGTGATGTTTTTTGGCTGGTTAGATCACACAAGATGAAATGTATTCACCTCAGCCTTCACCAGAGCAGATCGTCATTTTGCTGCAGTCACACATAGTTTGAAGTCTGACTAAAGTGCTGTCAAGCTTTAAGTGCAGAGTATTTGCTTTGCTTGTTTCGTGTTTGTTTGCATGGCAGGGACCTCCGGTGTAAAGACACATTGGTGACACAACAAAGCCATTGTACTGAGTGATATTGAAATCAATGAGGGATGTTCATGCCATCACTTGCAGTCTTTCTTTAGCACCTGTTGCACTCCAATGAGGGAGTCAATCTGTACTAATTAAACATAGGCGAGAGTGCCTGTGGACTGGCAGCTCTGTCTAACTTAATTTGCAGCCTGATAGCTCTAAATCAAGATTACAAAGAGTTTACAGAAGCACAGCCCCAGTATTAATTAACAGGAGCCAATTCAGGTCTATCCAATAGCATAGTATTTGTCCACAAAGTGTGCAGTACATGAATGGTTTGGATAGACAATAGAGCTTATAATATGTACATCAACATATTGACACTATCTAAAATAGCTTTTTTATATATTTAAGTTTTTAGAGAAAAAACATTACTACGTTATATATACGTTGATATATACCTGTATATATATATCAAAAACACAATAATAGCAATAGCAAGATTCTGTGATGGATTTTACAAGAAATTTATTTTTAATATATATATATATATATATATATATATATATATATATATATATATATATATATATATTATCTTATACTTAATTTGCATGCACTTTAAATGTATTTCTAAATTAAATATACATTTATATAAATTATATTATAATATTAACATAATATAAATTAAATGTTGATAGGAATAATAAAACAAAAAATATATATATTTGTATTATAGCTAACTAAAACTAAAACTAACATTAAAACTGTGAAGAAGAAAAAAGTGTTACAAAATAAAATAAACGTTCTGAATTAAATAAATGTAACATTTTGTTTCAGCTATTTGCCAAGGCAACATTTAAATTATTATAAATTTAAATAATTGAATAGATGAAATATATCAATTGTATGTTCCATGTATTTATTTATTTATTTATTTATGTAATAATATATTTATTTTATAAATCCAATAAAATCAACTAATGAATTTGATATTCCATGTAACCCAATATGCAATGTATTAATTTGTAACTTTATTTAACTTTAAAACTTTAATAACTTTATTTTAGGATTATTTAAGGTTTATAATTTAGATGCTGTCAATTTGTGTATATTTCAAGTATAAATAAACCTAGATGTGCCTGATCCACACTTTACATATGAATACTAAAGAGATTACATTGGCTGGCATGTTGCTGTTACTGAACTGTAACGCTTACCCATTTGAAACACATGAAGGCCTCAAAGAAATAATACCACTGAAAGAACATCTAATCTATTCTATATAATGTAATACATTTATTGCATGCATAACGTCAATAACAGACAGAGCTGACAGAATGTCTAGCCATAATAGCAAACCATAATGCACAATATGGCTAATATAGTCTATTTTCAAGACACTGGTTTTGATGTTGGTTCAGTAGTGATGCTGTTTGATGGGCTGTAAATCTGCTTTGTGTCGAGGCAACAGCGAGCAGACCAAGATACATTCCTTACGGCTAATTCACTTCATAGATTAGCACGTACAGTGAATACATGTGTTCAGCCCAGGGAGATGGACAACACTTGAGTGCATTGTGAGAACAGAGCTCATTTCATTGTGTGGATGATTGGGTTCTCCTGCTGGGGATAATGACTGTGCCCTCCTTTGACTTTGAGGCAGTGACCTGAAATAAGGCCCACAAGTGAAACCGGAGTGTGTGTGATTAAGGTCACCCAGACATACCACATTTTCTTGACCCCCTGCTCACATCGACCACAGCTTGAATTCTTCGGGGAGTCTTTTGTAGTTCTCGTCGCAATGCTAACATCGGACCTTTGGTGAACGGCGGGGATGAGGCGATGTCGAGGTACTCCAACCATCCTTTTCTTTTTAGCCAGTTATCTGTTGTCTGACAGCTTGATAACACTCGAAGGGGAATTTTAAAGCATATTCAGCTTGCTAACTTACAGTACCAAGGACAAGCATTCAGTCCTGACCACATTGCTAAAACCGGCATGTCGAGTAATTAGTAAGATGGCTACTCATGAAAAAAGACACTGGGCTGGAGCTCATGCTGAATGTTCCCAGCTGAATATGGCCTGTAATGTGAGATTTATGAGTTTCAACACAGAGTTTACTCTAAATTCATCTCCTTGCTGTGCCCTATTGGGGCGTCAAAGTCGGCCTTTTTTTTTTACTTTAAAGTGTTCTGTCGATGCTGACCAATATTGTGTGATGGCGTGTTGTAGCATAACAGATGACCCTTACACTTTTCACCACAATGTAGGACAATTTAGAGACAGTTACTCGCGTATGGATGAACAGCAAATCCTAGGAAGGTAAAGTTATTGTGGAAATACTGAGTCTACTGTAACCTACTTTAGAATATTTCCCCATGCTGTATGATTTTATTCACTTAAGACCCGAACTATGATAAATAATTAAGCATAATATGTCATTTTCCCAAGTTTTCATATAATTGAATTTAGAAGTATTACGTATGTTGTGCATTAGCCATACTTCGATGGAAAATTGAAACAGCATCTAAGCTAGAATATGAGGACTTCAGCTCCAGCTGGGTTTCTAGAACTAAAGTAGAATCTAATGATTGATTTTCAGCCGTCAGATGTTTGGAGGATATAACTTTATTTGGAAGGTTTATATAAAACGTTGATCAGAGGTAAATTATGTATAATACAAGAGTGAATAGGCAACTGGAATTATTTGAAAGGAATTGTGTGGGTTATTTTTCTGCAATCACAATGTGTGGTTTCAGTCTAAAGAGCTCAGAGTGAAGTTCCAAACAACTTCCCATCCTACTCTATTTCTTTTATGCTGCTGAAATTCAGCATTAATAGAACACAATAAGCAGGCAGTGGAAGCAAAAATTATGTTTATTTTCACCATATGGAAATTGATTACTTAAAAATAATGTACAGTATAAACCTTTCTGAGATTGTAAAGAGAAAGTTGAACCCAGGGTCTGTGTTCTTTAAATCAATCTATAAAAAATGATTGCCAGATACCCAGAACCATGCCACTCATAAACATGAAGAGCAATCACAGACGATCAAGACAACCAAACAATCAGAGAAATCGCTGTTATGGAAATAAAGGGTTAGTCTCCTTTCCGTTCTTACACCAGATGTATTATATTAATGGAGTAAATCTGTAAATGCAATTGGATATTGAAAACTAAGTGCCTTCAAAACCAGCTGTCCTTGACTGATTAAGTCTAAAGAGAAGACATGAAAGGCAGAGCAAGTCAAAACACACATTTCCCGCAAAGTGAGGGATCCTGCCTCTTATCTATTTGATTTTGCACTTGGGGAATTTTTCTTCATCTTATGCTTCAAACTTCAAGTGCCAAATTAATTTGCATGCACTTGAGGCTTGGAAAGTTAAAACAAAGACGTGTGACTGGACTTGGTTCAGACACAGAAGCTGTTGGAAAGGCAGTGCGGTGGGAGGGGAACCTGGAGGGAGGAGTGGTTCTGAAGGGAGCGAATCACATGAGGAGGATAATTTAATCTGACTCAGTCTTTCTGTCACTTCATATAAACTGGTTAGTTGGCTAGGCCTCCTGAAATGAATTAAAACGCATGAATAATGAAACATTTCTGGCTGTGAAAGGAGCCGTGGTTCCTGCAACTTCAAAGCTGGACAAAGCAGCTTTTATAATCAACAATTTGTTCTTTTAGTCTTATATTAATGCTCGTGTTTGACTTAACAGAATGGAGATGTAATTAGGTTACCAGAAGTGAAACTATTTTCTTAATCAACCAGCGAGCAAGTGCACTTGTAATGTTAACAGTCGTCATGTGCAGCTGTTGCCACCATTAAACTTGCCCTAAAATGCAGTGTAGAAAAACAGAATTTAGCATTCAGTTTGAATCAAGACGCTTTGAACTCAAAAACTGTTCGCTTGCAGCATCTGGTCATGTGATTTTAAGTAACTTTGACATGAGGTATCTAACATCAATGCCAGAGGTATACTTTTAGCAACATACTTTTAAAGTTTTAGTGTTGTCAAGGTTAAGCTGCCTGTTGCGGACTGCTGTCTTTCTATCATTGTTTACTGCTAGAGATAAACGTGATATTCCTTTTAATGTTAAGCTCCTATAGAGAAGCAATATGCACATAAAACTTTGACTCATGTCTTTACTTTAACCCCAATCTGAAGGTGGCAGTGTACTTAAATATAAGTGAAGTATATAATTGTGAAGAATGGAGGAATGATAATGCTTTGTGATCTGCAATCCAGTCAGAGATCAATGCTCCGGCAAATAAAGCATGAGGCCAGCAAAGCCAGAGAATTTATAAGCAGCTGAAAGTATTGCAAATCAAACCTCGGAGGCATAAAACCAAAGGTGAACAAGCTCCTGGCAGTGAAGTCCTACTTAACGGAATAGTTTATTCACCCTCATTTTGTTCCAATTCCACATGACTTTATCTCTCCGGTAGAAGAAGAAAGTGAATTTTTTTTGTTTTGTTTTTTTTGAAAGTGAATGACACCTGGGACTATGACGTTCCAAAATCATATTTGTCTGGTAAAATTTTATATATTGCTGACCATGGTTGTATTTGTTTAATCAAAAATACAGTAAAAACTGTAATATTGTGAAAGCTTTGTGATATATTTTAAGTCTCCATTTATTGTGATAAAAAAGAGTGACCAGTACATTATTTAAAACATTTTTCTTTATATGTTTTGAATTCAACTTTAGGTGAACTAATCCTTTAAATCACTGCTGAAAAAAATAAAAATAAAAAAAAATAACCAATGTCATAGAAGAGATTACAGTAGATGAGTAATATTGGTTTCAAAAGAAAAAAATGTAAAAGGTATATTAGCTGATTTGTTAGAATGGTTAGATGTCTGGGTTTTTTTTTTTTTTTTTTGTCTTTTCTCTAATCTGATCAAACCAAACCAAAAGAGCACTGATTAAATTCACCCTCTTTCACAAAAAAAGCCAATCTAAAGGAAAAGCCTATTGCTCTGAACAAAGCTGTTTAAACAAAACAGAGGCAGCATGCACTTTTGTTGGATCCAGGACAAGATTAATACAATCATGTTTTAATCACTGACCCGGCTGATTCTAGAGGCACCCCGTCCCTTTCAGTGACTCCGGACTTGAATGAAGCCAATTTATCTCCACCAAACTCTGTGAAATCAATGTGCGGTGACCATCTTAAAAGGAAAATAATGACTGGCATCAAAATCTATGATCACTTGTTTGGCAACTCAGTATTAAAACGATAATTAGTGGATATGTTGGTCTCTTTACAGCTTGCATAATAAACACATAATTAAGTGTTGAGTTCTCTTAAAGTATGGATGACAATCCTAATGTGCCCAACAGTCGAGACTTTGCTGCATTGCCTTGATGAAACACAAAGCTGAAGCCAATTCAGCTCATTGCCATTTGATAACGGAGAGAAGATGAGTCACTACCATTCAAACAAATACACACCAGTTTAACAGTGTTTCTTTTGTTGTTGATTTTGTTATGAAACCCCAATTAAACCACAATAATAGAAATAATAATAATGAAACAAAAAAATACTTTTTCTTACTGTTATTTGAAGGTCGTATAAAAACGGAAAGTTTTACAATGCCTTCATCAGTTGTCTTTATGACTTTAATTGGATTTTATATAAAAATGTTATTATTTACCCTTATCCAAAACTCAGATGTTCAGTAATAAACTATAAAATATCAGTACATTTAAACTATAACAATATATCTATCTATCATTCCATTCCATATTCCAGATAATAATTTGTACATGATGGTTTTATATATATATATTGGCTGTTGGACAATTCAATTTGAGAAATATGAGTTCAAGAGTAAAATAAGTTGTATAGGAGTTTTTTTTAATTTATTATTATTATTCCATTGCCCCTTAGCTTGACGCACAGTATTTCCATGTAAATATTGTTTATTAGGTGTTGTTTGTCAGAGAATGTAAGGCCAGGGGAATGTTTTTCTGTCACAGATTTCCACCCATCCATGAATATCTGATGCATCAATTTGTGTTTAAAGAGGCATACAATGTTGAGGAGAAAAGAGCATTATTTGACGGGGGTAATCCTTTGTAAGACTCACCCTGAAGTTGCCTGCGGGAGAATAGAACAAGAGAGCAGATTCTCACTTCTGGCTGAATTCACAACTGTTATCTGGTTTCCCTTGTTCCCTTGTTTAGTGATATTGCATTCTGCTCTTTGATATTCTGGTTAATCCTTCAAGTAAAAAGATTTAACTTGAGATTATGCTGTTTCTATGAACGCTGGCTCTTGCTCGCTCTCGCGTGTCTGAGCGAATGCTCCTGAGGCAATGTCATAATTCGAATCCTACAGAGAGACAGCGGAAAAGGAAGCACCGGGTTTCCCATTGGTGTCGTCGTTCACATCTACATCATCTATGGCGCCTAAATCTGTATATCACCTTAAATGAACGCATTTTAAATACATTTTAAATCTCAATTTAACAAATTGCTTGATGGCTGAGAAGGATTGTGAAGTCATTTTATGTCATTTTGACATGTCACTCTCATTTTTCCCTCTCACTTTCTTTAGAGAACTGTAAAGTGCTTGGCTCGTGATAAGAGTTGGGACTGATAACCACTTATAACAGTTACCAGCTTGATGTTAGATTAGACACTTCAACTCCCCGCTGCATTTTAACTCTCTAAAGCACGTAGTGCCACTGTTCACAAACTAACCCACTCTATCATTGCCATTTCATTACTTCATAATGCACAACAAGACCCTCAAACACGTTTTACATTGTTTCCTATATACTGCAGTTTTGAAGAAGCAGAAGCCTTTATAAATATATAATTTATTACAATTAAAACGTACTATTTTAAGTAAAAAAAAAAAAAAAAACTTTTTGGTCAGGATTTGTGGATGAAACTGTATATAAAATTAGAAATTAATCCTTGCTGAATAAAAAACATTTCAAACAAACAAATAAATAGATCACAAATTGTTAACAAATTGGACTGCACTGGCCGTGCTGCATGTTGCTTTTGCATGCAGCTCATGAGGACAGCTCTATAAAAAGATATATTTTTTTCTCCAATATTTTATGGTACGTTTTTTTTTTTTTTTTTTTTTATAACATCACATTCAATACAGACTGCAAACTCACATATTATCAAGTAAAATATGATTTATTTCACCATGGCACTGAAGATTAAAGCAAAGTGGTGCAGGAAATGCTGAGACATGAGAATAACCAGAGACAATACAGCAGACGGGACATTCTGCAAAATGTATGGGAGAAATGACATGAGGTGACACTCAGTATGTAGGTTTGGAAGAGGTGAAAAGGTCAAAAAAGCCTATTATTTGTGTATTTATTTTGATTTTGAAGCATCATCTTTATAAACACTTCTGTCAATTTTTAAAAATAGCTGCAAAGGGTGTTACCAAAATGGCCGGCAAGTAGATTGACTTGCCTTAAAGGGGCTTTGGTATGACATTATCATATTAAATTACAGAGTCAGGTTTTTCTTCTTCTGTAACAAATTGAATGCTGCATATTTCGCTCACATAATAGCCCGAGGGCCTCTCATTTGGAAGCTTGCAAACCAATGTGCTAAGGTCTATCAGGTCTATTATTCTAACGGCTTCTCTTTTCTTGCCCTGAATATGAACTCCTGCTTTACTCATTGTGATTCACTTCTCATGGCCTGTTGTCAGTGGCTCCGCTGAAGTCTAAACTGCTGAAAAGCGCCTGTGAGTATTTTGATACCTGTTCATTTGATTTGCCAGATTTTTTGTTTGTATTTTGGTCATAGTCTTAGCCCTCTACTGTTAAATCTTTAATGCTTTTCAAATAACAACAGTTTCGGGACACTTGATTGGCTGTAGTGTGTATGGGTTGGCACATGGGGTTGTTTGCTAGTAACATCAGCTGTCTGAATGCAAGGTCTTTGCATTGTGTTATGAATTCTTTAAAGGTAACATGTTCCCAAGGAAATCAATTGAGACGATCAAAAATACTTTTTTTTCTTTTTTCGATGGAGATCTTGAGCGCTGTCACAGGTTATTATTGTCTGATGTTTAGCGGTTTGAAGAGCATCTCGATATATTAGTGGCACCTAATTGCATTACCTGGGGGGAGACGGATGGCGCCAACTAAAATGGTTGGCTGTGGCTCAAGCTGTGTTGAAGGCAAGTGCATCTTTACAGCTTTTACATCCATTTCCAGCTGGGATCTTTTATTGACAACTAAGTGATTTTTTTCTCTTTTTTTTAATCACTCATGCTTCATCTTAGCTAGTGTTTTGCCAGTCTAGTTGCATATTAGTAGACATTCTCATTACCTGAGTAATAATACAATGAAAAAATGTCTATTCTTTATGTGACTTGTACACTAGATATGTGTGACTATATTTTCACTGGGAATAAAAAGATGGCATCACCTAATAACCAGTTTTGGCATATTGTTGTTGAAGTACACAACACTGATGTGGTATTTTGTAACAGTGATAATAACCAGGTGGTCAACTTTAGCACAGCAACAGTATTTCTAAAATTACTCCAGATCTGTTTGGTGACCTATTGGTCACTGAAACCCTTAAATTGACAGGCTTCCTCTTCTAAATGAAGTATTTGTTTATTCTTTGTTTTATTTATGTATTCATTAACATTTTTACACATCGACACACACTTGGCCCTAGCCTGACCTGACCAGAACTGAATAAAGATGCACAATCCCACCTACGCAATTAGTTATATTATGAACTAAATACATGCAGTAAAGACTGTGTGTGTGTGTGTGTGTGTGTGTGTGTGTGTGTGTGTGTGTGTGTGTGTGTGTGTGTGTGTGCTCTTAATGTGCATCTAAGAGTGGCTTACTATTAAGATTGCATGTTATGAGGATGATTTAATAAAAATAAAAAAAGACAGTTTTGTAGTTTATTTTAAAGCCAATTACTTATAAAGCCAATTACTGGATATTAGGATAATGTGCAAAACAGCAGGGGCAATTATAGTCTAACAACCTGACATTCTAGCCAATATTTTCATGATTCTGATGAAACCTTGTTCTGTCCTTGTCTCTAAACAGAACCAAAAATATCTCGTAACAATTCTTACAAACATCCTAATTGGGGGTTAACAAGAAGGGGAAGTATTTTATTTTATTTATTTTTTTCCACAGGCAAAAGCACTAGCGCATTTCAGGTGTTCGTTGTGAAGTGAGAGAAGTAATGTTTCAAGTTTAAGCGGGTCTTTTGGGAGCCTTACCTATTGGGACTGTTAATCTTATGCCATACAGCTGTTTCATTAAAATACATAATGCATCAAGTGCAGTTATTGCATGGCATTGATCAGCACTTGAATAAATTGAGTTGAAATTCTATTAACATAACCAGTTAAGCATAAAGTAAGATGAATATTTAACAATAGTGCAATATTGCATGTGTAAACCCCTTTGCTTCTTTAAGTGGTATTTAAACGACTCTTAGAGACTATATGCGTCTGAATAGTACGCATTCCTTATTATCGCATAATAAACATTCAGGCAATATTATCTTGGATCCTCTCCATGGACATAAGTGCTTCTTTTATATGGAATCATTAAATGAACCCTGATCAAAAGAACCACCAACATCATGTAGAGTCTAGATATAGAATCTAGTTATTTCCTGCCCATTTTACGGCGTGTTTGCTGAGCGCACAAATTTGTTGCAATGAAATGTTCGGTGCAATGAAATATACTCGGTGGCTCCTTGTTTGTGGCGCCTGTCTCGGTTTGCTCTTTGTCTGTGGGCTACAGCCTGACTCCCTGCCTCTCCCCAGTGGCCTCCTGGCTCTCTCCTCTCCTTTACACACCACAATGCATTTGCATGTACTCTCATTTAAAGCAATTAGGCCCTAACCTGTCAGCCTGACCAGTGGCCTCCATCTCACTAAATGCACCTTTAATGTTTGTGTCTGAGTTTAGTCTTTGTGGGCCTGAGTTGACAAAGCGTTGCATTTCTGTATTGTGAATAATTAGGCCAATTATTTAGAGCGGATAGCGATTAAACATATGCCTTTTGCAGATTCAATCCGGCAGGGGTCTGTCACTCCGTTCCACGCGGGCCACTCGCTGACCTAAATTACGGCAGAAATCCCTCCCCCTGCTCCCCATCAACTTCCACAGCAATGGCAGGAGAGTCAGCTAGAGTACACTGCCTTAATAAAACAGTAATGATAATGACTATTGGTACTGCTGCGCTCGGCTCTAAGACATCAGGCTGAGGGAGTCTTGTTTTATAGGACAGCTAGTAGCGGCCGACAGCCTGATTTATCCAGAGTTTCATTTAAACCTCTATTTAGCAGATAACACTAATTTCTTTAGGTGTTATGGGGTTTCCGCTGATTGTTTTTTGTGTGCGTGAGGTGGTTTTGTGGGTGCAGCATTGAGACTGGTTGAAAATGATTAGGTTAAGCAGCATTAGTTTGTTTAAAGAGTCTTAGGTCTGCTGAATTATTATTATTGCTGTTGGTCACACATCATTTCATGAACACAATGCTCTCCTAGATTTAGCCATGTCATCTTTTACAAAAAAACACATTGTGGATAATCTTCTCAGCTCGTCGTAGTCACTTGTAAGCGCACATCGAAAACTCTCGATTCTTTGATGCGTTACATCCCCGTGCCCTGCTAGGGTCATAAAGAGCTTTGAGCAAACCATCTGTCAAGAAACGTGTCAGGAGCTGACCCAAATTCTGCCTAAGTCAATGCAGGTCTTTGTTGGCATATCGAGCTTCCTCACGGACAAAGCGCAGTTGTTTTCAGACCAACCCCCATTTTCTAACTCCATGCAAATGGGAAGGCAAAATGCAGTCATGTTAGAAATATTGACATTTTGTTTTTCCTTTAACTATATTTGCCTCTAACGTTAATCATGGCTCACAAGTGAGCTTCTATGTGATGTTTATTATTATGGCTATGCAGTGGCATCGGTCTGCACTCCAGAGTTGGGGAGTTGATAAGATATTACATGCCATTTTTTAAAGGGACTCCCACGCAACACTGCGAGGCAACTAATGCTGCCTCTCACAGCAACAGAGAAAGCAGGAGAGCGAGCTATCAAATGTGACTGTCAGTCAGACTCTAGGGAGCCACTTCCCCATTGATGACCATGAAAAGGTTGCCAGTACAGTGTTTCTTAGCAAGTAAAAAAGCATCTGTTTTTACATTTTTCACTTCATGTCATCCTTTTGCCTCCTCACTGCAGGCTAAACGCAAAACTAAATGTGCTAATCTCCTTAAGCATGGAGAGAATAAAGAGAGAAATCAATGCTTTGTGTATCGCCATCTTTATATTCTTTGGGGGGGGGGGTCTTGTGTTGGGAAAGCTACTTTTGAACCTACTTTTTCCAACACATGTAGGAGACATTGTAGCTTTTAAGTGCACAGACGCTTTGAAACAGTGAGCTCTGCCTTTGCCTGATGCGCTATGTGGGCGACACCAATGCAGACTCATTTATTAGACGGCTGTAATTCATGTGTTTGTTGAGTCCACTCAAAATAATTATAAGAATGCCTTTGTTTTCATTCTGGTGTGGTTCAAGAGCACAATAACTGGATTGTGTGCTTTATTTGTGGAAATATGTTTTCTCCTGTGTGTTAAATCACTGAGCAAATGATATTGGGCATTGTGGGAGTGTCATTAGGAGAAAGGGGCAGAGCTTCCTGAGATACCCCGAGAGTTTGTGTCATCTTAGTTAGATCAGGCCTATTTACACACAACTCTTATCCGCTGTTTGTCATCTGGCAGGTGCGGGATCTTCTCAAATAAGACGTAATGAGGACATGTAAAAACAAAGTTTGAGGAGGAATACATTTACATACTTTTGAATATTTTCGCAGTCTTCTAACATTTCTGCCGAATGTCATATTACAATAAGTAACACCACTGGGAACAGGTAAAAGATTTAAATATGCACATGCATGAAAAATAGATGTGTATAATACTGTTAAAAAATTTTTTTATTTTATTTCTTTCTTTCTTTATTTTTTTTAAAGGCTTCTCTTTTTTCCTTATGATTATTTGATTTATGGAAAGTTATATATATATATATATATATATATATATATATATATATATAGTTTTGACCTCAAACTTTGAATGGTTGTGTTTTGTATGATTGATTTCTGAAGTTACCTTAACATAAATAAATAAATATGTCATCAGATTGAACACCATTTACCTTAACTCTTGACCAATACAGTCATATTTTTACTTAATTTTCATTTAATTTTTGAATTTTTTATTTTATATTTATAATGTGTGTGTGTGTGTGTGTGTGCATGTGTGTATTATATATTTCCTCAAAAGTGTATTGTACTTTGTGTAGATTTATTTGCATCTACTAAGTATTGTTGTATATTTCCAATTATGTATTATACCATTCACCAGATGCTTTTATCCAAAGTGGTTCACAACTGTGTAATTCATCCTAGGGAGACAGAAACAAGAAGTAAGCAAACATGATGTTTGGCTATTCTTTTATTTATTTTCACTTTCTTCAAACCATTAGTCAAAAAATCTTCAGTAAACACGGCAGATGTCATAATGGTGGTGGGCAAGGAGATTGTAGAGCACCCCTTGGAAAAAATGATACATTGACTTTCTCAGGGGGCAAATTTCTGAGAGGGCCGTGGGGTTTGGGATGCCCGAAGTGGCTGAGGTTAGTACCACATGTTATTTACATATTATATTTTAATGAGTTTCCATTTTGGCAAAAATTGTAGAAAATGTTGAAGTTTATATTGAAGAATATATTCAGAAGAATAGTGTGTGGTGTTTCGTGTTGTTACATCAGAAAACAATGTGGGAAATAGACTGAGGAAGACACTTATTGTTTCCTCTAGCTTTTGAGAGTTTCTGTAGGGGAGACCAGGAAGTGTTGTAACATGCAGTGAGTTGAAAACAACATTAGTTTAACCAATTAGAAAAGAGCTACAGGGGTGATATCACAAACACACATGACCACCAACCTCCTGATGTGACTGTAGAATTTGAAAGTCTTCTTAGAAATATAAAGGACAGACATTTATGAATTGGTTTGCAATCAGGTTAATCTATGTCAAATTTCACATGATCTGATGTAAACTTTGTCAGCAGATTTAGTTTGATATACATGTTAATTCTGTATAGTGTTAATTAAAAAGTCTGGGGTCAAGTAACCATTAAATGTGTCAAGAAGACTGTTATAATGCTACAAAAAATATTTCAAATAAATGTTGTTCTGAACTTTAGATTCATCAAATTCATAATTTCTATTTCAGAAAAAAAAATCTACCATTATAATGTTACAATAATATTTCAAATAAATGTTCTGAACTTTAGATTTTTTAGATTCATCAAATTCAGCAGCAGTATACAGGGCAGCCTCTCTCTCTCTCTCTCTCTCTCTCTCTCTCTCTCTCTCACACACACACACACACACACACACACACACATCTGCACATAACCTGACTCTACTTGTTCTCTTGGTGTACAGAGGCACTTTAATCACTGAAAAACCTGGACAGTGCTCTTCCCTTTTCACTACTGTTTTGTTCTTACATGTCTCTTCAAGCATGTACCCTGCTGATCTTTCATATCTGTGTGTGTGTGCATGCACACTTAAACACAAACAGAGGACACAAGGTATGTGTTTATCGATAGATTGTTAGAATATCCGTATCTGTGCAGTTCTTTGTCATAAATACAGTTTACAAAAGGTCACGAGGGAGGAGTCGGTTTCTCATCTACTGTAAAGTTTTCGCTTGTCACTGCTCATTACACACAGTTGTTTCCTCCAGCGAAAATCTAGCCCTTAACACATATGAACGAACACATACTTTAATTACACTTATTAAAATTAATTTAATTTAATCATACGTACTCTATACATACACTACTGTGCAAAAGTCTTAGGCACGTTAGTATTTTCACTTAAAAGAATGGTATTCGGCCAGTTATTTATTTGCTGTAGTGTGTCAGTAAAAAATATCAGTTTACATTTCCAAACATTCATTTTGCCGTTGTCATACTGCTTGTGCATTCAAAATCGCACTACATTATTATTAGAAAATTAATGGCAAACTGATATTTCCTACTGACACACTACAGCAAAGGATATAAATAACTGGCTTAAAACCCTTTTTTGGGGTGAAAATACTAATGTGCCTAAGACTTTTGCATAGTACTTTACTTTACAAACGACATTATTGCTACTTTTTAAAGAATGAGCATACAGTAATTCACAGATCTGATTAAAGACAGTGACAGACAGCACTCATCTTAACTAAATATCAGAGTGATTGACGGATACAGTAGAAACATTATGTGTGGCTTGTATTAAATAATGACCCAGATTGTGAAATACATTTATTAGCCTTAGATTAAGGGAAGCACAACTTGGGAAATGAGAGCATCCAAGGTGAAAGCTATGGAATTATTTAAAATATTTTTAATGTTCTTTAATGATTACTGTGACGAGTGGGGCGGGGCCGAGGGACATGGGAGCGAGGCCGGGGGAGTGATTGGAGATGAACTGCACCTGTTCGACCCACCGGTCTCGAGGCCCATGGAGGAGATGGAAGGATATAAAACTGGAGCGACGACAGTGAAGGACGAGAGAGGCCCAGGCCTGGTCCTCTCTCGTCCTTCACTGTCGTCGCTCCAATTTTATATCCTTCCATCTCCTCCATGGGCCTCGAGACCGGTGGGTCGAACAGGTGCAGTTCATCTCCAATCACTCCCCCGGCCTCGCTCCCATGTCCCTCGGCCCCGCCCCACTCGTCACAATTACCATAGTTTTTTTGTGGTTCTTTTTTTTAAGTATTGGTTCAGGCACCGTTTAGGCGCCGTTTTAAAAGTATCGAAATGGCACTGGACCCTACTTAAAAGTTATTATTTCTCACTGGCTCATTTGCCAAATGGGTGCTTTCTCTTCGTCCTCCACAAATTAAGCTACTGTAGGTAGTTCGGTAGCAAGACATTTTAATAAATCATCGTTTGCGATTGACGACGCAATTGACAATGTTGTGATAAGTAGGCTATACCAACTTTGTAACTCGCCACTCCCCGAACACTGGACATAGCAGACGTATGTACAGGAAGGTATCAATCAAGAAGGTATCAGGATTTTTAGTAATTTTTAGTTTTTAAATAATTAATATTAATTATTCATTTTGACAGCACTATAATGTTTATTGTAAATAGACAACCATACAAGGGTAATTGTTACTAAGCCTGCCCTGGGTACACCAATGTTCTTGTCCATGGCCCGCACAGATTCCTGCAGCTAGGCTTGGATGTACATTAACATTCCATTAAAGGTTATTGATGACATGCCTCTGAAGTTTGACTTTTTGCACCATAACAATACTTACAGGCAACTAGTCATCATATCTTTAATGTATTTGCATTATACTAAAGTGCATTCATTTTCAATGGGCATATATGCGGCTGAAACAGGTAACCTAGTGCATCCCAAATTTTTCAACATGATCATTTTAATATAACATTATAGTCATTATGGCCTATGACCTTTAGAAAAATGTTTTTTTTGAGGAGGTGGGGTAGTGTACAATAGGCCCCTGTGGAGCGTATATATATATATATATATATATATATATATATATATATAATTAACAGAGTTTCTCAGATGATATTTGAAAACCAGTTTGTGGAGGTTTATCTCATGAATTTGAAAAGAGTATAATTTGTAATAAAAATTTTGTGGGAGTTTTTCCACTGTTCGAGAAAAAGATACGCAGCTCCTACAAATTTAAGAGATTTTAACAGACTGCTTTCAGCTACACACTGGGTAAGCATCATCATTTAAATGTGTGACAAATGTATTCATGAAACAGAATTCCATTTATATACAAGACTCAGTTTCAATCATTTTTTTCTAGTCTAGATTCTTATATAACATGTTTTCCATAAGTATGTTCAGTGTTCAGTTTTACAGGCATTATAACATTAGCATGACTTTAATATGACTTTAGATAAAAATAGCAATAATAAGTACAGCAAGTAGTTACTTGTAGGGAATAAAACAATACTGTAATGCATCACTTTTAAAATGAACTTTCTCCAACATTGCTGCTAAATGCATAAATGTAACCATCCTTGAATTTTGATGTCCATTTGGGACAAAATTATTTGCACCCTGGTTCACCCAGGCACTTCTGCATTCAGTTTGAGACAGAATCTGTCATCATCATCAAATGCAGTGTGGATGCTGTGACATAAAACATTTTCTAAGTTGTCACAAAAGCCATCCATCCTATAGTTAAACAACACTGTGAACTATATTAAACATGCATTTTCAAATGCTAATTCTGCATTATACCGACTTGATTTTAAGCTTATCGGCAGAAGCTCTATTCTGAGGTAGGCAAGCGTATCCTCAGTTTGAGCATGTCAGACTGCCTTACTGTTCCTCAGTGAGCTCTTTGTATGCCTTGTAAGTAGACACCCATTTGACAGTTTTTTTCAAAGAATGTTTCAGAATGTTTCAATACCTAAGGGGAGGTGTGCAAGGAAGGAGAAATCACAGAGGCAATTCAGTTATGCAAATCACATCACACTCTTTTCATTAATCCCAGCTGAACATTGCAAACTCTCTGTGCAGAACCTGTAGAGAGAAAGAGGAGGAAAAAAAAAACATGACACTTTTTCAACCTATCTATCAATGCCTTAATGTGATTAAATTATGACTGAAGGAGTTATGTGACAGATTTTATTGGCTCTATGATAATAAAAACACCTGGAAGATTTTGTCATGAGAGGTATTTTAAATAATGTGTACATCACAAAGGCTTCACTCTTCATACTAACCAACACATTTTTGACTTGATGCTTCATTTGATCCAGACATACTGATCTGTAATTTCTCTGTACCACCATAAAAAAATAATATTATTTTAAGACATTCCCCATTCATTCATTCATTAATTCATTCATTCATTAATTCATTCATACATATATTTATTTATTTCATTGTTTGTATATTTTTTAATGTTTTAGTAAAACTTTGATTTAGCAAGGGTTTGAATACGTTGATTTAGCAAGATATATATATATATACAAAAAAAATCCTGAAAAAAAGTTTCCACAAAACTGTTACTTAAAGTGGTAATGATATTTCAAAATATTACTGTATTTTTTATCAAATAAATGCAGTCTTGAAAAACATGAGATACTTCCTATATGTAGATGTGTCTATATATTCCTATAAAGTCCTCATAAGCATCATAAAAAAATAATAATAATAAAAAATAAATTAAAAAAGTTACATTTACGTTTTATCTCTCTCTAATTGATTCTTTCATCAAACACATTGTCACAATACTGAAACGCTGCTTCATTTACTCTTCTGCTGATGTCTTATTTATTTATTTGTGACTCAATATTTCCCTTTGAAGTGTCAACTGTGGGATCAAGTTGTAAAAATATTCCAGCCAAATCCCATCAAATACTCTATAAACAGGAGAACTGAGGGAATATGTCATGCTAAAAGCATAATTGGCATTATACATTCTGTTTAAAATCGACATCAGGGGATCCGGACTGACAAGTCCTCATTAAGCCTCTGGCCTCTGCCTTGCTGGAGAAATAAAAGTGATTGCTGTAATTACACCAGCGAGAATGAGGATGAGAAGGAGGAGGAGGAGGAGGAGGAGGCACTTCTGGCTACAGGTGGCTCTGATTAAGTTTAATCTGGCAGCCCTCCTCTTTCCTATCTCTTCTCTAGGCTCTATGCCTCTAGGTGCAAAGGCTCGGAGGCAGCCTTCCATAATGAGCTCCTCAGCTACACACTGGATACCCTGGAGTACAGTCCCTACAGAGCCGTAATGAGCACTCCAGTGCAGCACTCTGTACTCGCAGCCAAGAGCTCCAATCCGGCCTCCCTGTAGACAATGGCACATGGGTGGGCACAGCTTGTTCGCCATTCTCCTCTCAGTCGGTCCCCAGGGTGCTTGTATGGAGGGGTGGCTCAGAGCCTGCAGTTGGCAGCAGTTGCCTCGCAGGGAGAGGCGCTCGTCTTGGCCCACTGACAGCCCTCCTTCACATCCAGCAATCGTGTGGGGTAGTGAGCGTGAAAGGCGAGAGGGAGAGGTGGCCTGTCGCTCAGAGTGAGCAGAAGGCACGTGAAGATCTTCTGGATGGACTGCATCAGTGGTGTGGGAAACACTTTACTTCCCACAGCATTTAATATACTCTTACATGCCTTATTCTGTTGAATGAAGTCTCTTATGCTCACAAGGCTGTATTTAATCAATCAAAAATACAGTAAAACAGTAACATTGTGAAATATCATTACAATTTAAAATAACTGTTTTCTATTTGAATATTTTGTAAAATGTAATTGATTCTTTGGATGACAAAGGACCCATTACCACTACCATTACTCCAATCAAAAAAAAAAAAAATATTAATAAAAAAATTATACTTGAAATATAATAAATGTAAACTGAAATAATAGTGATAATAACTGAAATAATAATAATAATAACATAAAATATAAATTTTAAAATATAGTTAGTTTTCCGGTCAACCATTTACCATTTACCATTCACTTGATATACTAAAATAACTAAAACTAAAATAAAAATTTGTAAAAACTATATAGACATATTTAAAGATAACAAAAACTAAGCCAAATTACAAAAACATCACAACATTTCTTGAACTTTAACTAAAATTAACATTAAAGTAGAACATATAAGGAAATAAAATCTAATTCAAAATATTAATGTGAAAAACAGTTGTGCTGTACAATAAAATAAAATAAAAACTTTTGAAAGGTGCATTCAAATTTATTCATTTATGTTTATATAAAAAATTACACATGAGCACCTCTGTCAAAGCATGTTGGTTTTATTTTATTTTATTTTATTTTATTTTATTTTATTACATGATTTTTTGCTGAATATAAAGGGAAAAGACACGTGAATGTCTTCTAGATAGACTGGATCAGTGGTGTGGGAAAACTATTTACTTCCCAGACAGTGTTTAAGAAGATGCACTCTTAGTCTTTTGATTATCTTCGTTATTTAAATGGATTTGCATAACAATCAGCTAGATTTTATTAGCCGGCGAGTTGCAGAAAACAATCAGTGCGCTGCAGTGTTGATGCAAGACTCTTAATTACAATGTTGAAAAATGTCAAGCAAATGAATCAAGCCATGCACCTCTCACATCAGCTTTCATCAGGATGGAGAGATACAGGGAGCGCGCTCATTACGCTTGCAGAGTGTGTGGGTCGTCAAACAGGGGGCCGAGGTGATGCTGAAGTGCTCTGTAGGTTAGCTTTTAACTGTTCCACAATTACGGATATAGAGGGAAATATGATAGTATTGTTTATACGTTGCGACTGGCAGTGGCCGACTTTTTTATTTATTCTTTTAATTGCTCTGTATTTTAATAAGCTTGCCTCTCTTGATCTTGGACAGACACGGTGTTGGCTAGCACTGTCTTTTCTGAAACAGCTCCATCTGGGAATGAGGATTACATAGTTATTATCTTGGGGGAGGATTAAGGATTTGTGTCTATCACTGGGAGGTGCAGCAAATAAATCTCAACATGCTGTTAATACATTGTCTCTATCAATCCTTTTGTAAAAAAAAAAAAAAAAAAACGCACATGACGTTGATGAGGGGTTTTTGGGTTTACTGCTGCATGTCCTGTTTGGGAGGTGGGATTTATTGCAATAGTGTTTCATTGTCAGACATAATACACTGGATTCTGCTGTTCTGGAATACTCAAGCTGTAGAGAGATCAGAAAGTAAATTCATTCTCGAAAAACAATGATTGAAAATTGAGAAGAGGATACAGGATGATACTGCTCCGTCGCTGTAATGTTATGGATATATAAACTTCCATGTGGCATGACAGATGCATTGTTTGAGTATAACCTAAATCCTAAATCAAATTTTGATATATTATTCTGTACGACAGGTTTCCTCATACAAAACTATGACATTATGAAGGGTCAGAGTCAGAAATTAAGCTTCTAAAAGTAAAATGCATTTTTTTTTTTTTTCGAAAGACGACTCATGCTTATAAGGCTACATTTATTTAATCAAAAATACTGTAAAACACCAATATTTATTTAATGTAGTGTTTTTTACAGTCTAAAAGAGAATGTATTTTGTATTTTGAAATGTAATTTACTCCTTTGATGTTTTCTTCTGTGTCACATGATCATTCAGAAATCATTCTAATGTGCTGATTTGCTGCTCAATAATTGTTATTTATTATTATTATCAACTTCAAAAATTTGAAAACATGCTTCAACATTCTTTTAATGGATAAAGTTTAAAAGAGCAGCATTTATTTACAATAGAAATCTAAATAATAGCAATATGTCTTCATTGCTGACATTTTTAACAATTTAATGCATCCTTACTGAATAAATATATGGATTTCTAAAACATAAACAAATATATCCATGCTTTTGAAAGGTTGTTAAATGAAATCAATTATTGCTTCACTAAGATATATATATATAATAAAATAAAAAATGCCCCTGAAATTCATATCCAACAAAAAATATTGCACCTAAATAAACAAGTAAATATTTTGGCACTGCTTGGGGCGCAGTTAAACAACTAAGCTTTTTTCATCCTTTAGCAATATTTGACATTTGAAATTGTTAACATGAATCAATATAACTGTTTGCCCTCAAACATGTCATAGGTTTGTCTACGAACATGTAGACCACGAATGCCCCTGGCCTGAAGTGACCTTTGGTACCACAGCAACCTGATTTGATCTTCTGTGTTGTATGGAAAACCGAAGCCCACAAAGCCTACTCTTATCCTCATCTAAACCTATTAGCTCACCAGGTTACAATTGTAGCACTCCGCAAATAGCGATACAAGTACCACACCTGTTACTGCAGGCTGATCGCCGATTGCTTGTAAATGTGCAATGTATGTTAAAAGCATTGACGTGTAAGTGTTGAAAGCCCTGTTACTAACTGAGCACGCGACCTGATTTGATAACCCTGAGTCGAGCTGTAGGATTAAGAGGAGCATGCTGCTAGAATTAGTTTAATCATCATGAAGGACGTCGCCGTAAATGGAGACGACGTGACATTGTCTTTTCAAACAGCCTCTTTATTAGTGCTGGAGGGTGCTGTAATCCAGAGAGATACAGCCTGCCAGCGGTTCCTCTTTGAACGGCTTACCTTTGTTCCATCCACAATTGCCGCCACACGTTTGGTCCATCCTAAGAGTCCACGCCATCACAACAGCCATTTAGATAATTCAGTGTTGTGCAGACAACAAGAAAATGAAAAGAGAAATGAGTGGCAGGAGAGAGAAAGGAGATAATTAGTTGTGAAAAATCTTGGCTTATTCCATGGAATTCCTGTGGATGTGAGTTTTTCTTATCATTTAATCAAAAAGCATTGGATTCCTGTAATATCATCTGAAATATCAGCATGCTCTACAAAAATTCATGTGCATCATATATAGTTTTAGATAATATTAGGTACCAATGCTTTGAAATATAAAGGCCTTTTTTACCTTTATGGAACCTTCCACCTTTTGTGGAAACCATGGAATGTTATTGTGTATTTCATTTGATGAATAGAAAGTTCAGCATTTACTTGAAATACAAATATTAAGTAGCATACAGTAAGTAGTATTAAGTAGTATATCCAGTATTAGAAATGATCAGGAACACATTGCACTGAAATATAATGGCTTTTTAGTATATACTGCTTTTGTGTAAAATATATATTTCTTAAAACTTAATTTATTCCTGTGATGCAAAGCTGAATTTTAAGCATCATTACCCCAAGCTTTAATGTCACATAATCCTTCAGAAAGAATTCTAAGATGCAGATTTAGTGCTCTAAAAAGTACTTTTTTCTTTTTATTATTATTGTTGAAAGCAGTTGTTCTGCTTAATATTTTGTGAGAACCATGTATGTATGTATATATATATATATATATATATATATATATATATATATATATATATATATATATATATATATATACCATATATATACCATATATATACCATATATATACCATATATATATATATATATTTATTTACGCATTATTGTAATTAATAGAAAGTTCAAAAGAACAGCATTCTTTTGTATCCTCAGAAATGTCTAGGTTAACATATCCAACATTAGAAATGACAAGGTGCGCATTGCATTGAAATACAAAACCTTTTTTCTTTTTCCTTTTTTTTTTCGTCACTGCATTGGCACAAAATGTTCTGAGGTCTTAATGATTAGGATTCGTGTTTCTCAACATAAAGATAACTATTTCACCTCTACAGCAACATTTGGACTGAATGCTGTGTAATTCAGTTAACAACCTGCAATTTGCATATGAGGTTACCAATTATACTTCAAATTTTGACTTCCCTTTTATCCCAGAATTGAATCTCTCAGACATCCAGTGCCCTAATCTGACCACTACGGTGTTAAATGACACATAACTGCTGTATTTAGAGGCAGTACGTCAACCTGCCAGCATTTGATCACACAGTTGCATCTTTATTCCATGCAGCGCTTTTAAGCAGCTGAAGAAAGGGAAATGAGTGCAAAGATTTGAAAAGAAGAGAAAATACAAAGAATTAGAGCATCATCCAGGATCAGTTTGGTTTTAAAATATGCTGTTATTTGTCCATTTGAACCTGAAATACATACAACCGCTGTGTTTTCTGTCTCAATTTTATAAGCCAGGCTCGAGCTGTTCCACTGACAGTGGCTTAAGCAACAGATGACTCAACCGAACAATATGCTTATAAACCACTTAGACTCAAAAACAAGAACCAAAGAAAAGCCTCTAAGTGTTGAAGTGCTCATATTAAGCATTTTACGAAGCAAAACATGAATCCATTATGACTTGCTTTAAAGTCAGTGTTATTAAGGCTGAACGCTAAAGCTGGGTCAATCCGGCACATTGTGAGTTTCTGTGCCACATTTTATCCCAGAATCACAATATTTATAAAGAATGCAGGGAAAATAAAAGTATTGTTTTCTTCACAAATCTCAAAAGGCTATGAATTATTCAGTGCAACCAAATACAAGTTAACATTTTCAGAAACAAGACATTAAATCACAGCGGAGACTCCGACGCCATTCAGAAAGAGCTGTATCTTGTCATGCACATTCTACTGGATGAGCTCTTTTCTGGAGCAGAGGAGAAGTTAGGCAAAGCTGGTTCTTCTGCTCCTCTACCTCAGAGACCAGGATCAGCAGGCAGAATCCTTTATTTGTCCTAGAGTTGAGTGTGTGAACACTTGGCCTGGTCCCTCGGTGCTGCCAGGATCAGAGATGTGCGCCGCCTTGGTCTCTCTGCTGGCAACACACAAAGCCGGCTTGGAATGACAAATTGGTCTGAGACACCGCCAGGCACATGCCAAGAAACGCTCCCAGAACACACCACACCAAATTGGCAATCTCAACTAAGTTTAGACAAGCTGAACCCACAGGCACACTGAACATATCTGCAGGGTTTGTGCGCGTGCATGACACTATAGGATGTTTGTGCATAATTATGAGGTGCTTTGTTTTTAACGTGTGTGATGCACACATTCATAATGCTTTTTATTTTGAATGGTAAATAGTCTCTGAGGGAGGTGTCCCATTTATTCTTTCTTTTGTTTTTATTCATTATATGGAAAAGCATTTCGGATTCAGCGATTTCTGTTTTCAAAAATAAGGTACTATTTGTTTTCCGATTAACATATTCAAATCTAATTCAGTACTCATAAAATAATGTAGAGGTTAAGGTTACATCCCATATAGCATTCTGTACGCTTTTCATAGGTGTACTTGCATTATTTGACAAAGATTACGTATGTTTCAGTTTACAATGATCTAGTGATGCGGTGGTGCCATGTTCATGTCGCAAAGGCTCCAATTTATTTAGCCAATTTAACTTGAACTTTTAAATTCAATGTGATTCATATATATTAGTTACATTGACACCCCCCCCCCCCCCACACTTTTTTTTTTTTTTTTTGAACATTTTTGGTTTGGGTTGCATTTTATATATGCAAACACACAACTATGTTTGTCTTTGTTTCTGTTATGTTTATGCCTTTTACATATGCACTTTACATATCCAACCATTTTGGTTAATGTAGAGTTGATTTATGAATTCTAATTCTAAAATGGTCTGTTTTTACACTCATCGTTGTTCATTTAACTTATTAAAATTAGAATAAGACCAGTCCTTAATGCCATGCCACTGGCAAACATGCAGCATTTCATTTACACAGGACCAAAACTTCCCTAAAACTTTAACACTGTGTTTTTGGCTCCCTCTCAGGCACATGATATTTCCTGAAGGCAGTGTGAATATAAACTATGTGGTTGTTGTTGTGATGTTATGTTCTAGTTGTTTTTTTCCAGTGTACACTATCCATCCAATACTAAAACTAATTTACAAACCACAAATTCCAATAGTCCAAATATAGGTAAAAAAAAACAAAAAAAAAACATAATTTACTTTTTTTTCTCTGTTTTACCATCTATGAATTTAGACTGGATATGAATGACAGGACTTATTTCTGTATATGGCAGCTAGATACTTTGACTGCCTGGTAGGTTTTTTTTTTTTTTTTTGCCATTAAAATGATATTCGGCCTCTCCTTGATGGTTTGTGCCTGAAACTGTGCGTTATCATGATTTCAGATGGACCACTCAAATTGAAAGCTTCCATCGCTTGAAGCCGCATTTCGAGTCGTTGTGGATTTTATCTCGAAGAGAGCTTATTCAGAAATTTTCCTGGAGAACAATAAAATGCATTTCTTTTTCTATGTCTGCATAAAATGTATGACACTCCAGCTCACAGTTCAGGCCTCATATCAGTCACAAACTAAAATTCCCTTTATAATTTTGGGGGGTGGATGTCCCAAATATGATAAATGTACAGTACGGTCCTCTGATTGTATGGCCGAAGCCGCCGCTAAATTATACTGCTCAGTTTGAGAGCTCTGAGTTTTAAATTGCTAATGATCAACTGTGAAGAAGCACTTTGATAGCAGTGCCGGGGAACTTTAAAGGAGATCTACTGTTACCATGTAAACCCTGTACCATTACTCTTTCAGAAATAAGGGATGGCAAAAATGGTAACAGGAAGAAAAATCCAGGAAAACAGAATAAGTTGCCTAACCCACTCCAAAGGCAGACATGCTGAATGCATAAGTATTTCAGCATGAAGTAAGACAAATCTGATAACTTCAGTGGGTAGTCTTCTTCTTCTTTTTTGTTTTGCAAGATCAAAAAACATGAAAGTCACATGATCGAAAGCATCTGATAATCCTTGAAATACAGATTTAATCCCATAGAGAGAAATGTGGGTGTTGTTGTTGCTTCCTCGTATATCTTTTTTTGGTCCGCTTTTTCATATTACAACGATAACAACAACAACAGAAAGTGTCATAAAAGGAGACAACAAAATCAAGAGCGTGTGAGGGGTGTGCAACTTATTTAACACTCAGTACTCTTGAGTGTCAGCCAGGAAGTAACAAGTACAAAGTCTCCTAGTGTGTGAGGAGAATGTTACTGGACCAGAGCATCCTTGCTGTGCCAGGCTGCCAGAAAAGCCCTGCTCCTTATTTTGCCTTGGGTGAATGGTGCTCTTGTTTGTGAGTTTAAATGGGAGTCGTCTGAGATTGCGGTGAGTCTTCTCCACCTGGTGCGTATCGGAGAAGACAAGTTAATGTGACGACGTCAGACCCTCTCTTTAAGACTGCTTTTAAGGTGAAAGTACTTCGGCACTCGCTCCTGCCAATTCTCAGCCTGAGGCTTTTTATCTCTTGAGGGCTGGCTGAGAGAAAGAGAGTAACAGAATTATTTGCGGGTTCACTTAGGAACTGTGTTGCCAGCACCATTAATATCAAACAGAAAGGCATTAGCACATTAGCAACAATCGATTGGCAATTTTCTTCTTTTTATTTTGTCTTTTTTTTTTTGACTTTGCATTTAGATACCAGACACAAGTTGAATTCAAAATAGAATAGTTATGATTTCTTTGTTTTTGAAGTCTCTTATGTGCACTGAGGCTACATTTATTTGAATAAAGTAACAGTAATATTGTAACATATAATTACAATTGAAAATTACCATTTAATTTTTTAATTATATATAACTGAATTTTTTGATGATTGGAATATTCAATCAAACAGCATTTAATTGAAATCATTTGTAACATTATATATGTCTCATTAAATACTGTTACTGTTACTTTTGTTCAGTTCAATGGATCCTTGTGTAATATAAGTATTAGTAGTAGTGTATGTTTTTTTTTCAAAAAAAATAAAATAAATAATAATAATAAAAAATAATAAGCAGCACAACTGTTTTCAACATTGGTAATAATAATAAATGTTTCTTGTGCAGTAAAGCAGCATATTAGAATGATTTCCGAAGGATCATGTGACACTGAAGACTGGAGGAATGATGCTGAAAATTAAGCTTTGCATCACAGGAATAAATTACATTTTAAAATATACTCATAGAAAATACTTATTTGAAATTTTAATGACATTTCACAGTATACTGTTTTTACTGTATCAATCACATAAATGCAGCCTTGGTGAGTATAAGAGACATTTTCAACATTTAAGTGTCTTTTTCATTTCAAAATGTACTTTATCTTAATCTTAATCATTTCAAACCAGTAGTGTAAAAGACTCGGAGAAGATATTGTAACAAATCATCCATTTATTAATGACCCAGCAAGCTATATATATATGGTAGTATTTGGCATAGGCCCCATCCGAAACTAGCAGTCCGAGGGTACGGATTCAGTATTTCCTGCCTGAAGATGAAGGCAGGGGCGCAGCCGACCCCTGTGAGGTTTTAGGAGGGACCATCCTGGTGGTGGTGGGGTGGTTGGAGGGGAAGAACATCCTGCGGTGGTAAGGAAGATGGAGAGAAGAAGCTTTGTTTTTGGTGAGGGAGGAAACCATCTTGGTGGTGGAGGGGAGGGTGGTGGTGAGTGAAGCGTTCAGCATCTGCAAACTCAGACAAGTGTAAGCACAGGTTCTTTATACTTCTATTATTAGAACGTGATTGGACAATTGAGAAGGTAATAGGTGACGCTAACAATTGAGTCTTCCTGGCAGAACTTATACTAAAGCTTTCGTTTTCATAATAAATGCACACACGTGCACAACCAGATTAGATTAGCTGTGATGAAATATTCATTCTTTGTATTTAAACCCTGCAAAGCAGTAATAAATGAACATGATTGCCATGAACTGCTTTGTTTTGCTCAGCTGGAGAATGAAATGTGATTTTTAATGCAGCTAATCCTTTTAAAACACATAGCAGGCTCATTATGGCCTAGGGATACAGTAGTTTCTGTGTGAGAGAGCTATATTTCCTTACCTACTGTAGCTCTGTGTATGTGACAAAATTTGCTTTAACTTTGTTGGCATCCGTAAACAAATATAAATAAAAATATAAATATATATATCATTCCAAATCAAATATTGGCTAGTATGTGGTCCACAGCACTTTTGAGCGAAGCAGGTTTTGTCTCCTATTATAACGAGAAACACAGTCACGCAAACCTGGATCATTTTATGAAACAAGTGCATTTACCAGTTGTTGTAGTGTTTTTTTTTAAAGACTTTTAAACATTCTACCATGCAAGTAATTTGTTTACATTTTAATAAACTGCATTGTGCTCTTTAAAGCTAAATTAATCTATCTTAATGGAATATATATATATATATATATATATTAAAACTTGTTGTCAGTTGTTATCTGTATAAATGGTACACAAGTGGCTGTGCTTGTTATAGTAACAGTATCACAGTATTTTGTACGCAGACAGATGTGGCTGTAGTGCCAAACTCAAATGCAGCATACCTGCACTTCTAACTCATTACAAAAGTCTAATTGAGACTTCCTCCAGCTCTCAAGACCATTCTAAAAGAAGGGGCTTCACACTGCTTAGCAAATGAGCACACCAGGAGCAAGAAACCTTTGGTGTCTTGGTGCACTTGTAGGAGGCTGTCATTTCAAAGAGCACCCCTTTATATAGATGGCACATTGAGCGTCAGTCAGCCTCAACACTGCTGGCAAGGAGATTACTGCTCTTTGCAGCCTACCGCTTGCTCTCTTTCTCTCTCTACTATCATTTGGAAAAGAAAACATTCAGCAGAGTGAAGTGTAGAAATCACTTCCATGGCTTGTTTTTTTTTTTGGGGGGGGGGGGGGGCAGCAGTGAGGTTTAATATTAGCAATTTGGCATCTCGATAAAAACTAATTTGTCTCTGTACTGTGAAGCAGAGATGTAACACATAATGAGAAGAGATAATACATTTGCCTTCTATCTGGCATTTTCCATCATGTTTATTTGACTGCACTTCACAACCTTGACAAAATCGCATTTTGCTTTCACAAGATTACTGGCGCTGCATGAATTATGAAAGGAGCTGAGAAGGATGGAAGATACCAATAAATATATATATTTTTTTTTTGTAAAAAAAATTGACTATTTGAAAATCATTACCTCCAACTGCATTTATTTTATAGATGTATCCGCTCTCCAAAATAACAGCAGAGCATTAAAGTCATCTGCTTTTACCAGTGCAGTTATGTATCATTTGCATAGCCTAGGCTTTCAGTGCAAGGTATAATTTTGCCACACATTGCAGAAAGGCTGTTCAATCGAACACACTAGGTCAACACTGCCTGATAATGGTGCCTGTGTACCTGCAAATGAATAAAGCCCCAGTGGCATGTGTGTCTGTCGTCTATGTCAGATTTTAATGGGATCATATATTATTTAAACATGCAGGACAAGTTAATACACTCCGCGCAGCATACCTGTCATATTAAATAATTAACCGTGGCTGAGCAAAACATTAAACAGGAAATAAAGCATTAACACAAATGTAGTTTGTCCAGAGAGATTTCTCTCCTTCAGTATGTTTTTGTTTCATAACTTTGGCCCTGTTTATTTAAACAATATCACACCAGCAAAAGGTGTTGTTCTGGATATCAGCATGGCTGTGATTTGGCCGTCAGCATGAAGCCAAAAGGTAATTGATATTCAGTTCTATATATAGCATGATTTAATACTACTTTTTATGTAAAGGTTTTAAGAACAATAACCAAATTCCATTTGAGACAAATTGGACAAGTCTTTTTTGCAGAATATTTTTCCCTTTCACCTATGCAATTTTTTCTAAAAGAAACCATGCAACACACAAAAAAGCCGGACTAGAACCCATATATGCTATTACCAGAGGTGGAAAGAGTACAAAAATATTCTACTCAAGTAAAAGTACCATTACATTAATGAAATTTTACTTAAGTACAAGTAAAAGTACCAGTCTAAAAATCTACTCAAGTAAAAGTAAAAAGTAGCTCATTTAAAATTTACTCAGAGTAAAAATTACTTAGTTACATTTTAACAGTGGGAGGGAGTCAAAAATGGGACAGGCCAAGGGTGTCAAACTCAGTTCCTGGAGGGCCACAGTCCTGCACAGTTTAGATATAACCCTAATTAAACACACCTGATCCAGCTAATCTAATCATTTAGGTTTATTTGAAAACTACATGATATGTGTGCTGGAGCAGGGTTAGAATTAAACTCTGCAGGGCTACGACCCTCCAGGAACTGAGTTTGACACCCCTGGGATAGGTCTATTAATCTCAAACTAGTGGTTTTTAATTAAAGGAATCAGTTATTTAGAATAATAAAACATTTGGGCTGTTACCAGGCAAACCAGTATCAACAAACTCATCTTTTAATGCAGAGGAAATGCAGAAGATTCATTGGAAGTGGCATTTAGATGTATTACACTGTTTAGTGCAGGACAAGAATGCATTTAACCTGCAGTTACAAATGCATGAATAATATTTTGATATACAAGACATAAAATGTTGAATACTCATTTGAAATGATAAGAAATTAATTATTTAAAAAAATCAAAAGATACTTTAAATGTGATATTAAAATGGCCAGTATGTGTCAGCAAGTCACTGTTAATAAGTGAGTCATTGCGATTGAACCGAATCATTTAAACGGTTGATTCATTCAGGAACGAAACACTGTCACGTTCCTCAGAGACGCAAAACTGTGCTTTGGTGGCTGTGTTTGGAATTATTTTCGGTTGTAGAAATAGAGCTAAAAAAAGGCAATATGGTGTCTAAAACGCAAGTCTCTTAATTAACTTGTTTACTGAACTGTTATATATATATGTATGTATGTATGTATATATTCATGATGATTTTTGGAGGAAAAGATGGCATTCTTTGTGTGATTTTGATTTAATGTATGAAATTATATAAATATGTGAATTTTCTACCCCTATATCTTCAATTTTGTGATCATTCTAAATGCATTTTAGGAGACTGAATCACACAGTGAAAGAACGCACTATAAGCGCGCACATCATTAAAACAAAAAACATGATATTATCGCAGATGATATATATAGCAAACTCCTCGCCACTGTCTTTTTGGCTAATTTGTGCAAAACCTCTTGCTAAAATGTCAAAGCTTCATTTTAACCACCAATGCAACGATGCAATTATTTAGCTTACCTCTACATTCTTGCGAAGGGTTGATGTCTTGTCGAGATTTTATAAGCTGCTAGTTTGGTCTTCCTAGGCAAGTACAGCTTACACTGCATAATAGAGCATACACATGGCCAGGGGTTCACTTCATTTCCTTCGAGTTCAACTTCAGAATATGACGGGGTTTCGTTTTCTGCGGTGTCTGCACCACTAACGCCTGTTTTGACCGTCTGCATCTTTCTTGTGATTTTAGCGCCAGTTTGCCCTCCTGCCCATTATTTACTGACGTAGTTTCCAGGGAGCGATTTTTTTTTTTTTTTACTCAGTAATTAATGTGTTTTAAAATGTAGCGAAGTACAATACTTTAAACAAAATATACTTAAGTAAAAGTAAAATTACAGATTTAAAAAATTACTTTAAAAAGTATTAGTACACAAAAAAGCTACTCAATTACAGTAACGCGAGTAAATGTAATTCGTTACTTTCCACCTCTGGCTATTACGTGGGTCCAAATTTAGCATGGTTCGTTTAAAAGTGAGTCACTGAATCATTTATTCATCTGATTTGTTCGACTACAATGATTCATTCAGGTGCGAGCCACTGATTCGTTTAACTACATCGATTGATTTCGAAGTGATTCATTGAATCATTCACTCAACCAGTTCAGTTCAGGAACTAGTAAACACCACTGCTGTGTGATAGATGTGATAGCTCTTTTTCAGCATTGTTTAGAAATAGAAAAAGCTACCCACAGAATTGTTTCTAAAATGTACATTTCTCAATATTAGCTTAATGTTTATTGAACTGTTGTATGAAATATCACACTCGCAATCGTGTTGTGGGTCGGAATAGCGCTGTTGCTCATGGACCAAGTGGCAGAATTGAGTTAAAATTGCTCTGTTCTTAACAGAGACCTTAATAGATGTTTTGATTGACCAAAGTAGAGCAGACACAGGTCAATGCGAGCGATGCTGACAGCGACTCTCCTGAATAAACATGTCATGTCCTCTGAGCTGCCCTTGCAACCAGGAGGACGTGTGCTTTATTAGTCTCCCCATCCTTGAGTTCCTAAACCGGCTCTGCTCAAGTTACAGTATCATGTATTGTTTAAAACTAGCTCATTAAAGGAAGAACTGTCTCCGGGAGCATAAGAACCTGGTTGAAAAGGGAAAAAAAATATTCCATAATTGGTAAATTGTGCAAAAAGATGTGAAATCGTGTAACCTATGTCTCTGTAGAGTTTTATCCTTTCAGGAGCGGCACAAAACTCTTTTCTATTATCTGAGACGCCTAGGGCTGACCACGCAATGTTTGTCTTTCACCCGACAGCGGGTGTGAAGTGAGGTTACCACACAGCCCATGCTGACTCCTCTAAGTGCTGATGAAATATAAATGTTGAAGTCTGGACCGCTCAATGTTTCATCTCTCTTGGTGATACCATAAGGAAGCCATTAATAGTGTCAGAGAGCATTAGTCTTACAAAAAGAAGATAACTGGATGTAAGAGAATGACTGGCAGCACCTGCTTGGAATCAACTATGTGTCCCAAAAATATTAGTGAGAGAAGTTTGTCCCCTGCTGTGCAGGCATTTTTTCCCTCATATGTATGCGAGGTCACTTCAAGATGGTCATTTCCCCCTGCACTGCCTTTGTCAGTGTGCAGAGGCCCTGCATCATGCATAATCACAAACAGCAGGACCATCTGTTGCTACCTTGTTGACTTACCTACGTGCAACCTTTTTAGTGTTGGTTTTCATGTATCAGTCTGATGTAGCACCATATTTACAATATGCTAATTGGTTAATGAAATCCTGTTTGAGAACCTTTGCATATGTTATGAAGCCTGTGCTATGTGTTACGCTCATGTTTTCAGCAGTGGATGCAGAAATAGGTTTGTATGGAGAAGGTTTGCCGAAACCATCTGTTGGCGGTATATTCCACCAGTGCAGATTGATTACCTTAACCTTTATTCACTCAATTGGCTTTTCCATTTCTTCAGAATAAGTGTAAGCAATAGGTCACTTTTTTCCCCCTTATTACGAAACATGCAATTCATAGGAACTGTGCTTCAATGTAATAGTTTTATTCGAACTAAAATAACTAACAAGGAGTGATTTGTTTTTCTTCTAGAACCAGAGCCAGACTCCGGATAAAACATTCCCTGTTGTCCCAGCCATGTGCCCCCACAAGGTAAGTCACTGTCTTACTAATGGTTCTGCCTGTTAGAGGCATTGTATTTTCAATGTGTGATAAAGGTGTTACAGTTTGTTGCACCTCTGTGAATCGGTTGTTCTAAACTGGTAGATCACAAGCCCAGAATTTGTCTTTTCTAATAGTAAACAGAAGGGAAAAACAATATGAAAATGTGTCCTTTTTAATTGATGTCACAGACTGAGCTTTTTGCTGTCTTTTTTGTTGTTAATTTCTCTAGCTCAAATATTTCTTTACCGCAAACAATGTCAATGTCATGGGTTAGATTCCCAGGGTATCCATGAACTGGTAAAAAGCATCTACCAAATGCATAGATGTAAATTACCCCGTCAAGTTAGGCAAATAGCAACATGGACATGTTGTGTTATATGCTCTTGTCCACAAAACTGCACCAGGTAAATATAAAATATTCTGGATGAGCTGATAAGCATTTTTATTTTATTTTATTATTATTATTAGTTATTTTTTTACACGTTATTGTCAACAATAATTGGTACTTGTAGCTTTTAAAATTAATAAAATTAATTTTAGTCTTTGTTGTTTCATTTCATATTTTTCTATTTGAAAAATGGAAATTAATTTTGAGATTTGGTAAAGCTTTAATTTAACGGTGTTACTAAATTATTAGCGTTTTGAAGTATTAATATTAAATGAATGTTATATTATGTAAATGCATATTAAGTATATGTAAAACTGAGCATGCACAATTAAAAATCCAGTATTGATATACATCAGATATTCACTGATAGAGATCTGATATGATAATATGATACCAGTAAATCATGCATCACACACATACACACACACAAACACACACACACATTAATTTTTAATTAATTTTTAAATATAATTGGTGCTTATGTATCATGGACATTTGTATCTGAGAGATCATTTTATTCTGTAAATATTTCAAAATGTATTTAGTTTTTTGCTTGAATATGTTGAAATAGAATAACATATATATTTCTCCACGCTGCCATGTACCAGAGCAAGGAGGCATGACACCAGATATTTCCTTTGTATTGTGTCTTATCTCAGATTGGAAACCAGGTCCTGAATTTAACCGTAGTATTGTTACAAGATTCCAAATTATCAATGATTTCATGCCATTTGGGCTCAAGATTTACCAAAACAGTGACAAGAATCAGTTGAATTCTTTATGCAGATGAACAAAAAGAAAGTACATTTCCTACTTGAAAGCTGTCTGCCTCTGCTTTTCAGCAGTTTAGCTTGGGCTTTTTCACACAGAATACTGTATGTGTGTGTGAGAAACGCTATAATGTGTTATATTGCCAAACCTCGCACTACTGTCAGCCCACTAACCCCAAATGTGCCAAAGTACTCATTTCCTTTTCTGGTTGACTGGGTGGGTCAAGAGTAAATACCTCACAGAAAAGTCTCTGAAAGTCAGGCACTGGTACTTCCGACAGCATGTCAGTAAGCGGTCCAGTTCAGCAGCCCTTAATATACAGAATACCATCAAAAGGGATTCGAAGCTGTAAGAGAAAGCGGCAAAATGTTTATACAAATCACCCTGGTGCTCATTATGAGATGTATGAAAAAGGAAATCAGCTTTGTCCTGAACCTCTCGGCACAAAACATGGCTCTAATTGCTGACCTGTCCTTCACACGAGCCTGCGTGCTTCACCCCTGTCGAGATCACCTCTAATAACACATTCTACACAGTGCTGATGCGCTCGAACTCACCTGCTCGACACCCAGGCTGCAGCGTTTTGTCCTTGAAATATAGAGAGCATTGCAATTCCCATGTTGCTGTCAGCTCTCCTCGAAACAGCTGATTTGGATGGAGGTAATGAAGGGATGCGACCGATTTGTGATGGCGTTAACGTTTCCCACGACCAGCAGAACATAATCTCTGTCTTGTCATTTCCCATTAGTGCCTTTGATCTGCACAAACCAATATGCAAAGAAAGCAATGGAGTAGTGGAGTAATTTGGCATCACTCAGCACCGAATGAAAGTATAATGGCTAAGCGGTTAGATATGATTTTATAATAGGAATGTCATACTGTGTCGCACTAAGACTGGTCCTGTTTTCTTTGCTGGTATTGTATGCATTCACAATGAAAGGGAGCTAATGAACAGAGAGCTTTTAAAAGGAGAGGGGAAGGGAAGGGAAGGATGGCGGGAGAATGAGAGAGTGAAGCTGAGGGGGGTGAAGAGAACACTAAGTATACATAATTGCTGCTTGACACATTGGCCAAATTCTGCTGTGCCAGGATTGCAGTGAAGATGATTAACGGCTGTCCGTGTGGGTGGGCATCTTGGTCCATCAGGGCTTCTAGTTTCCATAGCAATTGTACTCCAAAGGCCATACATTACATTGTGAGAGTGCCTGAGGCCTGAGCATTGTTAAATTCCACAATAATATCTTACATTATGCATTTGTCCACTCAGCGGTAATTCATTCCAGCCACTGCGATTCACAATAGGTCAGTAGTGAAAGTGGAGAGAGTCCCAATTTCAGACCTCCTATCAGAACGTGAAGGATGGCACATCTCGATGCTTAACGTTGATCAAGTGGCCCCAACTTGACGGAAAGGGATCATTTGTCTGACATTACAGTAGGCACGTCTGTTCTGCCGATCAGATGGACTGATATTTTGCAGGTATTTAAACAGCATTCATCAAGGCTTCAAGTTAACCCTAGTAGGCACCACGTCGCAGAGCCTCCATGTCGAGCCGCCAAAGCAGATGGAAGATGGAGTGCAGAATTTGACCCTTCCCTCCCTGAGCATGATGCATGCAACACCCTGGCACAAGCCGCCTGATCTGGTCATGGTGCAAACAACGTACCCCTGCGTGCAAACACAGACACATATTTCATCTTTCTCCATGACGTTACGTCCTCCAGTTCCCCTGCCAGTCAGAAATTGGCCCTTGTGACCGCGCACTCCTCTGCATCCTACTCTAAATGGTGTTTTGAACTTGGGGGAACTGGTGGTGAATAAGCACATCTTAAAAATGATTCATACTAGATAATATATGGAAATCCCTCCAGCCATTCAACAACAGGCTAGTCATGCAGCAATTAAACCACATAGCATGCAAAACTCAAGGCAGCGTGCTCTGCGTTAGGGGCTCCACTCGCATACTGTACATGCGGCATTCAGGAGGGAGTAGGTGTGATGTCCATACCACCGTCTCAGCATGGTGCCTGACGATGCTTTGGCAGACATCTTTAGACAAACATGTAGTAGATCTGGAAAAACTCACAATTGGAAAGGTCAGTTGTGACCTCTGGGTGCAGGGCTATGCTGAGCCTGTCACTAGCAAGCACAGCATGTTCATGTCAAACAGTGAAAAGGTACACCGGCCCCCTCACCTGCCGTGCATCATTTTACGAGTGCATGCATCTGTGTTGAGGATATTTATAGCTGTTTTGATTCATCAGGTGTGTCGGGAACTGAGAAAAGGTTCTTATTCAAATTATTATTATAATAAAACATGTACAGCACAACCAGTATTGTCTTCCAAACAAATGACTTGAATGAACAGCTCTCTTCCACCTTCAATACCACAACTGAGGTGAGCCCCTTGAGCAAGGCACCAAACCGCCAACTGCACACTGGGCGCCACAGTTCACTACTCACTGCTGTGTGTGTGTGCACTTGGGTCACCATACTTGGCCACTCATTATGTCACTTAACCCCCAACAACCCCCCCCCACCCCACACACACACGAACACTTTTGAAATCAAGAGGAATGGTTAAATTCAATTCCTAATCATCAGGTGATCAGATTGTTTTTAAGCACTAACTCTGGTAACATATCTAGACTGATTTCTATTTCAGAAAAAGGATTGTGGTCCTCCATTCGGTTTATTCTGCTCTTGCAATTGGCTGTAATTACAAAAGCAGTGTTAATATGGTGTCTCTTTAATTGGCAGACTTGTTGGTTTTTTACAGCCATATTAAAGTGGGGTCTGTGCACAGGGTACCACATTTATAGACTTGTCCCTCACAAGGTCATCTGGCTGTGGTTGACCAGACTAATGAAGAGATGAAAGGAATACAACCCTCTAGAATTACAGTCGTAAACCCACTCGGATTGGATGATTAATGGCATCAGAACAAGATTAATTTGTCCCATTTTTCATACACATTTCAATAGTAATCAGTCATACTTAAAAGAAGGCAGGAACTAATTTTTCCCCCTCTTGTAACCACAAAGATCGTGGCTTTTCTCTGAAACTATGGCAGATTTCCTGCTCTCCTAGTTAAACCAATCAGGGATTTTGCCACATGCTGTCCAATCAATTAAGTCAAATGTGTGTGCAGCCCTTTGCTATAGAATCATTTATCAAATCAGCGGAGGTGGCAGAGTGCAGTTACTCAGGTGTCTGAGGCTCTTGACTCCCGTCCACCTGGAAATCTGCTCAGTGTTCGGATTCAGGCATTCCTGGTGTCCTCCATCCTATTAATGGGCTGTCATTGTGCGCACTGGATTTAATTCAGATAGGGTCCAAAGGCTTTTTTCCATGCATTAGCCTCTTGACTACATAGTTTAACCTCTTAATTTTTTGAAAGCTCTACCCAGAGAAAGCTCGATATTATATAACAGAAAGGCAGCCATTAGGATTCAAATGATTTGCTTTTTGCTGTTGCTTGGTTATTGCATTTAACGTTACACGATACACAACCACGTTCAGCGTGACATAGAGGCATCAAGCATAATCTGGTTTACTGCCATTATTGTGTAATTTGTGATCGGAAGTGAAAGAATCCAGAGTTCTTCAGGTGGAGGTAATTTGCTGATTGTGCTGTATGGAGAAGTAGTTTGGCACTGAGGGGTCATTTAGTTCATATATTGCACTTTTTAATAATGCTTTCATGTTTCTTTGTTCTCATGGCTCTCAGAGGAACTCCTGGCGAAAACTTAAACCTCACCTGATTTCCTTCTGTAGCAAGTCTAATTTAGATCAGACAGGAGCTGGCAATTTAGAGATGCATAAGATTCTATTTTGTTAGATGGATTATTTGAAAGCCTTTAAATGAGCAATGTTTTGTTTGATAATTAACTATTATAATTTTTTAGTATAGGCTATTTATGATTTTTACAGTTGCGCTATACTCAATCCTTATCCACACAGCGGTATGAAATACATGAATAATTTTTCAACACAGAAAGTGTAATTTTAACAGAATTCTTTTACATAATTACTAATTTTTTATCAAATTTACAAAATGTTTACTTTTTTTTTATTATTATCAGGATGTGAAATATGTCCACTTGATTCAGTCTGATCCCCTTACTATTCATGAGTATTTGTATATGTTATTTACATAAAGTTTTTAACTTTTGGATATATATGAAACATACACTTATGGACGTATTGGCAGCATCTAAAATAGCACAGGTTTAGAAACAGAAAAATCTTACAAATACTTTAAATTCATATTATGTGGATATTTAATGTGTTCCTGTAGCTCAATTGGTAGAGCATTGCAAGGTTGGGGGTTCGATTCCCCGGAAACACATGATAGGTAAAAATTGATAGCCTGAATGCACTGTAAGTCCCTTTGGATAAAAGCGTCTGCTAAATGCATAAATTTAATTTAATTTTTATTTTTTATACGATTTAATATCAACTTAAAGCTACCACTTTCCATAAACATGTAACAGGCAGATAAATGAGCAGTGACTTTTAATTATTAAGTTTAAAACAGCCTGTGAAAATATCAAGTGCAGCATTTTTACTTAAGTGTGTTTGACACTTTAGAGTAAAATTTTGACACAGTTCCTATAATGTCACTGTTAATCTGTACTTTTGACACCACTGCTTATTATGAATCCGTGTTGTATAATAAATTGAGATTACTGGGAGCCGTCCACATTTTGTACTATTTAAAGTGCTTTTTATGTAACGAACACTTGATGTACACCAGGAACCTCTAATGAGTTTCCAGCCTTAAACAAGGTCTAGTTGAATTAGAACAGGTGCATAGAATGAACATACTGAGCTCAATCAAAACGCAATTGAAGTATAGGACTCCAAGATAATGCAAGAGTTGTTTCAGTCCCAGGATTCTTATCTGATCTTCCGTACTGATCAAAGTAGAGTGCTAAATATTTCAGTAAGAATAAAAAACTGTGAGATGATCACATGATTCATTTCTAAACTCTAAATTGGCTTTTTCTCTGTATTTAATCTGCAAATAAGAGGTGTTCAGACAATGTTATCACACTCAAGTGCAATTAATCAATTATTTAAATCTGTGATTTGTGCGGCTCCACATTTCATCGTGTCCTGTTTTGACAAGGAAATCAATCTTCATATTCAGGAACAAAAAAAAAAAAAACACCTGGAGCTTTTATTGCACATGCTTTCCCCACATTTACGGTTATAAGGTATTCCCTATAATGCAGTATAATGATCCACCCATGGAAGGTAGTAATTTTCCTGATGTAGGGTGAGATGCTAATGAGCCTGTGTCACAGGCACTAGGAGTAGTGCTGTATTTTTACAGTGGGTGGCTAAGCATGGGGAGCATTGAAGAATCTCCCATAAGCTTAAAAGCAAAATGAATGCCTCTCACCTTAATGCAACCTTACCCTCCCTCTCCTCTTCATGTTATTATCCATAGGACTCTCACTGTCAAGTTTGGCAATAATTTGTATATTATTCTTAAATACGTTCCCAGCCCCATTCCGAGAGGCACCAATGGGAATAGACAAGGGAATATTTAAAGGTGATTTAAAATATATATAATATTAATTATTTATATTTATTTATTGATTTTTTGCAGTGACGACTGATCTTGTTTAAAATGTAAAATATAGGATTTTCAGAGACCCTCGGTCTGGTCCACATATGGCAGTCTTTGTTGGGGAAGGGCTGGAGGAAAATGTGATGGTATGATAATCATTAAACGGATATACGTACTATGAGAGCATTGCGCTTAAAGGAATATTAAATTTGCTCCAAATACTTGCATTGTGGGAAGGAGAAATAAGACTCATTGGTCTTTGCTCCTCTAATCCAGAGCTGCTTCTCACATACAGCAAAGAGCTTGATAATAAGATATTTACTTGTGGTTTGTTCTCTAAAGGTCCATATGGGGCTTACAGGTCATGAAGCAGTCAGCTTGACACTCAATATAAACAAGCTCTGGAAGATTTCAGACTGAATCAAGCGCTGGAAATTTCTAACACTGTTCACTGTGACAACATATGCTGCGTTTGATAGCTATAGCCAGAAAACAGTGAGAGGTCTGGAATAGAAATAATGTTAGGTTTGCTCCCTTGTTACACTGGTTGATGACATAGACTATATTTTCAGTCACGGGTCTGTTTTAATAGGGCATTTTTCATGTGCAGATGTGCACTGTTATTGACGGTTACATTTTGTATTGTGCTTGTTCTCATGCATTATTAATATCTTGTTAGTCATAAATATAAACAGTTTTTGTCATGGGTGGAAAGCTGTCTGACACTGATGTTAAGGAAAATCCATTATTCCATCTCCCTCGTGTAATTTACTACCTGTATCATTCACTTTCTTACATGGAATGCAAAAGGAGATGTTTAGCAGAATGTCCAAGCTGCTCTTTTCCATAAAATGTAAATAAAGAGTGGCCACAAATGTCAAGCCTCCTTTCCATTATCTCCAACATTTACATTTCACCTACTAATAGAAGTAGCACTGAACTTTCAAACTGGCCGTAAAGCAGAAAAAAAATGTATATATATATATTATTTTACTCAAAACATTTTTTTTAATATAATTTCAATAATATTTCCATTTTACAGAATTGTTGTTTCAAAAAAGTTTTATTTAAAAAATGTTGATAATTATCGGCTCATGCTCTTACTTTTGATTAAAGTACATGAGGACGGTCTGTCGGTAGCTTACCTATATATACTATACCTTTAATGTATGTTTCAGATTTCATATTGTAATACACATTGATGTTCATCCACTTGGCAGTTTGTTTCTTTTCAACTGTATTTTGTACACCTTCCTCTGGCTGTGTTTAGGTTCCAATGAGTCATGTGGTCCTGTTAGAATATATATATATATATATATATATATATATATATATATATATATATTTTTTTTTTTTTTTTTTTTTTTTAGTGGACACACTCTGCCTTCTGTAAAATGTTGATACCTCTCAGCTCTCAGGATGTAAAGGAATACCCTCCAAAGTCGAGGTTACATCACACAGACAAAGCAAGTGCCAGGCCAGCAAAATGCAAGCACATCAATCCCAGAACATTTTCAAAATATCAGATAGTGTCTGTAATACCGCTGCCATGTGCTTAGTGTTCCTGGAGTAGAAAATCCATATTGAAAGGCCAACATGGGAATCTTTTTATGAAGTGATTTGACTGCAAACAGAATTTCCACTTTAATATTTTTTACGGCTTGATCCCTGCGGTTTGTACCTCACCTTTTTGGTGAATCACAAACCAAAAAAGAAATAAAAATAAAAATGTACAGTAGTTTACAAGTCAAGTCAGTCAAGCCCAGAAACTGTTTTACATGTTTTGTTTTGGTTTGTTGTTGTTCTTGTTAAAGTTGGTGCTGTTTTTGTTTTGTTTTTTTATTCTCTGTTCTTATCCTTGGTTGCCCTTCTCAGCTTATAAAGCCTTTTACATTATTCATTTATTTATTACTATTATTTTTACTGTTTATTACTTTAGTTTTATATCATTTTAATGTGAAGATAAAACCCATGACCTTGTCTTTCTCTTTTCAGCTTTATGAGTTGCAGTCTCATCTCTCTGCAGTTTTTCATAAAGACTGTGTGCAATCAAAGCACAAAATTCTCAGATAGGCCTCCCCTCGTTTGTAGTATTTAAAAGCCTCTAGACAGGCTTTTCCTGACAACTGCAATTATGTTTCTGTAGAAAAGAACTCAAATTATAAGAAAAGACCTGTTCAGAGACTAGGAAGGTCCATGAATACTTGAAATGCAGCACATGGATAACTGTTATTGAGTTAATTAGTCTGGGCTTATTAGGATCTCCCCTTCAGTCTTTCTCTCTCGGTAAAAATTACTTAAGTCCACCATGGGTATGCATCTTTTCCCTCAGTTTAAAATCAATCTTGACAATCAATAACCATCGCTATTAATGTTAGAGAAGGCAAAGCCGAGTCAATACCTTTAAGTGTATCAAAAGTGTAAATAAACACTTGAGAGGCTCATATGTAAAAAAGTAAGAGTCGTCGTCCTTAAATTGGCAGCGATTAAACTTAAGCATTTATGCATTCATAAAGCTTTTTAATTACACACTTTTAGCCATAGAGTATAAACAGACATGGATTTTATGGAAATCTGTAGTAATGCAGCAAAATACCTAGTCTGGCTAGACTATATATATATATATATATTTATTTTTATAAAATATATATATATTTTTTTTTTGAAGAGTAAATATAAGATATTGCAATGCCTTTAATATTTAAAATGCAAAATGTCCTGCTTTTGTTAGATGATCTATCATATGGAATCTTTTAATAAAATTACCATCTGTATTTGCACAAAAGCAACAACAAAAAGGCAAATATGACACCTGCAGGTTCGCTGCAGTTGGTCATCATATTTATGGAAACACGTAGATCCATATGGTGCCCATATGCTTAAATATGAATCAGATGAAACCTGTGTGGGGTTCCCGCTGTGTTCCCAAACTTATCCAGTATCATTAATCAGTCACCATCAGGTGTCTTGTTTGCCAGGCAAGGCCTAAGTGACAGTGATAAGTGATCTTCCTCTTGTTCCAGCATGAGTCCTAATACAGTGGGCTTTTCACATTATCATCCACAGACAAAGACAGTGCCACCCCGAATGAATGGAAGTGTCTAGTTGTTCAAAAAGTGAACAGTCCAAACCATTAACAATCTAAATGTCATGCTGAGGGTGCTAACATTGAAGGCTGATGCAGATATTAGGTCCTTATTTTTCCCATTGTCCGCCTGTCAAAGCTTAAAGCTCAAACAACCTTCCGACTATCTCTTTTCACATTGTGCTGCAATGACAGAAGCCAGGTGTATGGTGAGAACACAAGTAGACCGAGTTTTGACCTTTGGCCTGATGAGGGATTCCAGGATGTGTGGAGGGTAGAGGGCAGAGTTGTAGACTGATGGGTAGTTAAACGTGGACTCCAAATGGTTCTTCTCATGAGTGCAAAAATATTAACTTGCCCAAATCTCTTCCTGGCTTCTCCTGCATTTTTCCTCTCTCTATCAAAGGCAGTCTTTTTTTGTTTGATAATGCCTTTACTTAATGTATAACTAAAGAATAGCATCAAAAAGTTGTTTCTTCAAAAACTAGATCCTGTTTAATCTTGAACCTTCAGACTAATTCAATCAATAAGATATAATTATTAAGTTAACTCCAACAATGTAATTGAAGATGTCCTTCAACTCCACCTACGTTCTAGGGAGCGCTTCAGAAAATTCGCTTTGAATTTGCTTGAAAGTACATGATTGAATTTTAATGCATAATTAAATCAAGCAGTAAATCAATTCATCCCCCTCTGAAAATGAGAATTCAACTCTTCCAAGAATCAGAAGCCAATTATGAAAAAGTTATTATCATAGAGTCATATAATGGCACAAAATGACTGCATTGGCACCAAATCGGCGCTCGTCAATAGAGCAGCAAGCAAAATTGCAGGTACAACATTGAGTATGTGTTGCCGCACATGCTTTCCATCTGTTTCACTCAAATAAAGATGGCAGTTTACCCACACAAAACCTCTGGGGGGGACTTAGACTGCTCTCTTGATGAAGAACCAGATCAAACTGGTCTAATTTCCTAAATGAATCCTCCAGAACTATTACCAGCGAGCCCAGCCTCTGCATAATGTGATGGGCAAAGGGAACATTGATGAACTTTTTTAATTATTACTCCTCTTGGGAATTTGACATACTGTACCAATACAGGGATCCACTCCATCAGGCTTTGCACTGTTTTCCATCTCCTTTTTAATTCACCCAATTTGTCGGTGCAAATGAAACACTGAAAGGTTAGAGTGTGGAGTAATTAACAGCACCGGGCCTAATGAAATCAGGAGGGGATGGCGTGTACCGTGAGGATCAATACAGGTCTTTAAGTGTGAGTTGGGTAGGAATTGTTCAGGGAAATAAAGAGCACTTAATAGTAATAAGTTGATGAAAAGGCTACAAACCTGCATGTGCTAAATGAGAATCTGTTGGAACACAGATAGAGGTGTCACTAGAAGGTGGCAACTTATCAAACTGCGATCATGTGGCGACGTGTTGAGCTACGCTTACATGTTCTCAGCTAATCAACAGAAATGGATGCACCGTGCCTTGGGTTTTAAACCGATGAAGAATGAAATGAAACTGTCAAAGGGCGGCGTATTTATTGATCTTCTAATATGAGACTAATATGCAAAGTATTTTTGTGTTTGTCCTGGCAGTGGAGGAACAGATGCTAGCTGTAAATATGTGCAGCTCTCCGCACATTCCTGAAGCAAGAAGAAGAATTAATCACATCAATACTTCCACTTTAAACTCCTGCTGTCTCAGACATTAATGAGCAGCACAGGATTGATCATTTCACATCTTGCACACGATTTTCCCATAGTGGGAGCGAAATCTGCAGTGGCGATGTGCCAAAACACACTTAACAAAACTGGGCAGTGTTGACCTTTAAAAGTGTGAGGAAAACATCTTTAAACACAATGTGAAATGATAAACGGGTGGCTGGAGCTAGTTATCACTATTTTTACTTCAGTGAATATTTCTCAGGTTATATTAGAGGATATGTTCTGGAAGTCACATTTTATGGAGTAATAAAATGTATCTATCTATCTATCTAGAATAATTTTAGTGAACAAAACTCTTTTTGAATATCTTAGTCAATGCCGATTTTTCACTCACAAATTAAATATTTGTTTTATTTATAGTTATAGATATTGGATATTTGTTTTAAGAGCATTTAGGTTGATCGAGTCAGGCAAATATTTAGCATGTCAAAAAAGCAACTGCCTGTTAGCAGTGCAATTTATGCAAATAGAAATGGCGAAGAGATTGCTGGGATTGGTGAAATGCCTTGAACTTCCTCTTCAGATGGTTTCTACATAATTGCATCTGAGGGAGAAATCATCATGTGATACCGAGTGTCAACCACTTTCCCCATTAGTCCGCATATGCCCAATTACAGTTTATGATGTTGCTATGTTTGGAGGTGGGCATATGCTTCAACTATACGTGTCTACGCGAGTGGGTGGTTGTGCACATGCTTCAGTGGAACAAGGTGCAGTGAGATATTACACATTGAAAGCTGCGCTGTATTTCACCGTATACAGCCACATAAACAAGGCTCCCTGGGCAACTGTCTGATGGCAGGTCACGTGATTCTTTCACCTCCACTTAACAGCTGAGGTGGAGGTCCAAGGCCTGCCAGACAGTTCTGCACTGCTGAGGTACTACGACAGCTTGTGCTTGACCGTCCTGTCACTGTTTTAGCACATTACATGGCACTTCCTGCCAAGGAGTCCCCAGTCATGAGAGCAGCTATTTGAAGCATTGAATACAGCAAGAGAACACTGCTCCTCAGACTCCATCGCGGGTTAGACCGAAGACAGAAAAAGACTTCATTGAGACAGAGATGAGAATAACATACATTTAGATTTTTACGTGTGTTCTGAGATCTGGTTTTAGAACAGTACATTGGGTCTAAATGAAAATGTGATGTTTTTTTTTTTTTATTGACTGTTATAATTCCAACATATAATTATGTGTAAAAGTGTTGACAAGTATATTAACAGTGACTGATAACTGGCTGCCTTGTGTTTGAGTGTAGCGTGGCAGCTCATGATCAAATGTAGGATAATTGTTTATGATTATTACTTGACCAATTCTCACGATTTACTTATTAGACACATATTAATGGCTTATTCTTCATGACCATATTCTAGATCCATTAACCCGACCCAATATCTTAACTTAATAACTAACTTGCTAACTATTAATAAGCAGCATTTTTTTTTCTTTTTTTTTTTTTTTGGTGAATACTGTATGTGTTCCCTAATCTAAAATGTCACCATTATCATTATTACAGTAAAAAAATTACTATTGTTGTTGTTATATTTTATATAATGTATTTATGGTATATTTTGCAGTACAATAATATTATAGATTTATTTATTTATGGTTTTAATAATAAAAAGTTCTTTTACATTACAGTCATATTGAAGGAGGGAAGAAATGATTTTCTTTCATACAGGATGTGTTCTTGCTGATAATGCCTGAGTAATATTTACATACTGTATACATATATATTTATGTAAAATGACTAGTTCAGTAAATGAGGAATCAGTTTTCTGTTTATTGAATTACAAATAGTGTTTAATGAAGGTAATGTTCTGTAGGAGAATAAAAACCTTCAACAAAGTCTTTAGACCCATTTTACCCAAATAACATCATTTTTGGAGTTTATATTTGGTGAATATTTTTTGGTGAATAGTGATTATATTATTATGTTATGGGATTATATATGATGATGATACTAGATTTTTCCAGCCACCTTTCTTTTCTTTTTCTTTTTTTTTCCCCCAGATAGGATCGATATGGAAATATTGCTGTCACAGTAATAGTAGTCCTCCATCTGCGTTTGTTCAGTCCTAAGGGCAAAACGAAGAGTTCTTTGTCTTTGCTGAGGCATGAGCTTGGCTGCAAACAAGCAATATATTTTAGCTTTATGGAAGGGGTGAGCACAGTGGAGCATCATTCTTCTAGGCCTGACAGAGCAGGGTGATGGTTGGAAAAGGTTATGCTCATCGTAGGTTTCGTCCTACATTCCAGGCCACTTTGACAAGACAGATTTATTTATTTATTTATTTATTTTGCCAAAGAATTTGGTTTTATAAAGACATTAGCTTTAAAGGAGTGCTGGGATTTGGCCTCCAGCTATAAACAGTGCAGTTCCAGCCTGGTGGAGGGTCTGAAATTCGCCCATAATAGCACCTCAACACGCCAGATCCACTGAGACAGGTTTGCGATAGAGAGCGATTGAAGGACAACACTAAACAAGTAGTCCGCTGAGGATTGTGAGCCTAAAGTGAATGTTTCCTCCTCATCCCAGACATCACAAGAGGGCTGTGACCCCAGCAAGGACATCTTAAACAACAGCACTGTGCCACACGACTCAAGTACTTAAAACACCTCAAACATATGGCTTGCTAAACGAGCGCACCTGCAATGTTTATTCATGTACTGCCAGAATACTAAACGAAGAAATGGGGAGCCAAAAGAATGGTGAGTTTAGATGAATGAGCATTAATTTGAGCAGCTATTGAGCAGGATCCTTAGCCGTGAAAATATTACGCCTTGTGTTTAATTCGGTATAAAGCAAAAAGGAGTAGTGCAACTGGGTACAGTTAGAGCAATGGAATTACAAAATGCACAAATGTTCAAAATACTGATATTTTTAATAATACAAAGAGCTGATATTTCAGTGACCCGTTCGATTGCGGGAAGTCCACTTAAAGGCACTGCAAATGAACTCTCAATTTGTATGATTTCCAGCAATATGGAATTCATCTCACAAAAGACAATGTGTTTTTATGCTACAAGTAGACACATTTCAGGGTTAATGAAAACTAAAACCATACATATTAGGGTTATTGTTACTGTAAATAAACTAAACATTATGTGAAATAATATACAAAGCTTTATTTTTTATATTTTTTTTCATCTAGTTGACATGGCAACATTTCTCGTCATATATATATATATGTAGATATATATACAAAAAAATTAAATAATTAAATAATAATTAAAAAAATAAATAATTTAATGTTCTAAAATGACTCAAATTAAAATGTATACTGTACAAACTAGACATATTAAAAAAAGAAAATGACAAAAATGCACACACACAAAAAAAAGGTGAAACTTTAACCAAAAATTAAACGAACACAGCTAATGTAAAAATAAAACCTAATTCAAAATATTAATAAAACTATAATAGCATCTCAGTCATTCTAAAATAATACTGTTTCACTTATTTGTTTAGAGGAAAAGGCAACTTCAAGGTTGAAATAAATTGGGATTCTGTGACGCAACACAATAAGCCCTGGTATTTTTAATCAATTATTAATTCAATATTTTAATGATCAGAAAGATGAGGATGATCAAAGACCTGGTTCATGTTTCTCTGCCATTGCTCACTGAGACACACTCTGTCTCTTTGAAGTGCTGCGCCAACAAATGCACTTATCTCCACATTTTCCTGTCAGGCATACATGTGGAAGCCCTGAAGAAACACTGGCCTGGAGATCCACTGCGACCAGGCCAAGGTCGTTGACTCGTCCTTTTGCCATAGATTAAAATACAACAATGTACAATGTACTCCTTTAGATCTGTGCTGGATGTTCAGCTAAGAGAAATCTAAGAGTTTATACTTTTCTTTGAATCATCAAGAATACTTTTGATTATAATTCCTTTGTTCATCATTCAGAATAAACATTATTTTGGATTTCATTCTGTCATGTCTATGTTCTGCATTACTGCCAGAATACAACATGCCTTTGTACAATTAGTTTTTTCCTTTAAATATAGTCCATATTTCAACATGTTTTTTTTTTTTATTCATTAATGGAAACTATTAGGTAAACAACAGGTAGCAGAGCACATTCTAATTGTTTCTTATCCAGCATGCAATATAAATAATGCTAAATGAAGATTATTTAGCATGACATTTAACAAACAAGACCTTCATGTATCCACCCAGTCTAACTATGAGCACTTCTCTTCAACACAATAATATAATATAAACTCTTTTATATGTCAAATATCTTTCCCTTTATTACATAACATAAAATAACACTTAATTTCTACATTTATCCTCCATAACTCATCCTTTTCAAAGCATGCTGGGAACTAAAAACCCACTCTCCAACTTTCGAACAATTTCATTAAGTTTTCATGAAGAACAGTACCTTTTTTTTAATTAATGAATGCAGAAATTTGAGTCTAATTTACACACAGTATTAAGCTGATATCAACAGAACACATCAACATAATGCTTGCAACTTAAAAGGTTTGGTGTAATTAAATGAACTAATTAGATCCGTTAACTTGCAACCATGCATTTAAGCTGTGGTAATATGTCCACTGAATTTCTTTTTAGAGTGTAAATATAGTTGAAGAAAATAGCATTATGTCTAGTGCATAACAACATGTTTGTGCACATCATTTTATATCAATGGTTTAGTTGACTACAATAAAAATAAACATGACTTCAGTATCTGAATTACAACAGCACATTTCATTCAAATATATGTCTCTGGTTTCAATCTTTTGTCAATTTCCGTGTGCATTACACTCTCAATTAAATCTGTAAGGTACATTTTGGTCACCCAGTGCAAGGACAAAGCTCACATTAACTCCCAGCACATGCATCTCCCACTAAAAAGGGCTCCCTGTAGTGAAAGCATGGTTCCATTCATGGTTTTAACCTAATGAGCTAATTAATTTGTTGATTATTATTTTCAGCCTCAAGATGGATTGGCGCACGGCAGTTTTTGTCTTCTCGAACAACCGCATGATTCAAGGGCAATAAATTCACAAGCTGAGATGTTTCAATGCCTTCTGATGAATCAATTCAATCTGTGACACAAGAAGAGATGTCTGGGAGACTTTCCCGCCACCCTGACAGCCTGTCGATGACCTGTATTTATGGACGTGTGCTGTCTGCCTTTAGCCACGCTAACCGGGGCCTCTATTGTGTTTGTCAAAGTAATTGTAAAACAAATAGGATATATTTTTCCTTGGTTCGGATAAGTCAATGTGGGCAGATATTGGCCAAGAGAACAGGTTGTTAATGTTTCCAAATAACAGCTAAAGAAATTTTTAGTTGAGCATGAGGTATAAATTATTCTTTGGTGACAAGATATAGGGTGAAAAAGGGCTAGGTGCTGTAACTTTGTAAGATGCATTAATATATTTTAAAAAATGATGATAGTGATAGGGTAAGACTATATAGTGTATATTGATACAGTACTTTGACATTGATAGTGCATCTGAAAATTTGCAAACAAAACACAGAGTGAGCTGCTGTGGGGAAACTGCATCATCCAAACATGAGACATGCTGTATATTAAGTGCTTTAAACTACCTTAATCGTATAGTTTAACGTGGCTTGTCATGTCAAGTACTCAGACAGATGCATGTTATGATAAGAGATGCTGTTTCATGTGAGTACTCTCATCAGTAAATGATAAAAAGTCTCATGCTGTCTGTGCTTTTTTATTTTAAATGTTTGCAACATTTAAATGAAAAATGTTGTTTTTAATTTATGCTTTATAAAGCATGTAATGTATATATTTTAACTGCTATTTTCCACAAGTAAAATTTACATTCTAATATGTACTTTTAAGGTACTTAAGGAACCCTTTAGGGCTAAATAAGGTACAAAATGGGTAATGCCCCAGTGACAGCTTTTTTTTTAATATATATATACAGAAAAAAAATACTGTAATATATATATATATATATATATATACAGTATATATTTATATATATATATATATATATATATATATATATATATATATATATTCTTCTGATCTAAAAGATAAGATGAGCAGCAAAATCCGTTCATCTTTCATAATTAGGTTGCATTCAAATGTGGAAATATTTCAAATCTCCTACACCATTTACAACAGCACCATTAACTGCATTACAAAGAGTGTGAAAGTTGTTGAAACCCATCCTCGAAACCTTTACAGCCTTAAGTGTCATCTGCCCTGAAACAAAATGCTTTGCAAGCATAATTTAGCAATTGTATGAAAACAAAACTGTACATTTAGCCCACTTTGTAGAAATATCGAGATATAAATTGTATGTCGCCATGCAGCCTAAAAATATCAAGCTATGATTTTACGATGTTGCCCAGCCATGCTGTGAAAGCATTTAGTTATTAATCTGTTAAACACCACCAAGCAAGGCTTTCTTAGCCTACTTTCCAAATTGAATGGAACCATCTATTTAAAAAAAAACAAGAATATGCTTTTTAAGACCATAAGCCAAAGTTCCATATTGTTCATCTTGACACCAAAGCTGGCCGTCCCATTTCCAGTGTGTTCTTCTCTTGGAGCTAAACTTGTGTAATGGTAGTTGGCTGAATGTGAAACTTTGTAGGAGCCGTTCCACTTATAACACTGCCAGAAGATACAACATTGTGCCTGTTGAGATCTACATCTCGTTTTAAACGGGTATACCAGAGGCCTCTGTGTAAATATTTATTTGCCTTGATGAATCTTAGTTGTTTTCCACGACAGAAGCAATTACGTCGGTGGCGTCTGAAGAGGGGCTTTTCGCCGCCATGGTCCCATGCTACTCTGTAGCCACATTGTCTGAAGCCCTGAAGACCTGACAGGCCACATCAGTCAGCCTGTCCCATATTGCTCCGCTACAGATACCCGTGGGCCCTCTTCTCTGTGATTTGTTGACACGAATACTTTGCTTTCCGTTCACAAGCAGATCAAAAGGCGCAACCGTCAATCTCACATCCCGTGGTCCTCGCCATTTCTTCATCACCATTGCTCCTGCGACATCACAATCCTGCTTTTCTTTTCAATATCAAATTGCTCATTTATTATCCTCGAAACAAAGAAAACACAATCTGTGATTAAAAATTAAACAACGTTATCTCTTCCTGAGCTATTACACAGTCCCTCGGGGGAGAATGGTATTTTGCTGCCTTGCAGGCGTCTTTTGTTCTCATTTTGGAGGCATGTCACTATTTATTGTTAATTTTTGATGCTTCATTTGATATGCAGTTCTCCCCGTGACATGCACGAATGTCTCATCTCAGTCAGTGACTGCCTGTGAAGTCCTGATTTGAGGTTCACATAGAGCAGAGAGCGTATTCCACCACAAGCTCTGTCAACCTTCTAATGCGGTAATCATAGCTGACTGCAGACTCACTCTGCTCCACCACCCAAATCAATACGTAATCAGACACATAGAAACAGTTTCGCAGAGGTAAATACATGTGATGTGGCTTCTCAATACGTAGGGGTCTAATTTTAGGAGCTGTGTCTCAACTTAATAAATGTAGTTCAAGGTGAAAAGTCATTGTTGAGCTCCTCTGTGATGGTCTTGTAGCCTCATTTGGACGCGGCTGTCTAAAGCACATGTAGCTTTGTTAATGGACAATAATTGGAGCAGAGGACAACTGTCCTCATTAACAGTCTTTGCCTAATCCCCTTGACCCCGCTGCCAAAGTGTCTAAGCTACTGAGAAACTAAAAGGAGGCTGTCGTAAACTCTAATCTACATTCACTTTTTTATTTAAGTTTAGGCCAGTGAACTTGACCTACTCTCTCAAAAGTTGCACTTGTAAAAAATAAACAACTGTGCCTGAGGTTGTCTATACACTTATTTATACAGAATTTCATTTGTATTTTGTTATTATGAAATTTTTGCATCAACACATCAAATGAATGCCTTCACTTTTGATATTTAAAAAAAGCACTGGGATTTTATGCTAAAACATTTACAGACACTAGTGCATTGGGACACTTAAGCTACATAGTACTATACATGATATAGTTGTATAAAAGATACTTTCAAATAATGGGGGTCAGGTTTTTTTTTTTTTTTTTTTTTTTTTGCATTAAGCTGTTTAAAAGTGACAATAAAGGCATATATAATGTTACAGAATCTTTAAATGTCAATTAAATGAGGTTCTTTTAAAACTTTTGAATTCAACAAAATCCTGGAAAAGTCCTTTTTTCAACACTGATAATAATCAGAAATGTTTCTTGAGCAGCAAATCAACATATTAGAATGATTTCTGAAGGACCACGTGACACTGAAGACTGGAGGAATGATGCTGAAAAATAAAGCTTTGACATCACGTGTAGCCAATTATGGTAACCCTAATCAGAATTTGTGCTCTGCATTTCACTCATCCAAATACACACACACACGGAAGCTTTACTGAATGCAAATATCTCAATTTGGAGAACATTTAAATTCAGTGTATTTGGCATCAAAGCTATTAGAGATTCACTGAAAGCCACAGAATGCAATTGTATTTTCAGTATATTAAAAAAAATCCTACTCTTTGAAATGGCTCCCACTCATTTGTCACCTCTGGTTTGCTTAAAATTTCAGGATAGTTAGAGTGCAATTATTTCAGTGCCTTGGCCATCACATGCCTAATGAACTGACAGTTGTTTTTCATTTTTTATCAGCTCTTGTCAGAACTACAACAGATTTAACAAGCAGTCATCTGATTCTGCTCTTTCAAAAGCCATTTATTCTGAGCAAATGTCATTTGCAAATGCCTGGTGAATTAGTGTTCTTGATACGTGGAAGGGGCTTTCGGCAGGGTTGGAGATTGTTCTTTTTTGTTTCTGAAGTGCTTGCCCCAGCATGGACGATCTTTTCATTATCATGAAGTGCTAACCCAGGGTCAGCGTGCACAAAGTTATGATTAGAGCGATCTGTAATCTTCGGCATTTAGTTAATTATGTTGCTCTCGAGGCAGCCATCCATGTCAACTTCAAATCCCTTGAACACTGCTGCCATGTATTTTTTTTTTACATTTGAGGTGTAGTCAAAACCTGCTGTCCCTGTGAGCGGCGGTACCATCAAAGCATTGTTCTAAATTCAGTGTCATTACTCACATACTTCACTGAGCCCTTTGGCAACAAAATGAGAAACAAGACAAAGTGTTTTCACCTTCAGCTGATGAGAACCTACAAGTTTGTCAATGACCTTTGCACTCACTACTCATTTGTCTCAGTAGCTGATATCTTTATATTTTTCTTTTAAGAATGTACCCCGTTTATTCATTTTGCAAAAACACATGTGGTTTGGTTTAGAACCCATCTAATAATCAATTTGGTTGGTTTTGTGGTTTTGTATTACTTGGGTCAAAACAAAAGGGTTAAAACAACATCTCCCCAGTCTCAAAATCAAGCATATCACTGTGTTCAGGCCTTGAATGTTCAGTTTATTTGCAGGAAGCGATTATAAGTGAGGAGAGGCAGCTCACGTTTCTCAGCTGAGCTTGAGCGCAGACCTGGAGAGATGGCTGTTGGTGCCTTACTGGTTCATGAGCAGCAGCAAATGAGAAAATTAACCATAATGCTATTTCACGGTACTCCACTGCTGGAGATCAACCCTGCCAGGATCTGCAGAGCTGGGGTGATGGGAAGCGACTGCAACAGCTTATGGGATCACTCCACGTGACTAAGGTGCTTTCACGATGCCGTAGAAGAACCCTTTTGTATAAATGGTTCCATAAAGCTCTTTGTGGTGAAATAAGGTTTTTCAGATTATTGAAAGGTAAGAAAAAGATGGTTCTTTAAAGAACCTTTGATTGAATGTTGCTTTGTGGAACCAAAAATGGTTCTTCTATGGCATCACTTAAACAACCTTTTGAAGCACCTTTATTTTTAAGAGTGTATAGTTTAATATTTAAAACAGAAAGTATTTAGAGAACTAATCTATGTATGTAAATTATGTAAAAATTATAATGTTTTTGATGTTTATTTATTTATTTATTATAAAGAAGTATCTTTTTTTCCTCATTAATGCTGGATTTATTTTATAAAAAATACTGTATAAACAGTAATACTGTGATATATTTTAATAATAATAAATAACTAGTTAGATTTTAATACTATCCTTCAGAAATTATTATGATAGTGTTACAACCCATTGTTTTGCATTTTGTCATTTGTCTCCTTTTTTGTATTTGAAAGAGTTTGTGTCCAGGTAGGATGCTGATTGGCTCCTGCAGGCTAATGATTGGCCCATCTGGATTGGTGCATTCAAATTTAGGCACACCTTAAAAGCCCTGATGTCACTTCCTTTCTCCAGTGCAGAGCAGAGAGAGAGAGAGAGAGAGAGAGAGAGAGAGAGTGCGAGAGAGCGAGAGAGAGCGAGAGCGAGAGCGAGAGAGAGCGAGAGCGAGAGCGAGAGCGAGAGAGAATTGTTCGTTTGACGCCATTTTGTTTATTGTAACCTTTTGATCTCTGTTTTTGGTTAGGGAGTTAAGCAAAGGATTTTACCTGGTGAAACTGAGTTAACGGGTGTTGCAACAAATCCAGTGTTTTCTGACGACTTGGACGCTTTAGAAAAGGAGCTCAAGTCTGATGAGGACAAGTGCATAGATCCCAATAATCCTCGTAGAGGAGTTTAAGAATTGCGTGTCTGAAAATATTGTAGTTCATTTAAATGAGCAAAAGGTGACATCACTCACTGAAGCTGCCATCTTTGCAGATGAATTTGTGCTTACACACAAAATTGTGTTTTCTCCTTTACGTCCTACTCGTCGTGTCACTGAGCGGAATCACAATCCTAAAACTGTGATTGGCCAGAATGATGAGCAGGGTCCTGATTCTCTTGAGTGTTTTTACTGTCATGAGAAAGGTCATTTGATCGCTTTATGTCCTACGTTACAACGTAAGAACCAGAGGAAAACACAGACCACACATAAAAGTGTTGCTTTTGTGCATACCCACCCTTCAGAGTCTATGCTTGCGATTGATCCAACTTTTGAACCATTTGTGTGTGATGGTACAGTCTCGTTTTCTGAGTTAGACACCGAGCATAAACATGTACGCATTTTGAGAGATACGGGTGTGGCACAGTCGTTCATCTTGACAGATGTTCTTCCTTTTTCGACACAATCCAGCTGTGGTTCAGATGTCCTAGTTCAAGGAATTGAACTTGGGGTAGTTAGGGTTCCGCTCCACGAGATATATTTGCATGCTCATCTTGTGACTGGGTTAGTTAAAATAGCTGTACAATCTCAGTTGCCACTGAATGGCATTTCTCTCATCCTTGGTAAAAATTTAGCCGGAAGTAAGGTGTCTTGTCTTCCTGAAGTAGTTGATATACCCTGTGTGTCAAAAAGTAATGCGCTATTGACTCAGGAGTTTCCTAAGGTATTTCATTCCTGTGTTGTTACACGAGCTCAAGCTCGTAAGTTTGAAGAAGAACTTGATCTGTCCGACTCATTTATGTGTTCTGATCAGTCAGATGTTGAGACCAGTTTAAACACAGACAAACAAATTTTGAGTTTTGGGCCAAATCTTGATTTTCCTTTTGATAGGAAGCACCTAATCGAAACACAAAAATCTGATGGTACACTGACAACTTGTTTTAATGCTGTGATAGATAAAACCTTGTTAGATGATCATGTTGTTGCTTATTTTCTAGATGATGGACTACTGATGCGTAAATGGAGTTCGGAAGGAAAATGTGACTGTAACTCTGTTTTCCAGGTAGTTGTGCCTAAATCTTACAGAGAATATGTTCTACGTGTTGCTCATGACCATGAATTGTCTGGACATTTGGGGATCAAGAAAACCTATAACAATCTGCTAAGACACTTTTTCTGGCCTGGCATGAAAGCTAGTGTAACTAAGTATTGTCGATCGTGTCATGCTTGTCAGGTTGCTGGAAAGCCTAACCAGGTTGTTGCCCCAGCACCATTAAAGCCTGTTCCGGTAATGAGCGAACCTTTTGAGAAACTGGTAATAGATTGTGTTGGTCCCTTGCCGAGAACTAAGTCCGGCCATTCGTATCTGTTAACTTTAATGTGGTCTGCTATCAGGTTTCCAGAAGCAATTCCGCTACGCACCTTGAAATCTCCTGCAATTGTGAAGTCCATCATTAAGTTCTGCACCACTATTGGTATGCCAAAAATAATTCAATCAGATCAAGGATCGAATTTCATGTCCCGTGTTTTTCGTAAGGTAATGAAAGAATTGAATCTCAAACATTGTGTATCCAGGGCATATCATCCACAATCACAAGGCGTGTTAGAGAGGTTCCATCAAACTCTTAAGTCTATGCTACGAACTTACTGTCTTGAACATGAGAAGGATTGGGATGAAGAGGTTCCCCTTTTGTTGTTTGCTGTCAGAAATACTGTCCAGGAATCCCTTGGATTCAGCCCAGCTGAATTGGTCTTTGGACATTCTCCTCTTGGTCCATTAAAGATGTTGCAAGAACAACTTCTTTCTCAAAGTCACTCACTTAAAGAACAGAATGTGTTAGATCATGTGAGTTATTTACATGAAAGATTGCATTCTGTCTGGAAGTTCGCACGGCAAAGCTTAGAAAGTTCACAGTCTCGGATGGAAAGTAGATAAAAACACTGTTCAACGCTCATTTGAGCCTGGTGATAAAGTTCTTGCGTTACTGCCTTTGCCTGGGTCAGCTCTTCAAGCTAGATTTGCGGGTCCATATGTGATTGAGGAAAAGTTAAGTGACACTGACTATGTGGTAAAAACCCCTGACCGGAAGAGGAAAGAGAGGGTATGTCATATTAACATGCTAAAATTGTATGTTTCTCGTCCTAAGCCTGAATGCACCGTTCCACTTCTTGTTATTGTATCTGTGAGTACAGTCTCCTCTGACTATTCACCTAGTGTAGATGATCTACGAATTGGAAGTGCCTGTTTGTCTGACATTTTCCTGAAAAATTCTGAATCCCTTGCGGTAATCAGTTCAAAACTTTCTCATTTATCTAGTTCATCTCAAAAGGAACTAATGCAGTTGATTGAAAAGTATTCTTCACTGTTTTCTGATGTGCCCACTGTAACAAATGTGTTGGAGCACGACATTGATGTGGGTGATCCTCGTCCTGTTAAGCAAAATGCTTATCATATCAATCCAGTAAAGCGTGAGATCATGCAGTGTGCCAAGTTCAAGTCCCTTGTGTTCTCCATGCCTTTTAGTTCCTAAACCAGATGGAAAGTCACGCTCCTGCACAGATTACCGAAAATCAGTTGACTAAATCAGACTCATTCCCTCTTCCTAGAATAGATGATTGTGTTGACCACATTGGTCAGGCCTAATTTGTGACAAAGCTAGATTTACTAAAAGGATATTGGCAGGTGCCACTCACTGATCGTGCTTCAGAAATCTCAGCTTTCGCTACTCCAGATGTTTTCCTGCAATACAAGGTTCTTCCCTTCAGCCTGAAAAATGCCCCTGCCACTTTCCAGCGATTGAGGAAGGTGCTGTCTAATGTAAAAAATTGTGAAGCCTACCTTGATGATGTTGTGTGTTACTCTGATACATGGGAAAGTCATTTAAAGACTCTATAAAGGAAGTCTTCTCTAGGTTCCAAGAAGCTAATCTCACCCTCAATTTAGCAAAATGTGATTTCTGTCATGCCAAGGTCACCTATCTAGGTAAGGAGGTCAGTTATGGTATGGTTCGACCAGTGGAATCTAAAGTTCGTGCCATCATGGATTTCCCCTCTCCTAAATCTAAAAGAGAACTCCGGCGTTTTCTTGGCATGGTCGGTTATTACAGAAACTTCTGTAAAAATTTCTCAGATGTAGCAAAGCCTCTCACTGATAGTCTTTGAAAAGATGTTTCTTTTGTTTGGAGTCCTAATTGTCAAATTGCTTTTGATTCACTAAAACATTGTGTAGTTCTCCTGTCCTTGCTGCTCCAGATTTCACCAAACCGTACAAACTTGAAGTGGATGCCAGTGGAACCGTTGCCGGTGCTGTCCTCCTACAAGAGGATGATCATGGGATCGACCACCCTGTATGCTTTTACTCCAAGAAATTCAATCGACACCAGTTAAATTATAGCACTATAGAAAAAGAAGCTTTAGCTCTTTTATTAGCATAACAGCAATTCGAAGTGTACATCGGTTCAAGTTCACAGCCTGTTGAGGTATTTACAGACCACAATCCACTTGTTTTTCTTCATTGCATGTGCAATGAGAATCAAAGACTCATGCAATGGGCTCTTATTTGTCAAAGTTTTAACTTACAAATCAGATACAAGAAAGGTGTAAATAATGTCATTGCTGATTCTTTGTCACGGTGTTATGTATAAACCTGCTGCCATGTTTATTCTTATGTGTGGGGGTGTTACAACCCATTGTTTTGCATTTTGTCATTTGTCTCCTTTTTTGTATTTGAAAGCGTTTGTGTCCAGGTAGGATGCTGATTGGCTCCTGCAGGCTAATGATTGGCCCATCCGGATTGGTGCATTCAAATTTAGGCACACCTGTTTGGTTCAATTAAACACCCTCGAAAGAATCCCCGTTTCCTCCCTTCTCTTTTCATGTTATGCCTTTACCCCTAGACGGGGCGTAACAATAGGCTAATTTGGTCCCCAATAAACATTGTTTCGTTGTTGGATGTATTTTTATCAGATTTACTTTTTTTAAATAAAAGTCTTTACTGTCACTTTTGTTCAGTTTTTATTGTATGCTTGCCATATATTATATTATATATTATAATCTATGTTGTATTATATATATATATATATATATATATATATATATATATATATATATATTTATTATTATTATATATACCATACCAGGTATGTAATATGTGGTTTTATTAAGTACAAATTTGCTTGTTTTGGAAGAAAGAAAGAAAGAAAGAAAGAAAGAAAGAGAAAGATAGAAAGAAAGCTGAAGCAAAATAAAATATATTACTGCTAATAATATAATTTAAATAAAAGTATATTATAATATAAGCAGAAGTAAATGTTATTTTTTTCTTTTTAGTAATATTCTGCAAATAAGCAAATGTCTACTATATCAAACCACATATTGCGTAGCCAGTATGGTGATAAATCTCTGTTCCTTCTGTAAGTCACAGCACCTGAGATCTCATTTGTTAAACAATGCAGAGGGAATTAGGTTTTTCACAGCTTGTTTTTATAGCTCCTATTAACCCTCTGTATAGACGTGCAGCTTTGGCTTGTAAATCCCAAAGAGCAAATGTTTGTCACACAAAAGTGTGTGGTTGGTGGTCCGCAGATGTCTGGCTTCTTTCTGAATAACAGTATTGTTGTGACTTTGCTTGGAAGAAAGGACATGGTGGTGCACTGATCTGTGACTTCCCTCTGGAGAAGATCCACTGATGTTCTTCTTCCCTCTTCTTCATGTTAATATAAGCACCATCTACTGTAATTCTCTTACTGAGCAATCCAGCCCTATCTGCACATTGTCTGGGTCGCCACCTGCGAGGGGCTTTGGCAGGAGTTGGCTTATTACAGAACTTAGCTTATTTCTCTTTTTTATCTCTATGCACATACTTTTGATGGTAATGTTTTATCCTGTTGGACAGGCTTTGTTTGGTCTTGGTATCTCTTCGAGCAGCTTGTGTTTGTTTTATGGATTTCTGGCTTGGGTCTTTAAACAAGTGATAATTTTTCACAGTGCGTGCACACCTTAACCAATATGAAGACAGGAGAGATGACATGTCACCTTTATTTATATAGCGCTTTAAACAAAATACATTGCGTCAAAGCAACCGAACAACATTCATTAGGAAAACAGTGTCAATAATGAAAAAATGATAGTTAAAGGCAGTTCATTATTGAATTCAGTTATGTCATCTCTGTTCAATTAAATAGTGTCTGTGCATTTATTTGCAATCAAGTCAACGATATCGCTGTAGATGAAGTGTCCCCAACTAAGCAAGCCAGAGGCGACAGCAGCAAGGAACCGAAACTCCATCGGTGACAGAATGGAGAAAAAAACCTTGGGAGAAACCAGGCTCAGTTGGGGGGCCAGTTCTCCTCTGACCAGACGAAACCAGTAGTTCAATTCCAGGCTGCAGCAAAGTCAGATTGTGCAGAAGAATCATCTGTTTCCTGTGGTCTTGTCCTGGTGGTCCTCTGAGACAAGGTCTTTACAGGGGATCTGTATCTGGGGCTCTAGTTGTCCTGGTCTCCGCTGTCTTTCAGGGATGTAGAGGTCCTTTCTAGGTGCTGATCCAGCATCTGGTCTGGATACATACCGGATCCGGGTGACTGCAGTGACCCTCTGATCTGGACACAGACTGGATCTGGTGGCCACGGTGACCTCGGAACAAAAGAGAAACAGACAAATATTAGCGTAGATGCCATTCTTCTCATGATGTAGCAAGTACATAGGGTGTTATGGGAAGTGTTTCCGGTTCCGGTTTACCTAATTAATGCAGCCTAAAAATCCTTTAACGGATTTGGACATGCAGACGTTTGCATATGTAAAGACAGACTTTAAAACATAAAGTATCCAAAACGTGAATCCTTTTACGCCTACCAAAATTACGAATCCTTTAAGGGTTCATAGAATTCATGGAACTTTTCAGTTTAATAAATAGTATGTCAATATAAATATACAAAAATAAAACACAGGATTGTAATGGTTGCTCCATAGTGTTCCAATTGCCTTACTTTTATGAATTTATGACTTTGGTCAAGTTTTAGTCTTGGGACCACTAACTATTATTTACAACCTTTGCCTCAATAAATTCCTAATTTTCTATTTATTAATAGCTAGTAAGGTAGTTGTTAAGTTTAGGATTAAGGGATCTAAAATATGATTTAATAGAATAAGGCATTAGTATGTGCTTTATTTTTATTATAGTATAGTATTACTGTTTATATTACTATAAACAGTTATATGAATGTTAATAAGCAACTAGTTAATAATGATAATTAATAATGATAAGTCTCTAAACTAAAGTGTTACCATGACTTTAAATATTAGTTCCATTTGGTCTTAGATTTTATTATTATTATTATTATTATTATTTTATTTATTTATTTATTTATTTTTTTACGTTTCGACCAGACATCAAGTGATTCATGAAGATTTGTGCTTCTCTAAATAAGTAAAATGGTTTGTGTTTTAGGTTTGAAGAAACTTTTTTTTTTTATTCCGAAGTATTCCGAAATGTAACGTCTTAAAGTTAATATTTCAATGTTTGTGTCTTGTTCATTTGCTTTTTGCAGTCCATTGAGACTTATAATAGAGAGTGGAGCCCTGTGGCTATAAACTCTTGAAAAATGTCCTTGACAGCTGTATTTAATCAATTATGACAGTAGATTTGGAATGAGCACAGCAATTAGAAGCATTAAAAAGATATTTGTGCACATTTCTGGACAGCTGACTGTTGTCATCTTTACAGCACTAAATTGCAATGAATTTCCCTTAAGGGGCATTATGATGATTCAGATCAGATCCTGATTAAGTATTCAGTAAAAAAGAGGGAAAAGGAAATAAGAGCAGCTAAACTAGCTTTTGACTTTCTTATGTACAGTTTATTCAAAATTCAAACCAGTTGTGTTTGGACTAGTGAATCCAGCTGGCCACTTCTCCCAGATGAGGATACAAGACATAAATGAGACATGCTTTCATTGGCATGTTAGCGTTTTGTGATCATATGCATAATAATTTCCATTCCTAAAGCAGCAAATAAACTGTTTTAAATATGCAAATCAAGCCAACTAATGTATGGTTTGCTTTAAACATGAAAAGTTCATCTTACGCCTTATTGCGACTGCATGGCCTCTGAATTATAGATGGCGTAATTCCTCAGTGACAATCTGTTGTTCTGTCAGCTCAGATCAGAGATGAACCACTTAACATCACACTCAGAGGTCAGACACTGCTTTCTGCAGTAGAGCTGCAAAAGCACGCTGACTAACCTCATAATTAAAGCGAGAAATTAACCTCAGATAGCTTATGACAGTATAGCTACAGAACTATATAACATTTCACAGCAGCTTCAGATCATCATCACTCTCTCTGTCATTTTTAAATGCTAAATAAGATAACTGTTAACATGAACAGGCTATGTTAAAGGGATCATATGGCATTGCTAAAAATAATATTATTTTGAGTATTTGGTGGAATGCAATGTGTTTATGCGGTTTAAGGTTCCAAAAACACATTATTTATGTCCCATAATTATGGATTATAATGACTTAATGATTGCATATCACACCACGTAAACATAAAACCATGTCTGCATTTATGATCGGAGAAACAACAAACAACAAACGCTCCTCTACACTGCTCAAAACTCACATTTGAATCGTCATTGGCAAATTCTTTAAATATGAAAAAGTACTTACAGGCTGTGTGTCAGAAGCACCAGATTGTCCTTGCAAAGTTGCAACTACCCCACTTTATAGAAACAGTGCTGCAAAAATGCGCTGCAAACATCTGAATATCCGGGTTGAACTTTTCTGGAACAGTGTTGTAAATACGACTTAAAGGTACAATTTGTAAGATATTTGCAGTAAAATATCCAAAAACCACTAGGCTAGTGTTATTTATTATGTCCAGCTGATTACTAACAATATCTCTAACGTTTTCAACTACTTGTAAATTATGAGAAAATTGCCATTCTAAACAGTGACACGGGGCAGTGCAGTCGCCTGTCAATGACATTAGTTACCCTTTGTTACCTCCTTTGCTGATGTAGAAACCACATGACAACAGTGTCGTGGACAAATGCAGAAAGTAGCTTCGCGACAAACTTCAACTAGAAAGAGATGCCGATCGTGCTTGTGTTTTACTCGACAGGTGAGTTGTTTTGATTCGTATCTTTACAGGAAATGTATGTTATTATAATGAGCAGCAAGATTAGTATTATGGGGCATACATGCCAAACGCGGGGCATCGTGTTTCTAGACCCGCGCGAGGATGCGTTTTCTGCTTTCACAACGAAACACAGCATTTCCACGACATGGTGATGACACGACATGGTGACAACAGCAGCAACAAGACTACAGTGAGAATCAAAGTTACTCCTTCTTTCTTTGCGTGAACATTTGGGCGGTGTTATGCAAATCTTCCCACACATTGACGTAGACGTGGGGTTGTGTTTAAATGAGGCATTTCAGGAGGGCATGGACAAGTCTTCACTTTTAAAAAGAATACTTCTTTGGGTTTGAGACTTTAGTCTTTGCAAAGTTAGGGATCTCATTTATGCACGAACAGCTTGTAAAACTCCAAAGAGAAATGAAAACTTGAAATTGCATCATATGACAGCATTTTGCTTATTCTTTTATTCATACAGAAAATCTTGGTGTTGCTGAAGGTTTTTTTTTTCTTCAAAAAGCATGTGCATGACATTTTTTTTTTTTTTAGTTTATATTTGGTAACTACTTTCTGTTGATTTCTCAGTTTTGAAAAATGCTTCTGAGGTGGCAGAAACACCAACTATAATGAACCTTCACAACTTTGCATTCAGCATGCCAACTGTTAGGATTTAGTTTTGTCAATCCACCAATAGCCCCAAAATGAAATGGTAAGCATTGTGGAGATTTTGTTTTTGGAAACACATGTTCTTTATTAGCGCACGGAATTTTATTTTCCTATTTATTTTTACAGCCATTCCTTTTCTCAAATCACAACACGACCTTTATTTGCGTATCATAGTGACAGAAGAATAGCATTCAAAAAGGCTGGTTTAAATTCCCTAGAGCACTTGAGCATGTGGTCATGATTAACTTTTGATTCTTCATTTCGTTTTGCAATGCTTTAAGAATATAAGAAAATATGTTCTGTGTGTTTTTAATTTCAACTGTATTTTCTTGGAGTATTAATAGAAAGCACATGGAGCAACTGATACTGATAACGCATGGATATATCTTAGGTATTTTTTTTTCCAGTCAAATATGAATACTCATATAAATGAAATACTCAAAGCCATGAAAAAACAAACACAATCACATCAGTATCATGGCTTTTTTTCTTTGCATTGAATTTGGCTTTGTGAATTCAATTGCTTTGCCTTTCATTTTGGCCATAATAATGTCACTGGCTGTCCTAGGTATAAATATGAAAAAGCAAATAAACTGGTATTGGCATATTAGAGTCTAATGTGATATTAGATAAAGAAGATAAAGGTGTCCTATTTTATAAGGACTTCTGTAGAATCTTCTTAACCGCCAGCAATTTAAGAGACTGCAAAAAGGTCACCTTACATTCCAATTTCAGCCCTGAAGAGACAGAGGTTCTTCTCCTATGAACAAGAAAATCTACATAGAGTTCCCAGATCTGCCTGGTTAAAGCTACTTGATCCACATCCTCCTCCGTCGTCTAAATTGGGCCAGTGGGTCGAAAGCAGTGGAGCCTTGTGAAAAAGAATCACTAGTTTGCATGACTGTGGGCAGTATATATCAATCAGAAACACAATGCTCGGAGGGAGAAACTGAAGATCTGATATTCAGCTGTTTTCTCCTGGAGGAGCAGCCGAGTAGAACCAGTGTCTCAAGTAGTGACGGAAATGATTTTATTCAAATGGATCAAATCATACTTTGCCGTTCTTGCTGACAGTCATCTCATAACTGAAGTTTATGTTTATGTGATTTTGTTTATTCCTTGGAATGATACTCGGCAATATAATACATTTGGCAACAGCTACACTAAAAGAAAAAAAAATAGTTTTTATATAATATAATAACAATACAATAAAATACAATATAATAACCAGCTACACAAACCTTTTTAATCATTTTTTGTACAAACCAAATTCCAAAAAAGTTGGGACACTATACAAATTGTGAATAAAAACAGAATGCAATCATGTGGAAGTTTCAGATGTCAATATTTTATTCAGAATACAACATAGATGACATATCAAATGTTTAAACTGAGAAAATGTATCATTTTATTTATTTGCTTACTTATTTTGAAAACTGCCTGGTCCTCCCTATTTAATTTTATTTTATTTCTACCTCACGTTTTTTATTGTATTTTATTGAATGATCTTGAATACTCAGAATATTTAATCAAGTTATAAAAAAATATATATTTCAATAGGACTATAATCAACCTGACTATATAAGTTATTCTAACAAAAGTCATTTCTAAGATTTAGGTCAACTATAAATAGTCACTAAACGTACTTGGTGAAATATATTTTCCTGTTCTTGCTTCATTTTTATTTTCATATTTTCTGTGACTCCATTGGTAATACTAGTGATTGAAATATTACACACTTCAACTTTAAGATAACATTTGTGTTTTCGCTTTTTGCAGTGATTAAAATAAGACATTTTAAATGTTTTTCATTTTAAAATACAGCTGCAGGTCCAGAGCTGTGACTCTGGTACACAGGAACAAATATTCTAAAATGAAGTCTCCTGTTCCTTCCTGAAAGCCTGAAGCCACTGCCTTCTCAGCTTGACTGCTGTGTGTTTTTCTGTGTGTGTATTTTAGCAGACGCAACGCCGCGTGACCTTTCACCTCCCGGACGGCTCTCAGGAGAGCTGCAGTGACAGCGGGCTCGGAGAGCAGGAGCCCAATAGCGGTGCCAGCATCACCCAGCCTCTGCCCTTAGGCTTCCCTCAGGAAGAGTACTATGAACAGACCTCACCGAACAGCCGCACTGAGGGTGACGGCAACTCTGACCCCGAGTCCAGTAAGTACTGACTGCTGTCCTTTACCAGCACATTTTCAGCATCTGAGCAGGCAAAAGGCAGAGGAATATCAACTGTGACCTCCTCCATGCCGCCTAGGCTGATAAATTGCTAAGCAATGTTGTTATTTTACGTATACACAGGTTTTTAATTCTTCATCTATGCAAATATTCAGATGAGTATGTTTGACCATTGCGTCACATATTTCTCACACTTTGATATATGCATTACTAAGATATTTTTTTTCTTATGCACAATGAGGCTGCATTTATTTGACTGAAAGCTAAGTAAAAACGGTATTATTGGTAAATGTGATTTACAATTTAAAATAACTGTTTTCTATCTGAATATATGTATATATTTCCATATGTAATCTATGTGGTGGCAAAGCTGTGTAATTTTCAGCGGCCATTACTCCGGTCTTCAGAGTCACATGATCTCTTTCTTTCTTTCTTTCTTTCTTTCTTTCTTTCTTTCTTTCTTTCTTTCTTTCATTTATTTCATTTATTTATTTAGTGTATCAATACTGAAATCAGTAAATATTAGTTAATATTTATAATTTTCTAAAAACCATGATACTTTTTTGATGAATAGTACAAAAGAACAATGTTTATTAGAAAATATTCTGTTACATTATGAATTATGATGTAAAAAAAAAACACCTACCTGACTCCAGACTTTTGAAATAGTGCTGGACGCAGCATCAGAAATGCAAAGTTTATAGGGCACATTGCTGCTAAGTGAACATTATGCTACCTTCTGCAATAGTGCTTTGCAGAACAAATAATGCTTGTTTAGGGAGGGTGTTTATTTGCTCAAGTTGTTATTGTTTAATGAGGCGCAAAAGAGCTGGTTAGTATTTACTGCTGCGCTACTCTATATTGCATGGCCTTTAGTATGACCGACTGGTGTTTGTGAATGTAAGCTTAGTAGATCTTCTTCATCATGCTGCATATAAGCAGTTATTGTGTTTGATTCTCACCATGACCCAGGGAGGTAAAGCCCTTGTATCTCAAACACCGTAGGATGGTCAGGTGCGTCTGCCAGATCCTGTGATCAGCACAGATCTCTTCATCTCTTTCTGGCTTACACATCAATAATATGGCTGAAGTGCCATAATGTTATTCATGTTGTTTATGGCAAAACAATACTGAGAGAAAAAAAAAAGCACATGAATAAAATAAATTGGGTGTCCACCTTCAGATATCCTCTCTTTCTGGTCCATAAATGAGACAGTAGCGTCTCTGACTGAAGCACAAATGTCTTTCAGTTCTACACTGCAGCCGAGCTATGACACTCACAGTGCTGTGTAAGAATGAATGCATTTCTTCAGCTCTACTCCCGCCAAACTATTTACATACACATGGTGGTCTTTGCTCTTAGATTAGCTTTTGTTGAACTAGCCTGCTCTCTCTGATAATGCAACGTGTTCTCTCAAACTGTGCCCTATCCTAAAGTGTATATGCATTTAAATCCATATTTTTTACATTCATATATATGTCTAATAAACTGGACATAATTGTTTTTCTATGCATACAAACACCTATCTCACATACTGTATATACACATATCTCCATATAAACTGTTTTGACACCCTATTTTTACATTGTATATGTATATATGTGTGTGTACTTTATATATAAGGAGACATTCTTTTTTTATGATCTGATTATATAATTATTTTTAAATGAGCAGCATTTATCTAAAACAATGTGAATATTGGGGTGACAGAATTAAAATAATTAAGTATTAATTTACATTAAACACTAAGCTAATGAAATTAAACAGTTAGTTCTCCCAAATTACAATTCTGTCATCATTCACTCAGCCCCATGTCATTTCAAACCTCAAGACTTTGAAATACTGAATGATAATTAGCAGATTTTTCATCTGTGGGTAAACTCTCTCTTAAGATAAGAGATAAGAGAGAGACAAAAAAAGTATTTTGTCACACCACACTGCTACTTAAAATAATAATAATAATAATAATAATAATAATAATAATATAAAAGCTATATACATTAGCTATGGTAGCAAGTTAACAAGTAGCCATTGGCTTGGACAGTATTTCCCCCCCATACTATGTAAGTTAATGGCTACTCTCAACTGTTCTTCTTTTATGTTCAAAGGAAAAAGAAACTTATACAGGTTTGGTGAGGATGAGTAACTGATGACAGAATTTACATTTTTGGGGTGAACTATCCCTCTAAGACTAAGTAGTAGTTTTGTTGTTGTTGTTTTTGTTTTTATGTTTTAAGGCACATGTTACAGTCATATACAGGCTTAGGGCTATATGCAGTTTAGTATATTATATTCCTGACATGCACTGGATGGTTTGTATACCACAAACTAATAATTCCATATCTGACTTTTTGGAAATTTTTGGTGTACTATTTTTCATACACTGAGTGATCACAACAAGCTGGATAATGGGCTGATTCTGTGCATCATCCTGTAAAAAGAAACAAACAATAACACTACTAGTGATTTGCATATGCTAAGTGATTGCTCTCTGGCTCATTAATATTCTGCGATGGATGCATCTCAGGCTTCATAAAATCAGCCTTGTAAATGGGAGCACGATGTCCGTGTCATTTGGGAACTGGGTTAATTGGCAAAGTGGACACCTTTTTTGGCAATCCCCCCACTACCCCCTCTATCTGGAGGCTAAAATGCTCTCAGGTAATTCAGACTGCAAATGATATATGAGAAATATGAGAGGGAATTCTGAAGTCAGTCTTCTTATCGCACTGTTTCTATTCACTTCAACTTCATCTGTGCAAGCAAACCATTCTTTGTACACAAAATCTATCATTTATTCTATTGTCAAAGCACAAGCTGAAAAAACCTGAAAGCTTCCAAACTGACGGCCTCATGAATAAACATGAGAAATCCAACGCTGCTTAAAATGAAAAATACATCATGCACTTTCATCCCAAGATTATTTGCTGTTGTGCAAAAGCCAGATTGATAGAAATCATGTCATTTGTTCAAAATCAGCAGAAGAGTAGTTCGAGATGGCATAAAGCAGAAGAGAAAAGACTGACATCATCTCCTCAAGCGTGATGGGACCACCCAATGTGTGCTCATTGAAGACATAAGTCAACCATCTCATTCGGTCCCCATTTCCAAGCCCAAAAGTTCACTGATAAAAACTGTAACCGTGGCTGAGCGTTCAAAAAGAGAGATAGATCCCCTCTCTGTTGACAGACTCTGAGACTGTGAGAGGAGTGCATTGGAGGCGTAGGGAGCCCAAGACGGATTAGATATGGTTTTATCAATGAGCAGCAGGCAGCTGTAGCTGTGGCAATCGCTTATCTTGTCGTCTCAATTTGAAAAGAGTGAGAACAAGAGCAAGGGAGAGAGAGAGAGAGAGAGCAAGACGAAGGGGGATTGAGAAAAAGAACAGAGTACCGGTGGCAGACCCAGGGAAAAGGTGATGTGAAGCAAGTTTACGCACTGAAAGGTGGCATGGCAAGGTCTCGTGTGTCATTGTGATTTGCGTAATAGCAGTTGGAAAAGCAGAGGATATGGCCTTCTTGCGACAATGTATTTCTCCGCTCCTTTTTTAAAACAGCGTCTTTATTAGACCGCCCGCTTTCGAAATAAAGTTCATGTGGCATTTATGTTACTGTTATTTATGAGGCAGGAGGTCGTTCGTTTTATGGCTCCCTTTTGCTTTGCCTCCTCGGGCTTTCTTTATCAAACGGTCACCAGTATATTTGCTCATTTTTACCAAACTGTGCTCTGAGCAGCTCAAATTTGCCACAGCCTCTGGCCGATTGGCTAAAGACCCCAGTCTGCTGTTTGCCGAATTAGCATGGACGTTGTTGTATCTCTGCCACCACCCTGTGCTTCCATCCTCCCGAACAGCTGGCAGAGAGAAAAGGGAACTTCTCATGCAATGAACATTTTTAAATCTTCGCTGTCCCTTCAGGCGGCCAACCCTTTGTACTTAACATCAAACAGTATTATGCATTAAAGTGTATGTTTGGGATCAGCGCTGCCGTGGAATCCAGGTGGTTACTTATTTAAGCAAACAAACGTAATCTTAAATACATTTTTTCTGGTTTTAATGAACCGTTTGGACACAGTGTGTGAAATACAATTATATTAAGCTTTGCCTTGAAAGTGTTGAGTCTAGTGTTTGTAAGGAGGTGAGTACTGCGCACTACAAAGCTAATTTGCCATAATGGTGTGCTTCGTGATTGCATGAGTCACATTGTTTCCTTCCAAATAAGTCAGATTAATTACATAAGGGTTATTTATAGATCTATAATCATGTAGCATTGCAGTGTGTGTTGATTTACATCCTTAATAACCCTCGCAGATGTTGGACTGGTGGAAACCTCGTAGCAATTGCATTATGTTTTTTATGGCCACCAGGTGACTAATGGAAAAGAACAGCTAATGAAGAAGCTTGTTTTTTTGTTTGGAATATATTTTAAAATGCAATTTATTTCTGTGAAATTTTCAGCATCATTACTCCAGTCTTCAGTGTCACATGATCCTTCAGAAATCATTATAATATTTGCTGCTTAAGAAACATTTATTACTATTATTATCAAAGAGTAGTGCTGCTTATTTATTGTGGAAACTGTGATATGTTTGTTTTTGGGATTTTTTGATGAATGTCAGTTTTAAAAGAAGCAGCATTTGAAGTCAAAACATTGTAAGATAAATTTATTTACAGTCACTTTTAAACAATAAAAAAATTTATTCTTGAATAAGGTAATCATTCCTTTTACCTCAAACTTTTGAAGTTTTAAAACTTTTGGTAGTGTAAAATAATTAATTACTGATATAGCTGTATTTCCCCCCATTGTTTTTAAACATATTTTTTAAGCGTATGCTTTCAGAAATATAACAAAAAATTCTGAATGGATGCTGATGTAATGCCACATTCATGGAATTTACTAAAATATTCATCTTGAATCATATAAATGAAGGCATACATAGCTTATAAAGTGCCTTCATGAAGTCCATTTTTCTTTTGAATATGATTTTTTCATGCATCAACAGTGAAGTCTAACCGATTTAGTCTCAGGGAGTCTCCATATTAACAGCTAATATGTTTTTTTTTTTTTTTTTTTGCAGTGTCATTAGTAAAGTATTAGCCATTGAGAGAGAGATTTTGCGATGTGTAGCATATGGCCTCATGTGACCAGCTTATGTCTTACTTTTCTAAAATCTAATCTGGTGTCTAAAAAATATTTTCAAATAAACCAATCCATTTTATTCAGTCTAAATATAATAAGATTAGACTTTTAATAACACTTTCAGCATAAGAACTTCAATATATACTTTCCCTAAGTGCTTTCCTGGGTATTTTTTGTCATTGTTTTCTCCTGCAGTGTCTAAAACTGAATCAAGCATGGACTTGGTTTAGCCTAAGAAATGAAATGCTCTCGCTCTTTTTCCCTTTGGCAGAGCATAGCTGTTATTGCTGTTAGTGGTTTAACAGATGCTAGGTTGGCCTTTTCAGATAATCTCAAGCGGAGCATGTAAAACAATGCTATAAACATTGCACAAAGTGATGGGATGCTGTGTAAAATGCATTTTCATTAAATCAATTAAGGCTGCCTATTATTTTATTCAGTCATTGGTAATGAATATGTAGCTTAATTACACTACATTTTATTTTCCATTTCCAATCAGAATTCACCCTGGAAACCTTTTACTCAAAATTGTGACTTTTATAGGTACATGAACTTCTTACATTCAAAAATAATTGCTTAACTACCAGGGAAACAGGCTACATGTTTGAAACTGTTCAGCATTGCTTTTGTTTCAATTTTGACATTGTGAAATAATATCTGATTCAGATGAAAACATATGAATCAGTGACTGCCTGCGAGTCCCTGGTTGATGTTGAGACATCCTGAAAAGCAAGCCGTTTTAGCTGTTGTCCTTTTTCATCATAATAGCAATACTCCGACTGATTTAAGCATAATATCTCAGTCGGAGTTGTAATATGACACAACTGCATCAAAGCAATGCCTGTATTTCAACCATCATAGTAAGTCATCTCATCCCCGGCCCAGCATGCATGAAAGCTTGAGTCTAAAAGGAATAAAAACAGACGAGAAATGAAACGACTGGGATGAAAAAGCTTTTTTTGCTTGCATGCTTGTTAAAGACCTTCCACGGGACACCAGTAATCATATTGGGATGGTCACTTGAACCAAACCGTATTTGCAAAGTTGGCTTCTCTCAAGCTAAACAAATAACTGATTTTGTGCTGCAGGGTTTTGGAACCTATTTCCAGCTGCTGCGTTAAGACCGAGTTAAATTAAACCAGCGGCAGGACGAATGTACACATTTTTAGTATTTTCATGCCAGTTTTGCCCTTATTTCTTTTCTGTCTTTGCCTGTTTCATGTCTGGCCATGGTCAGGTGGGATTTGATTGGTTTCATCTGTTTATCTGTCATAGCCAAGAGGGTTTTAGGGAAGAATTGACTCTTTGAGCTGATATTAAGGGGAACCTGTGTTTAGTCTACTTCAAATGCCATTGACAGTTTTCTTGGGGAGACAATGTATTGATCTGGAAAGTCAAGTCAGATTACTAAAATCTCCTTTGTTTCCCAGGAAGAGTTAGGAATCTGTCATACAAGAAAGCTCCAGGACAGTGTATTAAGTGTTGCGCTGCTGGGGATTGAGCCAAAAATAAATAAATAAATGAATTTAATTTTTAATGTTAATTTAAAAGCATGCAACTGTTCATTTGTTTGTTAATTAATGTTTGCTCATAATGCCTGTTCATTTCTACAACTTAAAATGTTAATATGTATTAGAAAATTATTAGAAATGAGAACAATTATGTTTATATATTCATTTAGTTAGTTTTGGTTACACACACTCATTCTGATTGCCCCCCCCCCTCCCCCACACACATTATCCACATACATGGCAGCCTGATCTCACAATCAAAACGTTCATATTTAGACGTAAATTAAAACTGTCCACTACGTATGTGCCTTTTCGTATTTATAGTATCTTTTACGTATTATCTGGACGGAATTTATAGATTCGATACGTATCTAAATTTACGTAAAAACAACCTCAAATACGTACAGATAGAACGTGTTCTCTGACCAGTCAGTTATCCATAGAAATTTGCTCATGAAGCTGCTTTTCAATGCGTATCTGATTATAATACTTATGTATATTTTCCCTTTTTATAATTTTTTTGATAAATGTAAGATCCCTAAACCCCACCCGAAAAACCTACCCATTTTATACAGAATGTTAAAAGAATAAAACATAATGGACAGAAATGTGTAGGAAAATGACAATTTAAGTAAAAATATAACATTAAAACGATATTTTGAGACACTAAAGTTAATCCTACACCTACCCCTAAACCTACCCATAACCATTTCTTAAAACTACACAACGTTACTGTTATAAATAAATGAATAGCAGACAAACAAACTTAAGGTTAATCATTTATTTTTTTTTTGCCAAAATATCAAAAGTGGTACCAAAAGTAGTTCAAATAATAATGAGTTATAGTCGCAGTCCTCTCTGGAGGTAATACGTTGTAGTTTTTATAGGGTACAGAGCAGAATTTAATTTATTAATCCGTGAAATTATGAATCTGTCTTCTCTACGTGAAGGCACAATACTCATTTCAAATGTCTATCAACTGAAACACGGCATGTCACAATCTGTGACGAATTAGGTGAGAACCAATGACCGTTCGATATCAGTGCCGTAAACCATGTCGTAACATTTCTCGAGGGTGCACTGACGCTATTTTCAAATTCGAATCATAATGAGCGTGGACTTTGACCTTGGGGGTCACTGTTGCTGAGAATGAAGATGAAGATCGATTGATAAAGGACTGAATTTGGATCTGTTCCTTGCAATCATCTGGATTCTAAAGATATGGAGTACATCAAACAAATAAAATGGATGTGATTTGTAATTTTATGCTGTGCTTTTGTGTATCTATGGTTGTATTGTCAGTCATTGGATAGGAGAAAATCGTACAGCAAAATATTACAAAATGGTTAAACAATTACAGAAATTTTATTAATTTTAAGGTTTCAAAGTGTAGTCTCGTTTAACATTAATTCCCCTAAATGAGTTTGCAGCATGCACAGAAATGTTATTTCCTATTAAGTAGATGAGTAAACTGCTTTCATGACAATTAAATACAACAGATTTAAATAATTAAAGCCACGATTTTAATATTAATACATGGGAATTCATATACATTCACACTTTACGTTAGATTATTTAAGTTTTTTTAGCTGCTAATACGTAAGTATTTGTATGTTTTACTGCTATAAATACGTCAATGTTGTACGTTTTTATGTGCATGAAAACGTAAGTAAATGTACGTGTTGTAGAACCACACTTAACGTAAAAATACACACGTATTCTCATGAGATCATTTATCGACCTTTTGTCGATAAAATATCCATAACTACCTTCAATCCAACATTCGGACATTATTTGGAGACTCATTTGAAGTGTTTTCTGAATGAACACAAGTTCTGAATGAAAACTGACTGTGGAACTCTCTGACTGGGATTTCAAAAGCTCTGACAATTAAAACAGCTATTCGGCGCTTGTTAACATGTTCATTAAGTCTCATGTCTGATTTGGAGGATTTCACGTTTGATTGCATCTCTGGATAAAGCATTCTGAACTCTGTGGGGGAACTTCAAACACCCAGTTCAAAAGCACTTGCTAACAACTGGCTATCAAGGCGACGTGTCTCATTTTTCTGACAAGTAATATGATTCTGAAAATTGAAATCACCTGTTCTTGAAAAACCAAAGACAAAAGAAATACAGATTCACAAAGTAAAAGATAATTAAATATGCATGTGCTCTCTTCAATAGGAGAAATCCACACCCTAGCAGCATCGACAGGTGCTGAAGATTTGGTAGTGGAGATTTTTTTCTGAAGGTTGGACCTGATTTTCAAAGTCAACTCTTGACACTTTATAGTATCATTATTGTCATGTACGTTCCAAACTTCTTATAAACTGAACAGATTGATTTCAGATTAATTTTAGACTTCTGTGTATATCTGTAAAACTCATAGAATCAGAGAATCCCTATAGTTACTTTTTTGAAATATGAAAAGTCATGTTATTAATATGAAAAGTTTTTGTTATTATTAATATTATTATGATATGAAAGACTTGTTTATATTTTTCATGTCATTTTAAATTCATATAATAAATAATAATAAAATAAATAAAATAATTATAGCATATTCAGCAATTTATATTTTCATAACCAAACTAAAACCAAAAGTTTCCCATCTTGGGACTGAGGAGGTCCTTGGACCCAGTGTTTATTCATCCGTGACCAGTCATGACCAGAACCTGGACAGGCTGCAAAGGCACTTCTGTTCATGACACTTTGAGGCTTCATCATCTAAATGTCATTTTGATTACGTTTCTCCCAATTGGCATGATTTCAGTGGCCACTTTCATGTGTGGTTGCCAGAGAGATATGTACTGTAGAGCAGCTCATTGTCAAAGCATTAAAATGCCTATATGTTTGTCTTGGATACACATACATTTTTCATGCTCTTGATTCACTTTGTGAACAGAACCAGACTGCAGACTCCAGTTCCATCAATCAAATGCATTTTGTTAGAAGTCTATCATCCCTCAGAAACACTTGCCTCTTTGACGTCTACAGAATCCAGCGTGCTTGATTTGACATGGTGCAAGGGATAGGTACGAACAGCCTGCTGCCTCATTGAGATGCAACAAGAAAACACAGAAAGAAACTGAAAAATTGACATGTTGATGTTTTATTAAATGCCATTTGTTGCCAATAGTTTGACAAGAATTTGTTTTCTCTTATACAACAGTAAATCCTAAAAACCTCGGGTTTTGAACAGAACTGTCGCATGGAGACTAAATGTGAGCTTCAGATATTGGTTGCATGTGTGGTTAGATTATGTTCCACTTAATCTTAATTTGTATTCATTTAATTTATTTGTCTAGCAACATGAATAGACCGTGCAGTATTTATTTATTTATTTTTTACATTTAAGGTAATTTGTTTAAACCACTCAAAATAAGAGTTTTTATTATATTATTTATATATGACATTTCAACAAAATTATGCCTGATTTCTTACCGGCATCTAATGTTAGGTCTGTTGTGTCTACACAGAGAAGTGGGTCTCTAAAATATGCCACAGCGAATTGATTAAAATGCATGTCCACACCTCTTTCTCATTTTTCTTATGCAGACAGTGCCAAGGATAAAGATGGGCCTCAGATAGGATTATTGACCGAAAAAAACGAGCGTCAATATTCTTTTAAAGCTAAACAGACTCAGCATCTTAGGGGTTGTATTTTTGGTGACAGTAACTTTATTAACCCGTGACATTTTTTTTGGTGTCAGGTTAATAAACCACTGAAGCCATTTTAGATTTAGTATTAGTGCAAATCACATATTGCATATTCATGAAACCAAACATCTGCAAATTCTTCTGTAAACTAGGGCATTCAGTCGATGAGGCATCTGGGCTATTTAAGATTGATATTTTGAGAGAAAACCTTACCTATTGTTATATCAAAGCAAAATGTAGCTCACTCTATTTCCAATTTATCAACAAGAGGAGTGAAACATAGCTAATATGAGACCGATCGAATGTGAATAAGTAATCGTTTTTAGCTCCCAGTCCTTTATCTTCACACGGGTCAGTAGGATGTAATCCAGGCGTGTGTGCATGTGCATGCAGGAACCGGATTACCTGGTGGCACCCTGTGGTCCGGTGATCAATGTGAGCTCTGATTCTTTGATAAATTGGTATTCTCAAACAAATGGATGACTTCAGAAAGAGCTCGGGGCCAGTAACAGAGACAGATGGAGTGTGGGAACAAGGTAGCTTTGCTGAGTGGAAGAAAAAGGATTTCATTCGGGACACATGGAGGATGGATTAGACTTGCCCTGGCAGGAAGTGTTTGGGCTAACAAAATATGACAGGAGCTTTTGAGGGCTTGACACTGAACATGGAGGTCTGGCAGAGGCGTAGCTTGCGCACAGAAGAGCTGATGCATTCATCACATTTGCCATGGTCAAGTTCGCAGGCCATGATGCTGCTACCCAGCATCTGTGGGACCTCCAGGCATCGGAGCACCAGGAGGGTCAAGCAGTTGCCTGCCACTTTGCGCCGTCTCCGTCGAGGAGAGCCACCAAAGTGCACCTCCAGCTGCTGTGCCGACCAGCCACCAGTGTCCCTGTGCCCTGATTCTTCTGCGCACCTGCTTCGTTGCATTGATTTGCTCTCATTCCAGGCAGTCCTAACTCCCAGGGGTTTCAGCTGTTCAGCATCTGTCACGCCATGCAAAGTTTTCCATGTTGAACCAGATACTGTGTATGAATCTTTATTTACCATGTTCCTGGTCTCTAGTTAAAAGAAGACAGTCCTTGTTGGTGTTCTCTGATTAAGTTTCATCATGCCACCATGGGTCCAAACACTGCAATTTAATTAAGATCTACAGTATGGAATTATGCACATCATTTGATGTGGGTATAACACACTAGCATTATATCTGAGCCATAATTTCAAACTTTACTGTAAAAAAAGAAGAAGAAAGAAAATGAGATTGCAAATAATAATAATATGAATAATAATAATTATACACTCACAACCTTTCAAGCATTATATGTTTATTTATATTATTTATGGTACATGGTAAAAAATATATTAAAAATAAAAAATAAAAAAATAAAAAAATATTCTACATTTTATTTTAAACCATACAGATAGCAGCCATCATTATTTTTATTTTTAATTTATTTATCATCTATCCTTTCTTATAATGTGTGTGTGTGTGTGTGTGTGTGTGTGTGTGTGTGTGTGTGTGTGTGTGTGTGTGTGTAAAAAAGGAAAGAAAGATTTTGTATTTTACTTAATAATACAGATTTTCAATATGATTTATATGGCAAATCATAATTTTTACTTCTAAGTACATAATTTTAATGTAATTTATCATTCAAATTTAATTTGAAAGTTAAACCGATAGTGTTTCATTTAAATATAGTAAAATGTCTACTTGTAAACAACTTCTAGTCCGATTTCTAAAGCGGGTCTGCAGCGGTTTTAACAGAGGCACTGTGTGTGTCCTTGATTGTGTAGTTGGCTTAACTAGTCGGTCACAGCGGGAGGCAGATGTTGTCTTGCGGCATGGCCGTTCTCCTCTGCCACTTTGATGTCTGATGTCACTGTGCATGCAGGTGCACTGCTCTTCTGGGATAACTCTCTCACTCTCTCCCGGTCTCTCTCTCTCATGCCTGTGGTCAAAGCTGCAAGTGTCACACCAGGGGATATGCCCATTTTAGAGTCAGTGAGCTGTAATAATTGATGATCAGACCTGCTGTCAGTGTAAAAATGCAACTTCAAACGAGGCACAGCGTACTAATCCACACACGCAAAGTTGCAAACGAAGGTATGACGAGAGGGCCAGGCGTGAGGACAGCAGAGGCACAATTGCACCAGCTGATGAGGGTTTTGTCCTTGAAATTGTAGATTTGCATTCTAATGACGAGAGATGCTCTACTGATAATACACGCCTTGATGCGTTTCAGCTCGTAGATCTCTTTTACACCTCCACACTCTACAGTTTCAGTTAATTATGCATGTCTTTGTAGAGACACCGTGTCTCCAATGGCAACCCGCAGGTAGAACCCATAAAGCAGGCCCCGTGTTTATCCAGTGAATGCCCAAGCCCTTATTTTCAGAGAAATGTTCCTGCTTCATATTGCTGTCTCACACGGCCGTGAAGAGGGTTTCATAAGTTAATAATGAGAGAACCTGAAGGAGCAAAAAACACAAGCCAGCTGAGATTCATATGGGTAATGCAACATCTTCCACGGCACAGACGCCACCGAGCCGGGCTGATTTTTCAGCAAGACGCATTATGCCGCGTTATGGTTCTGCTTAGTGCTAAATCAAAACACACGTTTTTCAAACCAGCCTGTCCTGTGACTAATCGTCCTATTAAGATCTCTAGTAGGCATTTCATTATGCCAAAGGTATTTTGAATTCATAATTCTTAACGAACACGGTGTACAAGGTGTATATAATTAGGCATTTTACACTCCATTTCTTAACAACACCGGTAAACACTCTTAAGCTTGGGAACTGCATACTTGGTTCCCGGTGTGATGGTGCACACCTGTTCTTCCCCTGTCTGAGAAAAAATGGGTAGCGGAGCAGAGCGTCTGAATATAGCTGCCTGCGCCGAACGGTGGGAGATGCTTTTAATCATTCTCAGGAGTTTCGTGTCTCTACCTTTCTGCAGGGCTGCCTGGGTATGCGTGGTCGCTTTGTAACGAACAGCCTTTTGCTTTTTAGAATGATTATTCCCATTATTCCTCAACTTAACTGCCCATAGCTACACACTCCCTGAGTCACTTCCATCTGTTTTACCTTTCGGAGCATCTGTCATGGCTTGCAGGGACATCCACCTCTCGAGTCAGAGCGACAGGAGGACATCTGTCCCAACAGACAGCCAATCAGGATGCAGCGACCATTCTGTTAACCCTCCACTGGGCCCCGCGCCACGCTTGCGAGCATTCGACACGCTGGATCCAAGCAAATTGCATTCCTCAGTGAAGTTAGTGTTTCTAATTCTTCATTCACAGCCAGTTGGGCCGACAGATAATTTGATAAGGCCTGTCATAATGGTGTTGGCGAATCCTGATAAATGTGTCTAATGTGGCTGTGAGTACGGGCTGGAAAAAGAATACCCAGGATTTCCTGATGAGAAGTACGAGCCAGGAAGACAAATGGATAATGCTGGTGTTCCTCGCTTTCAAGTTACCAGAATGAGTGTTTGTCCTGTGGCACATTTTGAAGCTTCACTGTATGTTTTAATGTGGTTTATTATAAAAATCAGTCACACAGATAGCTACACCAATTCACTTTCTATATTCTCCTACACAATGTCACTACATCACCTCCCCCTCTTCTGTTCGTGTACAATATAGTGGGAATTCATTAGACTGGCTTAACAGTGATGCATTTCTCTTCCAATATACTTTTTTTTTTTTTCTTTTATTCTCTAACATAAAATAGTCGTGACATTTGCCCGTCAATATGCTCCATCTTAAAGGGGTAGTTCATCCATTCTGCCATCATTTACTCACGTTCATATATGAGTCAAGTAATGGTCATTATTTTCCGTACAGTGACAGTGAATGGGGATGAGAGGTTTCAAGCTTTAAAAAGGATGCAAAAGAATTTTTACAAAATTAAGCTTGCTTGATTAATTCAGAAATGATATGCTATTCTCACATAAACATTAAAATTGGGGGGGTGGGCCTTATATTCTACCCATTTCTCATACAAAATTATCATAGGGCTAAAAAACAAACAAAACAAAAACAAATAGGGATATAAATGAATAAAAATCTCCTTCTTAGTTTCACAAGTTCCAAATCCATCAAATGGATTGATGGAGAAAAGAGGTCTAGGACGACAAGAGGGAGAGTAAATGTTGTCCGAAATTTAATTTTTTGCATGAACTGTTCTTTGAACTTTGTGCCCTAAGTCTTTTCATGCTGAGGATGATTTCTCAGAATGGGGCAGTTTGGGAAACTGACCATGTACTGAACTATGAATGCACAAATCCAGGGGTCTTCCATTCTTCCCTATCTACTTATGGTTTAATCTGTGTCAGATTTTCCTCTTCTGTTAAAATATGCCGTCTGTGCCTGCCAGTCTCTGTGAGACTCTCTGCTTAATCCTCATGAATACATGACTTTGTGCGCATGAATAAATAAAAAGCTGCTCGGCGGGTAATTGAGGTGCCGTGCCACTAACAAACGAGGACACAATTTGTAAATGAGATACTCCCACATCTAGCTCGACGATGATTTATATCAAATTAACCCATTTACTAAAATCATGCAAGAGGTCTTGGAAAAAGTCTCCTTCTAGCACTTTTTCCCCAGAAACAGCAATTGTGAATTGTCCTTCAACTGCACTGTATTGCTATCAGTTGGTTAACCCTACATAGATAGAAATTTGATTTCTGGATATTTTCATTCGCTTTTCCATTTACTTGTTTGTTGTATGCTTTCATCTCATATCTTTATGTTAATGACAGACCCCTGGCTGTGCTCCAGCCCATATGGCCTAGTGAAAGCGGTGCCTGTGGTCTAATTTTACACATAATAATAAAGCTATGATTGCTATGATTTCTTCAACTGAAAACATCATTACAGTCATGTACTTCTTAATACTATCCATGCTTTTTAACAGCCATTCTGTCATAGCTCACCTACTATTCCATTTGATAGTGTATTTTTTATATATTATAGCAATACCGTAAACACATGTTGAGAATTGAAAAGATCAATTAGGGGCAAATTCACTTAACCATCATGGCACATTGTTTTGCCCAGTTGTGTTTCCTGATTTGTGTAATTCCTTTAGTGCAGAGGTTTTCAAACACGGGTGCTTTGGGGAAGAAAAATACTCTAATATATATATATATATATATATATATATATATATATTTATAGAAATCCACAGAATATGGCTTTTCTTACTGTTGCATTCTGCTTTCTAAAGGCAATTTGATCACAGTAAATACAAAAAATATTTATTTTTCTATTTAGCGAAGATGCCTTCATTTGATTAGAAAGACATTTATAATGTAAGAAACTATTTCTATTTCAAATAAATGATGCTTTTCAACTTTCTATTCATCAAAGAAGAAGAAAAGAAAGAAAAAAAATATATCAATCGTTTCCACAAAAAAATTAAGCAGCACAACTGATTTCAGCACTGTTAATAATATGGAACGCTCCAAATCAGCATATAATAGAAGTGTTTTTGAAGAATAATGTGACAATGAAGATATAATAGTTGCTGAAAATTCTGAATAAATTATACTTTAAAATACTTTAGAAAACAGAAAACCATTATTAGAAATTACATTATACAATATTACTGTTTTGCTGTAATTTTGTAAATGCAGCCCAAATGAGAAAAACAAAACTAAAAATCTTACCCAAAACTTTTTGGAAACAATGGGCACAAATAGTTCATTCATAGTGATTTCCCTTTTGGGGTTAATGGTTGCATCAGAATTTTTTTCATAACTAATCAGTCTAAGAAAGCATTACACTGGTCTGGAAAAAAATATATAACATTCGCTCTGAACGTTTTTTTAAAACACCTCTGTTCCGTTCCATTGACTCGTAGGAAGGTCATTAAACGCGATAATGTCCTACAATTTGCCTTAGCCTTTGTTGTGTTGCACTGTGTACTAAAAAGAAGCATAATGAGAAAACAGTTGATGAGCCAGACATCTTCTCTTTTGCCTTTGGGAGACCTCATGGCAACAAAGGAAGTGCTTACTCCAGATAAACCTAACACTGCAATGTAAGGCAGATAACAGGTTTAACCTAAAGCAAAATGGCTTATCTTTGGGAAAACACACCTGTACTAAGCAGTGAAATGTTTAAAGTGTTGCTACAAGTACATTTAGGGTTGAGAGTAGCAGTGCAGAATGCAATAAATAAATGATTTCAAGTCGAGGGAGAAGCACGCTGTGTCTCTGATGTGATTTGAAACAGTGACATCTTGTCATCGAGGTGAAATATCAGCCGGTCAGTGGGTACCTCAGGTATCTGTGCCGAATGCACAACAGAGCTGCTTTGGCACAGGATTTCGTCTCGGGAAATGTTTTCCATTAAAGACACAAATATTCATTCGGCTTGGCGTTATTAAACAAAGAGGGAATGTGGTGTAACACGTTGGTAAAAGTGCATGGAATATCACAGGATACTCCTCGCTTGCAGCTTTGTGCCCCGGTGTCACCAAAATCTACACACAGCGAGAAACCCTGATAACTCTCCACGCTTCAGGGCTGGAGAAGAATAGCAAGGCAGGGGAGACAATATGAACCTTGTCAACTCTTATGTGTTTAAATGACCAGAGGATGAAATAATCAAAGCTAAATATAAAAGGATTTTACCTTTCACCTTGTCACTGTCAGCCACCACTCTTCTACACATTTTGTAGTGTTCAATATCCCACAAAAGCAACTCTTGAAGAAAGCAGCATTGATTTCACAGGTCCTGTTCCATCCTCGTGCCCTTGTGCCTAGTGCTTGACCCACTTATTTTCTCATATTTCCTTGTTGCCTCATGAGGGTTATGCTTGCCTACTGCTTTTCCCATTACAAAGTGGACGCCTGCCAAGTATCCTGTACGGCCTCTCTCTGAATGAGTTAGGTGATACCAGCTCAGTTGGTCAACATCATAAATCACCAGACAAATTGACACATGTGCCACAGGAGAACCGATCCTTGAAGGAAGCTGAAGACCACACGCAGTTACAGAACCTCACGATCATCACAGCGGCGAATAAATATTGACAAAGCATTAAGTTAAGATATAGCATCAAGCCCATTTAGCATTTAGCCCATCTCAAGTGGATTGTGCGATCGCCGCCTCTTCTTATGCATATGGGTATTCTAGGCTTCTCACTGCAGTAATGCATCACATCCGTTCTCTTCTTTTGTTTAACAATGTCCTAATTTCATATAAGCACATGATTTACGTGTCAAAATTATCCATGCGTTGCTCTAGGTCAGATTCCCTTGCTTTCTTATTCCAATAAAAATAAAACACAAAAGGTGATTCTTAATTGTCTAGAAACGGCCCATTAGAGGTATTACCTGTCTGCAAATAAATGAAGTTCTCTGGGCTCTGGAACTTCCCAAAGCTCATTTTCCATCGTGTGGAGACTCTTTGGAATAGTGTGAGATTTTGTCTGGAGCACAATAACACACCCAAATCTGTTGTTGTTTTATAGGCATGTTACACTGTTATGGCTTAAATTGTTGTGCAATGAAGACGCAAGTAACAAGACAACAGTGTTTTTAAAACTAATATGCTTTGTACATTAAAAGAAAATGCATTAAAATGCATTAAAAAGTTTGGTAAAACATACCTCTTCCTTATTCATTTGGTTATCACTTGAAAGCATTTAAGATATAATGCTAAGTCCCTCTGAAGGCTGCAGATGAATTTGTAAAAGGACCGATGGTTGGCTTAGGGCAGGAGAGATTCCTTTATATATTCCTTGATTATCTCTTCTAAGCTGTGTCCTTTCTGGACATTCAAGAGGATGGGTTTGACTGGCACAAAGGAGACATGGATTTTCATATCTCTTTTTATTGTGGAAGCAAAAAGGCCCTATAAAGGCAGTTGCTGAGGAAAAGCCTGAAATGAAGATTGATTCATTCATTTATTCATTGTTGGGGCAGATGAATTAGAGAAAAAAAATGTTTCTAATGCTTGTTCAGTGATAAAACATCAAAAAAATTAATGGGGCAGTAATGTTTTTTTTCTTTCTTTTTTTTCATCAAGGATGTATTCAATTTATCAAAAGTGACCATAAATACATTTATAATGTACAAAAATATTATATTTAAGCACTAGCACTAGCCAATTGTTTGAAAGTTTGAGCAGCAAGCTCATTGGCTGCTGATATGAAAAGATACCAATCAATGCCATGTGGCATATCTAGGCCAAGCTATCTAGCCTTTAATAACAGAACTTTGTATTTAAAAAGACAGTGATTTTGCAATTGTAATAATATCTCACAATATTACTGTTTTTGCTGTATTTTTGACTAAGACATAAGTCTTCTTAAAAATAAAAAACAAATCTTTAAAACTCTTACCAACACTGTAAATAGTGAAAGAATGTAAAAGAATGTTACATTTAAAATCAAAAGATAAGTCCAATAATTCATAGAAACCAGCAGTTACAGAGAAAGAAACCAATTTGTTGTGTATGGCTCTCACGGAGAGGTCAATGTAGGGTTGTAATAGGGCAGGAGTATGGGATAATTATTGTATGAATGTACGCCTTTCTTGAGTACTTCACAGAAAGCAAACCCATTTGCCTTCCCACAGTGATCACGATGCTTTTCATCCACACAGTATCAAAACATGTTTGAAGGCTCATATTCTGAATAGGCCATTTGCGAAGAAGCAATATACATGTATGAATATAAATAATCAACTGAAAGAAACATTCTCAAACTCTGCAAAAAAGTGTGTAGCAATCTTAAAAGTGGTGATTCTTTGTATTGTGCTTGTGAAATCCTTTCTCTGTGATCTGTTCATTGCAATGGGATTTGCATTTGTATTTGAGCAGGATTCCAGTAAAGAGTATGATCGTTCACTTTGCTGGTTAAATGTTTAAAGAAGACATGCAATTTGAGTTGGTGCCGAGCACATCAATATGAAATTGTGGTGGATCTGAGAGGAAAAAAAAAACAGAATGAGACAGCCTGACACACCTCCCTTCCAAATCCAGCCTCAATCCATTTTCCGAATCCTCCACCTTTCAAGATAAGAAATTGTGTGAAGACAAAACTTCTTACATGGATCTTAGCTTGCCTTTGAACGTGACGTCTGTAAAAGAGAGAGACGGGAAGAAAAATAAGTGTTCATCTATGCTATGATGTCATGCTTCCTATTTTTATTCCACTGAGCATATGCATGTAATGAAAAGGTCAAAAATGGCAACCAATAATTTTTCGTACTCTACGTATACCCTGACGCTCAAAATAATCCATTGGTTTGAGTAGCGCAAAATAAATTAGTACAGTCAAATTATTTAGTATATTTAGTGTTATTTAGAGTATTTTGAACTTTCTTTTGCTTTTGAGTTCACAAAAGCTTTTCATTAAGTTGGGATTTCTATTTTCCAGCATGCTTTTCTATGGCACTCAAAAGGGAGAGTAAATGCTAAAAATGAAAAGTTATGTAAGGTGTGTGTGTGTGTGTGTGTGTGTGTGTGTGTGTGTGTGTGTGTGTGTGTGTGTGTGTGTGTGTGTGTGTGTGTGTGCTTGCGTGCATGCGTGTGTGTGTGTGTGCTTGCGTGCATGCGTGTGTGTGTGTGTGCATGTGTGTTGCCAACTTATTTGGGTTAACAGTGTAAAGATGAATCAAACTGGGCCTGCTCTGACTCTGAAGCGGTTAAAATAAATAGTTTTGTATTTCGCAACTTACTTTATGAAAGTGACTTATTCCATTTGTGTGCTTTAGAAATGTGATCTTTTGCATAGATATGAGGGTAACTGTTCAAAAAAATCTATTTCAATCACTGTCGTGTCCGGTAAAATTAGCATTCTAAGATGTGGGTCTCAGCTATTAGTATGGATACATTGCATCTGCACTTATAAAAGACAATTTGTTCTGAATTGAAACTTGATATCCCTTACAGTCCCACAAAACTAGATGAAAATGCATTCAATTTTGGCATACGCAGAGCATATTGTCCTATTCCCTATGGAACTCAGCATATAAACTAGTTAGGCTACACTGTTACAATATGCATTTTTATATATCGACGGAATACATATTACCTCAGCCATTCAGTTTAGGTTGAAATGCCTTACTTGATAAAATACATGGCTGTGACGCATCCATTTAATTTCAATTGCTTTTCATGCATTTTCCCAGGAAAACACACACTTAGTTAAGATTTGTAGACACTCCTCGTTAGAAATTTCAGTCACAGCAAATCATGGTGCGCAATTGTCCTGAGGGTTGAACCTCATGCATAATTCTTGTCAAATGCTAATGACCACCTGATAGTTAAAAGCGGTTATAAAAGAAATGGCAGAGTGAAAAAGCCATACAGTATACTGTCGTTTTATAACGGTGTTATGTGTCATTGTAGTTTTGATGCCATCAATCACCGATTAGTTATAGTTTTGCTTGAGCGCAGCAGGGTAAGCACAAATCAAATGTCAGCATCCGCTAGTAATTTCTAAAGACTGTCAAAGGCCAGCGCAGTCTCATCTAGTCCTACGGGAGATTAAAGGCATATGGCAGAGGATGGAGACAAGACATCCGTTGTGTTGACAGATTTCATCGCGAGTGACTTTCGCAGACCTACAAGGCACTTGTATCGGGCCATCATGCCCTCTGTGAACAATGAGAGTGATGAATCTGCCGTTATGGGCTTTCATGATGCCACTGAGGCCAATCTATGGGAACAGCCATTAAAATAACACACCACACGACTAGGCTTTTTTAACAAGCTCCGAGACACGAGTTCTGGAGGGGTTGTCCAAGCTGCACATTTGAGTCTAAAAACTATACATCCTGCTGCTCCTCGCTGACCTCCACCAGAGCATTAGTCCTTCTCATTTAATAAATTCTATATATTTTTTTATTTCCTCTTTCCACCAATTCTTTCCCTCCAAGCATTAATAAAGATTTTGAAAGTCAAAAACAGGTCGTAAATGCAAAAGTTATTAATCAGTATATCTGTCTTGTTTTCTTAGCGATTTAGCATATACTGTATATTATGTTTAAAGCATAAATCATACTAAATGATTTTTAGCATGATTTATGAAAGCATGAAACTAAATGATACATACAAATTAAGCATATAGTGATGCTTATACAAAAAACATAAGCATAAACCTCACTAAATGTTTCTGATTTACTTATAAAACAAGAAAAACTTAATATGCCAATTATGTAAGAATAATAAACTTAAATTGGGATATATTCTCTAAAATCAATTCTCAATTACTTTAGTAATTTAGCATTTTCATAAATATACATTTCACAATTTATCAGATGTTCTTTACCTTTTAAGAATAAGCCTTACAAAATGTGTTTGATTTATGCTTAAAACAAGGGAAGAACATAAACTGGCAATTGAATATGAATAATAAAATTAAGTCAGAATATATTCTCTGAAAATAAGCCTTATAACTTCAGCAATTTTGTTTTTTACTTTTTTATTATTATTATTATTATTTAAACCAAAATATCAAACGGATCTATTCATTTATTCATTAATTCATTTATTTATTTATTGTTGACTTTCTCTTTAAACAACAATAAACCATACCTGCCAATCTAGTAAAAAAAAAACCTTAATTCATGATATAATCTCTGAAATCAAGTCTTGATATGTAAAGCAGTTTTACTTGTCAGGTGGATTAGACTGGAAAACAAGCCAAAAATACTGATTAAGAAAAATATATTTTACAGAGTATATTATCTGCGGTTTCATTAATATTCAGATTATAGATGTCACTGTCCAAGTCTTTGTCTTTTTTACTGAATGGGCTGGAATGGAAGGCCCAATATAATCAAGAAATTACAGAAAGCTCTGTATTCAGATACACAATGCCCGCACAGAAATATGGTGCCGTATTGTTCATCTATTGCAGTGGTCTCCAACGTGGTGCCCGCGGGCACCTGGTAGCCCGCGTGGAGTCTCTGAGTCGCCCGCCGAGCACCTTCTATAAATAGCCTGAATTGTAATCTTTCATTTTTTTTTTTTATGATAATGTTATAAAATGAGAAAATAACTATTGGTGACATTTCATATACCATTAAAACATAATAAAAGAATTCAATAATTTAAAATATTTAGAATCTGCACGTCTCTCTATCTCTCTCTCTCTGCGTCTCGTGCGCGCACCTCTCTCTCTCTCTCTCTCTCTCTCGCTCGCTCTTCGTCTCGCGCGCGCGCACCTCTCTGACTCTGTCTCTCTCTGTCTCTCTCTCTCTCTCTCTCTCTCTCTCTCGCTCGCTCTGCGTCTCGTGCGCGCACCTCTCTTGTTCTCTCTGCGTATCGCGCGACAGAGGAGCAGCGTTTTAATTTAGTTAAACACAGATATTATGTTGCTTTTCTAATTTTACATGCAAGTATGTAAATTATATAATTCAGTCACTATTTCAGGGCCGGCCCGCAGCATAGGCAAATGCTAAGAGCGCCACTCATTCATAGGGGCGCCAGAATGAGTGAACGAGTGAATTTTTTTTTATAATAGGCTACTATTTAAAAACCATTAATTCGAAATACTACCAAATAAAGCAAAAAAAAAAAAAAAAGTCCGGCTCTTCAATCTTCCCCCGCCCATCGAGTTCTTGAAGTGCGTCAGAAACAGAGCGCGCGCACGATCAGTTGTTGGTAATTTGTTGTGTAGCGTAGCGTGCCCGACGCCGCATCCAATGTAGACAGCACTGCTTTTGTTAACACACAGCTCGTAGAAACGGTCCTGGCAGATCGCGCCAGTTCTAGACACGGTGAAAGTTTCCTGATTGTGACGGAAGGCCGAATTTACATGACACATTATAAATGAGCATAGTCTGCGATAGATACAGTGCCAAAAAAGAAGAGAAGAGGATAAAGACAGAGGTAAAGAGATGTAGTGAAATAACAATTTATTGCATAGGAGTAAGATACTATAATTTCATGGCAGTTATTTTTACCTTAAACTTAATGTTAGCAGTTGTTCTGAGTCCCCAGACTGTGATTTTGACTGTTGTGCAGTTTTGGGGGGATACAGTACAGGCCAAAAGTTTGGAAACATTACTATTTTTAATGTTTTTGAAAGAAGTTTCTTCTGCTCATCAAGCCTGCATTTATTTGATCAAAAATACAGAAAAAAATGTAATATTGTGATATATTATTACAATTTAAAATAATTTGTTTTCAATTTATTATACTTTAAATTATTATTTATTTCTGTGATGAAAAGCTGAATTTTCAGCATCATTACTCCATTCTTCAGTGTCACATGTGACATCCAGTCTATCACATGATCCTTTAGAAATCATTCTAATATGATGATTTATTATGAGTGTTGGAAACAGTTCTGCTGTAGTGTGTGTGTGTGTGTGTGTATATATATATATATATATATATATATATATATATATATATATATATATATATATATATGCTAAATCATGAACACAATGACAGGGTGAAATGGGCTGTGATGCATGGGGCGCCAGGTAAAATCTTGCCTAGGGTAGCAAATTGGTCAGGGCCGGCCCTGCACTATTTCATATTTATGCCGTTGTTCTTTCTCCCTTTCCCCCCGTGATTTTGTCTTTATCGCGAATATAAGACGACCCCCCATTTTTTAGGACAAAAACGCCTATTTTTAGGACAACAAAAACTTGTCTTATATTCGGGTATATACGGTAATTATATATTCAATAGTCATAATATTTAACAATATTACTGTTTGTTGTTGTATTTTTCAAAACTTGAAACTGTGTGTGTGTGTGTGTGTGTGTGTGTGTGTGTGTGTGTGTGTGCCTATATCAAACAAGTAGCCCTCAAGACTATTTTATCCCTTCAGGGAGCCCTCACTCACAAAAAGGTTGGAGACCCCTGATCTATTGACATCAGCTAATGAGCTAATCTCTTCGAAGCCATTATTCGTTCATCATTAAAACGTCACACTCTGCGGGCAGCCAAAATAAAGACTGCCAAATTCACATCAAACTTACAATATTAGCGATCGTAGAAGCCAGTAGCAAAAAAAAAATCTGTTAATTAAGGGTATACACTGAGGAGCTGAGCAATAACTGGAAGGACCCATGGGGCATCAACAGGTATTAAGGGTGCCGTTTTGTAAGACGGCCCACAAATTGTCTTTGAAAATAAGGAGCAGATTCTTTGCTCTTTTTGAACTTTTGTTCCTTGTTGTCTTCATCTTTTTTTCTGCTTCTGTTTAACAAGCTCAACAGCAAAAATAATGTATGTTGTGTTAGTGCAAAACATTATTTCAAGCCATCATTATAAATCGACACACAAACGGTCATTATTTATTCATCCTTGGACACCAATGTCTCGAAACAGCCTTGATGCACAGCAATTTACTGCACATCAGAGATAAGAACTTTTCAGAGAATTGTTCGGGTAGATTGAGCATAGCTTTAAAAGCCTATCAAGAAAATTGCTGGGCTCGTTCAATGACCTTAGCTGTTCTGTACCGCGACCAAGTTTTGACTGTTACTTGGCATGCGTGCTCTGATCCTTGTCTTTAATAATGTTCTCCTGCACACCTACACTTGCTGGGCTTTAGCAGGCTTTCCACAATGCCATCCTGATATGATTGATTGGAGTATAACCTGCCAAATGCGTGGCTTTGATAGCTGTGATGTCAGTGATATATTGCTACATTATCTGATTGCATCACCCAGCTGAACTGAAACAATACTTTCGATTTGGTGCTAAAGAATGCTGCGAAAGCATTAGAATGTTGATTTGGTCATTTAAAAAATAAACTAAAAGTGCTGAATAATGCTGGCCAAGGTTTGTTATTATTATTATTATTATTATTATTATTATTCATGTGGAATCCAGGTACCACCAGGAAGATGATATGTGGTCCATAGGGAAAAAATATAAATATTTTTTTTAGGATTTTATTTACATTCCAATTATTAATTATTATTTTGAATGATTAAAAATAGCTTCCAGATAGCATTTAAATAATTTTAAATGCCATTTTTTATTGCATTTCGTCTTTTTTCTCACGTATTATAAATGATTTTTCAAATATGTATATATGTTTTGTGTAGAAAGCAATATACATATATATACATATATATATATACCATATATATATGGTGTAGAAGCAATTTTCACTCAGAAATTGCTAGTGAAATTCACAAACAATTGAAAGGCATTGGCAATTAACACTGAATTAAATATGAAATTTCGAAGTACAAAGACTGGTGGTATTGGATGCTATTTTCTTGTAAAACCAACTCCAATAATTTGTTTTATTTACCGCTTCAAGAAAAAAAATTAATAATAATAATAGTTTAGCTTGTTTCTAGCAATCCAGCTAATGCTACTAATAAGCGTGTCAAGGTCAGTCAATGTGACCTTATTTGAAAAGACTTTTTTCATGCTAAATATTAAATGAGTTATATTATCTGTCTGTAGCAGTACTTGTGTTATTTATTCTTCTTGCAAACCTTTTCAGCTTCATAATGCTGCACCTATTGTGTGTCTTACATCTGTGTACAGTATGTTGAAAAAACCTAGCTCACAGTACATGGTTTAGCTCCGATTCAGAGCCAGCTGGCTCTCGTCTCACTGCTAGAGGCAGCTAGAAGATTATGCATGGGCATTGTGGCCCAACTTTCAAACAAATACAAGAAACCTCCCAGTACTGTATTTCTTTTCTTTGCTAATGGAGGTTAATCACATATAATTCCCCATTTAACAAATAAAAACACACACATCTCATTGATCTTATTCATATATTACTGAAATAATAAATTATTATCTGAAGATTATGTTTGTAGTGTTTTCACTCAAAAAAAAAAATGTGTTGTGTTATAGCTCAGTGATTGCATTAGCGCTCACTGAGTTGACTGTTGTCATTCCACAATAATTACAGTACTTGTGCGAATTCTTAATAACTAAAAATTACAGTGTGTGCCTCTCTGCATCTGAGGGGGTTTCTGAGTTTAAACACTTTGTTCGTTGTCAGCGAATTTACTGGGAATGTTGTTTTGTGTTTGGAAATAAATGCTGATGGAAGTGTGTCACTTCCTGCCAATTCATGACCTCACTGTTTGATTGGATGTCATATTCACAAGAGCGACTGCAGAAACATGGTTTTGTTCTTTTGTTAAGCTTACATTGTCTCCTAAAGCGACTGCTGTTCTTCAGACTTTCAGACTTTCCAAGATGATATCACAGACTAATGGATGGAAGTATAAAGTGATGGACAAGACATAAATGTAATTTCGCATCACTTCAAGCTGCCTGTCTGTGTTGTATAGACTCTTTTCCATCTTTTCTCAAGTCACGACTCTTTAATTGTCTTGTTTGGGATAATGCATGCCGTTCTGCTCATGTCTGTTATTAATGGAGGAAGCCTGTGTTGTGATTGCCTCCACCCTCACCTTGTTTTATGAAGCCACGGGCCATTTCAAGGGCCCTGATTTCTGGGAATTTTATTTGTCTCATCCTGTGTGAAAATAGAAGACGCACGGAGGCGAAGATTCAGGGGCACATGTCATGCAACAGCGAAACGATGTTCGAAAGCGTGTTAAAAGGGAACTTTTGGGTTGTTGATATATCATTATTTATTTGAGAGGGAACCAAAATAACTATCCAACAGTGTAACAGTGACAGGGTTTGTCAGACACCTAATTATTTTAACCATGTTCCCCCAAGGTTGTGTTTACTAAGCCCAGGGTAAATGATTGTGGTTGGCTTGACATTATGTTCATTTCATTATCAACAGTATTATGATAGTCTCACCCCATTATCTTGTCTGGGCTTTTTGCAATTGATTCGAATGGTTATTTTACTGCACTTTTGACATATTAAGCTGTAATAGGAGGAAAACTCACAATAGAATGTCCTGTTATTTCTTTCTGTGTCAGCGAAGGTCATATATTCATCCAAATATAAGTGGCCCTTTGGTAATTTTCCTATGGTAAGTTTTTTTTAAATTTGATATATATTTTTCCCTGTTAAATGTCATTGCCAGTCTTTGACAATGGAGCATTATCCGACCTGTCAGTTTGTATTTGTAAACAACATTTAGTCTAAAGTTTTTTTTTTTTTTTTTTGAGTATAGAAAACGGGTACGTACCTCACGTATCATCAGAAACCAGCAGAACAACACTCAGCTGCAGTCTACTGATGTATATTTAGCTGTTGTTTTAAGCGCACTACTAAAGTCGTTTTTCTGTCAAGTTTTTTATTTGTCGGTTGACCCCAAATCATTGATCATTTCTGCTCTTTCCATTGCTTGCTTCTGTTTAGCGTGATGTGAGATGGAGGATGTTCCTATTTTCTTCACACAATACATAAGGGTCTTGTTTTGTCACAAAAGCTTCTCGATGGCATCGTTGTATTTCGCGTGCCGTAGCTGTGATTATTTCGGAATGAAGTTTAGAGGAAACAATTCCAGAATGAAGGATAGAGAGGCAGAGCACAAATGCAACAGTGCAATATTATGGCGTAGAACAAAACCAAGGAAGCGACTTTCAATTTCAATCAGTCAAGTGTGCTGCAGGCAAAACTGTAGTCTAAAGGTTTAGTCTTTTTTAGCACAAGTGATTTATACTTCTGCTTAGATTATTTTCCTCTGACTATGCTGTCATGTTATTACTTGACAAGGCAAGATTTGCTCATCTGTTGCTGTATTACCTCCACAGGAGATCACCACAGCACACCATTTTTATACAGCTATTTCAAGTGAGTTTCAAACTATGACAAATCCCTCCCAAAATTAGGTCTGAGGTGAAGCGGGATACCTGGAGACAGTGAGTCATAGGTGAGATAAATCTCTGCCAAGAGACTATAGGGAGTGATGACTTCCTGTCTTTTTGTTTGGAGGTTGGCATCAGAAAATCTGATCCTTGGCATTTCTTTCTTTCTTTAGTGTAAAGCTTGTTGTATTTTCAGCAGTCTGATGGAATCCTTATTGGTGTCTGTTTCACAGTAAATGTTTCTTTCCACACAAATGCCCTGCTATTTTCTGAATTGGGGCAATTAATCTTGTCCAAACATTGCAGAGTTTCTGTCATCTGACACTCTTAGCCGAGTGTGACCAATGTTAGCTTCCATTACATTCTTGAAAGTTTTAAGGCTCTTTCAGGGTGTCGATTTATCATTTTGTGAAGATTCAGCCCTTTCTCTCTCTCTCTCTCTCTCTCTCTCTCTCTCTCTCTCTCTCTCTCTCTCTCTCTCTCTCTCTCTCTCTCTTTGTGGGTGATTTTGTTTAGGTTTAAGACTACTATTACTGAAACCTCTGTTAAATGGAAGATTTCTGTGAATTCTGCAGATAAAATGAGTAATTATAGTAATTTAATATTCTGTTATTATTCAAATTTAACTGCAAATTATGAGACTGCTTTTCATTTTTAACTAAAATTACAGTTTATTAACAGCTATTATAATGCACAATCAGTTACTGAACTCCTTATTGACTATGAGGAGTCTATGATCGGTCTGCCGTTTAAAATTATATCAGACTTCACAATCTCACATTATAATGTCAAATAATGTTTTCAGCATTAAAGAAAAAGAAATGTTACAGGATCAATACAAAAGAAACTTTATCGACAGCATTTGTGACATAATATTGATAACCACAGAAAATAATTTTGGCTTAAAAAAAAAAAAAACTTGATTACAACCTGGCAGAAACTGTTAAAATGCACATTATTTATAACCACAACTATTGCACAGCTATATATATAATTACATGTGTCCGTACAATATATATATATATATATATATATATGTATATATAGGTGTGTGTGTTTTGCATGGACACATACAATTGATCAAAAGACGTTTGTAATGTTACAAAAGATTACTTTTTTTCATCAAAGAATCATGAGTTTCCACAAAATTATTAATGTTTGCAACATTGATAATAATAAGATACGAGCAGCAAATCATCATATTATAATGATTTCTGAAGGATTATGTGAAACTGAAAACATTTTGTTTAATTATTATTATTATTAATTTACAATATTGCTGTTTTCAAGGTATTTCTGATCAAATAAATGCATCCTTGCTGAGTATAAAATACTTCTTTTCAAAACATTCAAAAATCTTATTCCAAACTTATCCCAAATGTTTGAATGGTAGTGTGTACATTGTGTACATATTCTGGTAAAACTGTGTATTAAACTTGTGCAGAATTGTGGATTTAGGTGTCTCTACAGTTCTCAGCTCAAAGTAATTGTTTCAGAAACAACAGTACGCAACAAATGATGAGCTTGATTTATAGTGAACTCATGCTATTAATAAAATTACTTTATTGTAAAAACTGTACAGCTTGCGATATAGTAACATGGTTGTTAATTGTACTGATATTTCAAGGTCACCACACCCATTGCTCTTTTGTGTGTGTGTGTGTGTGTGTGTGTGTGTGTGTGTGTGTGTGTGTGTGTGTGTGTGTGTGTGTGTGTGTTCATCCGAGCGTGTGCCTAAGCGTGTGTTTTGGAACTTCCAGGTTGAGGTCTGTCTTTCTCACCTTAGGAGAGGGAAAACTTCAGCAGATGGCCAGCCTTTAGGGTCCATAGCACATTGTCACCACTGAATTACAGTCCAGGGGGAGATGAGATGCCTGATAACCTCTATTCCCTGGTTCCATCTGCTGAATCCTAAGCAAGGACACTGAACTCTAGGATGCACATAGTATTTCAGAATCCTGATGAGAAATTATTCATCGACTAGAGCAGAAACCCGTCACTGGGCATGTTTTGTATATATTTCTGCTCTGTTACCTAAAATATGCTACATTATGTTTACATGTCCACTCGTGTACTTCCGTGCATACAATTTGGGTTTTATAAGTCTGTGTGTGTGTATTACAGAGCTCTGACTCCTTCTCATTGCTAGATTGCTTTATACAATAGTACATTCTCAATGCAACAAGCACACTGATGAAGCTCACTCGTTACCCTAAATGCTGTTTGAGAGAACAAAAGCAAAGGCTTTACTAGAGAGTGAACATCACTGCTCTCAGTCACCAAAAATGTGAATTTGTGACTCCTCGCACAAGCTTTCAATTCTCCTCACATGAATGACCCAAATACAATAGACGTAAAGCCCTTGTAATACACATTGCAAGAAGATGCAAAACAGCATATTGTCTTTTCTCTCTCTCTCTCTTCTTCTCGCTATGTACGTTTACAGTCAAAACATGAAAGCATCACAATAGAGCATCTAATTCTTTTTGTTTTGCATCAAAGCTGCTCTAGTGCGTGAATGGTGAGGAATGATGGCGTATCTAATTGCAGACACCACTCGCCTCTGTACTCGGGTATAATTTTGCACTGCCTCTGTTTGTCCTCACAGTCACTTAATCCCTTATAAAGACAATTAATTGTGTCACAGTAGTGGGTGCACTAAACACATGTCCAAATAGAGGGTGTAATTATAAGGCAGCATTTCCTACGATTTGCAGTCCTTTTTTTATATAGAGGGCACAAAGGTGTGCCTGTAGGAAGATGTATGGAGAATTTTGTCTGCAACACATTTTCCTTTTAATAATGAAGACATAATTTGACTTAATATGTTTGTAACGACGGAACTTGCTACCATTTGGCTAACGATGCTTTTGGGAAACGCACCCCTGCTTGGTAATTTTGTGGAAACTGCTACACTTTTTTATTTGATGAAATTAAGGTACTTATTACAACATTAGAAATGTCTCTACTGTAATTGTTTATCAGTTTATTACCGATTAAATTATCAATGTTGAAAACAGTTCAGCAATTATTATATTATATAAGCTGTATATATACAACAACAACAGTAACCAGTTTTGATTGATTCACATTAAGGTAACAGAAAATCATTTGAATGTTTTTGGAGGGGTGGGGGATGTGGAGTCTGTTCCCCCATGCGCTGAAGACCCTAACCAGACAAAACCTCTCCTGAAATAACAGCTGTTTCCACTTACATAATGGCAGCAAGATGTCACTTCATATTCAGGCTGGTGAAGCTGTCACAAGCCATTAATCCGGGTCCATCCATGGGCCACGCTGTCACATCCAGCATCAGAGCGTGGTGGAGCCGGCCCGCAGTGATCGCCCGAAAAACAAACAGACCTGTGTAGTGTAACCTAGACAGCACTTTAAATGGATGTCTTACAACCTCACAGCTTTATGCCACCTTTTTCACCTGTCACAGGAGAGCCTGTCCTCCCATTATCGAATGGCACTCACAGACCATGTGACTGATAACCTGCTGTATTCGGGCACATCCACATAATCTATGAATTGTCACATGTTGAAATAGCACATAATTATCAGGTAATTACATTGTAAAAGGGAGCAGAGATGTGTTCTTTCACTGGCACGTATAAATTACCGTCTGTGGGGCGCACAGCATGTTTTCAGGATTTCTTCTTTTTTTTTGCTCCCCTTACACTGTAATTGAGCATAGGCTTTTGACCATATTATTTTAAGAGGTGGCTATGGAATCATATATTCAGGTTTTTTGAGGATACAAAAGAGGACGTCTCTGTCTCTACATTATGAAGAAAGGGTAGGATCTTGCTCAAAGCAGTACATTTTGTAATTACTGAAGCCATTGCATCTTTTAGGGATTTCATCCGCCCTCTACTGGCCAACTAGGAGAGGACGAATGCAATTCTACATTATGGAGAGAAAACAGTGGTTGTACGAACTTAAAACACCAAGAACTCTGATATTCCTATGTGGTACAGATTACTTGTGTGATCACTTTCAAGGCCATATAATAAAGAATGATCCATGTTTACTGTACATCAAGTCGCTGTTGTATCGATCAAAATCTTTTGGTTTCACCTGAATGCAGAAAGCAGACAATGGCTTTTTCATCCTCTTTTTTCCCATTTCTCCAAAGCCCCACAGATACAAAATCTTACATTAACACAAGACCACTGGAGTCGGGCTTCTCCTCTCCAGCAATGAATGGCTCATAGAATTGGGACCCTATTACTGCATAAAGCACGCTGGCTTGTCAATGCATCTGAACCTTGCTGAGATCTAGAGTTCTTTAGAGTGTGTTGAAAGGTCATAGGAAGTGATGAAGCACTGCTGGATGCATTGGGCTGGATCTTTTCAGATGTGTTGAGCAGCATCAATGTGTTAACAGTTTGAGGCTTTTCTTGGATGTGCAAAATGATCCCTTGCACAATGTGCCAGCTGCTCCAAGTAGAGGAGACGTCTAACTGTAATAGGGGAATATTGCATTAGATATCATGGATCTGAGGAAGAAAATTCAGTATACAATACCCCATGCATCCAATGTGCAGGTTATTTCCTGACACTTCTTAGCTTTGGTATAGGCAGAGATGCTTCCTTTTTGTTCCCTGCGTGTTGTAATATTTCTTTCCTACAGTAATCAAATATTAATGTTGAGAGAATCAAAAGAAGAATCAGAAGAGATACTCCTGGCCCATGCTCGTGCATGTTAAAATAAGATTTTTAAGCATATTTTAAGAAATATTTCCTTTTGCTGTCAACTAAGGAGAGAATTCACTGAGAATGGCTTACGTCCGCTGATGATGTTGTTTATTCGCACTCTCCGTTTGCATTGTTTCAGTGCCACAGTTACTTAAGTTCTCCATCTAGCGGTTCGGTTCTGAGTTCTGCTTCATTGTAGTATGTTATGCTGGGATTGTACAATATCGCTCCTACACTACTGAATCAGCTCTTTGAAATGTTGAAAGTGCGTCTGGATGTATGCTTGCTTATAACATCACTGGAGAACTGCAGTGATCAGTCGATCTCCACAAACATCTCTTTTAAATCAAATTTAGCTGAGGATGCACAAGATATTGGTAATTATATCAGTCAATAATAATGGCATCACGCTAACATTATTTATGGGTGACCTACCTGTTGTTTTAATCATACAAAATAAAATGCTTTTTTTTTTTTCCTTTACTTTCATAAACTTGGCCTAAGGCATGTATGATTTATTTATTCCAGTGCTTCATAGTAGACCTACTTTTTTTGTTACTATTTCCCACTGTAAGTGAGGTTTGCTGTCATTTAAAACACTTTTAAAGTGAACATTTCTTTTTCTACTCTCGCAAAATGTGGAGTGATACAGTATCTTATTTCTGGCAGTGTACAGGTTATCAGCTTTAATATATATTAGTAATTACTGGTTATCGATATCAGTCAAAATATCCCCATCAGTACATCCCTAGCTGTGAATACAGGACATTTTAAATTTAGTTTGTACTATTTGGTTATTTGGTAACACTTTAGATTAGGGAACACATTTTTACTATTATCTAAGAGTTTTCCCTTAATACACTATTTATTTGCTGCTTAAGAATAGTTAGTAAGGTAGTTGTTAAATTTAGGTATGGGGTGGATTAAGGGATCTAGCATATGGTCATGCAGAAAAAAAGCGTTAAAATGTGCTTTACAAGTATTAATAAACATCCAATATGCTAGTAATATGCATGCTAATAAACAACTAGTTAATAGTGAGAACTGGACCATAAAATAAAGTGTTACCGTTAATTTACTTGAAGCAGCACTGTTGAAGCACATTTAGCAGCAGGTTATGATTAATTGTAAGTGGTTGGTGGTGAATAAGATGCAATTTTGTGTTGAAATGTCACATGCTAAATCACACAAAATGTTTTGGGTCATTCAGTCCTTAGTTTTCAAAAAAATAAATAAATAAATAAACTGATGCATGAATGTAAATTATATTTGGCTTTACTGTGCCAATTATTAATGGGGTTTGTGTATTTGGGTGAGATTAATAAATGTAAAAGCATTTTTTTTTACCATAGACAAAGCATGAATAGAATAGGAACAGGAAACATGACAGATTTTCCCTTTTAAGTAACACTTACGATCTCTGGGTCAACATTTAATTGCTTTTTAAATGGTCGCCCTCCAAGCCAATGGACAAATGAAGAGAATGTGTAAATGAAAATGCTGAGATGAACATGGATTCATAATTATCGTTGTGCTCATTTCTCTAGTGTCTGACCTGGCCCACTGTGTGTTGGCAAGTGACTCCATGCAGCTGAGTCCTGCTGTGTTTTGTCTCAGGTGGTAATGACTTGACTAGTTCAGAGGTCAAATTCAATTAGCCTAGAGATTTTCTAACCCAGACTATATTAAGTTATTGACCTAATTAAAACTGAAGGCATAACTTGTCATAGAGTTTCTTGTGTCAGATTTCATTTAATGTAAACTCATTATGGCAATGCTTTCTCTCCAGGAGGAAAACAGCCTCTTTATGGCCTGACCTTTCGTGATGGTCATCGACAAACCCATGATCCAGTGCAGATTTCATTAGGGAGAGAAACTCATCTTCATTGATTAAACTGAGAACTGGCTAGAGGGGCTCAGCAGGGCATGGAATAGCTACGCACTGATCAAAGAGCTGCGAGCGCGCTATCAACAGGCCTTCGCCTTTCACATGCTGCGAAGAGGAGAGAATCTGCATCCTTGTTAGGCTAGAGTATCGGACAGTAGCTATATGCACACACACACACTCTCTGTAGATAGATAGATAGATAGATAGATAGATAGATAGATAGATAGATAGACAGACAGACAGACAGACAGAAAGAAAGAAAGAAAGAAAGAAAGAAAGAAAGAAAGAAAGAAAGAAAGAAAGAAAGAAAGAAAATGCTGGGTTGTTTCAACCAAACATTGGGTCAAATATAGTCTAACCCAAGCTTTGAGTTAAAAAAACAGTTGGGTTAGTCCATATTTGACCCAAAGCATTTTTTTTAAATGTGTGTTTTTGTGACATATCAGGACACAACTCTGTATAATGACATGGGTATGACACAGGTATTACAAGGAGAGGGAGACTCATGAGGACATAACCCATGTTCCCATTTTTCAAAACGCTTATAAATCATACAGAATTAGTTTTTTTTTTTTTTTGAGAAAGTAAAAATGCACAAAGTTTCCTGTGAGGGTTAGGGTTAGGTGTAAGGTTGGTGAGGGGCGATAGAATATACAGTTAGTACTGTATAAAAACCATTACGCCTATGGGATGAACTCACTTTTCACAAAAATAAATGTGTGTGTGTGTGTGTGTGCGTGTGTGCGTGTGTGTTTGTGTGTGTGTGTGTGTGTGTGTGTGTGTGTGTGTAATTGACAGCTTAATATAAATACAGTGTGACAACATTGCCTCACTTTTGTGATGCACTATTTCTACCCAATTGGACACCAGTGCACGTGTTTAATAGATTTCTTTCTTTCTTTTTCTTTCTTTCTTTCTTTCTTTCTTTATTTAAGATGTGAAAACTGAAAACTGTTAATAGTGATATTCTCAGGAATTTCTTTTCTTTTCTTTTTCATTTCTGCATGCGTCATCCATGCTCAAGAGAGAAAGCCAGGACACTCATCTATTGTTCACCTAATTTTGGATTCTCATTCAAAATGGAGAAAAACATCAAAGGCAAATAGAAGAGGACATGAATTAATTAACAATTTGAAGTGAAAGTATGTACACAGACCGCTGTGGTGAATTGCTATTCATTTGGAATAAGACACTTATCACAGCTTTGCAGACAGCAAGAAACACCTCACATGAAGTTGTCTTGACACAAGCAGGTAGTAAGAAAATTCTTGAACGAAAAGAAGAATTATTCACTTCAGAAGCTTCTTTAGCTCTTCTAAAAGAAACAGGCATGCTACTAAAATATTCAGTAAAGTTAATAATATCATGCATTCGTGCTTCTTCATAGCTCGTAGCCATGGTTTACTTTCTATTTATAGTTAAGACGGGGCCCGTGATTTTTCTTCCAGTGACCTTCCATCCAAACCTGTGCTCCATCTGTACCCTGTGAGCCTTTTTAGGCAGGGTTCATGGGTTCTTGGTTCGCCCAGTGCCGTTTGGCACATTCGCAGCTATAGAGGCTAATTTTGTTTGTACATTATTTGTCAGTTTTATTGTCATTAACTTTTGGCTGCGATGATTGATGATCTAACAGCTGCTCCATAAATCAGCGACGAACAACACGGTGCAGACACTTCGGCCATCACTTAAAACATCAACTGCAGCATTCGATTTAAATGAAGATGAAACTCTTGTTGGAGCACTTTTTAATGACTTTACTTTACTTTGCTCTCATCTTATAAGGAGCTGACACTTGAAACATTGAAGCAATCTGCACCCATTTACAAAGTTCAATACCCCAAACACCAGCTCACTGGTGTCCCCTCACTCAATACGTTAGGCCATAGCAAAATGTATAGTATTTTTCATATAAAAAGGCAAGGGAAAAGGGCGTACAACCACTATAAATGGTAATTGTCCTACTTTACTGTGCCTTGTATGAAACGCAGTCCAGTTTATAAATGAGACATCTGCAAGCTCCTCTCCTGGCACGCTCCTGTTTCAAATCATGTGTCCTCTGCTTTTAACTTTAAAGGGTGCCTGTCACCATGCCTTCCTCCTTCAAATGTTTGGGTGTAGCGAGGGCTTTCTCCACTACTTGGCTATGTAATTCTCCATCATTCCCTTAATGTGGGGTTTGATGTCTGAATATATTTCACTAATGGATCATAAATAAAAATGACCCAGGTCAGCCACAAGCAAATTTAGTAAATTAGTTTGCAGCTTGGCAGAGAGATGGATAGACTGTAGTCAACCTACACAAGTCAAGCAGAACCGTGCTTCGAGATGAGCAGCTGCCTTCAACCAAATACATCACAAAATAAACAAAGAGTCGCTCTTAAATAAGGGAATTTAATATTCGTTTTTTATCACTCTTCTTTTCATACTTCCATCCATCTACAGTGACATTTATTTCTAGGGCTGCTCCGATCACGATCGGCCGATCATTAATGCGCATCTCGTCAGTAAAGTGACATTTATTTCTAGGGCTGGTCCGATCACGATCGGCCGATCATTAATGCGCATCTTGTCAGTAAAGCCGGTTCTCTAATCAGCGGTAAATTCCCTCAGGTGCGTGATTTCACATAGAGCAGCTGTTACTACACAGAGCCATTGTTAACTGAGAAGCTGCGCAAATCCACGTTCATTTTCAGCGTTTATTTGCGCATCTTTACCGGCTTTACTGATGAGATGCGCATAACGATAGGCCGATCGTGATCGGAGCAGCCCTATTTATTTCATTCTTTCTTTTTCATCTTGTTTTTCTATCATTTTGTCTTATTTCTTTATCACCATGCTCAATCTTTTTTTGTCCGTTCATCCATTCATTCTTTCTTTGTTTCTTTGTTTGTCTTTCTTTCTTTCTTTCTTTCTTTTTCTTCATTGCAATTTTTTATTTTTTTTCCATTTCCTTTTTTTCTTCCTAATTTCTTCCTTCCTTCCTTCCTTCAAAAATGTCTATAATAACAGTTCTTTATTTTTTTCTCTTTACTTGTTTTTTTTTTCTTTATTGCCATCCTTAAACTTTTTTTGTTTGATCGTGTATTTGTTTGTTAATTCAATATTTTTTCCATTTCCTTCCTTCCTTCCTTCCTTCCTTCCTTCTATAATATCTGTAATGACAATTCTTTAATTATTTTTTCTTTCTTTTGTTTTTTTATTTCTTTATTGCCATCCTTAATCTTTTGTTTGAGCTTTCTTTCTTTCTTTCTTTCTTTCTTTCTTTCTTTCTTTCTTTCTTTCTTTCTTTCTTTCTTTCTTTCTTTCTTTCTTTCTTTCTTCCTCTCTCATGTGTAATGACACTGCTTGGCATTTCCGCAGCTAGTTACCCAGAGTTCATTTCCTGAGAGTCTGAGCTGAGGCATATCCATAAAAAAAATTAATAAATAAAAACTGTCCACAGAGGATCCATGTTTTGTCATTCCTGTCGTCTTTGTTCTTGACATTTCTAGGGTGCAAAATGTCTATTATGACTTTACAACGCTATGTTTCACATGAATTCACATTAACACATTTCCAGAGAAATTATCATTTGTGCTTTCAGCTAGTGATTTCAGTCCATTATTCTAGTCATGAACCAGCCGTAGCAGGTTTAAGACTCTGATGATACAGCGCAGGAAAGGGGAAGTAGGCAAGAAGGAGTAAAACTGTCAAACTCAATGAATTCATCTCGGTAACATGTATACAGCACACCATTTTCAAACCGCTGCAGAGGAGAGCGCTTTGCTCTTAATGGCCAGCGTATTTGATTATGTAATTCTTGTGTACAATAAAATGAATTACAATAATTTAGTGTTCGATTTGGAATATACTAGACTGTGCCGAGATGGACCTTGTGACCACAGAAAAGGCTTGTGCAAAATTAATGTCACTATCTGTTTGCAACCACATCATTTCATGTTATTGCTGAGCTGGGGAATCGAAAAATGAAAACTCTTATCTGTGAGTGTTGTATTGATTGAAGGTGGTAAGGTAAGGATTTTCAGATAGTCAATTACTACATTTAGATAGCACTCTTTTTGTCGTTTATTCTCTCTGTGTGATACAATCGCTGCAGAATAGAGTAGTTACATGTTGTTATTCGGTGCTTTCATTCAGTATCTCCACATCATACCCAAACACTATCTAAATAGAGTTTTACAGTCATTTAAAGTTGAAATATAAGATCCTGTTTATCGTCTTCATTATAAAAAGTGAAATTAATAATTTGTTTTGCTTTGTTTTACTTATTATCAATATAAAATAGTGAACTTGTGAGTACTAAAGCAATTTTTTGTAATTACCTGATTTTTTACACCTGTATTTTTATATATAAAGTATTCGTTTTTGCATTTCTCAGTTGATGTATAGAGCTGTATATAGCTTAGATTTTCCTAGTTTGTTGGCCCATGAAGACTGACTGTTTTAGTGCCCATTATAGGCTATTTTTGGCTATGGCTCCAACAATGCCTGACTGCGTATTCGGCACATGCAGGGTGAGGGGAATCATCAGAAATCAACTTTTTCTATCAGCTCCATCAGAGCAATTGACTGATGATTCACTGTGACATCTCTGCTGATGTCCAAATGAAAAGCAGAAGCTTGCTGAATAAACATTCAGCTGATTGGCACCACATTGATTTTATGGATTCTTTGATTGCACCAGTTATATATTACCTATTTGGGGCATTATGAAAAATTTGATTCATATCTCAGCCATGCTATAGGCTATTGTAGCAAAGCTGTGTGGGGTGAATTTCGCTAAATTGTTTTGCCACTTTACTATGTGGTATTTATTTACAAGCACAATCAGCTTTAAACCAGACCTAACCAGTAGAACTGCACCAGTAGAGAACTGTGCTTAAATTAAGTCATTAATTAAAATAATAAATAAAGAGGTAAAAAAAATCAACAGATAAAGAGCAAATGAGAGAGAGAGGTGATTCTTTTTGTATGCAGCATTTAGTATAATGAATGAATGAATATTATTTGACCACACTCAATCAACTGTAACCAGACCTAATATGCACCAGAAGGGCACTACACTTAGATTAAGTCATTAATTAAAATAATAATAAAAAAAGAAACACCAGTAAAGAGCAAAAGAGAGAGTTGATTATTTTAGTATTCAGTATCTATCCAAAAATGAATACATGTATTAACTGATTATGTGTATTATATATTTTATAACAGCTGATGATGATAAAATATATAACTGTGAAGCTGTTTTGAAACATTTTATATAAAGTGCTATATAAATAAAGGTGACTTGATGTGATTTGACATACATGGGTCACATGTACATAGAATTTTCAGTCTGCGACTTGCTGCTGAGTCCGCCAATACATCTCGAAGCCAAATCATGTTAACATTTTCAGAAATCATGTTAACATATTACTCTGTCCACCTTAATTTACTTCCCCAGCCTCCATGAAGGTGAACAGCCATTTCGATTAGATGCTGAGGGGTTCAACCTAAATTAAAAAGTATTTTTAAATGGTGCCCAGACCGGTCCATACCAAGCAGCAGTCTATATGCAGCACTCCCCTGCTACTCTTAAGGTCACAAGGGGCGAAGAGTTTTAATTGAAAATGAAATTGTCTACCTGATGGGTTCACCTAATTGTGAAATATTAGAGCGGAGAGCACGGATCAAGAACGTGAGAAATTATGAAGGGATCACCTTGGAATATTACAGTATGTGATGTGCTCTGAACCTTCATGCTGACCAATGGCAACTAATCTTACTTTCATATTAAAGCCTGCGCTTTCTAACCCCCGACCAGAAACACAAATCCTGTGAAATAATGAACATAATCTAAAGGCCTGTTCCTCAAGCACTATTAGATAGGCCACCTCATCTTGGTTTGGTGAGGAGACATCATTATCATGCATATGGGATCGGGTTTCGTTATAGACGGAGAGGAGGCTGAATCCACCGAATGGGCTTTGATGACAAGCGGCCACGCTAAGCCTCGTCCCCGGCATCGCAACATGATGACAAAATTATATGACATTTGGAGTATGGAGTTTCTGTCTTTCCATGCCATCACCGAGACACGCTAATAGGTCCTGACATTACAGCTGTAAGAGATGCCAAGCATAAAATGTGACAGACAAAGGGTTATCTGGGGAAAAGAAAAATACCTAGAACCCGATGACACCCCTTTACAGTGCCTTACGAGTGCTCTGGCACTGCAGGACAAATGACCAAGGCTTATCTAGGGCTGGATAGAGACACAATCCCGTACGTATGGTGTTAAGGTTTGATAGTGGTTGCCTCAGGCATTAAGGTCAATAGGTTTCGGGCAGTCTATTGAACACAGCCCTGTGGCTATTTTCTATTCCTTACACTCACTGGAAGTCTTGTCCATCTGAGCTGCCTTCATCGTGACTGGGTGTCTTTTTCCAGAATTATGGTTTGTCGGCTTCCTTTGAGTCTTGGACCCGTGTGTATATCCTGCTCTTTTGAGTTTGCTTACATATTGATCGCCACAGTGTATTTATATTTCTTGTTTCACCCTTTCAAAGCTCACGCTCTTCGGCCCGCCATGATAAACATTATGGTAAATGGTCGAAGGGATGTCAAAGTTCTTTAACATTTGTCCTGCGATTTAAATCATCATCACATAAACAAAGAGGACTGCTGAGAAACTTTAGAAGAATAATTATGGTTTCAATGTGTTTTAGTAAACAGCAAAAACTGAGATTTCATGTATCTGATTGAATTTTGAAGAATTTCTTTTTCTTTTCTGTTCTATAAGCCTGGCAGCTTTGAGTCTGTACATGATTTAGTTAAACATGTTGTGTGTTTTTTTTTTTTTAGGAAACATGATCTTTCTGTTTGCATAAAAGCCAAAAACCAAAAATCCTTCCCTAACTTAGTATAACGGCAAATATCCATGTGCACAGATGCATTTTATCTCTGATACTTTGTGGTGAACAATAACTGGAGGCATTTTGATTAGATATTATAAAATCCCACTTTTGACCCTAATTCATGCCTGAATGTTGTAATGAAAAATTGCATACCTCAAAATAAAAAGAAATGTTTTGACATTTTGCTCTGCTCCATAACTCCTTGTGCATCTACGTACAGTATCTAGTATAAATGTGCATAAATGTATAGTTTGTTTGCAGTATTGGCAGATAATAAATATGCTGAGACTTGATTTAAAAACTATGATTTTTCAGAAATAAGGATCATAATATGCTCGCTGCACATAGTATGATTACTGGTGCTGGTGACAGGCGTTTGACAGGTAGACAGTGAAGTGTAGGGGAAGAGAGTGGAGGAAAAACATGTCTTTGGAAGAAGGGCCCTGGAGCTGACTGCTGTATGGGCACTTAAATATATTCTTATGAAGTCATACATACAGCACATTCATCTCAACACATCAGCATTGTGCATTTGCAATTGAACAATGCCACGCTTTTGTAAAATATTATTATCTTTGGTGGTGCTTAACAGAAGAGCAACATTACTTTATATAATGCTTAACAGGTCATTAGAGGAAATACCTTTTAATTGTTGAAATGTCATGAAATTTGATTTATGCTCATTAATAAATTATTCATCTTTAACTGTACAACTCAGTTTAGTTAAGCTGTTTTACTGCATAATGTTTTTGTTAATGTTTTAATATTTCACAGCACAGAGGCATTTTTCAGTTGTACATACTCAGGAGAACACTTCTAAGATGTATTAATAAAACTTAGAAAGTATGCATGTTTGTTTTATGTATGTTTATGAATGGGGTAAGTTGTCAGAATGCTACAAAAAATAATAATAAAATGAAATAAAATATAATAAAATACAATAAAATAAAATATGAAAAAGGTGTCAAAAATGTAAAAGATAACATGCAAAAATTTAATTATTGATGGAAAAAAGTAAAAGGAAAATTATAAATGACGTGTGAATTGTTCATAAAGCCATTCTGACATATTTTTCAGATTAATGAAAATGATATTCAAAATATTAGGCAAACTAATGACAGTGCATTTTAATAGCTATTAAAAAACATCATAACAAAATTAGTAAACCAATTAAATGATTTTGAAAAATGACTGAAAACAGCAATCTGTTTTATCATAAATTATTATTCTGAGCACCAGTAGTATTTGCCTGCAAGAACACTTTAACTGAAAAATGTTTGTTAGGCATATGGCCAATTAGTCTCTTTTGCATTTATGCATATCACTGGAGCCGAATCTAAAAAGGGACTCCGGAAGATTCAACAACATTCTTGTACATGCAATTCAAATAGCTGTAATTCATTGGCGGGTATTATGAATTATACCAATATCTGGGATTCATTAACATACACACGTTTAACGATTAATAAATCTGAGATAACAAAATGTTTGTTTAGAGGAGAGTTTACATGCAAATGATTCCAAATGTACTATTTAAAAAAGCACACTGACCTTTAGTTGGACTTGTGACACACTGCTCTACCTCTGGACTATGGCAAGAAAAAGCAAGAGGTTATAATGTCAACAGCACTAAATACTCAGATATTCCAAAACTGATGGCATGTCCCCTTGATGCCTGAAAGATGTTCTGTTCCCAGCGGAGCAGAGGCAGGCAAAAAAAAAAAAAATATATATATATATATCCTAAAAGATGATCAGGTCTGGAGCAGGAATGGGAGAGCTTTTCTGTTTACAAGAAAGTGAGGAAAATCTTTGCAGAGAATGAGAAAGGCAGAAATGTTAACATAATAACAGCAGCTTAAGAACTTTTTCATTTTTGAAAATGTGATTTATTGAAATCATTGTACCCCATGAGGTGTCCCAGACCATCTTTAATAAATCGCAAGCTGCTGTCACAAAGCAAGTCGCCAAGCTTTCTGTTTTTTACAGCGGCGATGCCAAATAATTCACAAATCCATCAGCGCTATAAAACAGTAACTCAGAAAACACCCTCTCCGTGTTGGAAAATGTACGAAGCACCTCAAACAGACGCCCCTCACAGCACTCAGGCTATTCTTAGCTCTTTCTCAGAGAATTGGACGTGGCCCTTCCTTGAATCAGATGTCGAATAGAAAGCGCATCACTAAGAGGCATATATCACGGACACAAGGAGACCCTGAACGTTGTTTATTAAATATTCCTAGCAGCTAATTAACCAGCCCCACTTCTCTGGATTGCCATTGTTAATGATTCCATCATTTGCAGGTACATTTATTTTGCGAGACAATGGAGTGAGCATGGCAGCTGGCCTTCAGTCCTGCCAGTAAAGGCTTGAAAGATGGCCCACCTCTGATGCCATGTACTCACTATCTGCCTGACCATAGAGGCAGTTACCAAAATATATTGCTGAGGGGAAAAGAACAAATCACTAGTGACTAACAGATATATTGCAGATCCGGAGGCATAGTTTATTCCCTCCCACCCCGAAGGAATTTATTTGATGGTATAGACTGTTGTGTGAGTTAAAAGCCCACTGGTGTTCTTGTATATGATGCTTCTGTGGCTGCGGCATGAAAGTGGTGCAAATGATACACCTGCATGAAAACAATACGTATGAATTCGCCGTCTAAACCAGTTTTGGATCTTTGATGTTATTTCCCTCATATGTGATATGATATTTCCCCACAGAAAGGTTGCATTGTAGTAAACAGATCAAAAACAGCACTGACGGAATGCCCAATAGCTTAAAGCCTATCTGCAGATGTTCTTGGCAAGCCTAAAAACATATTATGAGGACTACCAATGGTAACGGAGTTCATATCAGCCACCATGGAGAACATCCCAGCTTTACAAACTGATATGAATGACGAGTGAGTTTTCGAGGAGGCAGTGCGTGGCTCTGTCTCTGCCCTTACCTCCAAAGCTTTCCATAATCTCTCACACATATTGCTTCATCCATCTTAGTTATCTCTTCATAAGAGCACCGGCTCTGTGTACAAGGCAGATATTTTACCCCAAAGAAATTGTTTCCTTACTTTAACATTTCAAAAAGTGTTGTCCATTGAACATTTCACTTTACTGGCAGATTTCTCCACGTATGTTAATGTGGCCTTTTCCTTTGCTTTTTGTCCAGAGTGGAGGTCAAAACAAGTTTGTGTGCATGAACTATTTAAATGAATTAATAAACTATTAATATGGTGTATTTGTATTAAAACACAATACAATAAACTTAAACAAGACAATAAAGATAATGACACAATAACAATACAATATAATAAAAATTTCAAAGGTTTCGGATCAGTACGATTTTTTTGTGTTTTAAAGACGTTTCTTATGCTCATCAAGACTGCATTCATTTGATCAAAAATACAAAAAATACAGTAAAATTGCAATATATATATATATATATATATATATATATATATATATATATATATATATATATATATTCCAGTTATTCCAGTGTCACATGATCCTTCAGATATCATCACAAATCATAGAAATATTTTGTAAGAATATACTGTACATGACCATTTAAACATTTGGGTGCTGTAGTTTTTATCTTTTATTATTATTATTATGTAATTTTTTTAATTTGTATACTTTTATTCAGTGATGATGTGTTAAATTGATTAAAAATGTGATATTAAAGATTTACATTGTTAGAATTTTTTTCTTTGGATAAATGCCAAAAGTACTAATAGTAATTAATCACTATTGATGTATTGTTGTGTGTGTGTGTGTGTGTGTGTGTGTGTGTGTGTGTGTGTGTGTGTGTGTGTGTGTGTGTGTGTGTGTGTGTGTGTGTGTGTGCTTCCGTGTTTATACTGTATGCGTTTCTCACACCACAGGACTATTTATTTGTAGTAAAGTTGTGAAGAACAAATGTCATCTATAAATGTATATCTATATATTTATGTGTTTTTGACAACTTATATAATACGCTGGAACAAAATCTAGCGTATTATATAAGTTGTCAAAAGCACATAAACATTCATCATTGGGCATTTTACCATTTATATTTTAAGGTATTTTTTCACATTTTCAAATTGTGGCTGAATTTAACTCTTCTCTTCACATGCCGGCCCATGTACACAATAAGTCCTCCTGGCGGGGAGGGAGCGCGCAGCATGGATCTTGTAGCACTCTCTATGTTATTATCATGATCAGTGCTGATTGCTGATTGTTATGGTGTTTGCACCACTCTTCTATTCAGCCCATGCTGTGTGTTTGGGCAGTGCTGATTGTGTTGATGCTAACACCCTCCTCCTCTTGTCTTCCTAATGGAGGAGAGGCCTGAACACAGCAGACTAGAGGAGAGGTAGGACCACACCAGACAATCAAGACCATCAGTCCATGGGAGAGGGGAAAAAAGGGGAAAAGTCAAGTAGCTAGAAGAGTAGAATGCAGCCAATCTCTTGCCCCCTCCAAAAAAATAGAGTTTCAATATTCTTTACCTCTCATTCTCACCTTAACACACATGGAGAGAGGGATGTTTGGAAAGTTGTACGGCAGCATCTTATTCTTCAAGCGTGTGAGTGGCAGCGTGAAGATTTACTTATTTGTTTCCAGATCAGACACCAAATGGAATCTTTTGTCCCCTGCTTGTTTTTAATCAACACTAACAAAAGAAAAGAAAGTGGAGACAGTTTGACCCGCCGTGTTTCGGGGGGTAACATCTTTCTGTGGTCACTTTGTCCTTGATTTTGCTCTTTTATTTGTTTTGCTGTTTTAATCTCAGCCAAGTCAATAATAGTCTTTGTTGTCTGAAAATGGTGTGTCGGGAAAAAAGTTTCCCTCTATTGTTCAAATTACCTGCCTGTGACTTCTCTCCCCTCATGAGTTGAGGATGAAGTAATCATTAAATGTTTTCTGCCCGCAATTACTTTCTGTTGCATTGGGTCAAACACAGCATGGATAGAGAGAAGAGTGAAGTGGGAAGGAGAGGTGGTGTGTGAAGAAGGAAAGAGGAAGTAGACTTGAAGAACTTTGATATATCTGGGCAATCAGCTGGGAGCTCAACTGATATACACCACCATTCAAAAATGTGATCTTTTAATGTTTTTGAAAGAAGTCTCTAATGTTCACCAAGGCTTTTATATATATATATTCCATAAGTATTGCAACAGTAAAGACAAAATTGCTTTCTCTGCTGTGGATTCAAGACATTTGCAAATATGGTTAAAAGATGTATTTGTGACAAAACTACAGAATGTCACATTTTATTATTAGTTCTTTTGACACATACATGTTTTACCAAATGAAAAGGACAGCACTTTTGGAGGTCATCCCACTATTTGAAGTGAGCATAAGGATTGGAACAGTTGAATTTAAGGCAGATGTAAAAGATTAAAAGCTAATATTTAATTGCAGATCCCTTGCATGCAATCAGAGCAGTGAGTCTGCGACATATAGACATCGCCAGACTCTTGGTCTTATGCTTTGAAATGCTGTTGCTTGTTTTGTGGAGTTTCTCTCTTTTAGTCTCCTCTTCAGTTGATGAAATTAATGATCAATCGGATTTAAATCTGAAGATTGATTTGGGCAATTTACATTTCTTTGCCCTGATCTTTGCCCTTGACTGAACTGGCAGGGTGTTTTGGGTCATTGTCCTGATCCAATATGAAGTGCTTTCTAACGAATTTGGTGGCATTTTCTTGAATACTGGTAGCCAAGATGATTTTGTACCCTTCCAAATTCTTTCTGTTACTGCCATCATACATTAAGTCATCATTAAAATGAAGAGGTCCTGTTCTAGAGACAGCCATGACACCACACCAACCAAGCTTTACAGATGAGGTGGTATTCTTAGGATCATTTGCAGTTCCTTTTTTTCTTCACACTTGTGCTTTCCAATCACTTAGATAAAGGTTCATCTTTGTCTCATTGGTCCATCAACTCAGTTCCAAAACTCTACTGGCTCACATTTGTGAAGAATCTTGCCTTTCTATTTTTGCTGCTGAACAGAGGTTTGCATCTTGCTGTGTAGCTTCTGTAATTCTGTGTCAAATTCTCCTGTGGACCGTAGATTGACAGAGCATCACCTCAGCTTTCTGGAGGTTGTTGGTCATTTTACAGACATGTATTGTAGGGTTCATTTTCACAGCTTTTATGATTTGTCTGTCATCAACTACTGTTGTTTTTCTCAGCCGATCAGGTTGTCATTGAATGCTGGTGTCTGCGGTAGTTTCCAAACTCTTGATTTCTCCATTCCCTTTGTTTTTCCTACAGTATAGTTCTAATTGACTTCCTTTTTTTCTTTTAGCCTCCAAATTGCTTGCTTTTCTTTCAGAATCGGCTTCCTCGTCTTCATCCTGGTTTGTGTGTGTTATCGTCAAATGCAAGATTTAGAATGCAGAAGCAATGGATATAACTAATAAAACACATTCTCTGCTTTTAATATCTGAAGAATGAATACAACAGGACACAGCTGAATACGTAGAAAGACCTGTGAGGCAACTGTTCCAATACTTCTGCTCACATCAGATAGGGAGATGAAACTCTAAAAATGCTGATCTTCTTCCCTGGTAAAACATATCTGTGTTGAATCACCCAATAATAAAATGTGGCATTCTGTAGTTGTGTGTCATATTAATCTTTTAATCATATTTACAGATTTCTTAACTCCACAGCAAACAGAACAATTTAGTTTTTTCTGTTCCAATACTTGTGTGATGCAAAACAGAGTTTTCAGCCTCATTACTCTTCAGTCTTCAGTGTCACACGATCCTTCAGAAATCATTAGAATGTGCTAATAATGCATAATAAAAGGGACAGTTCACCCAAAAATTATAATTCAAATAATTCCAAACCTGTAAATCGTTCCAAACCCGTAAGACCTTCATTCATCTTCAGAACACAAATTAAGATCTTTTTTGATGAAATCCGAGAGCTTTCTGACCCTGCATAGACAGCTAAGCAACTGTCACATTCAATGTTCAGAAAGTAAGGACATCGTTAAAGCTGATAAAGCTACAAGAATAGTTTTTGTGAGCAAAGAAAACAAAAATAATGACTTTATTCAACAATTTCTTCCCTTTCGTGTCAGTCTGCACCGCCATTCACAAAAGTGCCAAATGCATGGTACGTGTGTCAAAGACAGTACTGTTTTTTTTTACTGTTATTTTAATGACTTCAACGTGGCAGTTGCATTGCTGTCTATGGAGGTTCAGAGGGTTAATTTGTGTTCCGAAGATGAACATAGGTCTTATGGGTTTGGAACGACATGATTGACCTAATAATTAATGACAGAGTTTTCATTTTTGGGTGACCTATACCTTTGATATTTGCTGTTCAATGATATATATTATTATTATCAATGTTGAAAACAGTCATGGTTTTTTGATAGACAGAAAGGTTAAAAAGAACAGAATTTATCTGAACTAGAAAACTTTTGTAAGATTTTAAAAGTCTTGACTTGACAATTTATACCTTTTCTGAAAAAAAAGAAAAGAAAAAAAGTTCTGACCCCAAACTCTTGAACGATCATGTATGGAGGAAACTCTTGAACGATAATGTATGGTGGCTCCAATAAGTATTTTGGAAAGTTTACCCAGAAATTAAAGTTCTTTGATTGTTTCTAAATGTGTTTGGAAGTTTCACTGTATTGACATTGACAAATACAGTTGGAACTATGGCTGCAAGTCACAGTCAAAAATGCTGTAATTTCACAGATAACACAATATCAAACTATGTGGGTTTTGCTAAAGACATTATGCTTTTTTCAAATCTAACTTCACTTTTTCCAGCCATTTTTGCCATTTGTTTTAACCAAGTTGTCCCAAGGTGATATTTAGTTGATGTATGAAGTCAGTTCCTCTCAAGTTCACACAGGTGTCCTATAGCAGAGTCACCACAGGTGCTGTTTATCACAGAAACATTCCACTAATGTTTGACAACCAAGAGTAATCTAGAAATAGTCTAAATACTTCTTGTCTTAGTCCTATATAAGGACATAGTGTTCTAGCTCAGGCGAAAGCAAATTTTTAGAGCATAAGGGTACACTGGTAGAGTCTGACAAATAGCTTTACAGGAGAGGCTGTTTGTAAAGCCATTATATGGTGACGGTTTGTGCTTGTAGTATTATGCTAATTACTAACTTTATGCACTAGCTCATACTCATTTAGAATAATCTTAATTTATCACTATTAGAATGAAAGTAACATATTTATGCATGTACACACCTGGAATATTTTTGCATACACATTATGTAAAATCTGCAAAAAAATTGCATATTATGTGCAATCATTAGTGAATGAGGCCCGCTGTGACTGCTATAAATTAACGGGCACTTTTTTTCATAGCTGCACTGTGAAATATGCACCTAAAAATATGCACATTAAAAATGTGTTGAGGTGCTGTCAGTCAACTCCACTCTTATTTTATACGTATTAGCTTGAGAAATATAGCGCATCCTTGTAATGCCACAGCGGTTTCCATTTCATAAGGATTGAGTCAATTAAATGTGGTTTGAAAAGGATGAAAATTTTAGTTTAAGTCAATTAAATAATTGCACACTGTTTGTTAATGATTTATAAGACTTGATTCCTCCACGACCAATCAGAAGTTATAATGATTGTGCATTGTGTAATCAAACATAATAATTCAAATTAAATAGAAAAACTGTCCTCAGTAACAAAGCCAGGTCAGTGTTGTTGGGATGAATGTATCCGTATGACAGCACTCTTACTGTGAATATCCTCGTGTTGTAAGCAGTGTCTGTTGCGCAGGTGTGAAAGATGATAAACAAGTAGCAAATTGAGAAGATACAATTCTGAACATTTGCCAGGCGTAAAGCACATGCTTCTCTTTGTAAGATGCTCTTTTTCATGAGGAGAAATCATCTGTGCCAGATTTGTATTCAAATACAGGAAACAGCACATGTGTTGCCCTCAAGGTTTTTTGCTTTTTTGTACTTTTTTTTTTACACTGCTTACTAACAGATGGTGGAATGTGTACTTTACATATTCAGGGGGCCATTATTCAAAAAAAAAAAAAAACACTCCGTATTCTGCTGGAACCCAGAGCAACTCAGCTGTGCAATAGTGAATTATAACCTCCCCCTGAAATTGTCACGCTGTTTGTCAATCGGTCATTTAATCTCAAATAGGGCATTTTTCAACATATACTATCTATAGAATTCCACAGCTGTTTATTTTTCTCTGATCAGTCTTCAATCAAATCAGCAATTACACTGATTAACAAGTTAGTAAAATATCAAACTAATTACATGATAAGCTGATTAAATAATCATATTAATCACAATGAAACACATGTGTGAATAATTGTTGAGAACCCCTCTCCCCCCACCCCCACCCCCCACACACACCCCAAAGATAATTCAGATAGTATTGTAGCAGATAAGTAAAGCAATAGGCCTAAGTAAAAATGCACTTTAATAGTCAGTGTATTTATTATTTGTTATATTTCCACTTCACTGAACACAAGATTGAAGCCTAGTTCTTGTAGTCTGTGTGTGCTATTTTTCCCCATGGAATATATGCATGTCTCAGACTGCTGTATTTGGTCGTTGTGTCACATCTTGCTGTGTTTTCAGGGTCTTGCACTGTTAAAGGAATAGTTCTCACAGACAAACGACCAAAAAATAAATAAATTGCTGAAAATGTACTCATCCTCAAGCCATCCAAGATGAAGATGAAGATGTATATGAGTGTGTTTCTTCATCAGAACAGATTTGGAGACATTTTTCATTACTTGACTTGCTCACCACTGGATCCTCCGCAGTGAATGGGTGCCGTCAGAATGAAAGTCCAAACAGCTGATGAAAACATCACAATAATCCACACGACATCTTGTGAAGTGAAAAATATATGCATTGATTTCACTTGTAAACAGTGCTTGATCTGTGCATATTTCTCTCCTTATGCAGACAAAACAACTTTTTCACTGAAAAAAAACAGTATTATGGATAGAGGACTCGTATTTAATCCAGAAACAGCAGTTTAAAGTAAAAAAAAAAAAATGTTTTTTTTTTTTTTATTTACTTTAACGGTTTGTTTGGATCATTGTGGATTACAGAGAATCCATTGGTAAGGAAGTGATATAAAATTAATTTCCCTAAATATATTCTGATAAAGAAATAAACTCATCTACATCTTTAATGGCCTAGGGGTGAGTAAAACTTTCATCAGTTTTTCACTTTTGGGTGAACTATTCCTTTTAAGGCAGTGCTTTTGAGTTACTGTTAGAAGTAGTTCAGCTTTGAGAAACAGTTCTCAGACATGCAAAATGATAAGAAAACATGCTCTGTATTGACAGTAGGTACAATTTCAGCCTTAAATTAATACATTCATAGGAAATTCCTCATTAAGAAATGTACCTATTGATCAGAAGGAATGTGTTTTTAGTTTAGCATTAATGTATTTTAAGCACCTTTACAAATATATATATTACTTTTGTATTAAGTTGTATCATATTATCTTAACACATTACATTACTGACTGACATAATTGTATTCTATAGTTCTTAGTGTATTAATCAACATGAAATGTTGAGTTCTATATTTTCCTATATGACTGTGTATTGGCTACCAATTTGTTAATTAAATGCATTATAACAATTTACAAATTCATCATTAAGATTAATTTGAAAGGTAATATTTAGTTGCTGAAATCTTTAAAGTAGGACTTGTGAAGATGCTGAAAAGCTCCCACAAGTGTATAAAATATGTTGTATGGCTCCACGGAGCCCGGAATGTCCTTAACATATTGCAGTGTTGCATGCCCCTGGCCTCCAGTTGTAATTTATTTTTGTGATGCATGTCACAGTTTACATTCCACTGTACATTTGTACATTTGGGACTTCATGAATATATAATAGCTAAGAGTAGCATGAGATCATACGGATCTCCTCTGCAAAAGTAAAAGTGTAAATCACTCATAAGCAGCGATGAAATACGAGACTGGTGCTGGAGTGGAGCTGGTGATGAAATGCATCTAGCCTGCAGTAAGTGGCTTTTCCCTGATTCATGAGAATGAAAAGTGGGTCTCTTATTTCACCTGATGGTTGTGTCCAACCCTTGAGTGAAAAATGGCATCTTTCCCCTTGTAAAACACCCATGGGGTTAAATAGCTCCATTATTATTAATGACCATCCATTTGCCAATCTAGATGTGGAGTCAGAGTAGGTGTGTAATAAAATGATAAAGTCCATGTAATTACAAACTCAATTATTATCTTTCAAATGTCTTTTTTTTTTTAAAGCATGGAATTTGCATGAAGCTCATGCCTTTTGTTTCATCTGTATTGCAGAGTCCAGATGACTGTGGCCACAATGAAAACTTGGCATGGGAAATCTAATAAGATTTTAGAATTATAAAAAAAAATAAAAAATCATTCATGTAAAATTAATGAGAAATATTTTAAACGGTGTAGTATTTCTAGTTCGCTAATCAGATAAGTCAACTTGTGACACAGACCAAATCAACTCCTTCACAGAGAGTGGGATGTTCTTGCTAAAGCACACGATGCTCATTAGATCTTAGTAACTGTGATTCAGTCACAAGTGTTTTCTACGAGCAGCAACCTTCCGTTCTCTCTTGTGATTTTGGTCTACATAGCTAATTTTGGCCTTCATGACAACTGTGAAGGGGAAATGTTTTTTAGATAACTCATCCGTTTCAATTATATTAAGCCTTAAAGTTCTGCATAATTAAGGGCGTGGCCACTTCAGTGACAGGTGGATTGCCGCTGCTGTCACCACCGTCGAGTTGGTGGGCGTGGTTTCAGCAACCAGCTCCAGCCTCTTTGCCCATTTTCGATTATTCAGGAGTGACCCGTGGTGTCAAAAACACTCTTGAGAAATCCACGGGTGACATCACTGACACTACGTCAATGTTTTTATACAGTCTATTGTTTTCAACAATAGCTTAAAATGCTCTTAAATTAAAGATGTTTATTTAGTTAGTTTAGTTAGGTTGATTTGTTGTTGTTGTTGTTGTTGTTGTTTTCGTTTTGTTTTGTTTTTGTTTGTTTTGTATCCTCCAAACTAATTACATGAGTGAAATTGTTACAACTAACCCAGGTTTTGTTACAACAATGCCTAGTTCAAAACCCTCATAAATTAAAACCATTTATTTATTTATTGTTTTATTTTTTATTTCATTTTTTTTCCATAATCAAATGGCATGAGAGATACTGTTACAAAAAACCTAGTTCAAAACATTAGTAAATTAAAAACATTTTAATGTATTTATTTATTCATTCATTCATTCATTCATTGCCCAAAATTTAGATGAGTGAAAGTTATAGGCTCTGTAACGAAAGATATGAAATTTATGTTTTTTTTTTCTTACTAATGTGTAATGGGAAAAATTAGCATCAAACAAAAAAATGCCCAATAGAAGTATCTTCAACAGTGTTCTCAGACATTTGGATGTCATTGAATTTGTAAGAAACTCCAGCCCTCCTTCAGGTCTTAAGGTTGTCAGCTGATGAAACTATAATAATATCCTTAATTTAGTATGGATATTCTCTCTTGTCGTGTTCTTCTCCTGTCCTCGAGGGTTCTAACTGTGCTCGTATCAAGTGCGCCAATTAAATACATGCATACATGGCTGAAACGATACTAAACTTTGATCAAATATGCCACAGTGTACCCCCTCAGTGGGTATGTTTTGGCTCAGTGAACTTCATGGAGACTCATTACTTGATCATTTGCATTTCGAAAAAGCACAACCCTTACAACCCAACACACTTAAAGCAAAGAAACACTAAATACAGTATCACTATATATATATATATATATATATATTACATATATGTTGTTCAATAAAATCCAAGGTTGAATTATCTCATGTGACATAAAGCTCACTGCTCTATGCAGAAATGTGCTGTTTTTCTTAAGCTCTACAGTCAACCAGATAATGTTTAGACAGGAGAAAGAGAGCGGTGAGAGATGATTTTCTATATTTATGCAATTAGTCCTCTAATTGGTTGTAATAGGTTTGCACATGCTAACATAATGACTTGAGTAATCATCTCTATGGCATCCTTGATATAAATCCCATCAAGTTATATTCAGGTCGTGCTGCTTTGCTTAACAGCCCTGTCACAAATTGTCATCCGTTCTTATTGTCGGCACGAGCACCTTTTCATCACACGTCCTGACCAGGAGCGTCCCATGCTGTCAGATAGTCTGTTTCTGTAAATGTCACTATAGCCCAGCCACATGTTGGTTCATTTTATGTGATAACTGTTGTTGTTTTTCTTTCCTCAATAGCATTTATTGTCATACAGTATAACCTTGTATCACTGTGTAGATAGTGAGATGTCATAATGTATTTAACAAACTCTACAACAATTCCTTTTCAGTTTTCACACTATATTATGTTAATAGGTTTTTAAAAAATTGCTATTCTTTTGTTTTATTTTGAAAAAATTTAGCTCAGGTTTTGAGAGGCATGTTAATTTCATGTATTGTGTATTTGAAAAACTACTTTTGGATCCCATTGTGCAAGCTTTTTCAACATGCAATATTCATACACACATGCACACAAAGATACTGGCTTACTTCTTTGTTTGTTTGTTTTGTAGATCTTTGGTTCAAAATGAACATTCCATCTATATTTACTCACCCTCAAGTTGTTCCAAACCTTGGGAGCATGTCCCGTATCTCTCTGTTTAACCACCATAGTATAATAAATTGTTGTGTAAATGAACTAGCAATTTACAAATGTTTCCCGAACACGGTCGCATCTCCGTCATTTGAACCTCATTGATTGAACAGTTATTAATGACATAGCACACATGTGGTGGAGTAATAACTTCTGCTGATTAATTGTATTTGAGATCTCTGAGATACTGTTGTATTGACCATGGCACCTGGTGGCTAATTTACTATTTTTGTTCCGTCATTTTGCTTAATTTAATATTTGATTCTGTACAGGAAAAAATATATGGATAAAAATGTGTATATAAATATAAATAAAATGGAAGATATAGATTGTACTGCATGTTAGCTTGCTTATTGTTCCCAAGAGCATCATTAATTTAAGTCTAAATGTCTTACTAACAAGTAACTATGATTCTAATCACAGATCGACAGTTGTAGTTCCAGCCATGTAAGTTTGAGGTGCAGTTTGCGAATGTGACGCTAACAATGGAGGACAGGAGGCAGATGCAAGTAAAGGTAGTTTATTGACCGGAGTTGTGATGGATGAATGCTGGTGAGTGACGCAGGAACCACGATGGCAGCACAGACAGGTGGGTAGGTGATTTGAGTGCGTTGGTAGAGATGACGGTGGTGGTAGATCGGTGATCCGTGGTGATAATCCGTGAGTGACTGTGATAATCCAAAGTAGACCGAACAGGAAACAGGGCAAGGACAGGAACACAGGAGCACGAACAGACATCAACACATGGACCTCAAACAACGATCTGACAAACAGGAGACGAAAGACAGGGCGTTATATAGGCGGTTGGAATGAGATGCACCTGCCGCTGATCAGGCGATCAGTGGCCACACCCACATGAACCAATCAACATGACATAACATGACTACAGCTGGAGACGGTGCGTTCACGAACCGTGACAGTACCCCTCCTCCTAAGGACGCCTCCTGGCGTCCCCAGAATCTCTTACCTGTCGATTGTAATCATCGATAAGGGAGTGATCCAGGATGTCCCTGGCAGGTACCCAACTTCTCTCCTCCGGACCGTAACCCTCCCAGTCCACCAAGTACTGAAATCCGCGTCCCCTCCTTCTAGAGTCCAGAATACGATTTACCAAATAGGTGGTCTCCCCATCTACGAGACGCGGCGGGGGAGGGACCGGGGTAGGCGGATTAATGGGAGAATGAAATACGGGCTTAATTTTGGACACATGAAAGGCGGGATGAATTCTCCTGTACGTAGGAGGGAGTTTAAGGCGGACTGCCACCGGACTAATGATTTTGGTGACAGTAAACGGGCCAATAAATTTGGGAGCCAATTTATTAGATACGGACCGGAGAGGAATATTCTTGGTTGAAAGCCACACCTTTTGACCCACGACGTATACGGGAGGCCTAGACCGGTGGCGATCGGCCTTGGCCTTGGTGCGCGCCCCCGCTTGGAGTAGAGTCTCACGGGCTCTGGTCCAAGTGCGGTGGCACCTCTGGACGAAGGCGTGAGCGGAGGGGACCGCAACTTCGGATTCCATACTGGGAAAAATAGGTGGCTGGTAACCTACACTACACTCAAAAGGAGATAGGCCCGTAGCTGATACTGGTAAGGTATTGTGGGCGTACTCCACCATAGACAATTGTTGGCTCCAGGAGGAAGGATTCTTGGAGACCAAACATCGCAACACCCTTTCCAAATCTTGGTTGGCTCTCTCGGTTTGACCATTGCTCTGGGGGTGAAACCCTGAGGACAGACTTACAGTCGCTCCCAGTAGTCTACAGAATTCTTGCCAAAATTTAGCCACAAATTGGGGTCCCCTGTCGGAAACCACGTCTATCGGGAGGCCATGTAAACGAAAGACGTGGTCTACGACGGTCAACGCTGTCTCCTTGGCTGAGGGTAATTTGGGCAAGGGAATAAAGTGGGCCGCCTTCGAGAACCGGTCCACCACGGTTAAAACTACCGTGTTTCCCTGGGAGGGTGGGAGGGCGGTAATAAAATCTAGAGCGATGTGGGACCAGGGTCTCGAAGGAACCGGCAGCGGTTGGAGTAACCCATCAGGGGGCCGATTGGAAGTCTTACCAGTGGCACAAACCGAGCAAGCCAAAACAAAACTGTGAATGTCGCGAGCCATAAGTGGCCACCAGAATCGTTGCTTGACTAAAAATCTAGTACGGTTAACCCCTGGATGGCAAGCTACATTCGAGCAATGTCCCCACTGGATAACGTTGGACCTTAATCCCTCCGGCACAAATAAACGGTTCGGTGGGCACCCGGGCGGAGGCGTTACCCCTTCTAAGGCCGTTCTGACCTTCGATTCGATCTCCCATGTGAGAGTGGAGACCACTAATGTCTCAGGAAAAATACACTCGGGAGTGGACGGGCGTTCGGAATGGTCAAAAATACGCGACAAAGAATCGGGTTTGATATTTTTGGAACCCGGGCGGTACGAGATAGTAAAGTCAAAACGTCCGAAAAAAAGTGCCCACCGAGCCTGCCTGGAGTTCAACCTCTTGGCGGTGCTAATGTACTCTAAATTCTTGTGGTCAGTCCATACTATAAAAGGAACCCCCGATCCCTCTAACCAGTGTCGCCATTCCTCTAATGCCATCTTAACTGCCAACAATTCTCGGTTACCAATATCATAATTTCGTTCTGCCGGAGATAAACGATATGAAAAATATGCGCAAGGGTGGACCTTGTCGTCTAAGGGAGAACGTTGAGATAACACCGCTCCTACCCCCACCTCTGATGCGTCGACCTCCACCACGAACTGACGTGTAGGGTCAGGGGTAATCAGAATAGGGGCTGAAATGAAACGGCTCTTCAGTTTGGCAAACACAGCCTCAGCTGTGTCCGACCACCTGAACGCAGTCTTGGCGGAGGTCAAGGCGGTCAGAGGTGCGGCTAGTTGGCTGAAGTTGCGAATAAAACGCCGGTAGAAGTTAGCGAACCCCAGAAACCTCTGTAGGGCCTTACGGGAATCTGGGCTTGGCCATTCTACCACAGCCTTAACCTTCTCGGGATCCATGCGTATTCCCTCAGTCGACACGATATACCCCAAAAATGGAATTGACTGTGCATGAAATTCGCATTTCTCCGCCTTGACAAAAAGCCCATTCTCTAGCAACCTCTGAAGCACTCGTTGGACGTGCTGCACATGTTCCTGGAGAGAAGAAGAAAAAATCAATATGTCGTCCAGGTAGACATAAATGAACTGATCGATCATATCTCGCAGCACGTCGTTGACAAGTGCCTGGAAGACCGCTGGGGAGTTGGAGAGCCCAAAGGGCATAACCAAGTATTCAAAGTGCCCTCTGGGGGTGTTAAAAGCGGTCTTCCATTCATCCCCCTCCCTGATCCGAACCAAATGATACGCATTGCGTAAGTCCAGTTTTGTGAAAATTGACGCTCCCTGCAACCTCTCGAAGGCCGAAGACATCAACGGCAAAGGATAAGTATTCTTTACCGTGATGTTGTTCAGTCCCCGGTAATCAATACAAGGTCGCAGAGATCCGTCCTTCTTTCCCACAAAAAAGAACCCCGCCCCCGCAGGAGAAGAGGAAGGGCGGATGAATTTAGAAGCTAGAGAATCAGAAATATATTTCTCCATAGCCTCCCTCTCTGGAACAGAAAGTGAATAGAGTTTGCCCTTAGGCGGAGACTTACCTGATAGTAAATCTATGGCACAGTCGTAAGGACGATGCGGAGGAAGAGAAGCAGCCCGAGACTTACTGAACACTTCCTTCAGATGGAGGTACTCAGCGGGCACGTTAGACAAATCCACCGCCTCCTCCTGCAACACAGACACAGACACAGACGGACAGGCAGACACTAGACAAGACTCATGACATCTTTTACACCAAGACAAAACGGAGTTAGAGAGCCAGTCAATGCTAGGGTTGTGGAGGAGGAGCCAAGGGTGTCCGAGGACAATGGGTGCCAGGGGAGAGTCAAGGATGTGAAAAGAGATGGTCTCAGAGTGATTGCCAGAGGTGATGAGTGTAATGTCTTCAGTGATGTATGATATGGTGGGAAGTTGCTGACCAGTGAGGGCGTGAACCGTGATGTGGTGCGGAAGAGGTCTGAGGGGAATGTGGAGCTTGTGGGCTAATGTGCTGTCCATGAAGTTACCCTCAGCCCCGGAATCCAGTAGTGCCTGACAGTGATGTGTCTGTGCTGACCACCGCAGCCATACCGGGAGGAGCGTAGAAGATGATGGTGATGATGATGATGATGATGACGAGGTCTTCTCGGCGGAGATCCCACCCGATAGTAGCCTCATGCGTACTACCGGGCCTGGCCCTTTTACCGGACAGGCGTGGGCTCGATGTCCGGCTCCCCCGCAGTAAAGGCAAAGGCCCAGGGACCTCCGCCTCTCCTTCTCCTCCCGGGAAAGCCGAGCTCGCCCTACCTGCATGGGCTCGTGATCGTAGACGGGGCTGGCCACGTCCCCGCCGCTGAACCGCACGTCTGCCTGTCCCCTGGATGGGGTGTTGAGTAGCCCCCTCCTCTCCATCCGTGCCAGACGTGCATCGACCCGAAGGGCCAGCTCAATAAGTCCATTGAACGACGGGGGAAGGTCCAGGGCGTAGATCTCCCTCTGGACGCGGTCAGCCAGCCCATGCAGGAACATGTCCCACTGCGCCTCCTCGTTCCAATGGCACTCCGCCGCCAGGGTCCGGAACTCGATGGAATAGTCCGAGACGGATCTCTCGTGCTGGCGTAACTCCGCCAGCCTCCTGGCCGCCTCCCGTCCTGCGGCGGCCCGATCAAAGACCCGTCTCATCTCGGCGGAGAGCGCCTGGAACGAGGCGCAGCAAGGGTCCTGGTTCTCCCACACCGCTGTTCCCCACAATGCCGCCCTCCCAGAGAGCAGGGTCAGAACGAAGGCCACCTTGGCCCTCTCACTGGCGAAGGTTCTAGGCTGGAGGGCAAAATGCATATCACAATGGTTAAGGAAACCTCTACAATAGTCGGGCTCACCCGAGTACGCTTCCGGAATCGGGAGGCGTGGTTCCGACTGGGAGGGGACCTCCGATGGGGCTGGTGGAGCAGGCGGTGTGAGTGGCGCAGTGGGAGCTCGTAATAGCTGGAACTGTTGGGTGAGCTCGGACACCTGCGTCACTAAAGTCTGAACCGCGCGACCAGTGTCGTTAAGAGTCTGCTCCTGGGAGTCCATCCTCCGAACACTGGCGCTGAGGAAAACTTCGAGGGAGGAAGGTTGATTACTCGCTGCCTCCATGTTGGTCAGATCGTTCTGTGACGCTAACAATGGAGGACAGGAGGCAGATGCAAGTAAAGGTAGTTTATTGACCGGAGTTGTGATGGATGAATGCTGGTGAGTGACGCAGGAACCACGATGGCAGCACAGACAGGTGGGTAGGTGATTTGAGTGCGTTGGTAGAGATGACGGTGGTGGTAGATCGGTGATCCGTGGTGATAATCCGTGAGTGACTGTGATAATCCAAAGTAGACCGAACAGGAAACAGGGCAAGGACAGGAACACAGGAGCACGAACAGACATCAACACATGGACCTCAAACAACGATCTGACAAACAGGAGACGAAAGACAGGGCGTTATATAGGCGGTTGGAATGAGATGCACCTGCCGCTGATCAGGCGATCAGTGGCCACACCCACATGAACCAATCAACATGACATAACATGACTACAGCTGGAGACGGTGCGTTCACGAACCGTGACAGCGAATGTTCATTTGAACTCTGGTTTCAGGAAACACTAAATCATTGAATAATTTTAGTAATGACGGAACTTGTGACCATGATTTGCTAACGATGCTTTCGAGAAACACACCCCAGTATGAGTCGAACAAAACAGAAAAAAAAATGGTGGTAACCATACAGTTGGTTGCTAACATTCTCCATAATATCTTCAAATTATCCGCATTGATTTCCTTTATGAAAAAATCCTAAAATACTATGTAAGCCAATGGGGACCAGCAAATGTTTGGTCAGCAGCATTCTTTAAAATATCTTCTTTTAAAGAAAGAAATTCACACTGGTTTAGAACAACTGGAGGGGGAGTAAATGATGATTCACATGTGGGTGAACTATTCCGTTAAGGATTGGAACACTTTCCTTTAGTTTTAGATTGGAAAATAAAGCTCAGTTTTTGGAACAGAAGACGAGACCTTTGTGGTTTGTCATACGGGAGCGAACCGATTACCAATCTCTGACGACAGTGTTAGGCAGTGTTTGCAAGGGAAGATTGAAACTATCTTCAAGCATTCACACTGCTGTAATTACAAGTGTGAATCAGCCTGGGACTTCAATCAATAACCACTGGCTATTTTGAGAAATGTTTCAATCTGCAGACAATTTGCTTTAAATGCGAGCCATTACTAGAAGCTCTATTACTCTCAGAGTAAATAGGCTTGACATTTTTAAGCGTATGTTTTGCAATAATGTAAATATCATCACCTCACACGACATTTTATTACATTTTTTTCTGCAGAAGGTGAAATTAAAAATACTATCTCTTAGCCGCAAACGTGCACTTTACCGACATATCTATGTATGTGCAGACCAGAGCACGGGGGGGCTGATTCTTTTTTAAAAGCTCAACGGGAGAGTAGTGATTCCCCTGAATACAAAAAGCACTTAAACAGCATCAGAGTGAGCCGCTTCCTCGGGCTGACGAAAACATTCAACTCTGTCACAAACATCAGTCAAGCAGTTCTAGTCCCTGTGGAGGAGAAACTGATACGGACTACATCTTTAGAGCTGTTTAATGTGAAATATCACTTACAAAAAATAGAAGCTCTCCTGGCTGTTGACATAGCGCCACTGACAGCTCATGCTGTGCCTCTGCACACTGGAAAGTAGGGTGGTTTCAAAACACCTTTTGCACATAATGTAATTGCGCACATATTCTCCCCAGCTTGTTCTGATTGGCTTTATAAACACACACACACACACACACACACACATGGACCTGCTGGGCAAATGCACTAAAGGTGTCTCACGCACTTCTCAGCGAATGTATTAGGGCCTCTACATTCTATATTGTGTCTACAGGCATGAATGTTTCCACCGTGGTGTGATGCGCTCAGCCCCTCAAAAGAGCAATGTCTCTGTAAGACGCCTCCAATTTCCAAAGCAGCTCTGGGGTGATTTACAGCAGCCTCCGAGAGCAACCTGGCCAGGACTCATTCTGCTTGCTCAGAGAGTGAGCAGCATCATTTTTCCTTAATGAAGTTAGTGACCCTCTGAAAGGTGACACGTTTACCGCTCCACTGATTTATGCACTGATGCTCTGAGGCAGGCTATGGCAGGGTAAGACCGGGAGGATGTGGCCACATCTCTCTCACTCTTTTCTCTCTTTCTGTTTATAGCTTTCTGTGCTTTTCTGTCTAGTTCTCTTGTATTAAGACCAACTGACATGTAAAATAAGAGCATAATATAGCTCTGTTCCAAAACCTAGTAAGCTGTCTAAAGCCATCAATATACTTTGATTTTTATGTGTGTGCAAGCGTAAGCATAGTGTATGTGGCATAAATATCGTCAGCAAGGTGCATGCCCAATTATTCTAACCGCATATACTTTGTATGGTCCGCTCGCAGATACAACTTGATTTTATTTTTATTTTTTTATTTTTTTGCACTAATTCATTCGTCCACAAGGTGGCAACACTGTCCTGTCCTGTTGTTTTTTAATCAAAAAAGACATTGAATAGACTGAACAACAACAAACTACTGGAGAGTGCAACAAGTCATAGATGGGAATATCCCACTTCTGACCTGCGAGTGTGTTCCAGTCACACCACAGAATGCCACCATGACTCAAGAACATTTCATATGCTGCCAATTATTGGAAAATTAACATTCAGACTGTCCTAAAATCTGTATGTTTTCATTCGTTATTCAAACTTTTTAAACAATCTTATGTCAAATGTAATAGTACATTATTCCAGACATTAGCACTTAATAGCTGTCTTACTAGTAGGCATTTAACAAAAAAAAACAAAAAGAAAAATAGGTAGCCATTTATTGATGAACAAAAAATATATTATATGTTGCACATTCATACAATATGTTCATCAGAATACATAAAAGATAATTTTCATGTTCCTCATGAACCAGCTCTTTATTGATTGCTGCCATCTTGGAAACTGTCAAACTGAAGTTTGGGTTGATGGGTTGGCCAAGATCTCCAATTTGGAGTGGCATTCTAGCATTATTTTAAAGTAGTAAAAAGTACAAAGACATATTTTTACTCCTGGAGAGAAATAGCACAGTCACTGGACAAGGATGAAACATTCCAGTGCTCACATGTCAAGGGTCTGTGTTTGCACTTGCTATCAAATAGAGTATATTTTTGAGTATAATGACACATGTTTATTAGAAATCAGCATTTTTTTTGGGGGGGGGCGGTGGTATTTACAGATTTGTCTGACAGCATTACTGTGGCTCAATCCACGCAGTTCCTATAACTCAAATCATAGATATCTATAAACGTACATGTCCACCATCTTGGAACAGTCAACATTTCAGAGGCTGCTTAACATTCACACTAAAACCTATGAATTTTCATGGAAAAGGTCAACATTATGCAGCCTATGGTTGTGAAAACCATAAATACCTATGTTAGAGTTCTCTGACAATCAGTAACATGGTAAGGATATCTATCGCTCAAATATTAAATCATGGTGCTAGCAATGCAAGGCCGTGGGTTTGATTCCCAAGAAATGCATGAACTGATGAAATGTATTGAATGCAAAGTCTGTCACTTTGGGTAAATGTGTTAATATTTAATCTGTATTTCTGCTATTGAGAATATTTGGATTTCCCTCTGCATGATATTAAAATACTGAACATAAAAAAGCAATAACTAAATTGGCTCCTGGTGGTAAAAAGAATAACAAAAATAACCCAACCATGTAATGCAGGGAAATCAGACATAGTCCCTTTCAATTATTTCTAACATCTTTGCTTATGCAAATATGGTAAATTATTTCTAAATGTCAGCTTGGAGTGGGGACCAGCATGAGCGAAGTGATGTTCATACATGGCTCTGCTTTTCTTAGCGGGTTAAGGTATACATACGCCGCTGTAGGGCTCCAGTCTGCCTCCACAAGCACTGTTTTACATTCTAATTATTAGAGTTGACAGGCTTTATGACTGGGGCTCAATACTGAGCCCTTTTTCTTGGCACATCTCGCATGTGATGTCAGAGCAAGTTTAATGAGATAAGAAAGTTGAGGTCCTGCAGTTTATGTTCTCTTTTCTTTGAGCAAATCACGTTCTGTTGCTGGCAGCTACTGTAGCAAGTTTACTGCACCTAATACTGTACGTGTCAGCTTCGCTAACAAGTAGCTGAAGAAGGAAGAACTGCTACGTTTCCATTTGATTTGTCTTAATTGACTTGATTTAAGTAGGAGACATCAGCAGAAGAAAAGGTGTACCACAATGACTGCGATTAAAATAAACAATGGTTTTAGAGCTGTTCATTTATTCTTTAATATATAAAAAGCCAATCTCAGACACGAACAACAGAGATTTAATTAAGCCACAGGGAATTCAGTGCATATTGTAGGTAAACACTTAGGACCATGGGAATACCATTTAAATTAAAAGAACTGGTGTTGTTTTTGTCATTTTAAGATGAATTAAACATTTATTACTGCCTTTCATTTCTCTCAGAAGATGACATTTACAGGTCACCTTTTGATAGCTCCAACTTTGTATCATCTCCAAGTGCCTTAGCAATAAGAGAAAGTATGATTTATTTTGTCTTCCATGTTCACCTCTTGACTGAGCCTCCACATTTGTCATTTCATCATCCACAGCTATTGAAGTGAACCTGCAGAAAGCTCTCGCCGAGGCCTCGGAGACCTGTACCCAGGAATGTCTGATCCTGGGTCATTCTGACAGCTGCTGGATGCCGCCAGCGCTGACCCAATTCCAGACATCCGGCGCTGCCACTCTGCCCTCCTTTGGTTTTCAACAAAGCTGGGCACGGGGGACCAAGGCAGATGGGCGTCACACCCTTGGCAGGTCAGTGCCCAGAGATGATCTGGACAAAGGGAGCAACCGCCCCCAATTCTACAACACACTTGAGAGACACTGCAGCAAGAAAGAGGATCCCATCAAGGTCATCCCACTAGCCAGCTTTTCCGCCACGTCCAGCTCTCAGATGTCCACGAGCGGAGGTCCTTCCGCCTTCCTGCACGAGCATCAGCTGTAGAAGTGAGGGTAGGCCTCAGAGCACTGCATAATGAGAGTGATTGAAATGGAAAAGCTGACGGGTTCTGATCGTTATTAGCATGTGTCAAATGTTTCATGACACAGGATGTTTCTAAACTCAGCAGAAGGGGAAGTTAAAGCAAAGGACGGTAGCTCTCGGTATCCTCTGTGTAACTGAAACATGTACAGTAGACAACTGGTAGATATAGACCAAAGTAGCTCCTCAAGTGAAAAAAAAAATGGTGTGAAATGTGTCTTAGTGACAGATTAGTGGCAAGTGAATTAAGCTTTACTGTTGATCAAAAGGGACAATATATATATATCATTCTTTTGTGCGCCTCTTGAATGCAACTTAGCAAATTACTTTTAAGTGTGTGCTGGCGGAAGAAATCATTGCATATGTTTACATGTGCACTGATATTCTTATATAATTATATATATATTAAAAAAAAAAGCTAGTGGTTATTTCCTTGTGCTTTGCACATGATCACAGACATGCTTCTAAACAAAACAATGCGTTAAGAACCGCATTCGGAATATTACGAGGCATGTAAGCGTAGTCAATAAGGCTAAGTGTAATGTGTGAGCACTGGGTGACTGCAGTATTTCTTTCAGCTTTGGTGAGGTGCGTCGTTTCCAGCTGAAATTCTGCCTGAGTCAGTTTTATTCTGCTAAAGAGAAGAGTTCCATGCCTCTGTATGTGCTGCTTACTCTGTCAAGACTACAGATACAGCTATGCCTCTCTGCAAAAATTAGCCTTGCTCAGTGTTAACACATAGAAACTTTTATGTATTAGGGTACTTTTTTCTTCTTATACTTTGACGTTAGCTCTTTTTCTCCCTGGTGAGCTTAGAGCCTTCCTCTGATGTTCGGCATGTTGGTAGTTTCCATGTATCTGACACCCTTTCTCTGCCATTATAAGAAACCCGCTTATTTTCAACATTTTCTCATTAGCAGAGGCACAGACATGACTAAAAAGACGTCCTTTGTTTTTTCGCACTACTATATCAAGTTTTTCTCTTCATATATACAATTTATGCACCATAATAAGTGCTGTGGAACCAATTACAAGAATCTCCCAATAGTATAATTACTTTGATCAGTAATCACCATAACTGCTATAGAAGCAGAACGCTGCTCTATAATAGCATAATTGGCTACCTTTTGAATGTGTGTGTGCGTATGCGTGTATGGTGCGCACTTCTTTTTAAACTTGCGTAAGTGTTTGCAAGATTTAGATATAACGATGTCAAAGAAACAGCCTTAAGATGTAAATGTGTATTGTATGGATGTAATGACTGCTAAGTGAAGTAGAAGTTTGCTTACAATCGTGTCATTTTTTCATCCAGTTCATTCAAACAGAGACATCAAGTAATCCCACAGATGCAGATGCAGTGCAGGTTGAGAAATCAGCACAAATGTAATACGACAACAGTTCTCCTTAGTATATACTAATGACACAGAAATATTTGGGTCAGTGATCCAAAAAATTACTTCACTATTAAATAGTGTACGTGCCAGCAACAAGAAATGTGTCACAGCGAGACGTGTTGGAGTGTGTTGCTCTTTAATGCGAGAGAACTGGCAATCACTCCAGCAGCAATTTAAGATCTGTTGAACACTCTTGATTAAGAGGAATAATTGTGGAGTGGGACTCTATTAAGAGAAAGTAGCGGTGGCCTGGTCTTTCGCACGAGCTTTTGCATGTCTGCTAGCTGGGACGGTGTAAAAGTACAGAGTATAAGGATGGTGACTCAACTCCTAGTTTAAAAAATAGATCAGAAAATACATCAGAAACACTTGAAAGAAAAGGTCTGAAACACTAACATCACCCATAGTGTCTGTATTGCTTAACACTGCTTGATAATCACTTCTTCTGTTCATTCAAAACACAATAGAAAACACCTACTTACAAAGGACAGAAAGATCATCATCAAATTTCCAAAGATTAAAGACAGTGTTTTTTTGAAGAAGAGAGCTGTAGAGCTTCACAACACATATGAAATATATTTGCATATTTTTTCAGAACTGCATAGATTTAGAGGTTTTACATTCTTAAAGTCAACAGGAAATGAAAAAAGACCCTGTTTACTCTCGTAATGCATGTCAGTGGGGTTTTTGTGAATGATTCATCTGTATGAATGATTCTTTAGGGTCTTTATGAAATGTCTGCGACATACTTTGGTTAAAATTCCTCAATGGTTGCATAACAACCTTTTTTACATTGTCAAAAACAGCTCTGTACATAGCATGACATTTTGTGCATGTCTCTTTAAATTATAATGAGCTACTGCTCACCCCACCTCTTTTTTGTATTTTTTTTTTATTTGGTAGCGCATTACCATCAAAAACAAAACTAATCCACTGCATTCTCAACTACAAAACCTAACTGTTGAGAGTGACTTCTGGTGACTTCCCAACTGATAAATATAAGCCATAGTTTTCTCATTGAATATCCCGTTTCTTTTTAAGAAAAAATTGTCACAATTACGGAAGTTAAATGTGTTGCAAATTATATTTCATGTTGACTTTAAAAATGTATGAATTTATGAAGATAAACATTTGCTGAAATCTGAAACAGCTATTTTTGAGTAGTGGAGCAACTATATTAGTGCCAAAGGTTTACCAAGAAAACAGACAAACATTGTGTGCGAATGAATAAAAATAAGGACATTTGTGATAAATAAATGCATAAAAGGTCTCAATATGCATGGATATTCTCCCCTCTAGCACTTTTGTACTTTTCTAAAAAGTTTGTTACCTGATGTATCATGTAATCAACCTTGGTAATGAGTTGTTTCTTTCCTTTTTTGATGTTTTTTTTTTCTTCAGGAAAATATTATGGCAGACCGTCCCAGTAGTCAGGCATCTTCATTTGCATGTGATTCCAGTTGACCTCCTCTGGCTGATTGTGTTCTGTAGCACTAAACCCTTGTTCTGACACGAATCAGTATTCAGTATCATCTCCTCAGTTGTGTTATAGTTAGTGTGAAGGACTAGAATTGCAACACACTTTGAGTCCCCAACACATCTTAACATAAACCAAATCAATTCACCGTATGAAAAAAAGAGCAAAGTGTACATAGATATACTTAGCAGTAACACTCAGAAACTAATTTTAACATACTGTGTGTGTAAACAAAAGGAAAAGTGGTTTATACTTTCTGAAAATGACAAAAAATCATGAAAATTGAGGACAATCTCTGTTGTAATGTATTCAAAACATATACATACTGTGTATTATTATATGTGTGCGCGTGCGTTTGTGTGTGTGCATGTATGTATACTGGCACAGCAGTGTCTGGATAATGTATGTACACACTATGTATCTTGTATAGAATCTGAAAGAATATAAAACTGCTGATATATTAAATCTGCTTGTAATTGAAACATAATTAGCTGTATTTCACAATTATTACTTTCTTTAGAGGTGAGCTTTCATATGTGACAGCATTCAAACACTGTTGAACAATTGAAAAGCCTATATCTTGATATCATACCCCTGTAAAATGTAAAAAAAAAAAAAAAAAAAATGGAGATGAGAAGAATAAGAAACAAAGAACACGCTCATTTACATTTGATGTTTTTCCTTGTCTTGAATTTTTTCTTGAACCATTAAATATTGTGTATCTTTAGACACTCCGTTGTGTGTCCTATCATTGCAAAACACTTTAATCCTATTTTTCTCTTATAGACTGCAAAGCCTTGATTTAGAAAGCAGGTGGTGGAGGAGAATACTAACAAAAAAAGAAGAAAGAAATGTGGTTCGGTTATGGACTGCCTTCCATTAGGGGAAGCAAGGCATGTGCATATGAAACACTATCTATTTGCAGAAAAGAAGGCAGAGGGAACTCTTGATTAAGTCCGTCTGCACAGACAATAGCAGTTATACAGCTGTTAGAGGCATTGATTGTGTAGGAGGTAAGCTTCGGAAACACACCTGAGAGATTTTAGTCAAACCGAGAAAAGGCCACCTAGGTGGACTCAAGAATAATTGGTGAGTCTGGGCATATAACCACCATTATGTGCTCTGCAAATGTGCCAGTACTGCAGCTTTGGACCGGACCCAAGACAGAGTTGGGAGCAAGAAAGGAGCCTAATAAAGCAAATGAATAAAGATTATCCAAGCAAAATGGTCTACCTACAGCACTGTAACTTCCTGAACATTTTGCTGCACTGCCTCGTTAAACTGTTTTTCTGCTGGCTTTACATTTTTGATGCTTGACGAGCACGTATGTGTATATAAGTGTGAGCTAGCTTTCATATAGGGGTGAGCTCAATTACCCTTCCTTTCCCTCATTAGTCAAAAGTAATACTGAGCATCCAGACTGCAATGCGGATAAAGTTGCAGGAACAGCATGCAAATGTAACAATTTAAAGTGATAGTTTTCTTGAAAACTTAACATTGTCATAATTGTCTCACCCTCATGTCCTTTAACTGTGTTTCCTCTGAAGAACACAGGGAAAAAAAACATTTCGAGGATTGCTGAAACAGTTTTTTTCCATGCAATTAAAGTCAGTGGAACCAAAGCTTTAAAGCATCAAACTGGCATTTTAGTATCATTTACAAACTATTTTGTTAACAAAACTATATTTTGTTATATATATATAAATATATATATATATATATATCTTTTTTTTAACCACAGCCAAACTGTAATAATAATAATGATCGACAGCCAATCAGAATCAAATCTGCTTAAAAATTCTTACACATTTAAAGCGCCAGGTGCTAAAACTCCTGCCTACTTTTAATAAAAAGAACACTATTGTAAGTTGGTGTGGACGCTAATATAGTTATTGTTATAGTTATCTTTATGGTCATTGTTCTTGGTTTGTACAGGCAGTAAGTCTTCTGATGTAACATGATCTCTTTGTGTGATGCACATATTGAAATTTAAGTCTTTATTTACTTTCACACACTGTCATTTCTGACGCTTGAAAAAAAAAAAAAAAATATATATATATATATATACAAAAAAAACTCCACACATATTTAGAATGTTATTTAGAACTTTTTGTGGTGGAACTGTCCCTTTAAGATGCAATTTTAAGCACAGTTGTGTCAGTGCATTAGTGTAAAAGCCAGAAACTATAAAACCAGCATTTTGGAGTGTGTGAGCAGAGAGTGCATGTGTGGACACTAAGTGGCTGTGACAATGGGTTGATATGCATGGGGGAATATGAGAAAAGGTAATGGGCGAAAGGGTAAGGATAAGTTCTTACAGTCACACATTCAGCGAGCGATTCCACACTTTCCCAGCATTATTCCCCATAGCCATTTTATTGGAAGAATGAGACATGACTGGCTAACATAGAGCTAATCAACCCAGTTGTGTTGTAGCAGCTCAAATGGGGGACAAGAAGACTTCTGACACTTTCCTCATTGCCGTTTTATTCTTTACCTGTAGATAGAGACTTTCCTGCCACAGCCCACACTGATTGAGTTGCTAAAGCCCACCTGAGTTGGGTAAGTCCCTGTGGATGTGGCGAACTGATCGCAAAAGCTAAACAAGTTTCTAGATTTGAGGTTACTATATGATCACACAATGGCTGTCGAAAGAGGGCTTATGTGTACAGAGAGAGTATCTCATCAAGGGCATCTAGATGGGGTCATCACATCACCGCTGAAGATCTCCGGCTCAAAGCTTTTTCCTTTTGCTCAAGTGGGTTGCTGAAGCCAGTGCAGCAGCATGGCTTATGTCTCATTGCCATGTTGACCCAGCGTTTAAATCCAGCAATCTTTTTAAAATCAGAAGCGAAGACAGAGCCAGTGAGAGTTTAAGCCAGTGCGGTGACAAAGTAATAAAGTTACTATTGAAAAACAAAGCAAGCCATTTATAATTTGTCACTGGCGGAAGCTGCAAATACAATACACTACGAGACGGACTGCCGAGATGCTGAAAAATGCCTCAATGTGTCAAATGGGAAATTGATTGAAGTGGCCATTTGCAAGCAACTCACACCTTCTTATTGTTCATTCGTTTCCTGCTTCAAGAACACTTGTTAACTTTGCAAATATGTTTCTTTAGTGGAGACGCACTTGGTTTTCAAAGCACCATCTGCAGAGGCCGTGGATGAACATATAGAGGGTGTCAAACAGCACGCTCATTTTAAATTGTAATTAAACTGGCCATCAGGTACCTTGAGGCTGTTTAGTCTTCAGCAGGATACTAATTACTATAAGATGACCTTTGGAATAATATCTGGTGAATAATTCATAATTGAAGAGATAGCTTCAGAGACATCCGCTTTGAACTTTGTATGCCCACAACTATTAAAATGAATTTTCAGATCGAACCCTGTGATTCGGTCTTCAAGCTGTACAGTATGAGGGAAAGGATTTTTACACATATGGTGACGTTCATTTTGAGCTGGTGATAAAAAATTATGTTTTATTGCCTTTAGTGAAGACTGACTCATGTCAGTATTACAGTTTCATCCAGCATGACACATACAAAAAAATAAGTTATATACCAATGTATTAAACACAAGTCAGAGCTCAATGATATTTTCAATTTCAAGATGATATAGGACCTGACTGTCTTGAATGTCAAATGATTACATTTTTACAAATGTGATTCTGAAGCCTTTCTATAAATGATATCAGAGCAGAGAAGGTTTAAAAGTAACAGTACATCATGATTGGCCTCATAACTGAATTTACTGAAACATTAGATAGAGTAGGTGTCAAATTGAAGACAACACAGATTGTATTTATGATAATTACCCCATGCATACACATTTTTTTGTGGACAGAGTTAGTGACTACATGCACACCAAATTATGTGTTAACAGTAAAATTGTAAAATACTACTACATTATTTTGAAAATAACAGTTCTGTTGTAATATATGTTAAAATGTAATTTATCCCTGTGATCAAAGCTAAATTTTCATTGCATCATTGCTCCAGTCTTTAGAGTTATAAAGATATAATCTTCCAAAAGGTTTGTGCCAGTGTTATTCACCTACCCAAGTACAGTGTGTTTATGTTTACTGGTTTCTCTTAAAAAATAAATGGCTTGTCATGTTTGCTGTGGTAGGTTTAATGTTATGACATTTTTTTTACACCAGTGGGGTCCATTTACATGATTTCATCTAGGTTCCACAAACCTACGAGCCGGCCCGGTAAATTCAGTTCCTAACTTACTGTTTATTTCATTTGTGATAATACCAGTTGTTTCTACAAGTAAATTCAATTCACTCTTTCTCTCTCAAATGTTTTATTGATGTTGCTACACTGTAGCATTAACCTTTAGATGGTAAACACAGTGTACCTGCACCAAGTCCAACTAGACTTCTTCTGTATTTCCTGGAGAGAGAGAGAGAGAAAAATTCAGGTCAAACTAATTCAATCATTAGGCTCAGTGCACATTGGCTCTTGCCCTGATACTGTAATAGTATTATGTTGTCCAGTCTCTCGTGCTTCACACACGGGATTCAATTTCCCCTGTCTTGCCATAGGGCAATTCATTTTTTTCTTTAAGAAGTCACAGAGCGCACTGTGACCAAAAAGCAGCAAAAGTTCATCATATTCCTAGTGATTTTGTAGTACATGCGGCTTGAGATTAAAAAATTAGATTTTCTTGTATGATAGGTACAGTATTAATATTATATTCTGTATACATTGCTGTCATGTTGTCATAATATGTGCATAAAAAATGGTAAGCACTGGTGTTCCAAAAGGAATGTGTTCGGTTTATGTCACTGGTACAAAGGTGTAACTTTTGAAGAGGTTCTTAGTGAGCGATCCGGGGAATGTTTTGGAACCAGCAACTATATATGGCTATATTTGATGTTAATCACATATATTAAAGCCTTTCAAAATAGGATCTATAATCATCTATGTACACTGTTAGTTTTGTATATTGCAGAAATTAAAGTTTCAGGCTATTGTGTAAGTAATAAGTGATTAAGCTTTGTAACAGCAAACAGTGGCAGCAAAAAAGAGAGATTTAAAAGGGAAAAAATCTATTTCAATTATTGATGGTGACAATGAAAACTAGGTGTTATTTCGGAATGGCAAGAAAAAATTAGTTGACATAAAACCAATGCAAGGGGCAGAAACTTTCAAATGTCTCTAATCGCTCCTTTATAGATTTCACGCTGTCAAGAAAATGAATAATTGGTTTATCTTTCCTGTTCATTACTCAAAACTCAGCTTTGAAACTTTAATCCACTCGTGACTTCACAAGTTCGGAAAGCATTGCAAACAAAGACCCTTTCTCAGATAAAAGAGGCTTTCAAAGGCAGGCTTTTAGTCGAGCAGATGGAACAATCAGAAATTAGCTATAGTCCCCTCTTTCCACAGGAACCGAGCTCTGGACGGGGTCAGGTGATTGTGTGATGTAGACAATGAAGGCCACAAAAATCAGCTGTGAGCTGTGTGCTATGTGAGCTGACAGGCTTGACAGAAAGTCCTCAGTATCTGCTGATTAATGAGTGACAATTGCAATGACTTATTTAAATAATGCTAATTGGCCAACGGGATAATGATCCGTACATTTCCTCTAATTAGAGACGGCACAGCTCTTGGTGACGGTGCTGATGGAAGGGTTTCTGGAGCTGTCGAGCAGGAATGTGTCACTCTGCAGCTGCACTGCCACTGGCAACCTTATGTAAATGGATATACCTTATACTTTTTGTTTCTTTGTTTTAACATATTAGCGAAATTGGCTTTGTATGGTTATTTTTGCTGTAGTATCAACTCAATAATGATCGATTGTGAATAAAGACATAATTAAAGTAATGCTGGCTGCTATATGTCATTATTGCTATGCATTTCCAAAGGCTGAACATGCAACCGCTATCATCTAGCCTTCTGGAGTTAGATAATAGCCATGCAGGTTATTATCTTTTCATAAAGTGCATTGGTAAGTGAGTTATGAATAATATATACAAGGACACTCTATATTCATGTTCATGTTCGCACAGCGTCTTCAAATTTCCAAGATACTCTAAGTACAGCTGTACATTGCAATAGCAGTAAGGGTAGAGATGGATGAAAACATCTGCAGTATCTTTTAATTCCTGACACAGATTGAGCAAAATTCTGAATATAGAAATTGTCTCATCTTTTGAGATGATTTTCTACACACCCCTCTTGAAGTGACTTGAATTTGCAGTAATTTTGAGGATTGTGGGACATGTTTGTCATGTGTGCTTTATGAAATGAATTAATTTATATAAATCAATCATTTACATAAACTTTTGTAACTGATGTTTCAGATTTTGTGCCGAATATGATAAATAGATTTACTTGGGTAAACAAATAAGAGACATAATATATACATTTTTAAAAAGATCATATATACATATTACTGTTCCAAATATTTATATCTTATTTATTCTTATTTATCTTATTTCTATCTTTATTTTAGATCATTCAAATATGTATTATTGTTATTATTATTATTATTATTATTACTACTACTACTACTACAATTAAAATCAAATTTCTAATTTTACTTTTCTACCTCAGAATTGTCACTTGTCATGTGGTCACCTCAGGAGGATGGTGCTCATGGAACTTATTTCTCACATTAAACTCATGGTGCTACAACCAAGTCTTAAAAAGCAGCAAATTCTATTTTAATTGCACCTGTTTGCTACCTCATTTCAACTTCAGGATCCACACTGTAATTTAAAAGGCATGGCAATTGAATTTTGAATGGCGCAGGACCCTGCTGAGGTAAATGCTTATAATGTAAATCAGAATGTACTTCCTTATAATATTATTATATTATTCTAATGCTTCCTCAATCCCAGACCACAATGTGCTCTGTGACCTCCAAAAAGTATTTGCAAAACATTCTTATGCAAGTCTTAGAATAATTTATTTGGAAGAAGAGTTAATAAGGAAAAAGGGGGGGAAGGTAGACAGTTGTGATATTGCAGCTCTCTCTCTCTCTCTCTCTGTCCATGGTCCTGAAGCAGGGTGACCCTCTTGTATAACCTTTGTGAAGCACATAAGTTGTCATGCAGGCCTGTGGCTTGTGATATCAGAGAGGGAATAGCTGCTTTTGCTGATGTACTATAAGCGTAGACACGATTCTTCAATTTTAGATCAGTAAAGTAATAAACAGGTAGACCAGTGGCAATAAAAATTAATACCGCAATGGCAATGGGGCTGCCTCTTAATTATAATGAATGGAAAATTAGGTCTAAATTGTTCCACTAAAGTGTGCATTAACTGTATCATCTGATGCACAATAGAACTTAATTCAGGGGTGTGAAAAGTTCATTACCTGTGATATTCATCATGCCAAATACCGGCCTCGCTGGCTCATGGGAGGGTCATAAAAAAAGATAACTCTGGTCCCTGAGCATTGTTTAATATTCACGTCTGACTAATCATGTCTTTGCTCAGAGTCCTTTTTGGATTGTCAGTTCCTCCCTCTGAGTTCCCAAAATCTGGCTCAGAAACGCGTCCAGATGGAGTGTGAACTGTCATTTCTTGAGGAAAATCAGCAAGGGAGTCACCAGTAGGACTCATTTTTAATTGCGATACAATAGGAAACTTTATCAGCGTTGACTCTACCCAATATTGCTATTGTGCTAATGTGTTGTTGGCAAAGGGTTTTGTTAACTGTTGAATGGAGTACAATTGCCTAGACAGTTTGATATGAATCTGAAAGTGTTGATCAAAGACGTTTTTCTCACCCAGTGGAGTTTCTTTCTCAACCTGGCATCTCAGAAAATCCAAGGACACAAATTCAAAAGCACAATGATTCTGGAGTCTTTGTAAATAAGTTTAACAACTGAAATAGTAGAACAAAACAGGCAAAATTAAGTCATATTAAAAGATCTCTTTGAAAAACAGCATTTACAGTACAATAAGATTTTGCAAAAATATACAAATGTTATGCTAAATCTTATGCTTAACGTGCAGTTGAAGTTAGAAACAGGAAGTGAATATATTATGTTAGATAGTTATCAGAGTTTTGTTGTAAATGTAAACACACTAAGTGCTTCACCTGGCATTTGTGGTAGTCATGACTACAAACTCACATATCGACCATCAAGCTTGAAATAGCTGATCTGAAAACATTTACTTTGGAGCACCTACATTTGTTTTACTGACTGGGAAAAAGGTCTCCTCTCCAATGAAACAAACTCAATGAAATCTGTAGCAGACATTTGCTTGGACCCCCACCCAAATAACATTCAATATAAAGCCAGCAACCCATGATTACCAGCCGAGAGCTTTAGGCGCTCTCCACCATCCTGTCAGTCTATGAAATATGTGCTACAATATCTACAAATAGAGTATAGTCCTTCAGAAAACTGCTACAGTATATCAAACTTGAGGTGCTTTGAACTTAGAATAGAGTTTTTTTCATTATTGTTTCCTGGCAACACATGTGCCTTTGTGCCATTGATGTCTCCCAAAGATGACTATTTGGATCAGTAGGGAGAATAAGCAATTCCAAGGAGGACAAAACAGCAGATCTAGGCAGCTTTCAGCCCTGATGCATCCAGATGCATTGAGATTTGTTGTTTAAGTTGACTTGTGAGGTGTACTTGGACAAAAGCCTTTGAAATGTCAAAGAAATGCTCATAAGACACAAAGATAAGGAAGTAATGTTTCTTCGATGATGAAGTCATGGCTGAATGTGTCAGAGCGTCCTATTATAGAATCAATCAACTGTATCACACGTATGAACGCAGCCTTTTCATGTTCAAACAGATTTGGATGAAAAACCTTCTCTGAAAATGGGACAGGATAATAATAATAATAATAATTATTATTATTATTATTACTTTAATTTTGGGATTGGAAATAACAATATTATTAGTATTAGTATTAGTATTAGTATTAGTTAGTAGGTAAGTAAGTAAAGTTTATTTATATAGCACATTTATCACAGCAAAGATGACCAAAGCACTGAACAAAGTCAAAGATAAACATAAAATAAACAAAACAGATGACACAGTAAAACAATGGAACATAGATAAAATCCAAATGTTAAAATTTAAAAAGCCTGGGAATAAAGATATGCTTTCAACTTCATTTTAAAGTTTGTAGTAGAAGGTGAAAGGCGAATGTCCAGTGGAAGTTGGTACCAGAGACGGGGAGCAGCAATAGAAAAAGCCCTATCACCCTTCATTTTTAAGCGTGAGCGAGGGACAACTAAAAGAGCTCTATCAGAAGATCTGATAGAAATATTAGTATTAGTATTAGTATTAGTATTAGTATTAGTATTAGTATTAGTAGTATCGTTGTAGCTGTTACCGGAAATATTACTTTAATTTTGGAATTGGAAATACAAATAATGATATAGCTAGAAATTGTTGTTGTTGTTGTGTTTGACACATTGCTTTAATTAAGAGACTGTGAATAATAAAACATAAAATAACTGTAGTCAACCATGAGCTGTTTTTAAATATGCTTTATAAATGAATGTGAAGTTGAAGTGAAGTTTAATAATAAATACATTCTTATAAATTCATATTATTGGAAGTGTTTTTCTCAAATGTATTTTGAATATGTTAACTATACATAACATATATTACAAATGGAAAAGAGCAGATAAATAACATCACATATTCCATGAGAAGAATCTATGAAATCTAGGAGGAAATGATGAGGGGAAATGTAAAAAGTACAGAAAGTACAAGACACTGCAAAAATAATGAACTGCCTTTTCCATTTCTAAATGAGTTGGTTTTCGACTGTTGTGATATTATGTGTTTATCATTGCATCTGCGGAAAAAAAAATAGAGCTAAAAAATTGTTCCTAACATTGAAGTGTTGTTCTCTGCTTACATAAGCATTATGAGATGTCAATAAGGTGTGTAAAAGAAATAAATAAATGTCATTACATATACATTGAATTTCTGGAGATGAATTTTATTGTTCTTCAGTGTTATACTGATAGTGTCTCATTGAAATGAGTCTCAACACTAGCTGATGCCATTTATCGTGCCGTCTGCTCGTGCATTCCAGATCGCTTACACACAATCAAGATACCCAGCATGCAGTCTGGTTTTGGTGGTCCCTGAACCTTCAAGAAAGCACAGATTGGTTCCAGCTCAGTAGACCCCCCCCCCCCATTATTTAATGTGTTCCAGTCTATTATCACTGCTTGCTGTGACACCTCATTCCTTTCCACCAATATATAAGAGGTCATTCAATAACTGACACCTCCCTTCCATGCCATAGTCACTTTTCTGTTACTGTTTTGTCATGTGTCACAGCTGTGATGCACAAATTCAAAGATATATCTGCTGACAGAGATTTTCCTCATGAGAACCACAGTAAATGCATTTTTCTCAGATGCCAGACAGATCTGTTGAAGACTATTGATCGCAGTACAAACCAGCCATAAAAATCACTGGACAACAGAAAAGATGTTAAGAGTATTTAATGTCATAGAACTTACCAATGAACAGATGATTTTATGGAACATGAATTAGGGTGATTGGGGCACCTAAGCTTTGATGTCTGTTTGCTTTAATTACAACCAGATTTCAACTGGGATTTCATGAGATGGATGTCAAACTACAGTGAGGGCAGTTGTCAAAGATAAAAAAATCTCCCAAAGGTTGTTGAAAGGAGATTTTCACAAAGTTATTGTTAAGAACAAAAATCTTTCTGAAAGAAAAAAACTTTTCAAACTTTTATTTGATGTTTGTGATGTGATCATGCAGTGAAAAGTTTTTCAACAAATATATGTATATATATATATATATATATATATATATATATATATATATATACATATGAATTAACACATGTGGAATTATATATGGAATTATATACATAACAGAAAAGTGTATCTCAGAAAATATGTCATATTGTAGGTTCTTCAAAGTAGCCACCTTTAGCTTTGATTACTGCTTTGCATACTCTTGGCATTCTCTTGATGAGCTTCAAGAGGTAGTCACCTGAAATGGTCTTCCAACAGTCTTGAAGGAGTTCCCCGAGAGATGCTTAGCACTTGTTGGCCCTTTTGCCTTCTGTCTGCGGTCCAGCTCACCCCTAAACCATCTCGATTGGGTTCAGGTCCGGTGACTGTGGAGGCCAGGTCATCTGGCGCAGCACCCCATCACTCTCCTTCTTGGTCAAATAGCCCTTGATGCCTTCAGTTTGACTGTACAATTTATAGTCATGAAAATAAAGAAAACTCTTTGAATGAGAAGGTGTGTCCAAACTTTTGGTCTATACTGAATATAAACATATATATATATATATATATATATATATATATATATATATATATATATATATATATATATATAAAGCGAGTTAATGATTACAGATGATTTTCATTTTTGGATACATTAACATAACCTTTGACATGATCTGACACTCAAAGTTAGTAATAACTAACACTAATAACTTAACAACACAGTTGTTTTAGGACTGATGTTTTTATGCCATGTTTCACAATTAAAATAACAGACTTAAAATAACGCACTTGTTAAAATTACAAATGACCTGCTTCTTGCGTCAGATCAAGGCTGCATCTCATTTCTAGTCTTACTTGATCTTAGTGCTGCGTTCGACACCATAGATCATGACATACTCATAGATCGATTACAAAACTATACAGGTATTCAAGGGCAGGCTCTAAGATGGTTTAGATCCTACCTGTCCGATCGCTACCATTTTGTTTACTTAAATTGGGTGTCATCTCATTTATCATCAGTAAAATATGGAGTGCCACAAGGATCCGTCCTAGGTCCCCTTCTATTTTCAATATACATGTTGCCCCTTGGTAATATTATTAGAAAATACGGAATTAGCTTCCACTGTTATGCTGATGATACTCAGCTATATATCTCAACGAGACCAGATGAAACTTCCCAATTATCTAAGCTAACAGAGTGTGTTAAAAATGTAAAAGATTGGATGACAAATAATTTTCTCCAATTAAATTCGGATATGACAGAGATATTAATTATTGGACCAAAAAACACCACACAGAATCTTGTAGATTACAATCTGCAACTAGACGGATGTACTGTTACTTCCTCTACAGTCAGAAATCTGGGTGTTATATTGGACAGCAATTTGTCTTTTGAAAATCATATTTCCAATGTTACAAAAACCGCATTCTTCCATCTTAGAAACATTGCCAAGCTACGAAACATGTTATCTGTTTCTGATGCAGAAAAGCTAGTTCATGCTTTCATGACCTCTAGACTGGACTATTGTAATGGACTTCTAGGTGGTTGTCCTGCTTCGTCAATAAACAAGCTACAGGTAGTCCAAAATGCAGCAGCTGGAGTCCTTACCAGGTCAAGAAAATATGATCATATTACCCCAATTTTACAGTCTCTGCACTGGCTACCTATTAAGTTCCGTATCAGTTACAAATTATCATTACTTACCTATAAGGCCCTAAATGGTTAAGCTCCTGCGTACCTAACTAGCCTTCTACCACGCTACAACCCATCACGCACCCTAAGGTCACAAAACGCTGGACTTTTGGTAGTTCCTAGGATAGCAAAGTCCACTAAAGGAGGTAGAGCTTTTTCACATTTGGCTCCCAAACTCTGGAATAGCCTTCCTGATAATGTTCGGGGTTCAGACACACTCTCTCTGTTTAAATCTAGATTAAAAACGCATCTCTTTCGCCAAGCATTCGAATAATGTATCTCTTAAATTGTGAGTGTAGTTGCATCTGCATTTTTATTCTTTAGCTTGGGTTAATCTAATTTTACATCAGCAGCTATGCTAATGATGTCTCTATTTTGTTTCTATGTTTTGCCACGGGATTTACATCCCGTGGTAACTAGGATTTACACAAGCTCCAGTCTGGATCCAGAACACCTGAGAAGAGATGATGCTGACCCTCAGAGGACCCCAGATGATGCTAACCTTGAATCAACAAACAGAACTAACAATTATTGCTACATGTGTGACTGCATCCTATAATTACTATTAATTAATAATATTGATAGTTCATCATCTAGCTGACTACGTCTTGTATTATTATTATTATTTTTATTTTTCTAAAATCCTGTCAAACGTGCACAAACTACTAGCTACTACTAAATATTGTAGAAACATAATTTTCTGTAAAGTTGCTTTGTAACGATTTGTATTGTAAAAAGCGCTATACAAATAAACTTGAATTGAATTGAACTTTATTTTTCAGTATTACATTATTGATGTTTTCAGCAAACTATAGAGTTTTAATTTTTTTTATGAATCAACCATAATTTTGATAGCATTGCATCCCTTTTATTTTTATATAAGATCTGATTATCAAACGCAGACCAAGTGTGATAAAGTGGAGGTAAGAAAACATCTTGACAACAGCAGCTGCATCTCATTTGTAGGACTGAAGTGATGTGACATGACAGGAAGTTATATAAGTCACAAGTGCAAAATGTTCCTACTGCTTCTCAAAAGTTTCCCTCCAATCAACTCTTGACCATCAAAAACATCTTTCAGTTTTTCAGACCCCACAGGAACGGACTGTTGTTGCACAGTGATTGCTTCCTCCACCCTCTTCTTCATCTGCGGCGGAAGCAAACACTTGTCCCACCTTTTCATTGAAATTCACAGCCTTGTAGCTGCTGATAAATTTTCCATGTTGTTGTGGTTCTTCATGTTGTTGCTTTATTTTAAGATGCAGTGCAACCTGCTCGCTGCAGAGCTGGCAACACACAAGACAGCTTCCTCCAGTTGGATGGGAGGTGCAGAACTGTCATGGAGCAGGTGTTTAGGGAGTTCAGCTCTATTCCTTTGACTGTAAACAACTGTACCCTGAGACCTTACACATGCCACTTAACATTCGCATGGTTCAGGACTCATTAGAGACCTAGCAGCCTGCTTAGGGACTGTGACATCCGTAGCGTCATCTAATCTTTATGTCATCAATGTCTCAGATCAAACTCTGCAAGTGTTAGCTTCACCATTAGGAAAGAAGGAGAGTTTGATTTAAATGTATCTTAACCCCTCCCCAAATTTTTCTCTTTTTAGACGGTGAGCTTATACACCTAAAGAGAAACCAGGTAGAAAAAAAAAATAAATAAATATAGAACTGGGTTGTATGGAGATAAAGAGAAATTGATTGCCATAGGCAAAGTGAGCAGTGATTGCAGCACAATTTATGTGTTCATATGTCCTGCAATTGTACGTACTGAGTACTGGTGATGATTTTTTTCTTTCTTTCATAAACACGAATACACAGACACAACCACAACTTTCTTCACTGGTTCTCTTGGGGTGGGAGATTTGTATAGCAGGAAACAGGACTGTCGGAAGAGCATAAGAGACACAGACACCTGAGGGAGATGGGGAAGACATGCTTCAGAGACTCCATCTCTTTAAAAAACACACAATATGGACTCCTGACTCTTTTTTTGTTTTTTTTGTTTTTGTCATTGCACAGCACTTAGGAATAGGATAGGAATTACAAACCAGAAATACGCAACAAAAATATTCTACAGAAGTTCTACAGATTCTTCATGGTCTGCATGAGCTACCAAGAAATTGTGTAGAGGAGTCCGGGGCAACTTGTCCCACTTTTACTCCATTTTTATAAAGACACAGATCTTGAAGTCGACTGCAAGAAATTTAGAAAATAAAAAAGATAGATAGATAGAAGCTGCCAGCAAACAGCTTTTCAGCAAAAACTTAAACAGTAAAACAGGTATGGTACAAAATAATTAATTAAACAGTAAAAACTTTTTTCTTTCTTATTTTTTTATATTAAATTTTAGTTATATTTAATATTTAAGAGGTCTTTTTAACTAGTTGTCTGAGGCCAGTATACAAAAGCAATGACTGAGAAATCATATAATTATCCAAATGGTCTCATGACTCTAAGGGCCCTATTTTAATGATCTAAATGCAAAGTGTAAAGTGCACGGCGCAGGTGCACTCAGGGCGTGTCCAAATCCACTTTTGCTATTTTAACGACGGAAAAACAGTTGGCGCGCCCGGGCACATGGTCTAATTCTCTTAATGAGTAATGGGTGTTTTTTGGGCGTAATGTGCAATAAACCAATCAGAGTCTCATCTTCCATTCACTTTAAGAGCCAGTTGCGCTCATGCCATGACAGATTTGCTATTTAGACGGCGGAATTTGGCAAGCGCAAAGACAGAACGTGTCTTCGAGATGAAATGGAGCTGTTCGTGTGCAAGCAAATAGATAGCCTAATTCTGATACATGTGATGACTATCCATTATGACATGTAGGCATATATAATATATTTAGTTAGCCTACAAAAAATTCTTATGCATTGCAATCCTATGCAGTCTATTTTCGGCTCCTTAAAATAGCATTGCACCAGCAATGTGCCTGAACACACCTGTTTTTTAGACCAGCATGCCCATGGGCGCACAAATCAGCGCAAATGCATTTGCTAATTAAACAATGTGGCACTGGACGTGAAAATGCGAACGGCACTGGACTGAAACTAGCAAACACACTTGCACTGCGCCTTGCGTTGCATTGCGCCGGGTATATGATAGGGCCCTAAACCTTATTGTGTATCTGACAACTTGCCCTGGTTTCTCCTAACACTCACACACAGCAGGGTTATCATAGTTAACTAAAACTATAACCATAAAAAAGTTACTAATAAAAACGTATTTTATTTCAACTAGATGACAACATATCTGTTCATCATTTAGTTTTTAACTTATAATAAAATAACTGAAACACAACTAAAATAGGATTTTATAAATGTATATAGAAATATTTTCAAAATGAATAAAATTGACAAACCCACACAGCATAATAACTAAAACTTTAAAATGAAAAGGGAAAACATAAAAATAAGTAACTAAATCAGAATATTGATAAAAACCAACGCTATCTCACAACCAATTCGTACGTATTTTACGAGGTGGCTTATTCGTACGAATTTGTACGACTTCACTCATACGATTTTATACGATTTGTCTAAACCCCAGTGACGGTTAGGTTTAGGGGCGGGGTTAGGTGTAGGTCATTCGTACAATTTCATACGAATTGTGCAACTCGTAAAATACGTACGATTTGGCAAAAATCATATGAATTTGTACAAATAAGCCACCTCGTGAAAAATTTGCAAATTGCCGTGAGATCGGGTTGTAAAAACTATAATAGTGTTATAATAGGATCACTGAAATAAAAAAAAAAATTTTAAAAAATCATTGTGTGTGTGTGTGTAGCAGTGTTTTAATTCAGTCAAACTGTAGATTGAGTAACATGATTCAATATTCTATGATAATGTTTTTCCTCACTGACAGACCCCTGTAAAATGCTGCACATAATTACAAATCGTGGACAAAACGTATTGAGTTCCACACGACAGTGACAATTTCTCTGCTTTTCAAGTTCATCTGACACTCCACTCCTAAGTCTTGTCAGCCTTTATCTCAGCAAACATCAAAATCCCTATACAAAAAAGGAGAAAATGAGCTATTGATTTTTGCACTAACGCTTTTTTCTACTTTCCACTTTCTCCCCACAGCATTATCATTCGGGAGTCTAATTGAAGGTCAGAGTCGGTTTCCTTGTCAAAGTCTGCTTCCTGACAGTCAGCCTGGTTCACAAAAAAATGAATTATCTTGGTTAAAGCATTAAGCAAAATATAAGGCAGTTTCCACTTAGTGATATTCTCTTGCCCGCTCCTCTACGGGGGTAGTTAACAATACGTCAGACTGGCTGAGAATTCAGCTTTATTAAAAGTAATTTCTCTGCCTGTCAAGAATAATAAAACTGTTAATTTTTACTGTACTCCTGAATGTCTGAAGGGGCTTCACTGGCAGATAATAGAATATAGAAATATAGTCAATATAGAAATAAAATGTATTCACAATTGTCAGTTTAAAAGGAGAATTCACTATGGCAATCAGTCTGTTTTAGGTCTGAGACCTATTCTTACATTAAATCCTGCCTCAGGTTTTTGTTCGAACACAGAACAGAGACTCTTTGTGAAAAAAACACAGTCCATCCAATAAGATTATTTCATTTGAATTCAGCTAGTTGCCAAGGCAGCATTTCTCATTTTCATTTTGAAAATGAAAATGAGAATATATATATATCAACAAAATGTAATTTAATATATATATATATATGTTATTTGTGATTTATTAATCAGCATATATTTGTAATTAATAAGATTATATTTTTAATTGATTGTACAGACCATCTTATAAGTCATAAAATAATAACAATGATTTTTTTATTTTATATCACCTCTTTTTTTCTCAAGGTTGGCTTTGAAACTATTGACAAGAGCACGGTAAGTGATCTATTATCTATTAGGATAAAAATCATAAGCTTTTTTTATGAATTTGACATTTTTGATGTGAGTGTATACATTTGACTCAATGCAATCAGCCAAGCCACTGCCAAGAAAACACTGTTTAAGTATAAAATTGAGGATAATGCAACTTCTGGCACCCGCACAATGAGGCTTTGCCAAACACCTTATGCAGCAGTGCTATGCTTTTCATTAAAAAAGTACTCTACTGAGAATGGACAGATTGCTTTATTCCCAAAGAGACTCCTGCTAAAACCAAGGCTGAAGCAATCAACGGATGCCAGCGCCCACCATGAGATAGTGTCAAACAGGTGAGACAATGTACTGCTGGTGGACTTTCTCAGAGGGAAATCTGGTGATTCAGACAAACAGATGGTTTACACCTCAGAGTACTGAAAAAAATGAAAGATGATGAAAGAAATAATAAAGAAAAAATACCCTGGAGCTCAGATTTTCAGCTGCACCTTGAAGGCATCCACAATCTGGACATTGCCCTTTGAGCCATATTTTTAGAAATAATCTAAACAGTTTTCTCATTATAATATAAACAATGCAATACAAAATTGATAGAACATTTGAATAGTATATTCATATATTTAAGTTATGATATTGTAATGACTGAATATTGCAATACTGCAAATAACTTAATATTAGCTCAATTACTTAAGTAATTTTAAAAACAGGTCATTGGTACATACAATTTATTTGTCTAATCATTATGACTTTTTACATCATAGTTATGACTTACCAAAACATTATTGTTTTTCGTATGGGGCAGAAATGGGCTTCAGTGGATTCAGGTTATTGGTAATTATGTGGTACACATTCAAGTTGTAATGTCTGAAGTATCACAAATCAAGGTGAACAACACCCGTTGTAAACAACAGCCGTTTTTACAAAGTCATTGCATATTTTTCCGACTTATTTATGGTTTACTGAGCAGGTCACTTACCTGCTTGCTTGAACAGCTGCTGCAAGCTAACCCTTTAAAAAAAACAAGGTTTTGAGGACGACACTTGACCTGCTTGCTGTCAGATCTCTCATTGCTTATGAAGCTATATGATGACCTCTTAAAATAGCCTTTGCCTGGGTCAAATGTATTATTTATTTAAGCTTTTGCATGTCTGTGACATGTAAATGCTTCATACCCAAGAGCCTCCTCTCAACTTCAGTAACTTGGAGCATTTCTCTACCCATGACAATGGCCAAAAAGTTCAGTTGTCTGTACAAAAATCTTCTTATTTCCATTTTTACCCACCATCCCATTTGTAAGCAGATTAGTTCCATTTTGTTTTATACTGTAGGTTGTCAAGTCAAGTCTGCTTTATTGTCAATTCTTCCACATGTAAAGTACATGCAGAAGAAGAAAAAAACATCTTTAACCAGGCAAAACTGGTTTGGTAATCTACAATAAAAATATTAACTTAAACAATCGGAGACACGTTTTAGTGGGAAGCAGTATACAGTATCTAACAATGTCCTATCTCTTTATTTGGGTCGATGTGATCTTTAAACATAAACCCAGCCCCAACATCGATTTCATTGGTCAACTCAATCACAATCATCTGTCAACAAAACAACGCCTCCATCGCGGTGTGATTGGCCTATTTTACTGGTCACATGATGAAAACAAATGCCGCCTCTCAAGTTCACGTCTTCGTGAGCATTGTGTATTATGCTTAAATCACGGATGGGAGTAAATAGTACATGACTCAGAAGAAATAATGATATGTGACTGTGGGTTAGTCTATTTTTAGTGAAATTAAAAATTAATTTCCGTGCCTGAGACTTCATGACACCTGCGGTGTTTACCGAACGGACTAATGATCAAAACAAGAAAAAGAGAAGTTTGCTGCACGGTTCTAACACGGATTCTTCCAACTCAAATTATTTGAATATATAATAATATATAGTTAATATAAATTACTTAAATTTAAAAGCTTTAAATATTTGTTACAGTATATATTTATATATAATCATATAATAATCAATGATCATCTAAATATATGATTCTATACTAACTAGAATTTAAATGTAAAGATACAATATTATAGGTTGTCAGTGTAAAATTGTGTTTATTTGTTTGTTAGAAACTGTGTACACAAAGTGAAAATATTAATTTACAATGAATAAAAAAAAGTGAAACATGCACATGGATAATTTTTACCAATTATGTGCATAGTTGATTATTATTATTGACATTATTTTAGTAAAATATAAGGAATATAAAGTTTAACACATCTTAGTAGCAGTGTACCTGTATTTTTCCTTTCTTAAAAATTGTCAGAAAGAGCTTCATTCAGTGTGAGACCTTTTATCAGTAAATCATTTAGCAAAGACTGAGTTCTAGATTGAAATGGGACAGTACAACATCTTTCACTTTCCTAACACTTTTAGGATTCAGTAGCAAACTTTTGCCTCTTTAAAGAACACACTGGGTATTGTTTCTTTTCCCTTTTCTCTTTGAAAAACCTTGAAGGTAAATTGCTTTACTTTTACAGGTTTGGGATTCAACTTTTTTGTTCTTCAAGGACATTCATCCTGCTGCCAAGAGCTGTCAAACAGGAGCATCTCAGTATAAAGAGGTGAGAGGACACCAATTAGAAAGCCATCTCTGACCAGGAGAGCCAGCGGCACAGCTTGCCACAGGAAGTGGGATGCCTGACTTCCTGCATGGGGTCACAGCTGTTTACAGAGACACTGATATTTCCAACCAATACCGGAGCCGTTTAGCGCTGGAGGAGATGGAGCTCATTTGAATAGCAAAGTACCATCTCAATGTCACCAATGAATTTACATTGTCTTAAACATCTGTCGCTGGAACAAGGACTTCAGTGAAATAATACAAGCATGCGGGTGTCAAAACAGTTCATGCAGAGCAAGAAGCAGACTGTTACGAGCAGGGTGTTAAATTTTCTTAGGAGAGGCAGAAATGCAATTTCATCATTATAGATATGAGATATTTATTGTGAATGTCTCTCATGTCTAAAATGAGATTTTCATGTACACAAAAATGCATTATTGAGCATGGGATCCACATAAATATTTTCCAGAGGATAAACCTTCGAATACAGTGTTTCCCCCACACTGTACACTGACGTGCAATGGTCTAATATAAAAACATAACTTTTGCTGAAGTTTCTGATACCTGGCAGAAACAGATTCTCTCAAAGTCTTAACACATGACCTGTACCCACAAAAGTGCTTCTGCCATAATTTAACCAAAACAGAACTTTTATTACATGAAATTGCTTTTGTGATAGAAGATAAAACACCTTTTCGTTCACCTAGAATCCTCATCTTGGTATCCCATCACGGCTCGGACTGGGATACTCTTACCTGGGGTGAACAACTGGAGGTATGGCAGGGATGACGAGGTGTGATTGGCTCCTGCTATGTGCAGCTGTCCATGTCCATACTTGCCCCAGCACAATTACACTCCCTGATCCCTGGCCGCTCCGCTGCCATGCAGTCAGACCCATTAATCTCCCTGGCTGAGTGGTGTGCCATGTGTTAACAGGGAGGTCCCTACTCACTCTGCACCTGGCCAGTGCAGTCAGGGCCTTGCCAGTCATTCTGCCTTCTCCTCACGCCTATCCTCTCTCATTGATTACACCAAACAAACCGGCTGTAACAACACGGGAACGTCTTCACACATCTTCATTTGCTTTCAGCTCGAGGCAATTTACTTACCAAAAGCCATTAACATTTTTAAGTCAGCAGGTATAGTCAGAGCTGTGGCCTGGGAGTTGTGCTGAGCCCTGGTGCTGATGTGGGAAACCTGGGTTTGATTCTGGCTGGTAAAATTTCCTGTTCATGTCCCTTACATTATTTAGCAATATGGCTAGCTCTAATCTAATCAGCTGAATTTATGCAGCCTTTGGGACTCATTTGCCATTGAAGTTGAGTCAGAAATATCGTAATTATGAATTCAGAGCACGTGAATTACCAAATCGTATGTACAAATAGGACACCCAGACATTTAGATAAGTTGCAGAGTTGTGCTGAACGTGCTGATTTGATATTTAAATAATATAAATTATCACAATCTGCTTCACGTTAATTGAGATTATATGTAAAGATTATATACACACAATATTTTTCTTTTGTTTATAATACATCCATGTTATGTTTCTGACCTGAATGCATGACATGTTGTAAATAATAAATGCCCGATTTACAAGTTCCGCAGTTGCACATAAAAGCATAAGAGTGCCCAAGATTTTTACTTTTGAAGATGAAATAATCAGTGGATTGGTTAATGGAATCAAATCTGATATAAAATATTCAGAATTTAGTTTGTGGCACCTGGTATCTAGTTAATGGGATATTCACAGACAAGATATCTACTAAATAGTCTGTAGTTATTCCTTCTGAATAGGCAGAAAATTTGATCATAGAGTCTAATACACATTTGCACGTTGCTGTTTTTCCTATGTTTGCTGTTCAACCATTTTCTACATCTGCTGTACCATTAATTACATTTATTATTATTGTTTTTAATGTCAGCCAATTATTGTTGTACAATCTTAGAGAAAGCGACCTAAAAGGATACGTTTTTTTGCACACCATACCTTTCTTATGTGGTTTAGTCAAACATCTAACCACATGCGACTATTTATTGACAATCTATATAGAAAACATAAGAAGGTAAAAAAAAAATAGCTTGAATTACAAAATAATTATATATGTATATATGGCAAGGCCTAAGTAATTCTGCATTGTTTGAGGACACGATATATTCTTAAAGGATACTTGCCTGGGTACCTGCCCTGAAGTAATTTACCGATTGATTTGATTTGATTTGATTTGATTTGATTTACTTTAGTAAATTAGCAATCAGGCATATCCATTTGAAACAGCAGATGCCTATGCTGCAGAAAGTCTTTACTTTTTTCAGTCATTACTCGTTGATTGGCTGCTAACTTGTGATTAATGCTGAAAATTCAGAGAATTAATAGAGATCCAACCTAATGTTAATTTAGGAGCACTGGTTTAATCACGGTCTGAATAACAAGGTCCCAAAGTTATGGTTTAGCAAGCCCTTTTTGTTCACTGAGATTAAGGGAGGGTCAGACAGTGCTCCATTGTTCAACTGGGAATGGAAACTCATTTGCGAAAATGAAGAATGTCTTGCCGGCATAAATCATGTTCCCTAATCCCTTCACTAATGCCACATAATGCAAATTGTCTCTTGCTAACAGATCATACAATAGAGAAGAAGAGTGAAAAAAAAGTTCACAGTATTCCTGCCATTTCTACTTTAATTAACGTGATCAAGACTACACGCATTGATTTAAACAGTAACAAAACAAGTCCCTAAATGCTGGAACTAGATTTACAAAGCCAAGCTTTAAAAGTCATATTATGTTTGCCAGACTATTAAATTATACTTGAACAGTTAAATAAAGGTAAAATAAATAAATAATGAACTAACACATTACTGAAGCACACCACAGCTCAACCTGAACACATTTTTTAATGACTCGTTTAAATTCATTTAGTGTAATCTTTTATTATCTTTTATTCTTTGCTTTCTGTGTTGTTATACCACTGTAATGGTTAATGTCCTCTCTGGTTGCTTTTTATTGTGAAATGAAGTCTAAAAGAGTGGATTTATTCTGTTTAAAAAGGTATATCCACTGAAGCAGTATTCGTTTAATGCACACTGGTTTTATTTGTGTCGTAAATGTCTTTTTAATTAGCCAATTTAACAAAAATGAGGTTAGGACTGTCAGGGGGCTCATTAAGTTGAGGAAGGTCTCAAAGTCCCTCTTGTGACATGTGCATGGTTGTGATGTCATGCAGGAGGACAGGCTTTCATGAGTCGTGTTTAGTAGTGTACTCACATGGTTTGCAGAGCTTGTAATTACACATGCTAGTATACACTTCATCCCCAGCTCTCCTGGGCACTGGACAGAAGACAGCAAGACTGATTCTAAGGCCTGCTTTCGCTGGTAAAGCAGGTGTTCTGTCCTTTTAGGACTAAGCAAACCAAGTAAACCATAGTGTTTATAAAAGAAACACAATATCTGAACATTCTGTTTGCCACAAGATCTTAATGTTGAATAATAATATATATAATTGTTATTATTATTATTTTAAGTCTCTTACGTTCAACAATGCTGCATGTATTTTATCATAAATCTGCAATATTGTGAAAAACTATAACAATTTAAAATAACACCTTTCTATTTGAATATATATTTTAAATGTAATTTATTCCTGTGATCAAAGCAGAATTTTCAGCAGCCATTACCCCCAGTCTTCAGTGTCACATGATCCTTCTGAAATCATTAATTCTACATTTCTTACCAATGACGAAAACAGTTGAGCTGCTTAATATTTTAGTGGAAATGGTTATTTCTTTTTAGGATTATTTGAAGACCAGAAAGTTTAGAAGAGCATTATTTTTTGTATTTTGTATTTTATGTATTTTTTTTTATTTATGTGAAATTCAACTTGATTTTTAAGTCATTTTAATGAAATTTAAATTTAAATTATTTGAAAAAAGTTCATTATGCTTAAAATTTTTGTTTATTAAGGACGTCACTGGACTTAAATTTTCAAGTTGAAATAGTTGGATTTTTTTGGGGGGGGGGTTGTTTTTTTTTTTTTTTTTTACAGTATATGTGCTATTATTATTTGGTAATGTAATAATTTAATGAATAATTAATCATGTATTATTATTATGTAATGTTTTCTATATAAATGTACATGTAATAGAGAACTAAGCACTTGTAAAAACAATCCTACAAACATCAACACTGTTAAAAAAACATAAATTATTTGATTTTAAGTGTAATAAACTTATTCTAACATGAGAAATTAGAAGAATATCATAAAGGATGAGCTGCGGCTTGTTACAACAACAACAAAAAAAAAAGTTCTTAGAACAAACAAAAACTAATAACCTAGTGAGTTGTTCATTTGTGTGTGTGTGCGTGTGTGTGTGTGTGTGTGTGTGTGTGTGTGTGTGTGTGTGTGTGTGTCTGTCTGTTGTAGTTTAAGCTAAAACAGCCAGACCAGTTGGAGCGGTCTGACATAAAAGCAGAATCAAAAGCACAGTGTTGTTAGCTACCCCACTATTAAGAGAGTCCGCCAGCAATCCGAGAAAAAGGCTATCACTAAAAGCTCTTAGGAGAGATTCAGTGCTGTGATGAAGTTCACCACATTGAGCACTCATTGACTCAAATCCCTCGCGTCTTGTTAAATGGCATTTCTGCTCTGAAGGGACTTGCCCCACACTCACAAGGCAGATGTTGTTGCCGAGAGCGACAGAGTCTTCAGAAGCAATGTGATCCTTCAGGACCAGGCGAAAACAAACACAAAGCAGCATTTCATCTGCTTTGGGGGGGGGGGGGGGGGGGGTCTCTTGTTTGGATCTGCAGTGTACACAGAGAAATGTGTGGCTCATCCAATGCCCTTAAGTGATATCACATATGAGGGGAATATAGGCAGTGCAGGTGATCAAGGATTAATTCATGGAGATCTTTTTTTGAGCACAGCTGTCAGGATAATTAGAGCACAGGCACACAAACTCCAGCGGATGCTCTCCTAAAGAGCAACGGGGGCCATTCATTTTTGTGAATATCAAAAACCATCAACACAAATGGTTTCTGTGCAGGTTCTGTGCTTATACAAGTGTATCAAAGTACTGTACATTAGTGAGAATTTATCAGAATAGGCACTTGCAGGTTTTAAGCACCGGAGAACATAGTTTCATGCAACAGTTTTCAAGTGTATGCATCTATACAAAAAAAAAAAAAAAACAAATTTGAATTTTGAAACTTGCATTCATTTATCAATAGTCTCTTGAAATACTATAACTTTAAATAACTAATTACATGAGAGGCATCCAGTTATAAAGGAAAGATCTTAACGTTGATTTTATTTTAATAATAGAAATATCCAGACTGTATATAAGGGTGTTGAATTGGTCACACAATACTTACCCATGTGTATGTATTGAAAAGAGAAGAATTGCCTTTATTAGATTTGTGTAAGTCTACCTTGAATGTAAAACATATTTTCTTGAGTGCCTTAGATTAAATTATACTAGTAAACATTTTTACTCCGAAATTAATTAATTATATTAATGGAGTTAAAAAAAATAATTCTACTGGAAAAAATAATTTAATCCCATTTCAAATTGAAAGATTTTACAAAGTTGTTATTTTATTATTATTATTATTATTATTATTATTATTATTATTATTACTTGTATAGCCTTTGATTCTCATTATGGCATGAAATTAAAAATAAATAAACCATAACCGTAGAGTGAAAGGAGTTTAACCCTAAGCCAGTGTTGGGAGAGCAATGCAAGTTACATAATTAGGCTACTTTGTGAAGTAACTTTAAAGTAACAAAATTATTTTAAGTTTACAAACTGAATTTCCTTCAGTTGCTAAAAATATAACATTTTTTTTTTCATTCCATAAAAAGTACCTGACACTCAAATATACATCCATGTGCATTACCAAATAATTGTAAGAAAACTGTCCTTTCAGATATAGCCCTATTTTACTTTGTCCAGAGAAACAAATGTGTGTGTTTAATAAGCACCAACAGAACTTTGATGTATTCGATAGCAGTTCCCATCACCCTAATGGCACAATTCCTTATGATCCTTTATGCAAAGGCTTGCTGGGGATCAAAGTAACTGAGTTTTGCCCGAGGCTATAGAATATGTATTAAAAAATAGCTTGCCTTGAACGATGCATCAACAGGTTGAAAATCACCCAATTTATTTGATTGATTAGTGAGACCATTCAAAGAACGTTCACTATATTTATATGTACTACAAATTATACTAAATAACCAGTTGTGGTCATTTAAATGGGGAAAACAGCCACACCATTATTTCAACAGATATTTATTTATTTATTTCACAGTTAAGCACACATTAAGCTTTTTGTTAACACATTTCACATTACAGAATCTGTTTGTAAGTAGAAGACAGAAACATGGTCCATGGCAAAAACACTTTGTCAAAGTTTTCTACTGCATTAAAGAAGCTGTAGATTTGTATTTCATAAAAATAACTGCATTGTCTGAGGCTGTGAAGCCAGCCAGTATCTAATCATCATTTGTCATCATTTACAGTACATCAAGAAACCCTAAGAGGTTGACAATGGCTGTCGGACAGACAGATCTATCAGACAGATTTAAGTTGTGTATTTCTATAAACAGTCTATAATTTGCCAGCATGCTTACAATTAGACAACGAAATTGAATTCTGAGCTAGTCAGCAACAAGAATGATAGGCTATATAGTAATTTGGTGTCTGCTACGACCAGCACGATATTTCAAAAGTGGAAACTCTGTCAGGGAAAAATGCCAAGGATGAAAGTTTCAAAGTAAAGCATCAGAGGGTCAGTTACTCCATCAGGGGATCATTAGGCCTGCCGAGAGCTGCTTTTAATGCACTTCAACAGAAGCATAAAAAGTTTTATCTTAAGTTATGGTCTAACTTTTAACTTTATTTCAGCAGTTTCATAGTGCTGTGTGGTTTAGAGATATTGGCCTATATCAGTGGTGCTGTAGTCAAGACCACCTAAACTAAAAGCAAGTGACAACCAAGACCAGAGTGTGCTGAAATCAAGACAAGACCAAGATTTGGAGAGGTTGAGACCAAGACAAGTAAGAGCAAGACCATTCCATCACTTCTGAAAGATCCACATACTGTCTGAGAAATGTCTTATATTTAATCAATTAATACTATTAGAATAATAAGACACTGGAGCTGTTACCAGATGAATGAAATCACTAATAACAAAAATTCAACTTTGCACTTCATAGGTGGCACAGAGTTTGCATCTTCATAACTTCATAAATACTGAAATGTTGTCTTAAAGACACAATTCTGAATATAGAATTCTGATGGAAAAATAAAATGATATGTTTAAATATGAAACGAAAACTGCCAGTAGGCTTGGTGGATGATCATTTACCGTTCACCATCATTCTCTCATGGTCTCTTCAATATTTTATTCAAACTTTTTTAAAGCAGCTGATTCATTCAGTGATGAAACAGCGGTGTGTTCTTTTCAAAATAAATGAAAACATATATATAAGGATTTCCTGCTTACAAACTCAGGACATGAACTCTTCATGGACCTGGTTTGCAAAGGGCAACGTTTAATGCAACATAGTACTAATTAAAAAAAAAACTTAATCCATTTTCTGTTCTGCAAGATGGTATTTGAGTGGAATGGAGGATGTCTGAGTGTAAACCTAACATTAGCATGTTAGCATCAACAGTTTAACATCACAGTATTAGCTTCAACATGCGTTAACAATAATGCGTTAATTTGAATATTTAAGCTTTGCTCTGTTTTGCTGCAGTAATATTATTATTCCCATGCTAGCAGTAATAGGCTAGCATCAGCAAAAGGGTAATCAAACTAAACATAAGCAGTAGGCTAAGCAGAATTAACAGGTTTTTCATAACACCCCTAGAAAAGATATAAGAATGGTATTACACAAATCATTATTCATATATATTATTTTGGTGATGTTTTACATAACAGAGTTGAGATAAAAGTCTGAATCTGCTTTGTGATTTAGCATTTCCTGTGATTCTTCTTTCCTGTTATATAACACAGAAGAAGTAGAAAACATTAACTTTAAAGCTTTATTGCTTCTCCTTGTTCTCCACCGCAGACAGGATTATGCATTTTTTGTCCTTCATGAGCCCATGGTTAAAAGAATGTGCTGGAGTTATTTTAGGTGCACTTGAGGAGGTGACAGATAAATTTAGGAGAAAAGTGTAGCAGACACACAAAAGAGTGATCAATTTTTCTTTTCTCAGGTCTGCACTTAGATTATACTCCTCACTCAGTGTGTTACAGGACTCTGCTGAGCAGCACAATAGCTTTTTTTATGGTTGTGAGACACAATCTTGTTTTAGCCTGCATTTTTATGGTTCTGAGTATGAGTAAAAAGTTTTTGGATTCACATAAGGACAACTGAAATCTAGTTCATCTTTAATAGTTTGAAAGACTCCTGGCATGTCTAAGCAATGTTGCTATGTGTAAAAATGTAGCGCAGGGTTGTGAATTAAACCTTGGTCATTTTATTTCTTGATAGTCATAATAAATGAAACTATCACCAGAGAGGAATAATTCATGTACTATAAAACAAAATGAGATCATAAAGGGTATGTAACGAAGCATTGCTGTAGTAGATTAAATGAAAAACAGGCAACCAGTAAGGCTTTGAAGCTATATCTGTCATATAATAATGGACATGCATCTTAATATTCCATTTCAAGGTAATAACCTTTTTTATTATTATTATTCCGCAACTTTCAGACAACAAATTATTATCCTTGTATCTTTCAACATCCTACCAGATCTGAACACGAAGAAAAAAAATGTTGTTTCAATGTCATTTTCACAAAAGCAAAACTTATTGTTCTAAAAATCGAACAAGCAATGAATGTGCAAGAACAAACAAACAGAAAATGAGGACTGTGTGTATGTGTGAGAACCCTTTGGGAAAGTTATAGAGTAAGATACAGGTGCATGCTTTCATGCTGAGGTGCAGACAGAATGGTGTGATATAAAAAATTGTCGTCGTTAAAATGCTTGCACTTTGAAAACTTGCATATCTAATGGACTTGAAAGAACCCTTTTCACAGTTAAATTATTACTTAACACTTTTTGGCTTTATAATGTGGAAAATCTTGATCCTATGGAATAAATGAAGATATTATGAGACGTTGAGTTCAACGCTGTAAAATGTTATTGTATCATTCAGCAGTGGTGGATTCTTATATTCATAGCAGAAAATCGCCACACTCCTTATTCCTAAGGCAAAATGTGGGCAAATATGACGTGGCAATCAGAATTGGTCCAATGAACAGGTCAAGTTCAAGAGACATTGCCTGTGCTTCTTTTCTCTTTTTCTGAATGGCTACATGAAAAAATTCTGCAGCCTACAATGGCATACAATCCATTGGAGATGAACAAATTATTAGACATATTGACACTACATTTACACCTGACTGACCTTTTAAGCAATTAAACCTCACATTCCTGTATGTATTCATCTACAGAATCTGAATGGCTACATGAAAAAATTCTGCAGCCTACAATGGCATACAATCCATTGGAGATGAACAAATTATTAGACATATTGACACTACATTTACACCTGACTGACCTTTTAAGCAATTAAACCTCACATTCCTGTATGTATTCATCTACAGAAAAACAGGTAATTTCTTGAAGAAGCCAAGGCCTCAGAACATTAGAAAGAAAGTCAACTTAGTCTAAAACATTCTTTACAAGGCTGTAAGATTATTCAAGCATAGCAATCAATTTTTAAAACCAGTGTTCCTGGCCCTGTCTTCCCGTTCTGAAAGGTGTCTTGAGTTGTGACCCACAGCACTTCACATTTTATGTGTCCGTCTTATTCAACACACCTGATTCAGATGTTCTGCTCATTAGGAGAGAGTTCTGTGAACTCAACTGAACTTGTCAGATAGGAGAAACATACAATATCTGCAGAGAAGTCTTCAAGAGCAAGCTTAATATGTTCATTACAGAATAACGCATGGTACAAGGTAATTTTAAAACACCTAAAGAACAAAATTAAAAAAAACTTCACTGCTACATTTAACAATTTTAAAAGACTGCAAGAAGATAAATTTTTATTAAATCTAAGCTAGGAATGTTTGCCCAGAAATGAAAACTTGTTGAAAATTATTTGATGGACTGGAGTGGTGAACTGCCCCTCCTTGAACTGCCACCTTAACGTGGTGGAGGGGTTTGAGTACCCGAATGACCCTAGGAGCTATGTTGTCCGGGGCTATATGCCCCTGGTAGGGTCTCCCAAGGCAAACAGGTCCTAGGCGACGGGTCAGACTAAGAGCGGTTCAAAACCCCTTATGAGAAGGAACAATCAAAGGACCGTGACGTCGCCCGGTATGGCGCAGCCGGGGCCCCACCCTGGAGCCAGGCCCGGGGTTGGGGCTCGTATGCGAGCGCCTGGTGGCCGGGCCTCCCCCCACGGGGTCCGGCCGGGCTCAGCCCGAAGGAGCGACGTGGGGCCGCCTTCCCGTGGGCTCACCACCTACAGGAGGGACCGTAAGGGGCCGGTGCTTAGACAATCGGGTGGCAGTCGAAGGCGGGGGCCTCGACAGCCCGATCCCTGGACACGGAAACTAGCTCTAGGGACGTGGAACGTCACCTCACTGGCGGGGAAGGAGCCCGAGATTGTGCGTGAGGTAGAGAGGTTCCGACTAGCGATAGTCGGACTCACCTCTACGCACAGCTTGGGCTCTGGTACCACACTCCTCGAGAGAGGATGGACTCTTCACCACTCTGGAGTTGCCCAAGGTGAGAGGCGGCGGGCTGGTGTGGGTTTGCTTATAGCCCCCCAGCTCAGCTGCCATGTGTTGGAGTTTACCCCGGTGAACGAGAGGGTCGCTTCCCTGCGCCTTCGGGTCGGGGATAGGTCTCTCACTGTCGTTTGTGCCTACGGGCCGAACAGCAATGCAGAGTACCCAGCCTTCTTGGAGTCTCTGGGAGGGGTGCTGGAAAGTGCTTCGACTGGGGACTCCGTCGTTTTACTGGGGGACTTCAACGCCCACGTGGGCAACGACAGTGACACCTGGAGGGGCGTGATTGGGAGGAACGGCCCCCCTGATCTGAACCCGAGCGGTGTTCAGTTATTGGACTTTTGTGCTAGTTACAGCTTGTCCATAACGAACACCATGTTCAAGCATAAGGGTGTCCATCAGTACACGTGGCACCAGGACACCCTAGGCCGTAGGTCGATGATTGACTTTGTGGTCGTTTCATCCGACCTCCGGCCGTATGTCTTGGACACTCGGGTGAAGAGAGGGGCGGAGCTGTCAACCGATCACCACCTGGTGGTGAGTTGGATCCGATGGCGGGGGAGGAAGCTGGACAGACTCGGCAGACCCAAACGTACTGTGAGGGTCTGCTGGGAACGTTTGGCCGAGTCTCCTGTCAGAGAGATCTTCAACTCCCACCTCCGGCAGAGCTTCGACCGGATCCCGAGGGAGGCTGGAGATATTGAGTCCGAGTGGACCATGTTCTCCACCTCCATTGTCGAAGCGGCCGCTCGGAGCTGTGGCCGTAAGGTTTCCGGTGCCTGTCGAGGCGGCAATCCCCGAACCCGGTGGTGGACACCGGAAGTAAGGGATGCCGTCAAGCTGAAGAAGGAGTCCTATCGGGCCTGGTTGGCTTGTGGGACTCCAGAGGCAGCTGACAGGTACCGGCAGGCCAAGCGGACTACAGCCCGGGTGGTTGTGGAGGCAAAAACTCGGGCCTGGGAGGAGTTCGGTGAGGCCATGGAGAAGGACTATCGGTCAGCCTCGAAGAGATTCTGGCAAACCGTCCGGCGCCTCAGGAGAGGGAAGCAGTGCCCTACCAACGCTGTTTACAGTAGAGGTGGGGAGCTGTTGACCTCAACTGGGGATGTCGTTGGACGGTGGAAGGAATACTTCGAGGATCTCCTCAATCCCGCTGTCACGTCTTCCATTGAGGAAGCAGAGGCTGAGGGCTCAGATGTGGACTCGTCCATAACCCAAGCTGAAGTCACCGAGGTAGTCAAGAAACTCCTCGGTGGCAAGGCACCGGGGGTGGATGAGATCCGCCCTGAGTACCTCAAGTCTCTGGATGTTGTGGGGCTGTCTTGGCTGACACGCCTCTGCAGCATCGCGTGGCAGTCGGGGACGGTGCCTCTGGGATGGCAGACCGGGGTGGTGGTCCCTCTTTTTAAGAAGGGGGACCGGAGGGTGTGTTCCAACTACAGGGGGATCACACTTCTCAGCCTCCCTGGGAAAGTCTATGCCAGGGTACTGGAGAGGAGAATCCGGCCGATAGTAGAACCTCGGATTCAGGAGGAACAGTGTGGTTTTCGTCCAGGCCGTGGAACACTGGACCAGCTCTATACCCTCTACAGGGTGCTGGAGGGTTCATGGGAGTATGCCCAACCAGTCCACATGTGCTTTGTGGATTTGGAGAAGGCATTCGACTGTGTCCCTCGCGGCGGCCTGTGGAGGGTTCTCCGGGAGTATGGGGTCCGGGGCCCTTTGATAAGGGCTATCCGGTCCCTGTACGAACGGAGCAGGAGCTTGGTTCGTATTGCCAGCTGTAAGTCAGACTTGTTCCCGGTGCGTGTTGGACTCCGGCAGGGCTGCCCTTTGTCGCCGGTTCTGTTCATGATTTTTATGGACAGAATTTCTAGGCGCAGCCAGGGGCCGGAGGGGGTCAGGTTTGGTGACAACACGATTTCGTCTCTGCTCTTTGCGGATGATGTTGTCGTGTTGGCCTCATCAGGCCAGGACCTTCAGCATGCACTGGGACGGTTTGCAGCCGAGTGTGAAGCGGCTGGGATGAGAATCAGCACCTCCAAATCCGAGGCCATGGTCCTCAGTCGGAAAAGGGTGGCTTGCCCACTTCAGGTTGGTGGAGAGTTCCTGCCTCAAGTGGAGGAGTTTAAGTATCTTGGGGTCTTGTTCACGAGTGAGGGAAGGATGGAACGGGAGATTGACAGACGGATCGGTGCAGCTTCTGCAGTAATGCGGTCGATGTACCGGTCTGTCGTGGTGAAGAAAGAGCTGAGCCGCAAGGCGAAGCTCTCGATTTACCGGTCAATCTACGTTCCTACTCTCACCTATGGTCATGAGCTTTGGGTCATGACCGAAAGGACAAGATCCCGGATACAGGCGGCCGAAATGTGCTTTCTCCGCAGGGTGGCTGGGCGATCCCTTAGAGATAGGGTGAGAAGCTCAGTCAGCCGGGAGGAGCTCAGAGTAGAGCCGCTGCTCCTCCACATCGAGAGGGGTCAGCTGAGGTGGCTCGGGCATCTGTTCCGGATGCCTCCTGGACGCCTTCCCGGGAAGGTGTTCCGGGCACATCCCACTGGGAGGAGACCCCGGGGGAGACCTAGGACACGCTGGAGAGACTATGTCTCCCGGCTGGCCTGGGAACGCCTCGGTGTCCCCCCAGAAGAGCTGGAGGAAGTGTCTAGGGAGAGGGAAGTCTGGGGTTCTCTGCTTAGACTGCTGCCCCCGCGACCCGGCCCCGGATAAGCGGTAGAAGATGGATGGATGGATGGATGGAGTGGTGTGGATTACTTGTGAATTATTGTCACCCAATCACTGAAGAGGATCCATTGATGAGCAAGTGAGGTTTATGCATTTAGCAGACGCTTTTTCCAAAGCGACTTACAGTGCATTCAGGCTATCAATTGTTACCTATCATGTGTTCCCGGGGAATCAAACTGATTCGAATCAAACGAAGTGAGGTAATGCTTAATTTCTCCAAATCTGTTCCAAGAAACAAACTCCTCTTCATTTTCATTCCTATTTAACACACATTTCTTTAACAAACAGCATAATTGAATAGATACATATTTTGATCGATTCTGGTCTATATAACACTTTCACCGCTCCCAAATGAAGATCACAGCATTGAAAACAGCAAAATAAGGAAAAACCATGTCACGCCCCTGGACTCATAGTGTTGTGTTTTTCCTCCCCATCTGTGCTGTGTTCCCTTTTAATTGGTCATTCCTAGCACCTGTGTTTTCCCAATCATCCTGTGTTTATAAGCCCTAGTCCATTCAGTTTACGTTGGTCGGAGATTATATGTCTACCTGTGTGTGTCCTATGCTCCTGTTGGGCCCGTGTTTATTCCCTTGAAGGTTGGATTTAAGTATTATTCACGAGCTCGCATTTACTTATAATTAAATAAAGGTTATGCGTATTTGGCGTGCTGGGGTAGAAACTTGGCTGAAGGTGCGAGATGGGGTGGCGGAGGGATTCTGAAAGTCGAGAGATAACGAAGGTAGGATGTACTTGTTTATTTATAGGCGTTTTCTCGAGCTGATTGTTAACCAGTGTAATTGCTAATGATGATGAACTGGCCGTGTTAATTATCCGTGCACGCTTCTCCCGAAATTCGTTTGTGAAACGTCACTTGTTTGTGTATCCCCAGTTTTCTTGCCTTGCTACACATACTGTAGTGTGACAAACCTTGATGATCTGATTTGAGTTATAATTTAGAAGCCTGAATTAAATAAATCAATCTAATTTATGACCACATAAAAAAAAAGAGGTATTCCATTTTTTATCAAACAGGTATGCAGTTTCCTGGTGCTAGTGAATGCCTTATCAATTCAACAATGTATAGCTATTCATAGTGGCCTGGGCAGGGAAGGTATCCAAAGCACATCAACTGGTCACTGGGGTTACTCAGGGAGCAGTTCTTGGACCCCTCCTCTTCTCCTTATATACTACATTACTGGGTCCCATTATACAGACACATGGCTTCTCCTACCATTGTTATACTGATGACACACAGCTCTATCTCATATTTCAACCAGATGATTCAGTGGTATCTGCACAGATCTCATGCTGCCTGGCGGAACATTTCGGCATGGATGAAAGAACATCACCTACAGCTCAACATAGCAAAGACTGAGCTTTTTGTCATTCCTGCCACTCCAACTCTAACGCATAATTTCACCATCCAGCTGGGTTCTTCTACAATTACCCCAGAGGTGGGTAGTAACGAGTTACATTTACTTCGTTACATTTACTTGAGTAATTTTTTGGGGTAACGAATACTTTTCGGAGTATATTTAAAGATGGGTACTTTATACTCTTACTTGAGTAAATTTTTGGGGAAAAATCTGTACTTTTACTTCGTTACTGTGGGCGACGCTCCTCTCGTTACTTTATCTTAATGCAATAAATGTTATAATGCTTCAGTTTATTCCAAACGCGCCGTCTACTTTTCTCTGGGCAATGAGCGATGCCCATTCGCGAATGATTCATTCTTTTGAGTCAATTCTGTTCAAAGGCTTGATCAAACCAATTGGCAAACGAGTGAATTTGTTCATGAATCAGTTTGAATGAGTCGCTCAGTTCCCTGCCGCACGCGCTGAGCGTCTGAAGTGGTTCACTCGGAGTTGTAACGTTTAAGAACCGAAAGAGCGTTGAAAACGTGGCTGGAACTGCACTGAATTGAAATCTGCAAAGGTTATTATTTGCTAGCGATGGAGATCCTTATTAGATGAACACCGCGTGTGCTGTCTACTGTTTAACAGGTAATAACTTGGGCTACATTCGATTACAGTACACGATACCACTGTGACATTAGTTTGTTGTACGTGTGTGGCTTATAACAGAGGGGAGTCAAGTTGAATGCAGCTTCCAAAAGACAAAAAATAGCCGATTAAGATTTTATTAATTTTAATACAATCACACTGGTGCAAGTACGTTCAGCGAGTCATATTATCAGCTGATAAATTCAGATCTGTGATTGCTTGCTGGCGCTAGCCAGAGATAGATGCGTTTATACAGCGCTGCGCATTATAACAAATCACACATGATTCTTTTGAGCTTATTAAAGCATTGGCCAATCAGAGGCGTTCAGATGAGTCATCGCTAAAATGCCGGTGCTTCCTTCACTCGCTCGCTGACTGGAGACCTCTTTCTGGCAAATTCTCTCGCAGAAACAACAAAGTGCAGATGTGTGTACGAATCTTTAATTAAGATATTGATTTCACAGTGTTAACAGTTTCAGTGATTTTTAATGGGAGTTTCTGAGAGTGATTGAAATCTAGACTGTCAGTGAAAATTCTTTAATAATGTAAATGTTATTTGCTCTCTTTCTGAACAATGAAAGATTAGTAGCAATATTTATATCACATTAACTTTCAATGTTAAATTCACATTTAATATAAAGTCAGTCGTATTAAAAATATGTTATGGCATGACACCTATATCTGTTACTTAAGTAAACAGACAGGGTTTTATAATAAATTACATAAATTGGAGTAAAGGCTGATGAAATGTATACATTTATACACGCACACATACATTACATACATTTTATCTATATATCTAAATAAAAATAGGCTCAGTATATATGACCCAAAGTAACTAGTAACTAACTACTTGAGTAGATTTTTTTTATCCGATACTCTTTTACTCTTACTCAAGTAACTATTCAAGACTAGTACTTTTACTTTTACTTGAGTAAATATTTCTAGAAGTACTTTTACTTTTACTTGAGTACAGTTTTTGGGTACTCTACCCACCTCTGAATTACCCCATCAACTTCGGTCAGAAATCTTGGTGTAATCTTAGATGACCAGCTGACCTTCAAAGACCACATTGCAAAGACTGCTCGATCTTGCAGGTTTGCATTGCACAGCATCAGAAATATCAGTCCCTTTCTAACGGAGCATGCTGCACTACTTCTTGTCCAGGCTCTTGTCATTTCTATTCTGGAAAACTGCAATGCTCTTCTGGCTGGACTTCCATCAAGCACAATCAAACCTTTACACATTATTCAGAATGCAGCACCACCAAAATAGCCCATGTTACACCTTGCTTTATGTCCTTTCACAAGCTTATGTTCATGTTCAAAACATTGATGATTGCATATAGAACAGCCACAGGTTCAGCACCTGCCTACTTCCACTCATTAGTACAAATCTACATCCCCTCCAGAAGTCTTAGATTCGCTAGTGACCAACGCCTCATGGTACCTTTACTGAGGCTCAAAATCACCTTCCAGAACCTTTGTGTTCATCATTCCTGGCTGGTGAAATGATCTTCCTACCCCTATCTAGAATGCTGAAACCCAGAAAATTTTTGACAGCCGTGACAGCCGAATATGTTTTGGACATAAAATAAACATCAATGGGGTCTCAAGTGTTCCTTTTTGAGTGTGCTTTAAAATATCTACATTTGTATCCCAAATACGAAAAAAAAAGAAGAAAAAACAACAACACATCATACAAATATAATAATTATAAATAATTCACTATAATAATTACACATTCATTCATTCAGTAAAATACTTCATTAACTCAGCCGTCTGGTAGTTACTTGCCAAGCAACTTGATGCATAATAGAAGTCAACTAATGTGCATGTATGTCTGCTGTTTTACTTTCTTCAAACAAAGGTTATCAAGATTTTAAAGCAGAAATAATTATTTTAGAATAATGCAATAAGCATGATGAATGAAGAAAGTTTAGGTTTATGATTAGATGACACATATTGCATCTTATCTCTATCAGAAAAAAACACTTTCTGTTAACAAAAGCAACACCATGCTGTTCTTCAGGACCAAACACATCCATTCAGCATGTCAATAACCTGCAGAGATGCTATTTTATTATACTCTGTTTTTGTTCCTCTGTTAAAATCCGTGCTGAAAATCTATGTGGTTAAACTGGCAAGACTCCAGCCACCAACGTAGACCTGCAGGAGAGAGCTGTAATAATTGACAAAGCATTGACAAAAAAGCTAATGAAAAAGGCTGTGTGGTTTGTGAGTAAACCCCCCTTGCATCAAAGTGAAAAGATGGTGCTTAGTAAGAGGTTTAGAGATGACCTTATTTAATTATGTATCATCTTGTTGAAAATATACGGCAAGGAGATGCTTGAATATTTTTTTTAAACTCTCTTGAAGTTGTTGAGATGGGATAAATTAGTACTTTTGATAATGTATGTGCTCTATTTTTCATCTATTAAAGTTTTTTTGCAAGTTTGAGATGAGTCTACAATGTTATTATACGTTTGAGTAACGTGCATCTTGGACTGCCAGACACAGCAGGCTATTCAGATTTCTTTTTTAAATCCAGCTCTTGATTTTAGGGCTTTTTTTGTTTGTTTAAAATTATTGACATTATTTATTTGATATCATTGTGTTTTAGCATTTGCATAATTAGATAAATCCAGAGCCGATCAGCCCTATACGCTCACTACGCAAGCTGCGTAGGGCCCCGCAAATTACTCAAGGCCCCGCCTCCTCCTCGTGTCATAGCGCGTCACGTCACCGTCAATTAATGTTTACAACATCCATGACAAAATGAAGCGAAACTATCCTCTGGTCACGAAAAGAGGGGAAAAAAACCCATGAAAGTGAACTGCGGGAACAACAATCAGGTAAACTTGTCTTCTCTCCTCTCTAAGTTTGAGGTCAGCAAAGTAAAGTTTATACTTGGGTTTATGTGCATTTCTGTTGTGTTTTTTCGGTCTTCCTAACCTAGCTGGGCAGGCAGCCAGTGCATCTCTTGCATCACTTTGTGCCTGACAAAAGTGAGAGTAAAATACAATTATTTATTACGTTTGTTTTTGATAAACGACAAAGTGCAACGGTGTTTGTTTACTGCAGCTCGGAAAAGATAACCGCGTCGCGTGTTATCATGCGTTCATATGCGCATGTGTCACACCCAGGGGCTGGCTATGCTTTAACTAAGCCACACCCCTTCTCAACTTCCACCTCGAGGAGGTCCCCAAACCCGACCCAATGGCCAAACAACACGAGAACAAGTAAGTGATAAAACAATCTTTATTTAAATATCTAAAAATAGCTTGGGGAATAGGGAAAGGGCAATTAAAACTAAACTCTGACTCGGCCCTCCAGATGGGCTATGGCCGGGAAGAGGTCAGGGAGCAAGGGGGCCACGGGGATCCGGGGCGTGGGACTCGGGCCCCGGCCTGAGTCTTAGGTATCCGTAGCGCCCTCCTTCTTCCTCCTCTTCGCTGAATACAGCTCACGGTAAGTACTGGTTCACACAGTTCGTTCTCGAGGTGCTCACTCTCTTTCTCTTCCTCCACAGGCAACGGGCTCTTTCTCTTTCTCCACAGGCAACGGTCGCTTTCTCTTTCTCCACAGGCAACGGCTGGGACACACAGGCACAGTTAGTTCAGCTTGGTTCTGCTCTCACCTCTTCGCTGATTACAGCTCACAGTAAGTACTGGTTCACACAGTTCGTTCCTTGGGTGCTCACTCGCTTTCTCTTTCTCCACAGGCAGCGGCGTAAGTACAGGTTTCCTCAGTCTCTCCTCGTGTTACCCACTCTCTCTCCTTTTCTCTCCACAGGTATCAACTTGGGCACAATAGCACAGTTAGTTTGCTTTGAATGGCTCTCACCTCTGGGCTGGACACAGCGTACTGTAAGTACAGGGTTCGCTCTATTCCTCCTCGTGTTATTCACTCTCTCTCTCCTTTTCTCTCCACAGGTATCAACTTGGGCACAATAGCACAGTTAGTTTGCTTTGAATGGCTCTCACCTCTGGGCTGGACACAGCGTACTGTAAGTACAGGGTTCGCTCTATTCCTCCTCGTGTTATTCCCTCTCTCTCCTTTTCTCTCCACAGATATCAACTTGGGCACAATAGCACCGTTAGTTTGCTTTGAATGGCTCTCACCTCTGGGCTGAACACAGCGCACTGTAAGTACAGGTTTCCTCTGTTTCTCCTTGTGTTACTCACTCTCTTTCCTTTCCTCTCCACAGGTATCAACTTGGACACAAAACACAGTTACTCTGCTTTGGATGGCTTTCACCTCTGGGCTGGACACAGCGTACCGTGCTATCTCCGGAGATCTGAAGCACGCTCACAACATATACTGTACTGAACTAGGCTAGGACCAGCAATCTCCTTGTCCTCCCACGCCGAAGTGCGTGAAGGCGGGGGTTTATCTGACAGGACACACGGCAATACACAGCAGCCCACAGCAATATACAGCACCACGTCAAAATTATAGGTTTTCACAGCACGAAGACTCACCCACCACACTCAGTGTACGGAAAGGACACCCGTCTTCCTTCACTTCGCTTGGTTCGGATCTGGCGATGGAATATGCGGCCTAGCTAGTGATGTCGTCGTTGTGACTACTTCAATAAGTATTCCTTCGGCTCTCCCACCACACTATATTAGGGGTAGGGCCGCCCTCCTCCTCCTGGAGAGATCTACACAACGCCAGGTCAATATACAGGGCACTTTCGACTGGCTCTTAGTACTCACATCAATGCCACTTCCAATCCCCTTTTTCACGTCGTCTCAGTTCGCCGTATAATCTGTTCACTTCTCAACCTTTAAGGTTCGCGATGTCTTCACAATCATACAATTCCAGCCTGAGGGAGAGAGAGAGTTAGACAGCTACCAGCAGCGTACCAAGACGGGCACAACCCAGTGCTTCACACACACCAAAAAGAGCTTCCCAGACTGGGAAATAACTTGGCCTTAAGTACTGCCTTGTCCAGCGTATCCTCCAATCACCAACCGCTGTCCCTAACTAGGCACAGGTGCATCGAATTCCCTGATTTTCCTTCTTACGGCGCTACCGGAAGTTCCGGTGTTCTGTTTTTCCGGTCCGGGCGGAAACGCTTCCGGGCGGAACCAAACTTCCCGAATTTTGGTTCCGCCCCTAAAGATCGTCACCTTGTGACATCCTCCCCCGCCAATCCGTTCTAGTCCCTAGAACGTCCTCGGGCTGTCCACTCCCCATAGCGGGCAGGGGGTCGGCCTCGGTTCTCTCGCCGGGATCGTCTCACTGGTGAATCGGGCTCAGCTTGTTCAGGGGCTGCTTCTGGTTCTCTCGGGGCGATCGGGGGTGGTGCCACCACGGGTCTCCCTGGTACCACAGCCCAACCTTCAATCCAGGGGGCCGCTGGTACAGGTTCCGTGGGGACTTCTTCCACGGCTTCAGGGTAGTTAGGGCATGGGCGAATCATGTTCCGGTGCACCACACGGTCGGGGCCTGACTTCCCTTCTGGCCGGATGGTATAGACCGGCTGCCCCGGCCTCTGCTGCCGGCAGACTACATAAGGGGTGGCCTCCCAACGGTCACTCAGTTTCCCCTTCCCCTGCCGCCGATTATCTCTCACCAACACCCTCTCTCCTGGCAGTAGAGGGGCTTCTCTAGCAGTCCGATCATACAACCGCTTACTTTTCTCTCCTGCCGTCTGTATCCTTTTCGACACCTGCTCGTAGGCGAAATGCAAGCGCTGGTGATGGCGCCCCACCCACTCCGTTACACTTGCTTCCTCTTGGTCGGCTATCACTCCTAGGACCAGGTCAGTAGGCATTCGTATGTGTCTGCCAAACATCAGGTAAGTGGGAGCGTAACCCGTAGTACTATGTATACTGTTGTTATAGGCCTGTAGGAGGTTTGGCAAGGCACTCACCCAATCGTCCTGCCGTTGTTGGTCCAAGGTCCCCAGCAGCCCCAATAGGGTCTGATTGAATCTCTCACAGCCGCCGTTCCCCTGAGGATGATACGAAGTGGTGTGAGTTTTCGTGCAACCGTACAACTGGCATAGTTCTCTAATTACCCTGGACTCAAAGTTGGCTCCTTGATCGGAGTGCAGAAACTCCGGGCATCCGAACGTCTGGAAGACGGCCCGCCATAAAACTGTAGCGGTGGTGGTTGCAGTCTGGTCGAGGGTGGGGATAGCCCAAGCGTACTTTGTGAACAAATCCGTTATTACCAAGATGTTCTGGTAGCGATCTCGTGGTCGGCCCAGTGTCAAGAAGTCCATAGCCATGATATGAAGGGGGGCCTTCGCATGGATGGGTACCATTGGCGCTCGGACCTCCCGTCTGGACTTAAACAATATGCATCTCGGGCAAGCTTGAATTAGGGCGTGCACCGATGCCTCTAGCCCGGGCCAAAAGAAGAATCTCCTAAGCAGGGACACGGTCCTCTCCTGTCCCTGATGCCCCAACTGGTTGTGGTACGCCGAAACTAAAGCCGTTACCTCATCTGCGGGTACCACGATCTGGCGTACTTCTTCGCCCAACTTCGGGTCACTGACCCTTCTGCACAAAACGCCATCTCTCAGCTCCAGCCTGTCCCATTGCCCCAGCAGCCTCCTCCCAGTATCCGTCTGGGCTAACCTCTCCGCTGGCGTCAGCCGTCGGCCCTGTTCCAGCCATTCTCTTACCAGCCGCACATCTTGATCCCTGGCCTGTCTCTCCCTCCACCGACGGGGATCCCATCCCCAGTTCTCAGGCACGGCCTCTTGTCTGCTGCCTGGTGCCTCTACTGCTCCTACCATATAGCCCTCCTCCGGGCTGGCCCCTCCGGGGCTTTCCGCTTCGGGCAGCCTTGAGAGGACGTCCGCGTTCGTGTGTTCACGCCCTGGTCGGTACTGTAGTTGATAGTCAAAGTTGGCCAGTTGGGCCACCCACCGCTGCTCCACGGCTCCCAGCTTCGCCGTCTGTAAGTGTACTAATGGGTTATTGTCTGTAATGATCGTCACCTTGGCACCCCAGAGGTAGTCTTTAAATTTCTCACTTAGGGCCCACTTCAACGCCAGCAGCTCCAATTTGAAAGAACTATAGTTCGCATCGTTCCTCTCGGCTGGGTGGAGGCTCCGGCTGGCGTACGCGATGACCCTCTCAACTCCGTCCTGCCGTTGAGCCAACACCGCTCCCAGCCCGAGATTGCTGGCATCTGTATACAAAAGGAATGGTTTTGTGAAATCTGCGTATGCCAAGATAGGGGCCTGTAGCAGCTCCTGCTTCAATGTCTGGAACGCCGACTCACAATTTGCATCCCAGTCTACGTTGGGCGACCCCCGGCCCCGGTTACGACCTGTGCCAACCAGCAACTGATTAAGGGGTTTAGCAATTTTTGAAAAGTCCTTTATGAAACGCCTATAGTACCCCACAAATCCTAAAAAGGATCGCACTTGCCTCACTGTCCTCGGGGCCTTCCAGTCCTTCACGGCCGATACCTTTCCAGGATCGACGGACACTCCAGCCGCACTGACCACGTGGCCCAGAAAGTTGACTTCTCTCCGTAGTAAGTGACACTTATTGGGCTGTAGTTTCAATCCGTACTTCTCCATGGCCCGAAAGACTTCCTCGAGGTGCCTCAGGTGTGAATCAAAATCTGGGGAGTAGACAATCACATCATCCAGGTAAACTAATACTGACTCCATTAACTGACCTCCCAAGCACCGCTGCATCAGCCGCTGGAAGGTGGCCGGAGCGTTACAGAGCCCGAAAGGCATCCGGTCCCATTCAAATAGTCCAAACGGGGTTGTAAAGGCAGTCTTCTCCCGGTCTGCTTCGGCCACCTGCACCTGCCAGTAGCCACTGGCCAAATCTAGGGTAGAGTACCATGCCGACTGCGTGAGGCTGGCAAGCGAATCTTCGATCCGTGGCAAAGGGAAAGCGTCTTTCTTAGTCACGAGGTTCAGCTTACGGTAGTCCACGCAGAATCTCCAAGCCCCCGTCTTCTTTTGCACCAGCACTATGGGGGCCGCCCACGGGCTGCTGCTTTCCCTAACAACTCCTTGCTTCAGCATGCCTTGCAGGAGTGTACGTACCTCGGTATACAAAGTGGGCGGAATTGGGCGATACCTCTCCCGGCTGGGCCCTGCATCCCCGGTAGGTATATGATGTTGTACCACCTGGGTGCATCCGTAGTCCTCGTCGTGGGTGGCGAACACATGCTGCCATCTCCGAAGGAGGGCCTGTAACTTCTGTGTCTGTGCTTGCTCTAAATCCTCCCCTTGTAACGACTCACCCGCCAGGTGGCTCGGCACACTCCTCTCCATACCACCCCATGGGGTGTCTACTTGTGTCAGGGCCACCTCGATGACAGTGGGGCACACCTGACGAAAACTAATATCCCTCTCTTCCCTTACTTGGTGGGATGTAACCGTTGTCAGACGGGCTAATCGTTGGTGCCGATGTAGTTGCACCGCGTATGGATGTACATTCCGTATCCTCACGGGGACTCTCCCCCGCCGGACCGTCGATAATCCTCGTGCCACTTCCACTTGTGGACAATCCACATGGGGCTCCACCAGCACCCACTCTTCTGGGCCCGCTCTTCGGGGCGGTACTCGCGCCCACACAACAGCCTCACTTTTTGCGGGGACAGACAAAGCAAAACGACACATCACTCTTCCTACCTCTTCCTGTTCCCTGCGGACTTGGCTCATTTGCACCCTTCGACAGTCAGCTACCACACACTCCCACTTGGGCCTCTCTGCAGGTGGTATCTTCGATACGGGCCTAGCCCGAAATAGCTCTTCCCAGCAATCAGCGAGGACATTCATGCCCAACAGGGCTCGATGTGCACCCAGACAATGGTCTTGCACGATAATCACACCTTTCTGGGGGACCATCACTCCGTGAACCTCTAGGTCCGTCAATCGGTAGCCAATATATGGGATGTCGAGGCCGTTTGCGCCCTTCAGAGTAAGCCAGGGGGCCTCCGCCCCTGGTGCCCCTTGTTTCCCAAACACTTCTTCGGATAAACTCTCAGCAAACAACGTCACTTGGGAGCCTGTGTCTACCAGGCATTGAATCTCCTTGCCGCACACTCTCACCTTCGCCACGGGGCTACGCCCAATCATCTGGCTCCTAGAGCCATATCCTCTTCCAGGGTCTTCTCGAGGGGTCCCGGCCACACGACCCACAGTGGCCGGCCGACCTAAAAACCCCCTTCTGACGCCCTGCGGGGCCCACACTGACGGCTATAGTGACCTGGTTTGCCACAGCGGTTACAGATGGGTCGCCCTTGCTCGTCCCATTCGAAACGGGGCCGGTTAAAGTGGTTCGGGCGCCTGAACGGCTCTCGGCCTCCCTCTGAGTACACTCGGTCTCGGGGCGCCGGCCGTGGTTCCTCCCGCGCCCGTCCTTGGCGCAATTCTCCTACGAGGGCTTTAGACAGTTCAGACATCTGATCGCGGACATCTTTCAAAAGTTCAGCCTTCAGTGCTTGCTTCCAGTCGGGGCCTCCGGGTTGCGCTGGTGCTACTTCACTGACAACCGCACACACTGGGGAACCACTCACCTCAGTCTCATCACCTTCCAGGGCCAGTGCCTCTTTCTTCAGATCTTCGAACGTAAGACCCGGGTCCCTTCGAAACTGGATACGTAGGCTCTGTCTCACCGGACCCTCCTTCAACCCCAGAAGAAACTGGTCCCGCAATAGAGTCTCTCCCTCTCCCAACCCGTGGTCCCGACGGGTCTGTAGTCGGGCGAATTGCTCTCGCAACCTCAGGGCGAAAGCTCTAATCGGTTGGCGGGGGCCCTGCTTACAATTGAAGAACTGGGAGCGAAGGACAGCTACGGGGGTGTGGTCACCATACTGTTCAGTGAGGAACTGGAACACGGTTTGGGCGTTGGCTCTAACGGCTTCGGGGGCGGCATGCACCTCTCGCCGCGCTTCTCCATCCAGGGAGTTTAACACAAATTGAAGCCGCTGGGCTGCACTAAGGCCCTGTAGGTCGGCCAAGTACTCTAGTTGAGCCTTCCATTCAGACAATCGTACCTCGGATTCTGTCCCCCCATATTTTTGAATCCAGGGGCTCCCCATAAAAACGGGCATGGCACGGGGTTGGGCTGAAAGCCCCGCGTTGTCGGTCATTGGACGACCTTGGTTACTCAACTCGAGGTGGAAACCCTGCCGACTACGCCAAATCTGTCACACCCAGGGGCTGGCTATGCTTTAACTAAGCCACACCCCTTCTCAACTTCCACCTCGAGGAGGTCCCCAAACCCGACCCAATGGCCAAACAACACGAGAACAAGTAAGTGATAAAACAATCTTTATTTAAATATCTAAAAATAGCTTGGGGAATAGGGAAAGGGCAATTAAAACTAAACTCTGACTCGGCCCTCCAGATGGGCTATGGCCGGGAAGAGGTCAGGGAGCAAGGGGGCCACGGGGATCCGGGGCGTGGGACTCGGGCCCCGGCCTGAGTCTTAGGTATCCGTAGCGCCCTCCTTCTTCCTCCTCTTCGCTGAATACAGCTCACGGTAAGTACTGGTTCACACAGTTCGTTCTCGAGGTGCTCACTCTCTTTCTCTTCCTCCACAGGCAACGGGCTCTTTCTCTTTCTCCACAGGCAACGGTCGCTTTCTCTTTCTCCACAGGCAACGGCTGGGACACACAGGCACAGTTAGTTCAGCTTGGTTCTGCTCTCACCTCTTCGCTGATTACAGCTCACAGTAAGTACTGGTTCACACAGTTCGTTCCTTGGGTGCTCACTCGCTTTCTCTTTCTCCACAGGCAGCGGCGTAAGTACAGGTTTCCTCAGTCTCTCCTCGTGTTACCCACTCTCTCTCCTTTTCTCTCCACAGGTATCAACTTGGGCACAATAGCACAGTTAGTTTGCTTTGAATGGCTCTCACCTCTGGGCTGGACACAGCGTACTGTAAGTACAGGGTTCGCTCTATTCCTCCTCGTGTTATTCACTCTCTCTCTCCTTTTCTCTCCACAGGTATCAACTTGGGCACAATAGCACAGTTAGTTTGCTTTGAATGGCTCTCACCTCTGGGCTGGACACAGCGTACTGTAAGTACAGGGTTCGCTCTATTCCTCCTCGTGTTATTCCCTCTCTCTCCTTTTCTCTCCACAGATATCAACTTGGGCACAATAGCACCGTTAGTTTGCTTTGAATGGCTCTCACCTCTGGGCTGAACACAGCGCACTGTAAGTACAGGTTTCCTCTGTTTCTCCTTGTGTTACTCACTCTCTTTCCTTTCCTCTCCACAGGTATCAACTTGGACACAAAACACAGTTACTCTGCTTTGGATGGCTTTCACCTCTGGGCTGGACACAGCGTACCGTGCTATCTCCGGAGATCTGAAGCACGCTCACAACATATACTGTACTGAACTAGGCTAGGACCAGCAATCTCCTTGTCCTCCCACGCCGAAGTGCGTGAAGGCGGGGGTTTATCTGACAGGACACACGGCAATACACAGCAGCCCACAGCAATATACAGCACCACGTCAAAATTATAGGTTTTCACAGCACGAAGACTCACCCACCACACTCAGTGTACGGAAAGGACACCCGTCTTCCTTCACTTCGCTTGGTTCGGATCTGGCGATGGAATATGCGGCCTAGCTAGTGATGTCGTCGTTGTGACTACTTCAATAAGTATTCCTTCGGCTCTCCCACCACACTATATTAGGGGTAGGGCCGCCCTCCTCCTCCTGGAGAGATCTACACAACGCCAGGTCAATATACAGGGCACTTTCGACTGGCTCTTAGTACTCACATCAATGCCACTTCCAATCCCCTTTTTCACGTCGTCTCAGTTCGCCGTATAATCTGTTCACTTCTCAACCTTTAAGGTTCGCGATGTCTTCACAATCATACAATTCCAGCCTGAGGGAGAGAGAGAGTTAGACAGCTACCAGCAGCGTACCAAGACGGGCACAACCCAGTGCTTCACACACACCAAAAAGAGCTTCCCAGACTGGGAAATAACTTGGCCTTAAGTACTGCCTTGTCCAGCGTATCCTCCAATCACCAACCGCTGTCCCTAACTAGGCACAGGTGCATCGAATTCCCTGATTTTCCTTCTTACGGCGCTACCGGAAGTTCCGGTGTTCTGTTTTTCCGGTCCGGGCGGAAACGCTTCCGGGCGGAACCAAACTTCCCGAATTTTGGTTCCGCCCCTAAAGATCGTCACCTTGTGACACATGCACGAAATGAAATGCGCATTTTTCAAGCAGAAATATATGTGGAGACCAGACAGACTGTACAATATATGGGCGAGAATGATTTCACTCCTCATCAAAAGTGCAAAACGTTTAAATGATTCGGTTCAATCGCAATGACTCACTTATTAACAGTGACTTGCTGACACATACTGGCCATTTTAATTTCACATTTAAAGTAGGCTATCTTTTGATTTTTTTAAATAATTAATTTCTTATCATTTTTAAATGAGTATTCAACATTTTATGTCTTGTATATCAAAACATTATTCATGCATTTGTAACTGCAGGTTAAATGCATTCTTGTCCAGCACTACACAGTGTGATACATCTAAATGCCACTTCCAATGAATCTTCTGCATTTCCTCTGCATTAAAAGATGAGTTTGTTGATATTGATTTCCCTGGCAACAGCCCAAATGTTTTATTATTCTAAATAACTGATTCCTTTAATTAAAAACAACTACAACCCGAATTCCGGAAAAGTTGGGACGTTTTTTAAATTTTAATAAAATGAATACTAAAAGACTTTCAAATCACATGAGCCAATATTTTATTCACAATAGAACATAGATAACATAGCAAAGGTTTAAACTGAGAAAGTTTACAATTTTATGCACAAAATGAGCTCATTTCAATTTTGATTTCTGCTACAGGTCTCAAAATAGTTGGGACGGGGCATGTTTACCATGGTGTAGCATCTCCTTTTCTTTTCAAAACAGTTTGAAGACGTCTGGGCATTGAGGCTATGAGTTGCTGGAGTTTTGCTGTTGGAATTTGGTCCCATTCTTGCCTTATATAGATTTCCAGCTGCTGAAGAGTTCGTGGTCGTCTTTGACGTATTTTTCGTTTAATGATGTGCCAAATGTTCTCTATAGGTGAAAGATCTGGACTGCAGGCAGGCCAGGTTAGCACCCGGACTCTTCTACGACGAAGCCATGCTGTTGTTATAGCTGCAGTATGTGGTTTTGCATTGTCCTGCTGAAATAAACAAGGCCTTCCCTGAAATAGACGTTGTTTGGAGGGAAGCATATGTTGCTCTAAAACCTTTATATACCTTTCAGCATTCACAGAGCCTTCCAAAACATGCAAGCTGCCCATACCGTATGCACTTATGCACCCCCATACCATCAGAGATGCTGGCTTTTGAACTGAACGCTGATAACATGCTGGAAGGTCTCCCTCCTCTTTAGCCCGGAGGACACGGCGTCCGTGATTTCCAACAAGAATGTCAAATTTGGACTCGTCTGACCATAAAACACTATTCCAATTTGAAATAGTCCATTTTAAATGAGCCTTGGCCCACAGGACACAATGGCGCTTCTGGACCATGTTCACATATGGCTTCCTTTTTGCATGATAGAGCTTTAGTTGGCATCTGCTGATGGCACGGCGGATTGTGTTTACCGACAGTGGTTTCTGAAAGTATTCCTGGGCCCATTTAGTAATGTCATTGACACAATCATGCCGATGAGTGATGCAGTGTCGTCTGAGAGCCCAAAGACCACGGGCATCCAATAAAGGTCTCCGGCCTTGTCCCTTACGCACAGAGATTTCTCCAGTTTCTCTGAATCTTTTGATGATGTTATGCACTGTAGATGATGAGATTTGCAAAGCCTTTGCAATTTGACGTTGAGGAACATTGTTTTTAAAGTTTTCCACAATTTTTTTACGCAGTCTTTCACAGATTGGAGAGCCTCTGCCCATCTTTACTTCTGAGAGACTCTGCTTCTCTAAGACAAAGCTAATCATGTTACAGACCTGATATCAATTAACTTAATTAATCACTAGATGTTCTCCCAGCTGAATCTTTTCAAAACTGCTTGCTTTTTTAGCCATTTGTTGCCCCCGTGCCAACTTTTTTGAGACCTGTAGCAGGCATTAAATTTTAAATGAGCTAATTAAGTGGATAAAAGTGTAAAATTTCTCAGTTTAAACATTTGCTACGTTATCTATGTTCTATTGTGAATAAAATATTGGCTCATGTGATTTGAAATTCCTTTAGTTTTCATTTTATTAAAATTTAAAAAACGTTCCAACTTTTTTCCGGAATTCGGGTTGTAGTTTGAGATTAATAGACCTATCCCAGGGGTGTCAAACTCAGTTCCTGGAGGGCCGTAGCCCTGCAGAGTTTAATTCTAACCCTGCTCCAGCACACATATCATGTAGTTTTCAAATAAACCTAAATGATTAGATTAGCTGGATCAGGTGTGTTTAATTAGGGTTATATCTAAACTGTGCAGGACTGTGGCCCTCCAGGAACTGAGTTTGACAACCTTGGTCTGTCCCATTTTTGACTCCCTCCCACTGTTAAAATGTAACTAAGTAATTTTTACTCTGAGTAAATTTTAAATGAGCTACTTTTTACTTTTACTTGAGTAGATTTTTAGACTGGTACTTTTACTTGTACTTAAGTAAAATTTCATTAATGTAATGGTACTTTTACTTGAGTAGAATATTTTTGTACTCTTTCCACCTCTGCGGGTCAGTTAGAGGGCCCCTTAGCAGAATTTTGCTTAGGGCCCCAGGGAGGTCAGGATCGGCACTGGATAAATCTTTCACCAGTGTATAGATATCCAATATTGAAACGTTTTCTTTTGTTTCAACCATCTAGTCCATATACTTCTGTGAATGTTTTTGTTCCATCATACAGTAAGTAGATGTGTGCTAACTGACTTTGACACCTGTGTAGTTGTTATTGATTGTACCATAGAACTTAATGAAAGCCAAATTACTTTACAACAAAAGGCAGTATTAAAGTGATTAAAAATATGCACCGTTTCTGACAGGTTAACAAGCATCAAGAAATTAGCTGCCACTTCTTGACAGATGCTTCGAAAAAAAAACCACCCCCCTTGAACTCTGAATTGATAAACAGAAACATTTCAAGTAAGGCAATGAAGGGTGTAAAGAATTTATTGACATGGGAACCTGCAGAGCTTCAGCATGACTTTATGAGATAAATAGAGGGCGTGGTGTATTTGAGTTCAATTATCATGTGTGCTGTTTTGACACGTCTGACACTTTCATGATACACATCCTCTTTTGTTTCCTTATGGAATGGCTCCTTGTCCTTTTCATCGGCTTTCTTTGGGCTGAACATTACTATTCTGCTCTCATGTATGCTTTGGTCATCATTAATTAAGACAGCTCGGCATTGGCTTATTGTCCTCCATGCCATAGGGGATTTTGATGGGTTGTGAGAAGCTCATGGAGTCAGGCCCAAAGCCTATTTTTCCTCCCATTCGGTCGTCCACAGTGTTTGATGCATGGCAATTTAAATCCCCTCTTCTAATTAAATGTGATCTGCACTTGAGCTAAATGACATTTTTACAGAAGGCTATCTAGTACCTTCAAGACAAGGTGACATTCCACTTTCCATTATATACAGGATTATAACAAGTTGCCGGACTCTCACAAAGTGTGGCTTGAACAGTGGCTCTCCCTGCAAAAATCAGTTGTGGCGATGTGCAGGGAGCTTTGAGGAATCAAAGGGATTTGGGACTTAAAGGGATAGTTCACCCAAAAATGAAAATTATGCCATTAATAACTCACCCTCATGTCGTTCCAAACCCGTAAGACCTCCGTTCATCTTCGGAACACAGTTAAAGATATTTTAGATTTAGTCCGAGAGCTTTCTGTCCCTCCATTGAAAACCTATGTAGGGTATACTGTCCATGTCCAGAAAGGTAATAAAAACATCATCAAAGTAGTCCATATGACATCAGAGAATCAGTTATAATTTGTTGAAGCATCGAAAATACATTTTGGTCCAAACAATAACTAAACAGATAAGTATTATGAACATAATTTACAGAATTTGACTAGTAAGACAATTCTCTAATAACTATTATGATGACTTTTTTTCCACCCGCTTAAATGATAAAAGTACTTGTGCTGTAAAAACTATTAAGACTGTGTCTGTTCCCCGAATAGTGAGGTCAAAATATAATGTAGGATCTAGAAAAAATCTTATCGTAATTAAACCAGAAAAATGTAAAGTAAATGAACAAAAACAATTTTTAAAGTTTGGGCTCATAAATATTAGATCACTCACACCCAAAGCAGTTATTGTAAATGAAATGATCACAGAAAATAGTTTTGATGTACTCTGCTTGACTGAAACCTGGCTAAAACCGAATGATTATTTTGGTCTAAATGAGTCTACTCCACCAAACTACTGTTATAAGCATGAGCCCCGTCAGACTGGTCGTGGAGGAGGTGTTGCAACAATATATAGTGATATTCTCAATGTTACCCAGAAAACAGGATACAGGTTTAACTCTTTTGAAATACTTCTGCTAAATGTTACACTGTCAGACATGCAAAAGAAATCTAATGTATCTCTTGCTCTGGCTACTGTGTATAGACCACCAGGGCCGTATACAGAATTCCTAAAAGAATTTGCAGATTTCCTCTCAGACCTTCTAGTTACAGTTGATAAGGCGCTAATCATGGGAGATTTTAATATTCACGTTGATAATGCAAATGATACATTAGGACTTGCGTTTACTGACCTAATAAACTCCTTTGGAGTCAAGCAAAATGTTACCGGGCCCACTCATCGTTTTAATCATACACTAGATCTAATTATATCGCATGGAATCGATCTTACTGCTATAGATATTGTACCCCAATGTGATGATATTACAGACCATTTCCTTGTATCGTGCATGCTGCGTATAACTGATATTAACTATATGTCTCAGCGTTACCGTCTGGGCAGAACTATTGTTCCAGCCACCAAAGACAGATTCGCAAATAACCTGCCTGATCTATCTCAACTGCTATTTGTACCCAAAAATACACATGAATTAGACGAAATTACTGACAACATGGGCACTATTTTCTCTAATACATTAGAAGCTGTTGCCCCCATCAAATTGAAAAAGGTTAGAGAAAAACGTACTGTGCCATGGTATAACAGTAATACTCACTCTCTCAAGAAAGTAACTCGTAGTCTTGAACGCAAATGGAGAAAAACTAACTTGGAAGTTTTTAAAATTGCATGGAAAAACAGTATGTCCAGCTATAGACAGGCTCTAAAAACTGCTAGGGCAGAGCATATCCACAAACTCATTGAAAATAACCAAAACAATCCAAGGTTTTTATTTAGCACAGTGGCTAAATTAACAAATTACCAGACGCCACCTGATTCAAATATTCCACCAACGTTAAATAGTAATGACTTTATGAATTTCTTCACTGATAAAATAGATAACATTAAAAAATACAATAGCGAATGTAGATTCTACAGCGTCTAACACTTCAGTTTCATCCATCGCACCCAAAGATAAACTGCAGTGCTTTACAAATATAGGACAGGAAGAGCTAAATAAACTTATCACTGTATCTAAACCAACAACATGTTTATTAGATCCTGTACCCACTAAATTACTAAAAGAGCTGTTACCTGTAGCCGAAGAACCGCTTCTCAATATCATTAACCTCTTATTAAGAAACCAAAACTAGATCCTAGTGTACTGGCAAATTATAGGCCTATTTCAAATCTTCCATTTATGTCTAAAATTTTAGAAAAAGTTGTGTCTGCTCAATTGAGCACCTTCCTGCATAAAAATGATCTGTATGAAGAATTTCAGTCAGGTTTTAGGCCCCACCATAGCACAGAAACTGCACTTGTTAAAATTACAAATGACCTGCTTCTTGCGTCAGATCAAGGCTGCATCTCATTTCTAGTCTTACTTGATCTTAGTGCTGCGTTCGACACCATAGATCATGACATACTCATAGATCGATTACAAAACTATACAGGTATTCAAGGGCAGGCTCTAAGATGGTTTAGATCCTACCTGTCCGATCGCTACCATTTTGTTTACTTAAATGGGGTGTCATCTCATTTATCATCAGTAAAATATGGAGTGCCACAAGGATCCGTCCTAGGTCCCCTTCTATTTTCAATATACATGTTGCCCCTTGGTAATATTATTAGAAAATACGGAATTAACCATTTTCCTCTTTCAAGTGGGGTGTCCCTAACAAACCAAATAGGAATACTGGAACTATTATGGCAGTCAATGGATTTTCCTTGTTTTAGATGAGGAAGTATTCACTGAATTTCCACGGGAAATGTTGTTACGGAGAGCAATAGTTAAGTCCAATATTTATTGTCCAAAACATGGATTAACTTTCAATAAAAGTGAAACTTCCATTTAAAATGGGGCGGGGGATAACAATGCTTGTAGAATGCTTCATCCAGTCAAACTTATTGTTAGGCCGAATTTGTCTTCAAAGGGCAATGCTGTATCTGCCAGGCTGTATTATATTCACATGCTCAGTGACATATAAATAGTGCAAACAGCTGTTGTAAGCAAAGAATTTGTTAAAAGACAAAGATGTCTTAACCCTTTACTTTTTTACTTGGCGATGTTGCACAAAACAACGATTTGCAAATCTCATCGCCAAAATTTGGCTTTTGCAAAAATAAACTACTGTATTCCATAGCTCATTATCTACAGGAAGAAAACAGGGTATTTTAAGCATACATAGCATATTTACATAAGTCTTTTAAGCATCCTAATTGGCGTATGATATAAAGAGTGTTGCAGGAGTCTTATGTGTAATTTTCTCACATACTGTGTGACCTCTCAAAGGCCTCAGCAAGAATTATTGCTTAACATGATGGCAAATTCCCAGTCACTGCAGATTTAGGGTTGGCAATACCATTAGCACATTTGCAAGCCTTTGGAACAGAGAAAAGCAGCAGTGTGCCGCCAGTACAGTCAGCAGGGAAGATCAATGAAGGACAGCTGCGTTTAGTGGCTAGGACCGAGAGCTACATTCCCTCTTCCATTGCTTGTAACATGAAATCAACTCTGTTAGCTCCTGACATTTTTCCATATATGACACAGACATTTTCGTATTCACTCCAGCAGTGTAATTCATTGTGTGAGGACCGTCGGGTGTCCAAATGTTCATGATTTGATGGGAGGGTCCCCCACTGTAAAAGCTAAGTGTTGGGAGTTGATCAGAAATCATGTTTTGAGTTGTCGATTCTCCAAGACAGAATAACTCTCACATCAGACATAATTTTTTTAACCTAACACGACTGGGCCTAATATATATGTAATAATATCTATGTAAATTTCCAGCTGCATCTCGCTTTGTGATAGTAGAGCTAGTTGAAGGTGTGATTAATTCAGCTTAATAAGAACAACTAATGACGGACTCATAGAGGGAAGAAGATGATTATGTTTTACATACTAACCTTGGCTGCCAGGGCCTGTCCTTTAATGACAGCATAATTCAGCGTTCACCTTGGGAAGCTGCCATGGTTTTTAGTTTATGAGGTCACCTGCATAACCTCAATCACTCAAGTACAAGCTCTGTCTTTGCATCAGTAGCTCTCTCATTCCCAATTTTAAGGAAAGGCTTGTGCCACTGATGCCCGGCAGACTTCATTTCCCCTTTTCTCTTTATTCTAAACTCTCTTTCTCTTTACTCTATTTGTTTCGATTTGTTACCAGAAGTTCCTGACTTACATCTTAATACAACTGCATATGTATTAAACCAGTTAGGGTACTGAACGGATTTAGCGGCTTGTCATTTATTTAGTTCATTTGATCTGACGTTATTGGATTTGCTGGCTTCCATCCTTAAATTATTAATTATTTAAAAGTTTAAAAAGGGATGTTTGCTTGGAAATGATAGTTAATATATCGTAAATAATTTTTCATATATATATACAGAAACACACACCAGAGCTGCATTTATTTAGACTAAAACACAGTAAAGGCAATAATACTAATAAATATTATTAAAAAAGAAAAATACATTTAAAAAAAAAATTGAAAGAAACAATTGAATTACATGTTGCATTTTGAAGTAAAAATACTGAAATAGTATTATTTATTTAATTAAGTATTTATTTTATTAATTATAAGTTTCTTCATTTAAAAAAAAATCATTCTGAAGAATGTATTACCCTGTGGTGTGCGAAGGGGTAAAGTATTAAAGATATGTTAAAAGGCACCGCCAGCCTCCAATCAAAGCATAGGGAGAGGAAGCTTTACTCTTCAGACATCACAGAAGTGCCATCTGTGAAACAGTACATAAGACTATACGAGCGGCTGAGGAAGTATTGCAGATAACCTCCTCAACCCCTTTATTTTGCTTTATGCCAGATCACTTTATGATAGTGCCTAGCTTGCATATTCCCTCGGGGAAAGCATTTTCTGTCTGTGGCACTTGTCAATGTTGACATCCATACACAGATCACAAAGGAGCTTTAGTTCTAATGCTGCAAGTCTGCGTGGCACAGTGACATTGCTGTATATGCATTTTTTTTTTTAAAGTAGCAATTTTTTACCATTATCTCTGTTCCCTTTAGAATCTTAAATGTCAGACTCACAACTGATTTTCTGCTGCTTTTTTTATAAACCAGAACTAACAACTTTGTTAAATCAAATTCACATCCCTTTTACCTTCTTTGTTTTCCATCCACTAAGTCAAAGACTAGTTTTTACAAAAACTAATGCTTTTTTCAAATAGCTGTTTTTCAGACTGTTTGTTCCTTTTTGTTAAGGACCACTTTAGTGCTAATGGGAAATAGCTCTCAGAGAAATCACTGCAAGGTCTGACATGCCTTGCCAGTTCAGCTCTCTTACCGGGACCTGTCACTGTTTCCGATGCTTTAGTAGACAGCAGAAGAGCTTTGTGAGACATTGGAAAAGCTTGGTGTGTGAAAACGTCATGCATGTCCTAGACCAGCTGTCCATGGCGAGATCTTAAAAGATACTGGCAGGAATGAGCCATTTAGATATTTTCCTTCCAAAGTCACGAGTGAAAGGCTCTTTTTTTTTCGCATGTTGTTATTAAAGAGTTAGAGATTCACCCCTTCAATCTGTAAGATGTATTACAAATATAACAGTAAAATGGACAAAAATTACACATTGCACAACCATTTATGTAAGTTATGCATGCTATTTATATATGCGTAAGAATGCCTCTTTCATCATTTTGACGAACCTGTCAAGTGGTCAAACAAACGATTTTGAAATACCTCAGATTAAATTAAGAAAATTAGTGGAGATGATGGTATGGAAAAATTGCTGCTCTCTAAACATGCATACGGACTGCAGGAGGCACACTATTCATTTTTCCTGTGTCACTACATTGCCACCTAGTGATGGTCACTCACTTAGTGAGACTTTGTCTAGAAAGATCAGAAATTATCTGAGATTTGGAAAGTTTGCTGTCAAAACATTCACTGTGAAAGTCATTACTCCGCATATAATGCAGTGCATTTAAAAGTTGTATAGTGGAGACTTTTTATCAATATAATTCAAATAGGAAGGTGGGCTATTGTGAAAAGCATCACCTGCAATGATTGAAACTACTCAGAAATGCAGCCTGTTGAATTTTGCATTATGCTCAATGTAATAAACACCTCAAATAGACTTGTTTTCTTTGCCAAAGTTACACAGTATCTTGAATTGTAATACATTTTTAATCTGCGAAGTGTATTACTTGACACAGTAAATTATTACAAACTCCATTAATCTTAAAAAGTGATTATCGATGTAACAATAATGCAATGATGACATAGTAATACATTATGAATGACGCGCTGTATGAGAAATTCATTTGTCAGCTAGGACCACATAAAACTTATTTGAATGTCTGATGCAAAGTTGAATGAGAGAAATGTAATGAGATTTGTTTGAAGTTATTTCCTATATGTTTTCATTTAAATACTGAAAACAGGTTTTAAAGGTCTAATGTGAATTCCAAAAGGCCCCTAGTGTATGAGAGTCTATTTTAATTTCTTAATTTAAGAAATTAAGAAACTGGCTTAATTTAAGAAACAACCTTTTTTGTGTCCAATCAATAGTCTAGTCATCAATGGGAACTGGCTCATCCCTGCTCGCTTGTGCCTGATCAATGGTTTACATGCACAAGGGATAATGCCTTTGTTTAAATTCCAACCTGGTAAAAAAAAGGGGGGAAAAAAATAGTCTAGCCCTTAGTGGGCTCCACTTGTCACTGGGCCCCAAACAATATTTCCCCATCCATCCCCCTGATGCAGGCCCTGACCTGGGAAGCACTTGCTGCAGCAAAGTAGCATGAACTGAATTATTCTGTTGAAAACCAGCATAGCAGCATTAAGACATATTCAGTTCTGAATCTGTCTCAGAAGAAAATGACAGTATGTTTTGATCTGTAGTGACAATAAAATTGAGGTTTTGAGTTTGGGTTTTGTGAGTTTTTCTTCTTTTGTTGACTTTTGTGCAATCTTTTCATATGATTTTAATTGCAATGCCACAGTAGTAAGAAATCTTAGGTAAGGAATCAGATCAACCAATTAAATGTTGCTATGGTTGCAAGACTAAGTTAATATGTACAAGACCAAGTTAGTCATAACACCAAAAAAAAAAAACTAAAAAAAAATTGGTGGATCTAGCTTTCTGGAAGACACAGCTCTCTCAGCAATAATAATAATCATCACAATGTCAAAATGTATGGTGTCATTACATTGTCAAATGTAAGACGAAATAAAAAGCCTGATAATACAATGCATGGTTACTGCAAATTATGATGATGCACAGTTAGATGCAATCTAATCCTTATAACCTATATTGCAGAAGCAGCATCATTTCCATTGAAACTGAAGCAGCACGTGCGCCCTAAGAATTTTTATCCAAATGGATTTTAATTGCATGTTTGTCTAGAGCACTGTGTCAGAAATCACCCATTTACGTCTAAATTAGGTCAGCACAATCAAGTCTCATTTTCTACAGATCATTGCTTTCAAAAAAACGTACATTTTTGCCATCATCTACCCTTGCTCATTTTACTTGATAGTCGACAAAGAATAAAAAAGGAGTTATTGTCAAAATGCTAAAGCCGTTCATTTCCATAAGGCATGGTGATCAGTGCCTATCATGGGATATACAGGTTTTATATATATATATATATATATATATATACATAGACTTTTATATTGAGTTATTATATAGGTTATACTTTATTTAAAAATAATAATAATAATTGTATATTAGACCAGAATTTGAACCCAGGTCACCTTATTGCTATTCAAACACTGTGCCACTAGATTAACATATCTTATGTTTAATGAACTAATAAGTTGTGCAGCTGATTTTTTAATTCATTGGTCATGCCTGATTTTGTCAATAACATCCACAGCACCCTACATTCCACCCACTCATTCACATGCACCAGCATCCGGCTCATAAATACCAGTTCATCCAAACCTACAAAGATAAGACTGTTATTCAATGACCTATCTTAGCTTTGCTCTGTTGGCCACTCACTCACCTGCTATCCATAAAATAAACCTGTTTTTTGTATTTCCTTGTTGCTTTCTTCAGTTTTATGACATTTGCCTAGGGAAGCAAGTGAGTAAAAAAAATTATAATAATAATAATAAATGAGGCACATGATGCACCTGATACTTTGTCATTTTTGCGTTTGTGAATATTTCATGTGAACATTGCTGTTAATGACAATTCACACTTTACAATCCAAGAAAACATTTTTCTTTCTTTATTTCTTCCTTGCAGACTGCAGCTGGTTGCACAGACTAAGCAACCTAATTGGATAACTTTATAAGCTGAAGTTCACCTGGAAATGTAAGAAGTGTAACAGTGCTGCGACAAATGTTCTTGCACCTTTGACTACAGATGAGATGAGAAAAGACACATGCTTTAAAAGCATTAGGAATGTGTTTTATCTGAAATAACCACTATCTCTACACTAAAATGCATTGCACAAATTTTTATATATATATTATATATATATTTATATATATATATATTAACAACAATATCATAATATTTTTTTTTGTACAGTAGGTACAAAAATTTTTAGGCATGTTAATTGTTCACAAACACATTTTTAGCTGATTAAACAAAAAGCATCATAATGTTTGTCTGTCCTTTGTTAAAATGAATATTTTGGGTTCCATGCAACCAATCAAAAAAAAAAAAGTTAAATAAAAGCGTACAGGCTCTTACAATCAAAGTCCATTTAAACGCAGAAATGTGAAGTGCACAAAAGTGATTATATGAATGCTTCTGTATTATTTGAGCTGTGAAACTCTTTAATTCAGCATTTTGACAGTTTTGGGCCTTATTGTGTTGCATTGTCGTGCTAACAAAGTTAAATTGTATATAACTTAGTTCAGAACTTTTCGTAAGTGATTTTTTTTTCTGAATACTAAAAATCATTATAATATTAATGCAGTAAAAAAAAAAAATTTTTTAAAAAATCTAATTTGTAAATAAAAGATTATTGGCGTACAAGAAAATACAATTTCAGAAAATACGATATAAATCAATGAGAATTTATTTTATAAGGAAATCCAACTTGCTTTTCTTTTTAAAGAAAAGGAGGGACATGTAGAAATAGATTTTTGTGATAATCAACATTATGCCTGAAATGCAGTCGACTGGGTTTGACTTGTACCAAATATTCCTTGAATATGTCCATGAAAAGTTGTGCTAATAAGTGCATCCTCTTCAATAGCACAATCCTCCGTGTGTAGAAGGTGCACAGGCTACTGTACATCAATACCAGAACACATATCTGCTCTATTGATGTAGCAGCCAGTAAAACTGAAAGAGGGGAAACGGGGGCCTGTCATTAGGGCTTAACATAAAAGTATCAAAATTGAAATAATTACGTTTCACATTTATGAAGGAAATAAAGCAGTGTGAGTCAGACGCTCAGTGTGTTTGACAGAGAATAATAACACAAGTGTCAGTGAGCTTAGAGGCAGCAGCAAAAATGTAGAGAAAGGTAAACTACAGAATGCTAGCAAGACTAACACAGCATGCAAATGAATTCATAATGGTTCTTTAGTAGCACACTACCATGGCCTGTATTATCTTTTAAGAAAACAGAAAGGTAATCATATTTTTATTAATCTCAGTGGGGTATTTGCATAAATTGCAGCTAACTTTTCCTGCTGGAATTCCAGCATTGAGGCACTTACACTTGCTGTTTAAATGCTAAGCTAATGTGTGAAGATAAATGACCTCTACATTTTGAACTTGGCCACATCGCCTACGGCAAGAGGGGAAAGTTGTTGTTTGTCTCCAACAACAACAACTGCGTGTCCTTGTTTTTCTCCATGGCAAGCAGTTCAATTTATGGCCGGACTCATATTTTTGTGCGGTTGTTAAATCATCCTTATAAATTAAACAGCAGGTGCTAATTGAAGAAGGGAAAAATGCACCCATAATTATTAGCATCCAGCAGAGACACATGTCGGATAACAGGCATCGGACGCTCTGCTGCCTTGACAAATAAGATCAAGTCAAAAGTAACTGCTACCATGTATTTCAGCAAATATGGGTTGAATTTGAAAGGCATAGCATCTTCTTTATCGCTTTTCCTCAAATAAGTGTATTTGCTGTCTATCTTTGTATTAGCAATAGAGTAGTGCAAGGCTGAAGTGACACATCAGTTTATGTATTTCCAAAGCAGAAGCTGGTCATTTTTATTGGTGAAGTTGATTGCACCTTTGCACAGATCCCTCTGTCTATTGTACTGTGTTACCAGTATAAACTGATTTAACGAACATCTGGTTTTCAAAGTGTGCCTAATGATGTCACATTCATCTTACTCTAAATGGCTTAAGTGCATGTAATTATATTTTTAATTAACCATGAATCTGTTTCTGTCAATTGCAGCAATTATGAAATATAAAGTGAGATGTGAGACGGGATGCATTCAGTCCAATTAAATAACATCTATTTCCTCGTATCGGCTTGGATTTCCTTTTAAGCATGACAGTGAAACATTTAATAGGTCCTCATCTGTTTTAGACGCACCAGCTTCTGAGGTTTCATAGTAGGTGGCAATTTGATTAATTCAAGACTAAATTGCCTTTTCCTTCCAATCTTGTTAAAAATGTAAAAGCAACTGTGTTACATTGAAATAAAACAGATATCCCACTAATTAGCATAATCTTTAATGCATCAGTTGACACTTTTGCCACTTCTCCAAGTGGAGTATGTTTTAACTTAAATGTTGAGTTGCACGCATCAGTCAGACAGTCGTTCCGTCTCCTTGCTGCTGCTTTGATAGTCTTTTTTTGTCCGATGGATCGCTAATTCCTCATTAAAAATGATGAGCTTCTGCATCACCTTGCTTTTGAAAAGGTTACTCCTTAGCCCAGAGGAGCAGAAGGGAGTCCTTCGCCTCCACCTGACAGCTATCGCCCAGGTTTGCTCATATTGATCAGGCACTTCAGGTTGCCTTTCCTTCATTTGAACCCAATGTGGCGTCTGCAGTGCAGCATACTAAAATGATGTATAATCAATGATTCATAGCACCAACCTGGCTTGTGCAAAGCCATCAAAATTATACAGTACCATAGGTGCTCACTTCATGCTGAAAAGACCTGGAACCATCGACAAATGGTGGATAAAATGTGATTCTTTTCTCCATGTTATCTATCTAATATTCTTACAGACACTGCTGTTCACAAGGTTTCCAATCCGAAGTCAAATTCTCTGATGATGAGTGTCTTATATGCAGATAAAATGGCTTTATTGTGAGTTTGGACACTCGGCAGAGCTACAAACATTTGTATCAAATATAGAAGTGTCCTTGAGGATGAAGAGTCAGTTCGTCTTATTTCACTTGTGTGGGAGAGACGCAATTTAAAAAGTTAAGTTGTTGAACTAGTTTGCAACATACTCCATGCATGAGAGAGAGAGAGAGAGAGTCAGATTTAGTTGCGTAAATTGAATCAGGTCAACTGCATCATCACAAATACAATTTAGCCCATTATATATGTATTCTTTGCCATTGGACAAGGGGGTAAAATAGCTCTATAACGGTTAGAAGATTATGTAGAAAGCAAGGGGCATGAAGATGTGTTGAGCATGACTCCAGATATGAGGGGAAATACTGAAGTACAAACAGATATAATTCCTCCTCTACCTCTTTAATCATTTCGCCTAATTTTAACAAAGAATCCATTAATAATGTCATGGATGTTTAGAGTGTGCTTTGATAAATGAGATCCTGCCCCCTTTGTCTGGTGGGATTCCCATCCTCTTCTGAAACCCTGAATCAATACAATATCGCTGCCTGCTCTCAAAAGGACTTCACATGTACTAGAATTAATTACAAGTGGGAAATGACTTTGTTCATCAATCAAATAATTTTCCTCAACTTGTCAAAAGCAATGCTGTCGCACTACGCATGAAGCCCCCTCTGCTTTGTTAACAGCGCTATTGTTTTGACAGAGAGTGAATGGAAATCAGCTGCCTCTTGTTCGTCTGGTTGTCATGAGCTGCTCAGCCACCCTGCGGAGGCAAAGTTCACTTAAAAACCCCAAACTGGGCGGAAACAAATTATCACATCAAGGTAGATTAAATAGCACGTGCTATGGAATAATCATTGCTGCTTTGAACACAAGAGACGTCTGTGACAAATGCTTGAAGAGCAAATGCCTTCCCTGTATTCACTGAGAGAGCTCGGATGTAAAGGACAACTCAGACTGCAAATCATGCTGCTCTGTTTCTTGGATGTGCCAATTTGATGGGTGAATTCACCAAAAAGTTGGACCATTTTTGTGTGCCATATTTCAGGGCAAAATTTCACTGCCTTAAGAGCCAGTCACACTACGTTTTTCATTCCATTGACATTCATTTATATGCATGTGAAGGCTGGAGACCGGAAATGCAAGCTCATGTGAATTTTCGCAGCATTTCAAAGTTGGAACTGCCTGAAAATTTGTTTCATGTGAAGATGTGCAACCAATAGGTTGGTTCGGCCTCATAGCTGAATTAAAAGTACAGCTCTTGTCACATACATTCTACTGCTTTTCGCCTACTATAGGGAAGTGTCTCAGTGCACCCACCAGCACTATCATTTTTTTTGTGTTTAATAAATATTGCGTTTTCATTCACACGCTGCTGCAAAAAAATGTTCTAATTCTAATTATTTCACATGCTATACTTAAGAAAAATGCTTGATTGCAGGCACATAATTTTGGGCATTGTTTATGGAGTTACATGATTTGCATAATTATTTTAGTGAATTTGGTTAAAACAATGCAGATAGTTTGCAAATAAACAATGCTATCAGTGGTCCTATTTCATTCTTATTGAATAATCTACAACTGAAAGTTTCAGTAATCAGTTATATGTATTTGCTTTTGTACCAAGATCACAAATTTTTTATGGCTTGAATGTGTCCTAACTGTAATGTGGCGTATTGTATTGTGACTTTTATTCTGCAATAAAATGAAATGCTTCAGCCGCACAGCTTTGATCACTCAGTGTACTTCTTCAAAGGAGTTTTTGTGTCAACAAGACTTCAGTTAGAGAGTTTCTTTTAAAAGGGTTTTTAAAAGTATAGATTAGCTTAACACAGTGCTGTGAAATTCACCACGGCAGTTTGTTTTTACTTTTCCAAACAATGCAGAAACAGAAATATTCACAAAACAGGTAACAGTCTTATCTCAGTATGTTTCATCTTAACCCTTGTTTTCATTCCCGGATTACGTTTAACAACACACAAGATTAGTCTAGAGACACTATGTGATACATGGAATCATTTTCAAGACGCTGTTTAGGAAATATGCCTTGCTCTCCTCAACCATGCACTCACTGAAGCACAGTGAATAAGGCTCTTGTGGATATGTTTTATGAAATTGATACACATTATCGATTTTCCCTTCCGAGAAAATACACAATGTACAGTCTAACATGTCAGCAGGAGAAGTAAAGAGATTTAACTTTCAGCAAGCACTGCTCACACAGCCAGAGTTGGCACTGTGTTTCTTAGGATGCAACCACTGTCTATTTATTTCGCCTGGAGCAAAAACTGATATTGCTGCATTTGCATATACATGCATTTGTAAAGATCCAATCAGACATCAAGGTGCAAACACAATTCCAGAATTCAAAGCTTACACAGGGCTCAGTGAAACAAATGCACATAGCCTGCGGTGCTGGGGAAGTAGATAAAGCAGCTAACTGTATCAAGCTGATAGGACTGAGTGAACATTACCTTCTTTAAAAAAGAATAATAATAAAATAAATGGTTGGCATTTTTAGGAAAAACATTTTTAGGTGTTTTTTCAACAGGTTTGGACACGTTTGCTCCTGTGGACTTTTAGAAAATAAACTAATTCTCACTAGTTCATTCAATGAATGGACATACATGCATCACTGAAGCGTTCAGTCATTTTATGAAATTTGATATATTGTATTTAATATCATTTTGTGGTGTAAATCGTAAAACAATTTTAAAAAGCTCTTTTGAAAAGTAGCAACAATGACTTTTTTTCAGACTGAACTTTTCATAATGAATTTGTTTTAATGTGACCTTTTTGCAACGCAAGATAAAAGCTGAAATCAAATTTAATTAAAATCATCCCCTGAAACATAAAGGCACCAACATTTCATAAAACATTTTGATTCAATGTATTTTCATCAAATACAAATTAATTACTATTGCCACCAGTTCATGTTGGCAGGTGCATTAAAGCTTTATTTGAATAGCAGCTTTATTTTTGGGAATTTCTTGCTTATTTTTACTGGTGCAAAGTTAAGTTTATTATTTTATAATTGTAATGGACATTGATTGAATTAGTGAAATCTACAGTAAATCCTTCACTAAAATGAAAAAGACTTTATACATAAAAACTTGCAAGGTTAAACTGAAACGTGTCTTAATAACAACACATTGTGCATGGAATACTTGAAATTATCATATTATTCCATCCACATCAGTATGTCACGTTCATAATATTTTACATCCCAGAAATGAATTTTCCGCTTGCAATATAGTGGCAACTTATTACTACCAAATAACAGACCAATGCAAGGCTCAAATATACAGCTCAAAACATTCACATCCCACACCCGTGCCTTCAAAAGGATTTTATGGTAAAATCTCTCATACTAGTTAGACTGCAGTGATTTAAAAAGTTGAAAGAGAGCAGAAGTCAGGAGCTCTGGAATATATTAAACACAGTGTGAAAAGATAGCAGAAATATTCATCGTCAGGAGACTTCAGAATGCATTACCAAAGAACAATTTCAACAAGCTCTTAGTACCTCTCATTAGACGGTGTATCAAACCAGAACAAAACTCACTTCTCCTAACTACGTGGAGGAAGTGGATTGGAAAATTAAATGGAAGAGACAGCACAGCCTTTGCCATGGTATTGTCGCCAGGCCTCGTTCACGCTCAAAAGTCCCTCAGCTGCTAAATTACATGCTCTTTAATATCACATCATTGGCTGTCTTTGAATGCCTAAGCATATCAGAAAACACATGAAAATAATTGTTTGAAAACCCATTTTCTCAAGTTCACTCAAAGATGCCCTTACTTTGGAAGATTTCAAGTTTGCATGCTGGTGTGAGTTGGTAAAGCGAAGACCTTCTTCTTGGCCATCTTCTTTTTAAACCTAGAGTTTCTTTTTTTAATTTTAAGAAGGAATGTTTTATTTGTTTACCTTTATGTCGGATATCATACAGTATAGTTCCTTGTTGAAAAATGAAGTCAAGACCGTTAATTAAGGATTTTATTGGATTTATTGGACATATAGAGGATACATTTGGGAAAAACCGTATGTAGCTTGGTCCTCGAATAATGAAGTCTGTGAGTAACTTTGAATTGGATCACAGTATACCTTGCATTAATAGAGCATTCATTCATTTGATTAAAACAACCTTCCCGTGACTCATCAGGAAATTTTATTCCAAGTTCCTTTTCTCATTCCAATTTTCAAAACATGTGAAATGTTTCCTAGTAAAATCCCTAATTTGTAAACACCAGGAAAAAAGTCTGTAAATAAAAGATCATATTTTAATCTTGACTGAATGAGCCAAATGTATTATCAATACGTCTCTTATGGAAATTAAAGACTTTTGCTTCCATTGGGAGAAAACATTGTCTTGTAAGCCAGGGCGTGGTTTTTACAAATTGGACTGTCCAAATATATATGTAAAAGATCCAAAAATGATTTAATCTGCTTCTATATCCTAAGAGAGTTATTTGTCACCATATATTCATTATAAAACCTTAAATCCATTTTTATTGGACTATTCAACAAAGCTTCTAAAGATGTCTTCCTACATGACATTCTTTCTAACCAAACTCATTCTGGTATCTTTGGTATCTCCACCATGAAAGAAACTGTAGATTAGTCGCCCAGTAGTAACATCTGAAGGAGGAAAGACTAAATCGTCCCTTTGCTTTGAACTTACATAGATGTTTTGTTTTGTAGACTTTTATAAATAAAATAATTATAGACTCTAATTTTGCAAATAACTTGTATGCAAATAACCGATGTGAGAACCAGAATGAAAAAAAAAAACAAATTGAGGAAGTGTTACCATTGGGCTCTATCATTAATTAAAATAGGGACAATTTTAACATTCTGCCTGACACTTTCTGCCAAGGGTGACCGAAAATCAGTGGAAAGTTTGTCTGCAGGCTTTCTTTTTGTGTAGCAGTGACAGTTTCTCAACTCATGGTGAATATCTTATGAGTAATATTTAATTGGGTTGGCATTGCCATGTCAACTGCCCCTCCTCTTTGCTTTCTTATGCATTGGAAACAGTCCTCAAATGAGCCGAGTCTCTCATCTCTGTCTGCTATAAGGAATCAGATAAAAGCCTCTTCAGTGAAACCTGTTCCTTTGCATAAACACTACAGCCAAATCAAACAGTCCTTTCCTTCATTGTGCTCTGACAGCAGAATGACAAAGGTACACCTTTGGTTCTTTCCAATGGGACAATAGTTGTATCATGCACATCAAGGGAAGTTTTAAACATTTCAAGAGCCCTAAGTTGTTCTATGCATGCAAATATTCTCTTTTCATGTGTGACTTGAAAGGCAGATGGCTCACATTTCCAAGAGAACGGTGGTTTAAGAGCACAGTTTTGCCCGTCTTTTGCATGCTAGCTTCATCCATATGCATTGTATGACTTTTAAAAAATGTATTAAAAAAGTCATTTCATTCAATTTTTTCCCACCACTAAAGAAGTCCATCTCCTGTTGTCATCTAATGTCAAAATCCACTGACATATTTGTTTTGGAACTGTATTGGACAGATTTTGTTTGTATACGGTGCTCGATTTGTGCATATTTCTCTCCTGATTCAGATTAGAATGTTTTATTATTATTATTATTATTGCTGAAGGAAGCAATATTATGGATTGAGGACACATACTGTAAGAAATGGTTTGAAGTTAAAAACAGCTTGATGGATTTGTTTGTTACAAACATACAACTTTTTACTTCACAAAATGTTAACTAATGGACTGGAGTTGTGTTGTGAATTGTTGACGTTTTAATCAGCTCTTTGGACTCTCATTCTGACGGCACCCATTCACTTCAAAGGAATCATTGGTGAGCAAGTGATGTAATGCTATACCTGTCTCCAAATCTCTTCTGATGAAGAAACGCATGTCATTTAAAGCTCTCTTATGTACTCTAAGTGACACAATATTTATGTATTGTATGTTTGGCTTGATCGTGATTAAATTTTAAGCACAGTTTATTTTTGGGGATTTGAGCTATTCCTTTAATATACTGCACAAAAAGTGTGTGCAGAATAGACAAGCTTATGTTTTTATTTTACAATTTTTTATCTCAATTGTTATGAAAGTGTAGTACAATTCAAAAAACCATCAATACAGTTTTTCTTTTGTTCATTTGAATGAATGAATGAACGAATGAGTGTAAAAATAAATATTTATGTTGAAGGCGAAATGTTGTTAAAAATTTGCATTTGATTTGAACAAAAATGATTTGCAATAAAATATAACAAAAAGCAAAAATAATACATGCAGTATGAAACTTTAAAATAACATAATGTGTACCATGGTTGCACAATAATTAGTCAAACAGCTTTATATAAAATCTCTGAAAATAGATCTGTGCTTCACAGGCAAAATCCACCACCTTCAACACATCTGCTGTATCTGATCAGTTGATGTATTATTGGGCCCTTCTTTACTATGCCAACACTAAACTACTTCTACTGCGTCATTTTTGGCTCAAGTCTAGGATTTTGAAAACTTTATTCCCTAACAATTGGTCTGGAGACAAAAAAAAACTATAACAGAACTGACAAAATAACCATCCAATTCACTCAACAGTCTTTGCAATCACATATCGAAATGGAAATTGCACCCTCTTGGAAGTGCCTGGTTCATGAATTACTTTTGCATTGATTGTGTGTTTTACATGCATCCAACAACTTATATGGAGTGCTGTAATCCACAGCCAGTGGTGTATTTTCACTACTTGAAAGTGACATTTTTTTATCCATTCTGCAAGATATATTTATTTTGCCACTGGAAATAATGCACCCTTTTTTACTGAGGAAATCTGTATAAAATTATAGTGCCACCGTTCAAGACAGAGCATGATGTTAAGGAACAAATCAAGCAGATTGCGAGTCCCTCAGCTTGGAGAAAGTAGCAAATGTGTCAACACATGCCAAAAATAAGCAATCCACCTAAAAGAGTTGCAAAAGCAAACAAATGATTAAAGTGAAAATGCCTATTTACAGGAGCAACACTAAACCTCTTAACAGTGCACAGAATAAGCCTGATTGTTTCTCTTTTAGCTAGTAAAATCTATTATTTTAGATGCACATCAGAAAAGTTTACATCCTGACACAGGTCAGCCAGGACGTTGTTGTTTTTTCCATCATTTAACCAATGTAGAGATGACCTTCCAAATCAGGCCTGATAGCAGACACCATTGACTTGGCCTCATCCGTGTCTCATTTGAAGCTCTCTTATGTACTCTGTGTGACACAACTATTTCTAGCTGATAGTGCATCTCGCCCCAAGTCTTTGTGATCTTAGATATCGTGTTTGACTTTGCCGGCTGATCAATATTCTATGAATTTTTGAAGCTCATTTAGTCTTTGGCAGAGAGAGCAGCCAAATGTGTTGGGGCATTACTGGGCCTAAATAAACAGGACATTTCACAGTACAAAAAAGTTCTGTTTCTGTTGTGCTTTAAAACACAATGTGTATGCATAAAAATCTCTCTATTGATTGTACATAGCCGTCATGTTGATTTTCACACTCCATAACGAAGCAGTTGTTTGTAAGGGGAAAAAGTTTGCAGAAACTTGCGGCACGCTATTCGACAGATACATCTACTATTCCTTTTGATCAAATGACCATTATACTGCAGGCGTTCACTGTCTCCTGCTGTCATTTCATTTAGCAATACTGGAATCGTAAGACCCTCATACTGTGCTTTCTGCTAAGATATCATTAGACACTTCAGAGTAGGAGATGACTTCAGCAGTTTACAAAAATGTTTTGAAGAAATATTAAGGTGAGTAAACTCTCATCATCCCTGCTTTGTAATTTATGATATAACAGTACTTTAGTTAGACTAATGGTGTATTAGCAACAAAGGTGTATACATTTAACAGAAATTGTTGAAAGGATTGCACGTAGAAGCAGGTCTTATCCAGGAAAGCTCATTTTCAGTTTGAGACTTTCCACTCATAGACATACATCTGGTGAAGACCATTCAACTTCAAGTCTTCTAAAGTTGTGTGATTAATAAACTGTAAATGTCTGAATATGCTGCACATAAATTGTGTTCAGAATACTTTTTTTTTTTTTTGCAAGTTATATAATTCCACCAGTAGGTCTTTATGAGTGAGTCGAGTCATTCATTATCCAATTCATTCAAACCATTAATTCAGGATTGAAACCTGTGTCATTGAATCATTTTTTCAGTATATTCGTTCAAACCACAGATTAATTTGGGAATTAAACAAACAACTCAAATGAGCGAGTCATTGAATAATTAATTGATTGATTTGTTCAGAAATACTGATTCATTCAGCAAGGAGTATGTTTATGAACAAGTCAATAACTGATTAGTTCAAAACAATGATTCATTTAGCGCCATAAAGGTTTGTTTCTCGCGCAGACGCAACAATTATGCTTTGATTTCATTTGAAGGAGCAAAAATAAGCAAAATAAGTGGCAATATTGTGTCTAAAAATGCAAGCTACTCAAAATTGTTAGGTATTTGTTTGCCAAATTGTTGTATAAATGCATACTCGGACTCGCAGTTGAGCACCGCTGTAATTCAGCACGAGGCTTTGGTAATACCGCTGGTGCCATATGACATTGGATAATTATCAAGCATAGAGTTACAAATTCTTGCAAAATTTATAATATATCACGGATGAAACTTTGTATGTTTGTGGGGAAGTACTTTTGTTACAAGAATTTCCCTTAAAAGAATGCAACTGGACCCGATCATAAGTTTAGCCACCTATCCAAAAGATTAATTTGAGATCGTTTGTAGTGAGCTTAATGATTAGAGGTACACTCTGATGCAAGAAAAATAATCACATCAGCTAGTGTCATTAGCACTCCTTTCCCCAGAGGTTAGAGCGTGTGGCACTGTTTGAGACTGAAATTAATTCCCTGACCTAATCAGAACCGCATTCCATGACACGGGTTTAATTTTCTTTTCTTAAAGGCAGGGTAGGTAATACATGTATAAACAACTTTCTTCCAAATTTGTTTAAACTTTCTATATTTCAATGCATAATTAAAATGTAAGTACTCTGATAAAAAAGAGTATAAAAATCGAGTGACTCTAGACCGTTTAATCTGTATTAAACACAGCTCATTATTTCCATTTCGGGACGAAACATAGGATTGGCTTAGGCGACTGTCACTCTCTCGCAACCATGGCAACCACCCTTTTGCCACACATGACCTGCCCACTTGCGCGTGCACGTTTGATTTTGGGAAACAGCACGTTTGATTCAACAGGCACGGATCCTAGGAATACCAAAACAATGGCAGAGAAACAGCAAGCAAAATTCACAGTACCAGCCTATGCAGTTAGTGAAGGCAAACCAGGCAAAAAAAGGAAGACAGTAACAGTACAAGAAAAGGCAATGAACAAAAAGTATTTGGATAAACAAAGAAATAAAACGCGAGTTAAAATCGGCGTGGCTTTCCAGCGATGGCGAGAACTGAGGGAACTCAAGGGGCTGAAAAATGATTCCTTGATGGCTTTATTTCTGCTGGACAGGTAAATCTTTCTTTTTGTATTTTGATCATACATATTTTTTTCATGAAGCATGTGTCATTAGCACACGTAG